>NC_092501.1:37926372-38668872 GCF_047511675.1 Marmota flaviventris | reverse complement strand
CCATATCCACAACCAACAAAATTGTCTATACAAGATCCCATTAATCTACAAAACAATTCCTAGAACCAAAAATTCAACTCAGCAAGTCTACAGGACTCAAGCTCCATATGCAACACTTAGTTATATTCTGTATACTAGCAATGTAGAACAGGAAAATAAATTTTAAAGACATATTATGACTAATAGCTCCAAAATGAAGTTATAAAGTTAACATAACTTATATAGGATCTGTATGAAACATTGATGCAGCAAATTGAGACTTAAGTAAATGTAAAGTCAAATTATGTTCACATGTTGGGAGAGTCAATAAAGCAATGATGTTGTTTCTCTCCAGACTGGTCTATAAATTTAAAATAATTCTAAATAAAAATCCCATGAGGGCATTTTCAAATATAGATAAATTGTTTCTAACATCTATAAGAAAAGGCCAATGCATTAGAAAAGCTAAAACAAATTTGTAATAGAAGAAGTAATTTTAGCCAGTTTTCAGACTTATTAGAGAGCTAGAGTCATCAAGACATCACAGTATTAGTGAAGGGTCGGACAAATATATCAGTGAAACAGAATAAAGTATCCCAAAATAAACCCACATCAATCTGGCCAATTCATTTTAGCAATAATGCAAAAGCATTCAATGGACAAAGGATGAACAAATGGTATCACTTCTAGACATCCACAGACCAAAAAGAAAAACAAACAAAAGAAGAATCCTTAATTAAGCCTCACACCTTACTCAAAAGTTAACTCAAAATAGATCATTTTGAAAGTTTGGCAGTTTTAACAAAGTTAAACATACACTTAACATATGGCTCAGCAAACCTACTCCTCACTATGGAGGAATTAAAATTTCATTTATAAATGCTCACACAAGTGTTTTCAGTGGTACTATTCATTATCACCAGAAAATGGAAACAACCCCAATTATCCTTCAGCAGGTGGATAAACCAACTATGGCACCATCAATGAAATACTACTCTCCAATAAAAGAGTGAACTATTGCTACACATATCAACTTGGAAGACGCTGAAAGGCATCATTCTCAAAGAAGCCGTTCTCAAAAAGCTATATACTGCCTGCTTCTATTCACATGACAGTCTTAAAATAATAAAACTGTCATGATGATCAGTGGTTGCCAGGGTTAGGAGGGGGAAAGCGGTGACACGATAAGGAGATGGCATCAGGACATTTTTCAGCAGAACTGTTCTGCATCCTGATTGGTGCGGTGATTCCAAGAACCTTTACATTGTTAAAATTACGAGAACTGCAAACAACAAAAAAAGCCAACAAACAAACCAAATAAAAGCAAACAAAAAAACATGCCACAAACCACATAGGACACTGTGTCAATCTGTTACCTGCCCCCAAGGCCTGGAGTGAGAGCTTTTTAAAGTTAAAAAAAAAAAAAAAAATTACAAAGGAAACAAAACACACATTGGAACCAAGAGACACAGAAGGGAGGTTGATGAGGCACGAAGGAGCAGAGGCATGCTCTTGAGGACCTCACCAGATTCACGTCCAAATTCCTCCTCCTGAGCCTGAAGCGCTCTTCAGCCACCACCCAGAACTTGGTGAGTCATCAGAGTAGTGGCCTTCAAAGTTGCTTGTGCATCAGAGTTTGTGGGAGATTTCCTAAAGGAATTTGGCCTTGCAAAGGAAGGGCATCTGTCACAAATGCAGATTCAAATTCAGTGGCATCTGTGATTCTGCCACACAGCTTAGCAGCCAATGATCCAGAAACTTCCCTTATTGTTTGCAAGAAATGCCTGACAATTAACTTAATTGTTGAAATTTACCAGCTACACCAAGTGTATTAGTTTGTTGTGGCTGCTGTAACAAAGTACTACAATCTGGGTAGCTTGAAACAAGGATATGTATTCTGAAGTCAAGGTGCAGGCAGAGCCATGCTCCCTCCAAAGCCTCTAGGGGTGGATTTTTCCTTGGCTCTTCCAGCTTCTGGGAACCCCATACATTCCTTGGCTTGTAGCAGCATTACTCCGAACTCTGCCTTCTTCTTTTACCTGTGTCTTGCCGTCACATGACATTCTCCCCCTCTGTGTATATCTGCCTCCAAATTTTTCTCTTCTTAAGGATGCCAGTCATCTCGGATTAGGGTCACCTATCAACCACATCTTAACTTGATTACATCTCTGAAGACCCTATTTCCAATTACAGTTACATTTATAAGTACCAGGGGTTAGCAGTTAACATATCTTTTGAGGGGATACAACTCAACTTACAACATCAAGATTTCATTGAAAATAATAAATAAAAAGTAAAACAATAATACCAGTACTAGTAGCAATCCATACTAAACAAATTCACTGGCATTAAGTAACTTATCCCCTTATCCTTAATTACTTTTTTTTAATGCTTAGAAAAACAGACTCCCCTGAGTTGTATGTTTTTTATAGAATGCAGGCTGACTCCTTTTTAAGGTTTCTAAACCAGATGTAAAGTTTAATGCTTCTTTTTTAAACCTGCATTCTCCTGTGTTTCATTTCCCCAAGTCTCAGCAAAATCCTTTTTAACGCCTGGCCTTTTCAAAAAATTATCTTGGTAGCTACTGGGCCTAGGAGAAGTATAAACAAACCTACGTGCCCTTACAACTCTCCAGACTCAGCCGTGTGTACTACAGGAGGAAGGAGTCATATTTTTGTTGTGATCTTTTATTTAAAGGGATTACATTGAACTATGCATACATAAAAAGATTGTGGAATCAAAAATTTTACTATACAGATAGAAACATGGCATTTCAAAACAACAGTTGGTGAGGTTTGTTTTATCTTCCTTTATTGGTTTATTTATTTACTTTTTAAGTATTCACTGAGCATATACTATGTGCATACTGCATGTAATATTCTAGAGATACTAAGATGGATAGGACAAAGCCATGAAAACTCAGTGTGTTAAGTGCTTTCAGGGGATTAACATACAGTGCTGTAAAACTCAGCACTGCCCCAACTCATCATGGAGAGCAAGGGATGACTGTCTTCCAGCTAGATTGATTCATTTCACCAAGTCAATGAGAGACCCCTGAGAGCAAAGATGTCTTTCCCTCTTGCCTCCCCTACTCAATGCAGCCCAGAACCAGACTAGCCTTCAAGGACAAGTGGAAACACTGGACACATTCACTTCACAAATGAAAGTTCACACCTACAATGTGCCAAGCTCGGGGTCAGGTAGTGGAGACAGAGTGATGGTGAAGAGCCACGTGGCAGCTGCCCTCTAGGGAGGCCAGGGGCTTGGAGAATGGGGAGCCCTTGGCACGTCAGCTGGCTGGGAGAGCCCACGAGGCAGCTGACAGCTGCTCATCCAGATATAGCCCTGCTGTCCTGAGAACATGTCAGCATCTTATTCAAAAATAAGAAGTATTTTTAATTTTCTGGCACTTGTGCCCCATTTAGAACATTACTTCAGTCACTAAGCAGGGAAGCCTAACTTCTCCAGACTCCTGAAAATTTAGACAGCTTCTTGAAGCTCCTAAGGCCACCAGCAGCCAGCAGAACATGGGACAGCTGGTTTGTGGAGCCCCAAGTGGCTCCAACCACCTCCATCTTCACCTGATCCACATACATGAAGGAAACTGCCACCAACAATACCTAATTGAGATGGTCTGTCTAGTAAGCATTGGAACCAAATGGCCAATGAGTATCATAAAAGATGTCAAACATCTGTCAACTGAGAAATGAAAATTAAAACAAGACACTACATACACCCATCCGACAGGCAAAGATTTTTAAGTCAAATAATGTCAACCAAGTGTTTCCTAGGATGTGAAAAATAAAGTAAATCGCTTGCAGAGCCCTTTGGCCATACCTGGAGAACCTGCTGATGAGCCTTCTGTGTTAACATTATGTGTTAATCCCACTGCAACCCATGCACAGACAGCAGAAGGAAAAGGAAACGATGGTGCTCATCACAGTTGCCCCTTACAGCAAAATGCTAGAAACCCTTCAGCATCCAGCAGCCGAGGAACAGGAAGGCAAACTGTCACTCACAGGAATCCAATCATCAGTTAATCCTCACCAGGACTCAGGGAGGGAGGTGAACCCCATTTTCCAATGATGATTACTCGGAGAAATGTAGAGGTAAAGGCACGCAGATGTAAAGCTACATACTTGAGATTACACAGCTGTTAAAAGACAGTGTTGGGGCTCAAACCCAGTTCCCCTGGCCCCAAATCTGTGCTCTTCACTACTGTATAATCTTGCCTGTGTAGAAACATGCAGAATGGATGTGGAAGTAAACTACAATTCATCAGGAGATGTTTGTGTAGTTTGAAAATTTTCCTTGTTACCAAAGAGGAATCGGAGGTGCTACAAAAAGGGAGGGGGATTTCCCAAAGCCCCTTTGTAATGGCTAATGTTATGATTCAACTTGACTGAACTTCTGCATCCATATATTTAATCAAACAGTATTCTCTAGGCCTTCATAAATGCAAACAATTAGTATTTATTGATTTTAATTTTTTTAAGTAAATTTTTTTTTTTTACATTCTTGATGTTCCTGTGATTTTGTATGTAGATGATATTGAAGTTTAAATTTGCTGACTTTGAGTAAATCAGATGCCTTCCACATTGTGGGAGGGTTTCATCCAATCCGTTGAAGATCTAAGAAAGTAAGCCTGGTCTCCTCAAGAGGAAATTCTCCAGCCTTCAGACTTCAGTCTCCAAACAACCTTCCAATTGCACTATGGCAGTTCCCTGTGTCTCCAATCTCTGGATCACCATCAAATTTGGGGTTCCATAATTTTGTCTGCCAATTCCTTTAAAAACACCTCTACTACCCCCTCCCTCCCTCCCTCCCTCCCTCTCTCTCCCTCCCTCCCTCCCCCCCTAGCGGTTCTGTTTCTCTGGAGAGCCCTAAGTAATATGCTGTCCCTCCAGACGTTCCCAATAGTGCAGCTCCTGGCACACAGATAGGAAGTAGCCTGGCCATGTAGCTCCTACTCCCGCCTGTCTGGAGTCTTGAGAAAAGGAACCATAAAAAAGTCATTAATTACCATAAAATCATACTCTAAGGGTCAACTATTGTTGATCTCACCTTACATGGAGGAAAACTGAGGCTTAAAGAAGCTGAACAACTTACCAAGGCCTTGTATCAGACCAGAAACAAACTGTTCTTTGGCTCAAATTCCATGTCTTTCCTTCAGAAGCATATGGCCAGGGCCTAGATGGTGGGCATACTTTTCTCTACCGGCAATGAAATGCAAATAGGACAAATGCCATGAATCCTGAGAGCTGGTTGGTTTGGGAATTAGAGCTGCTGATCTGCACAATTCTCCTATAGAACACTGTATGGTTAATGTACAGCTCCAGCCAGCACACTCTGACAGCACACCCACTGCTCCCTGGATATCCACCTCCCCAGGGTATACCTTTATTACCATGGCCAGTGGCCAGGCCACTTCAATCAGTACTTGATCCATGAATAAGTAAAAAGGCAAAACTCACAGTCCTCTCCTAAAAGGGCTACCCCTAAGACAGAAAGAAGGTCAAGGGCAAGAATAAACATTGTTGAGAAGTGCACTGGATAATCGCGTAGAATGAGTAGCAAGTAAAGGAGAGTGTGATATGATTGATACTAGGATATCTAATGACAAAGTACAGGATAACTGGACTTCCAAGAAGTGAAAGCAAACACTCATAAGAAAACATGGATAAATTAACTGCCAGGCTCAGATAAGGGATCCCACAGTGTGGTCAAATTCTGATGGGAGTCACAGGATGGCTACAATATACACATCAGACTGCTTGATGTCAAATAACCATCATCATTATCTTGGGTAAGAACAGGAATTAAATTAAGTCAATATACAAAAATGATGTGTGTGTATATAACTATATATGACATTGGGCAATATAACTATTAAAATACAAGATCCTCTCTGAACTCTGAAAACCTTATATAAATGAACACACTCATATCTACACTCATGGATGGGAAAATATAATATTATATAGACGTGAATTCTTCCCAAATTGATGTGTACATTTAATGACATTCTTACTCAAGATCACAACAGAATTTTCATGAATAAGCTGTTGCAAAATTTAGATGGAAGAACAAAGAAGGAAAAATAATCAACATACTTCTGAGAAAGAAGAGTGAAGATGAAAGGTTTACTTTACCAAATATCAAGAATTATAATGAAGCTATGGTAATTAAGAAATCATAGCAGTAGTGCAGAAATAAATGAATTAACCAACAGAATATAATACAAAACCCAGGAACAGATATTATAGGTACATGGAAATCTTCTAGATGACAGAAGTAGCAGTCACTGGACACATGAGGACTATTCAATAAATGAAATCAGAAAATATGATTATCTACTTGGGAAAAAAGTTAATTTAAAAAACTAGCTCACTCCAAACATAAAAATAAACCATAGTTGGATTAAGAATTTAAATGACAGAACCAATTTCAGGATTTTTATATAAGTAATTAACTTTCAGGGAGAAAAGGATTTCTTAAAAAAACAACAAAAATCATATAAAATAAATGGCTGATATTAGACTACATCCAAATTAAGAACTTCTATTTATCAGTGAAAATTTTTTAAAAAGTAAAAAAACACAAATAGGAAAATAATATTTATAATAGTTATAACTGACTTTGGACTAATACCAATAATATATAAAGAACTTTAATAAATTCATAAAAAAGCATATCCAACCCAATAGAAAAATGAGCCAAGGCATAAAAGTCCGTCCAAAGAAAAGGAAATACCCATGAACAACAAAGCTATAAGACCTGTTCTCCTTGGTGACCAAAAAATGCAAATGAAGGCCACAATAAAATACCAATTTACACACATTCTGTGAAAACAGATCAAGAAGCCTCTTGAGCCCATAGATCAAAAGCATCTCCCATTCTTTGCTACTAAGAAGATAAATTGATGCGATCAATTTAGAAAACAGTTTTGTTGTTTAACATGAACATTCATGTCCCCAACAATCAAACAATGTTACTGAAAGAGAAACCCTTGCAATGTATAGCAGGAAGCACACACAAGAATGTTCACTGTAGCACAGTTCATAATAGCAAAATCTTGGCACCATGCCTAATGCCTATCAATAAGAGAATAGATTTAAAAGGAGATACCATTCTCAGCAGCATGTCATCATAATATTATATAATACTCAAAATGCTATAGTATGAACTCTGGCCACACACAGTAATGAAGAGAGTGTGTCACAAATCAGAGATTATGATTAATCCAACTCCAAGGCACAAAATATAAGTGAAAAAAGTGAGGATTTTTTTTTTGAAGGGACACCTATATATCCCTGCTCAGAAAAATGCTGTGATCTCATTCTGGCAGGGGATTAAATGTTCATTGGAGAATAATTTTTTTTAACAGCAAGTCATTCCTGAAATTCCTCAAACCAATACATAAATGAAATTTCTATACCAGCATCCCAGAGTGAGATGAATTGGGATTTAAATGGCAGAGGATGGGGGCTTAGCTGCAACCATTTTTATTTATGCATGCATTCAGGCAGAACTAAGAGAATTCTACAGCCCTGATGATAAAAGTTAACAGGAACATCAAGCTATGGAACTTGGGAAGGAAATGGCTTCTAATCAGTCTGTCTGCTGGAACCAATTGCCTGAGATAAAGCCGGGCCACGCTATTGAGTATGGATAATCGGGAGTTTATTGGACAAATGAAACAGCAGTGATAAAAGAGGCGAAAGCTGTTACCAAAAAAGGAACGTAAGTATAGCTGGAACAACAGAAGAGACTGCTATTAGAGTTCAGTTTTCCAAACTCTGCTTATGTTCTTCCCCTGCAAAGGCTCTCTGATCCTCTAACAGAACTTTGGAGAAACAGGGACACGGACTCATTACAGTAGTCCCCCCACTCAGGGGAAATATAACAAGACTCCCAGTAGATGTCTAAAATTGCAGATAGTACCAAACCCTACACATACTATTTTTCCTATACATTTGTATCTATGATAAGTTTAATTTATAAATGATGCACAGTTAGAGGTTAACAACAATAGCTAAAAATAAAATAATTACAACAAAACGCTATAACAAAATTGACAGCAACACTACTTTTGTTATTTGGGATCATTATTAAGTGAAATAAGGGTTAGTTAAGCACAAGCACTGTGATACCTCCACAGCTGATCTGTAACTGAGATGGCTACTAAGTACTAACAGGTGGATAGTATACAGAACATGTACACCTTGAACAAAGGGATGATTCACACCCCAATCCAGACAGCAGGGAATAACACAATTTCACCATGCCTACTCAGAATGGTGTGCAATTTAAAACTTCAGAATTTTTATTTCTGGAATTTTCCATTTAGTATTTTCAGACTATGGTTGGACACAGACACCTGAAACCATGGAATGCAGAACAGTGGATAAGAAAGGAATACTGGGGCATGGGTTGTGGCTCAGTGGTAGAGTGCTTGCCTAGTATGTGTGAGGCACTGGGTTTGAGTCTCAGCACCACATTAAAAAAAAAAAAAAGATCCATCAACAACTAAATTAAAAAAAAATTTTAAAAAGGAAGGACTACTGTGTCTGGAATTTTTCTAACTCAACCTAACCTGAGATTTGTCAACTGCCCAAGTTCTCTGCATCAGCCACCAAAATGGAGACAAAGGAAGATTGGCCCAAAATTTGGGTCATAAACATTAGCAGAGAAATAGGTAGGAAAGGTGCTAGCCTGAAAAGTTAAGTCTTAATGGTCTTCAAAGGGGACAGAAAAATGCTACCCCACAACCTCCTTGACTCCAGACAGTGGTTTAAAATCAATAATTGCATAGTCCAGGTTTGAATATCAGGCACAGAATAGTCTCCAGAACAAAGATCCAGGCAACTCTCAAACACCCACATAAAGACAAACTTAGTTTACCTCTTAGCTAAATTTTTTTCCTCTGAGAAGCCATCTATGACTGCCCCTGGAATTCTTGAAAGGCCTCTTAGCCAACTGACAACAATATTCGTTCCTATGCCTATTTTGGTACTTAGAAACTGAGCCATCATTAGGATAAATATCATGACACTATTCATTCAGTAGACATTGAATAAGACTACATTCTCGACAGTATGCTGTGCACTGGAGATATAGCAGCAAATACACACAAACATGGTGCCTGATTTCTTATAACACTGTATGTTTGATTATAAATCAAAGGAAGGGCTACAAAGAGCCTACAGGATGCCGAGGGGCCTCACCATCGTGGCAGGAGTGGGAGCTGGGATCAGGAAGTGAATTTTATATTGATTTCTGAAAAATGAAAAATAAATAATAAAAATAACAAGTTAAAAATGCATGTGTGCATGAGTGTGTGAGAGTGTGTGAGTGTGTGAGTGTGTGTGTGTAGGAGTTAATAAAAAAGAGAAAATATGTGTGAAGTTATATAGTGCATGGACCATGAAGCCCATGTTTAATAATCTGGTCTTTATCCTAGATTCAATGCAAACCTTAAAAGGAATTTGGGGTAGGAAGCTGTAAATGTAGATGGTACATTTCACAGTTTGCATTTAGGAAAAGAAAAAATCATTCGGGACTAATATGACCGAAAGCCCCAGCTCATTCTCGCTCTTGTGCATTCATTCATTCTCTCTCTCTCTCTCATTCTCTCTCTCTCTCTCTCTCTCTCTCTCTCTCTCTCTCTCTCTCTCTCTCTCTCACACACACACACACACACACACTTTCTTTGCCATTTTTATACCTAACTAGAACATTATTCTAGCATCTCTTAAAGGGCCAATTAGAAATTTAATCCTGAAAGAAGAAGGGAGCTCAAACCAAAACTACAGCAGGACTTAGCTAATTTACACCAGAAGTGATTTGTAGGAATGGATCCTGAGAGGATTATATCAAGAAGGGAAGAACATAACTTCAAATTAGACTAAATTCATCCATACAGAGGCACTTGTCAGAATTCTGAATTCAACGTTTGTCCTCGCTCTAGTGGCCAGGAGAGTGATTCTAATTGTTTGCTCAGCTATTTAACAGAAATTTAAACTCAACAGAGATAGAAATTAAATGAAGTTGAGATGCTGGAACTTCAACACAATGTAGAAGAAGCACTTCAAGGACCAAAGGAATACCAGCATACATTTGTTGTGTGCTACCTCATGCCACTCACCTTTAACCACATCCCCAAAACCACTCTCTTCATCAAGGGTTGACAAACATAAAGGTGAAGGGAGTGCTAACATTTGGTGGAAACATAGGCTGGTCAACTGTAGTAGAGACCGACCCCCTGGCTTCCACAGAGAAGGTGGAGGCACAGTGGCAGCACCCTTATGTCAGTGGTAGCATGGCCCTGGTGCCTGGAAGGATGATCAGAATATTCACAGGATGCTCTAACCCACAGGAAGAGCTTTCAGAGGCTAACTGACCCTGAGACAACCCTCCCCTCCCCCCCAAAAAAAAAAAAAAAACTAGACAGATGACCCACAAGATCTCACTTAATTTGTATAATTAGATGGGGGAAAGGCCCTATCAAAACCATAAACATGGAGGCATAAATGACTCTGAACCCTTTAAAGAAAATGAAGACCTCAACTTTTTATAGTACATTACAATTAAGCATGAATATTCTCTTTGGCCTCCTGAAAGGGACATGAAACTACTTGCTAATTGTCCCCACCACCATCACTCCAAATTCAGATGTTAAAATGAAAACCCCAAAGTTGATCATATTAAGAGCTGGTGTCCAAAGCTTGAGTGTCCCTCAAAGGCCCGTGTGTTAAAGGCTTGATCCTCAGGGTTGGTGCTACAGGGAGGTAGTGGAGCCTTGGAGGGATGGGGCCTATTGGAGGTCGTCCTTAAGCCACTGGAGGTATACCCTCAAAGGGGACTAGTGCTCTTACAGAAAAAGCCTTGAAGACTTCTTTGCTCTTTCTGCCATGTGAGGATTCAGTGAGAAGATGCCTTCTATGAACCAGAAAGTGGGCTTTCCCAGACACCAACTCTACTAGCACTTTGATCTTAGAGTTCACAATATCTGGAATATGAGAAATAAATGTGTGCTGTTGAAAAGCTACCCTAGCTGGGTATGTTGACACACCTGCAATCCCAGCTACTTGGGAGACTGAGACAGGAGAACTACAAGTTCAAGGCCAAGCTTGGCAACCTAGTAAGATTCTGCCTCAAAAACAAATGGTGCTGGGGATGTAGCTTAATGGAAGAACGCTCCTGGGTTCAATCCCCAGTACATCAAAATAAACCAGTAAAAGCTACCCTATTTGTGGTAATTTGTTGGAGTAGACCAAATGATCTAAGATGTTATTTGCCAGAGTAACTTTACACTGGAAGAGAGGAAATAGCATGACCTTTGGATAATATCAAAGGCTGAATTTTGGCTGATCCTAATTCCTAGACACCTGGGCTTACCCCTGGGTCAGGATAGAGGCTAATAGAGGTCAAATGAAAAATAGAATTTGACCCAATTCAGTCTCACAATAAGTCCAGTGGGATCTCAGACCTATTCTACAGTTGTTTCCCCACTTCCAGAGGGTATTTTAGAATAGATGTCTTCAGGAATAAGATGAACTTCCCAATTGACTCCCTAAAAATCAAGTAAGGGCCAATAAAGTAGAAAGGGCAAAACAAAACCCATTTCCCTCTTCCTACCAAAATAACAAAACCAAACCACTACTATATATCTAGGGAAATCAGAGAAATTAACCCCATCATTAAATCTTTGAAAGGTGCAAATCAGAGGATTCCAATCACATCCCTATGTAACTTTCTAGGTTGGCAAATGAGAAAGGTAATGAATCATAGAGAGTGGCAGCAGATTATCATAAATTTAATCAAGTGGTGACTTCAATTGTAACTACTATTCCTGATATGGTCCTTTTATTGAATCAAATCAATACAGACCCTAGCAACTGGTACACAGTTATTGACCTGTCAGTATTTTTTTCCCTCTATTCCAACAACAATAAAAAAAAATACTAGAAGCTGTTTGCTTTCTTCAGGTAGCTATAGCAATAAACCTTCATTACTCTGCCTGAGCACCATATCAACTTTCCAAATCTGAGCCACATAGTCCATAAGAATTTGGCTGCCTAGCAATCAACTAGAATGTCATGCTAGTTCGATACATTGATGGCATCATGCTGACAAGACAGGTAGAGCATCAATTAGCAGAGTGCCTTGGTGAGACACAAGTAAATATGGTAGAAAACAACCTCTCTGAAATATTAGGAACTTGCCAAATTGGTTAACATTTTGGAGTCAGTACTCGGTGTTTTCCAGAATATGCTGTGCAGAAAGAGCATGATGCTACTCCCTGCACCCTGTATCGTTAACAAAAAGGCATGACACTAGGGAAGCCTTTCCAATTTGGAGGCAAAAGACTTCATATCTGGGTGTGCTACTCCAATCTGCTCACTGGATGAGTTGAAATCTTGAAAGCCTTGAGTAGGGTCAGGAGAGTTAGTTCTCTGCCTTTTCCACCCTGCAGGACAATAATCCTGACATTCAGCTCCAATAACTCAGGACTCAAAATGGCTACACTGAGTCTGGATGCTGCCTGAAGCTCACACAACAACAAAAAAAAACATGTTGGAGCTTTCTAGATTTGAGAGCCAAATTATACCCTTTTTGGCAAGTAACTATTCTCATTTTTCAAGGCAGTTCCTGATTCTCTTAGAGGTTTAGGAGAAAGAGTACCAACAATGGAAACCATATCAATACCTAGGCTGAGCTGCCCAATACAGACTGGATGCTTTCTTATTCACTCAGTCAAAAAGTTGGGGGTGTGCATCAGCATTCTAATATCAAGTTGAAGTGACCTGGAGATGGTCATGCTTGGTCAGGTCCTAAGGCCACAAGAAAGTCACCAGAAAGCTTCTCACCACCTGTATGCTCTGGCCATGTAGGAACCTCTCAACTCACATCAACCCTTAAAGCACTGCCTTTGGCTGGAATGGAAGGAACAGATGCAAGAAAATAATAAAGATCATTTGGCAAAGTACAGTCATCCCTCAATATACATGGGGATTGGCTCCAGGACTCCTTGTGGAACTACCCACATCTCTTAATCTCATGAAAGTGACACAAAAAGGCATGAAGTCTAAGAGCATTTTGACAGTATGGTGGTGCAATTAAAGTCCAGCCTCTGTGGCAGCTGGGGTGGAATAGCAGTGGGAGCCTGATGTGGCCCTGTTGCCTAACCAAACCGTGCCTAAGTGGAATTTATGTTTGCAACCCAGACATTCTTAGTTACTGCTCATTGCCTTCATCTGATTCTCCAGACTTCCCTTGGATTCTATGAGCAGCTTAGTATCCTAAAAATTCATTATTTTCACTCGTGGACCTGATTTCCATTATTTGCCATCAAAATCCTGAAGTTACCAGAGGAGAGGGAAAAGGAAATAGGTCCTCAATAAATATTCAAGGCAGGATCAGGGGATGGAGTAGTTTTCAGATGATGTGAAGGACCATGGTATGCTACAGAAGGAGGAAGCTGAGGGTGGAACAGAGGGTCACTGGAAATAAGGAGATCAGGAAATGAGAGATCATAGAGTTGAAGGATCACCACATGGACAGTGAGTTTACCCAGCATTATGTCTGTACTCAAGCTGGCAATGAGGACAGTTCTCCAGGGGCCAGAGTCTGAATTGCAGGAAGTAAACAGGAGGCTGAGTTGAAAAGTCAGACTGGTCTCAAATAGCAGTGCATGTTACAAGAGTGTCAGAGATCTTTGTTTCTGAATCCCCGGAGCCTAGAATAGCAAATGTTTGCTGAGGAATCAAATGAAGCAAGTGTTCTTCATGTTTAACCATGTAAGAGTTTCAAATGAGCTTATTTCTATGACTCCTCTCTAAAGTGGATATGGGTTTTTTTTCTGTCTTTTCCACTGTCATTCCTGAGTGACTGGCACAAAATAGGTCCTCAATAAATATTCATGGAACATAAAACGTATGAATGAGCTTAAGTCTTTTTTCACCATTTCACATCCTTCCTGCTTCTGTGGCATTTTATTTTTGATGGCTCTGAATGGCTAGCTATCTACCTTAGTTCTTCTCTCTCTCTCTCTCTCCCTCCCCCCCCCCTCTCTCTCTCTCTCTCTCTCTCTGATATTAGGCTCCCATTTCTGATCCCACCTCCCTGTCTTATGTGTACTATTCTATCTCTCCACAGAATGATCACTTGATGACTATAACCATGTGGCACAGAAAGCAGGAACTTTACAGTCAGAAACAATCTCATACTCAATGTCCACAGGATTAGGGTGTAGGAGGTCTTGAGTCTAGATCATTAATTCATTCATTCAATAACCCTTTACCAAGTGCTACTTTTTGCCAGTGAATCAGCTAATTCCTGAGATACAAAAAGATCTGAAAGCCCAGAAAGAAGTTATGCACATGCAAATGCAGAGATTAAAGGGTACTGAAAAGAACAACAGGACCAGGCTTGCCAGCAGGTATTCCTGGGTTCAAATTTTACCCCAACATTTACTTGCAGTGGTAAGACATTTGTTTGAAAAAAAAAAACCCTCAAAACTCTGAGACTCAGTTCCCTTGCTTGCCTATAGGAATCACAGCCAAAAATAAAATTCCTGGATAAGTATCAAAAGGCATCTATCAAAAAATAAATAATTGCTTTTTTTAAAAAAAAATTTAAATCTATCACCTTATTCTCTTTCTCTCTTCTCAGCATCTGCAATGGAGCCTGATACATGGCTGAACACACAGAAACTTCTCAAAATTGGAACCGTTGGAGGAGGCAGGACCACAGGGTCCTATGGTAGACTGCGGTAAACACAGACCCCCACTCCAAAGCGCCGACTTCATTGTGGACTTACTGCCATCAACCTGCCAAGGCAGCACTAGACACTAGGCTGGCCAGTGCCCCAAGCTTATCTGTCAAAGTGGCAGCTATCCAGCCACCTTCCCTGGAGCCCTTGAGCAGGAACTTCCCATTTGGCTGTATCGGCTCAGTACCAAGGATAGGCATGGATGGGAGAAAACCAATCCAGAGCATCACACTGTCTGACAACTCCAATGTCCTCCACCCTCGAGTCATGCATATAAATTTGTATAAAGTAGCCATCCCTGACAATGCGAGTGATCTTTTACTTCTAAGCATGTTGTAATGATAAATACAGCTGTAGGGATTCCAAGAAACAAAGAGGTGGTGGGGACATACCTCCTACCTGGAATTTGCAAGGTTACTGAGCAAAGAGAAATGTGAAGGAAAGATGGCATTATAATATAAATGCTGATCAGTTTTTAAAATTTGTTATGGAACTAGTGTAAGTATGAGGAGGTTGGCATGTCCCTATTGCCTAGGCCTGAGAAAGGTCCCCTCATCTCTCATCCCAATAGTGCAAGCCGAGACTGGGCACCACAGAGCCATCCATCTACCTCCCCTTAGACCTCCTGTATCACCTCCCTGCTGCTCCTTGCAGACTCTCCCAGCTGCCTCACCCCCATCCCTATCCCAATCCCCCCACCTCCCACCGAAAGGCAGCTTGCTTGCCCACAGTCCCAGGAAAAATAACCATCTGGACCAATGGTCATATGCAAGCACAGCAGTCTACTCACCCCTGCCTCCATTATGGGTGATTGGCTCTGGGCCACACCAGGAGGACACAGACTTCTCATGACCTCCCATATGCTACAAGCCATAGCCTAACCCTGGCATCAGAGACTTTTCCCTGAAACACACCAAGAGTGTGATAGCTTGGTCAAAATTCTGTGAGCACCTGTGGCAGGTGTGCACAAAGCTGCAGGCTCATTCTCTGGCCTCTCACAACCCTGTGAGGAGAGCTAAGACAGGCTTATGTGAAGCATCAGCAAATGCTACAAGACAGACGGCATCCCATGCCAAAACGTCTGGGGGAACACTATCCCGTTACATATGCAGCGTTCTCACACAGCATGACAACCCGTCTCTCACTCCAACAGTCCTGGGTTCTTTATTACAGCTTCCAGGCCAAGAGCAAACAGCTGGCTTCAGTACACCCACGTGACTGCAGATGCCCACGCCTTGTGCTGGCCTGAGCCTCAGCCTTCCAGAACTGCTGGGGCTATTTCTTCCAAACCTATGAGCCCCTCCGGGGCTCATAAGCCCTAGTCAGACAGTCCAAATGTTAGGGCCACACACACAATCCTCCAAGACTTGCTGTGTTTGATGGTATCCACCAGGCACAGACCCAGAATCCAGACATCATCCACTCCACATTGTCCTTTCCTTCTTCATGATGAACTCACATATTTTCCTGTACTAGTTTTAACTCTAAGAGAGCATACACATCCAGTCCATAATGGACCCCCTGCAAAAGACATGTGGGTGAGGACTTCAAAAAGCCTAAATCAGAATGAACCCTCAGTAGACCTCACAGTGGATGCCAAACAGTAAGGACAATCAAGGACACAGTGGCCCTTATTAGACAAGAAGGTGCTTCTGGTGGAGGTACAGACTTCTGTCTGGGGGAACACAGAGGAAGGGAGATGGGCAGCGGGATCTGCTGGATTAGTAGTTGGCTGCTGCTTCATAACTCACTCAGGGTCACATCTGGATCAGGTTTGGCCTCTGCACCACAGAGCAGCCTACAGATCCCTGCATGCACCCAACCCCAGTGCTCACAATTGTAAGCCCTGCCCCATAGCTGCCCCTTCACCCCAACTTCCTCTGCATAGACACAGGCCCCTGAAGCATGAAGGTATCTCCCTAACAGTCTCCCAGTGCCTTAGCCACATCCTTTCACAAGGTAGTCAGCGTTTTGTGGGGGTATTAGGATTAAGGAAAGGCAAAAAAAATTGGGCTCCTGGAGGTCTGGGGATATTCAAAACGGTACTTCTCCCTTTCCTGCCCATGATCCTAGCCCCATTCCAACAACACCACACCCTAACCAGAGGGGTAAGCAGTTAGAATCCATCCTCTCAGTTTATAAATAAGAACAATTCACATGTATAGGACATCCCTCTTACTTGACCCTTTTCAGATTGTCCTCTTAATTCTCTCAGAGACTCTCTGGGTAGACCTTAGCACCCTTTATCTTTCACAAATAAAGCAGGAGGTCTATAAAAGTATATGGCTTGCTTCAAGCCATCCAGCTAGTGTGGTAGCTAATAAGTAGTAACACCATATAGAAAAAGAGGTCTGTTTGACTCCAAGCCAGGTCTTTAGGGTCCAAAAGAAAGCAAATGCACATCTGGTGACCAGGGCCACGTAGCATCCTGGGTAAGCAGCCAGGGTATGGGGCAGCCTGAGCAAAACACCCTGGTTCTCAAGGCCAACTTCCTGGCAGCCCGGGTACACTGCCAGCTTCATCCTAGAAACTGCAGAGGGGACAAATGGCAATCCCAAACACACCGAAGGCTTGGAAATGCCCAACCTGAAATAAATTAGCTCTCCTCTAACTGTCCTACCATGGGGGGGAAACATGACAGACATCATACATCACCAAAAGCCAAATTCAATTTGTACCCATTTATAACATAAACATGTCTCAGGTGTAACATCAATGGAGCTCATTTAGCATTCTGCACGCTCCCCTCAGAGGGCTGGCAATGCACGGGCTTCAGTGAGACGAGACACACCAGCACAGACCCACTTAGGAGAAAACTTGTTCCCGTGTGGAAGAGAAATTGGTTCACTTTAGATGGTGGAGGAGAGAGCCCTCCCACATTTGTGAAGTGCCAGACAGGCGCAAGGATGGAGCCTGGCACAGGAGAGAAACCAAAGTGGAATTGGCTGCCCAGATATCCTGTGATTAACAGGACAGCTCCCAGACACTGACAGAACCAACATCAGGCATCTGAGCCAGATGAACACAACCAGAGGCCCACCCACACAATGACCATGTGCCCTCACCCCATGCTTGGGGCATGGTCCCTGCACAGCCTCTGGGACCCGGGAAAATCAGGCTGAAAGGATTTCCAACCTTCACCACCTATTTCTTGATGACCTTATTGAACGTCCTTAACTTTGGTTTCCTGCCTATTAGAATGAATTCAAGTCTATAAAGGCAACTGTGGGTCAGAGGAAGTAACAGATGGGGAAAAGGACTAGAAAGTGCTTTGTGATTCATCATCATTAGCTCCATCCCTGTCATTTGCAAAATTCTAAAGCATCATGTCATGTCAGCCTGCACCAGGTACCCTCAGTGTGCAAAGCCTGCAAGTACTTCAAGAGCCCACTGAATGAGGCCTTCCTGAGCAGAAGGAAGAAGCCCCTATGGGAGAAGCATCCTCCTTGTGTGTTTGGAGACAGTGACAGTTAACTCTAGGGCCTCTGGCCGAATGCACTGACTCTAGTGGTTTAATGATATACAAATAGAAAAGTGCAAATATCCTAAGATTACTGAACTTTCATAAGTGAACACGCAGAGATAAGGAAATAGAATTTTAGGGACCTCCCAGAACTTTGGGAATCTCTTTGCAAGGTGTTCCTGTCCTTTCTGAATCTCAAACAAGGTTAATTCAACCTGGACCAGACTTCCTGGGAGGAGAATAAAAGTGCTGAAAGCCATTTTACAACGCAAAGACTGCATCCGTGATCAAAGCCGGGGAGGAATCCACTTGTAATCATGGAGTTTGATTGGAAACCTTGATCTCTCAAACAGAAGTCAACCAAATTAAGATGGGGCATTATCTCCCTTTCTGGGCTTCTGTGTGTTTCCTGGGGACAATCTCAGGAGCAAGTGATGAGGTGACTCCGCCCTGCAGCTCAGCTTTGGGCTGTAATGAGCAGCATCAAGGACGTTCTGTTCTGCCTTAAGCAGCAAATCCCTCCCCTGATTAGGAAGGATTAATTGAATAAAATTCTTTCCCCAAAAAAGATATTGGTGAGATATCTGTTTTGGGGGGGAAAGGGTTGCTTACTTGTTTTTCTTAATTCTTTTCTTTTTTGTTTGGTTGGTTTTTTGAACAGACTTTGTTTTTTAAAATAGTTTTAAGTGCATGGCAAAACTGATTTTTTAAAAAGTACATGGATTTTCCATATTTCTAACCCCACCCACATGCACAGCCTCTCCCATTACTACCATCCTGCAAAACAGGGGTGCATATATTACAACTGTTGAGCCTATGTGGAAACACTGCTCTCACCTGAAGTATATAAGCATGATGTATGGCTTAAAACTGGAAAGCTTTTCCATGGGATGTATTCTCTATGTGAAGTTCAGAGTCATTAGTGTCTCAGGCCAGAAGTTGAGACAGGCATCCCCAGAAGATTTGGAAGGCTTCACCCTCAAGTGATTACAAAGATAGACAAGAGAGGTAAAGCCAAAGATAGCCCCAAACCTGGTTGTCCAGAGCATCCCTACCCAATAGAAACACAATGCAAGCTGCATATTAAATTTAAAACTTTCTAGCAGCTACCATAAAAAGGTTAAAAAAAAGTTAATTTTAATGTCAAACTTGACTTGACCTGATATATCCAAAATATGGTCATTTCAACATGTAATCAATAAAAATTATTAAGATATTTTACATTCATACTGTCTTCTGAACTCGTGTGTATTATACATTTACAACAAATATCAATCTAAATGCTAAATTTTCACCAGAAATACTTGATCTAATTTCAGATTTCACAAATTTATCTTTAGAAAAGTAGACCCACATAATCAAGTGGTTCCAAACACAGTTAAATTTTTCCTAATACTTGAATCAAGTGTCAGTTTTGAAATTTAAATTAATCTAAATTAATTTAAATTAAATGTTCAAAATTTAGATCATCCATAACACTATCCACATTTCAAGCCATCAACAGTCACCTGCAACTAGGGGTTCCTCTGTTGTACAGTGCAGGGCTATAGGCAAAGTCAGGGAGGCCCATAGGTCAGCCAAATAAGGCTTCCCTCCAGGATCATCACTAATGCTGTAACCCCAAAGTTAATTAAAGGGTGGAAAAATGAACACAGCTCTGAAATTCTATTTTCCCCAAAGGGCTGGTTCAAGAACACTAGTCTACTGAGCAATGGGTGGTATCCAAAACTTTTTTTTTTAAGACCTGCAACATTACCAAGTGACCAGTGCCCCATCTGGGATCCCACAGTGGGGAGGCCCACAAAGATATTTTAATCATACTTCTTGGGCAGACTGACACCAGCTCCCCTGGCCTCCCAGTCCAGCCCTGGATACTCAGCAGCCCCACTTCCCAGTCTGTCCTCAGGGTCTCCCTGACGAGCTGAGGGATATAGCAGACAGTCCCAGCTCCCTTCCCCAAAGGTGAAATGTGTGCCCTAAGAAAGGCTGAGAAAATTAATGAAAGTAGGTTCAGTCACCACTGCAATCTACACCAGCCACTAGCATGTATTGTAGACCAAACTGTGTCTACACCCACGTCGGCACTCAATGCACATTATCTCAAGGAACTCACACAATTCCATGAGCTGAGTGCTATTTTGATCTCATTTGCCATCCCATCTACATGGACTCTATCCCCAAGTCCTGTTTTCCCCTCAAGATTCATATATTCATATTCATTCTCTCTCTCTCTCTCTCTCTCCCCCCCCCCCAAACTGTTCCATGCCCACTACTTCTCTAGGTCACCCATCCAGAGCTCTCTCGGACACCATTTCTACATACCATCTGTTTACTAAGAATGCTTGCCTACATGTGCATTCCTCAGAAACACCACTTGCTCCAAATGCCCAAGGCCACACTTACCATCCCCTCTGGGTTCATTCTTACACTCCCTGATTCATATATGATTTGCCCAGCCATGTAGGCAAGGACCAAGATCTCATCCCAGACTCTGCTTTGATCACATCTGCCTCCTGCCTCTGAGTTCAATTACATCTACCCCCTTAACGTAACTCAATTGAGTTCCCCTTCCCATTTCTGTGCTACATACTGTAAGTGCCTCACCATCTTCACCAAGGCTATACAAATATATATATATATATATATATATATATATATATATATATATATATATATATATATATATAAAGTTACAAGTGTACAAAAGACAGTAATAATCACAACCATGTCTGTGTGATTATCACATATCAAATTCTCATTAACCTGTTAATTTCTTCTTCTTCCTTTCATTCCATCCTTATACCTCCTCTGAACCAAGGTATATTCATCCATTTTCCATTTCTGTAACAAAATACCAAAGCTGGTATAATGAGGAGGTTTATTTGACTCATAGCTCTGGACGTTCAAGAACATGGTACTGGCTTCAGCTCAGCTCGGTAAGGACATCACGGTGGACAGCATCACAATAGTAAGAGTATGTGTGACAGGGAGAGACCACAAAGCTAGATAGAAAGCCGGAGCAAGGGGAGGGCCCAGTCCTGCAATATCCCCTTAGGTCCTATGTCTTATAGATCTCACAGCTTCTCAGAAACACTATAGTGAGGTCCATGCTCCCAGTACAGGAACCTCTGGGTGACACCATATCCAAACCATTAGCCCAAATCCATTTATAGCCGTAGGTGGTGAAGATGGAAGAAGCTTGGTCAGATTTCCCTAGTCAAATGCCCCCACCTCTGAGAAGATGATGAGGAAGAGGTGGATCTTCACACTCTGATAGCCCATAAGTCACAGACAGGTGAAGCAATGGCCAGAATTGGCAGTCCAGGATGAGACCACCCAGATCCCACAGGGAGCACTGAGCTGTCGAGACCTAGTTAGCATCCTGCGGAATAACTTACCTGCTTCCACTTTGCCACGTCTCTTTCACTAACCCCCAGCCATGTGGTGCAAACGACCCATTTAAACATCTCAGAAGTGAAGATGAGAAGCAGGATAATAAGGTAGCCATCCCCCAGCCCCCCAGGCAGTGACCACGGTGTGCCACATAGAGTGCGCGGGCCTTTCTGTCGCTCTCATCTGTCACACATCAAGTGAGAAAAGATCTATTTTTTCCCCAGGCAGCATGCCTACAACTTCAATCAGCCCAAAATACGCTTGGCTAAATGTGATTGTGAGATGCTCTAAGTGGTACCCAGAGTTTCATAAGAAGCCATCACGAGAACATGGTGGGGCTAGGGCTTCACCAGGTAAGCAGATCTGAGCCAGATTTCTCCCCAAAATGGGTGTCCCTGGTTTTGAGCCCCATTCTCAGTCTGGCTGCAGACCAGACTCCCTCCTGGTCAAACTCCGTCCTGCAGCAACCCAGTGGTCTCACAGTTAATCTACTGAGCAGGGGGCCTCTCCTCCCTGTCCCTAGTTATTTCCTGCTCCATTACTCACTAGTGTTCCAGGCCTGCAGGAGGCTTCCTGCTCCCCAGAACAGGGAAACAAAGGATAGAGATTACTACCCCATCTCCCAAGACAGAAATGAAGAAAACCTCCAAAGAATAGGCAAGGCAAGGCTGGGCGTCCTAAGACATCATCGGCGTCTTAGAAGTCTATACACTAGGCTTCTTTCAGGAACAGAAGCCTGAGAAGTTCACAATATCAGTCCCAAAGAGCAAAAACCTGAAACAGCACCAGGGTTTGGAACTGCCTTAAACAGAAACCACGTGATGAGGGCCTTCCCCACGTGTCTAGCACTGTTTGGGGAAAGGCTGCTCTGGTAGAGGAGTCATTCATGAAGAGCAGGCTCGGCACTTGAACCCTGGCCCTTCCTCTCACCCTGTGAACTGGGAGCACAGCTTGCACTTGGTACCACTGCTTCATTTGTGGGAGGAATAGGTAATAAAATGCACAAGAAGCATTTAGTGCCAGGAACACAGTCAGTAACTGTCTGTCTATTGAGCAGGTCCAGCCCCAAAGAGGACAGGGGTGCATGCCACTGTGTTGCCCTGCCCTTGACATCACCAGCTCGAATGCAGAGTCCATGCAGTCTTCTCATTAGAACTGATTTCCCTCTTAGAACTTTCCTACAATGGTAGTCACAGTCAAGAGGTACATCAATGGAGAATACATCAGGTGCAAATTTCTTTCCAAATGGTATCACTGCTGTCCTGACCACAGTCCTAAGAGAGGGGCCATTGTATCATTTCACAAAGGAGGAAATAAGACTCTTAGAAAGGTCGGGCATTTCTTTTCAAGTATCACACAGCTAGTAAGTGGTGGTGCTGAGTTTTGGACCCAGAGCAGAACCCAATACTTGAAAAGGGAGATGCTGTGTCTGTAAAGGGCAATGGAACAAGCCAGTCAGGGCGAGGATCCAGCCTGATGGGCAGATAGGCTTCTCACTATGAATTGATAACTCAGTCTCAGGATTTCAGTTAACCTACAATAGTGCTTCTGACCCAATCCTTCTGCAGAACCCTAATAAAATTTAAGTTGGGGACTGCAAATCTGAGAGCCAGTCTCCCCCCGGCAACCTTCCAGACCACAGAGCTTTTCTGCTCTCTGCTGCAGCAACACCTTCACTGATGCCAACCCCGGCTTGCAAGGGCGTTGCTTACACACCCAACACAACCCATTCAGGCCCAGAGTTTTGATGACAATTAGCTCAAACTAACATATGTGCAATATCTATATTATTGCATAATTTATATACATTTCACACTGTTTGTGGGGGATATAAGCACCACACCACAAAGTATTTGCATATAGATGGTGAGTTGGAGACATATGCTTGCATTTGATGGGTAATATCTGAAATATACACGTACACATATTGCTCTTGCAAGCAGCGAATGCTTGCTTTCTGCCATTCTGCCATGACTTGAAGTGTGCCGATCCGTTAACAGTTTGTTAATTTTTAAAATTTACAATACTGAAATGTCCATTTCTGAACATATAAATGATTTTCAACTGCCTGATGAGCTGTGACTGCCACACATCAGGGGAAAGCAGCTTTACTCAGAGAAGTTAGGAGTCAGACTCATTCTTGTTAAAATCCCTCATATTAATGGTTGTCAAAGAGAAAGCCATTCTCCCAATCCAATTGGCTATCTACCACCAAGTCAATCACCCCAAGGACAAAAACCTGACATTTATTTAACAAACACACACTCAGCTTCTACCCTTTGCCAGAGCCCCACATGTAAACTCAAGGGGGAGAAGGCAGCTCAGACTCAGCACAGAGGCCAGCAAAGCAAATGCTCCATAAACAGCAGCGCCTAGGATGGTTGGCAAGAGATTGGGGGGGGGGGGGGGGAGCTCCAGCCCCAATGTGGAGACACACACCACAGGAGTTTCAATCCCAGCTCAGTAAACACTGGCTCTGTGACAGGAGAAAATGCATAATACTTTCTCAGTTTCAGAGGCCTGGTCTGTAAAGCAGAACTAATGCCTCCACTCTCTCAGAGATGCTACAAAGATAAGGAACATTGTCTCAAGGATTCCAAACTGTGTCTGATCCATGGCAGGGACGTGGGAGGCAGGAAAAAGAAGTCCACCCAGAGGTACTTGCCTGCCTGGACAGCACCAGGGTAAGATTCCAGGCACCTCTATCTGATTGTCTTGTAAACGTGGTAAAATACACATGACATAAAATTCACCACTATTGCCATTTTAAAGCGTAGGATTCAGTGGCATTTACTGCACTCACAGTGTTGTGCAGCCACTATCTCTACCAAGTTCTAGGACATTTTTATCATCCTGAAAGGAAACCCTATACCATTATTAAGCACTCTCCCTTGTCCCTCCCACAGCCCCTGGCAACCACTAATCTGCCTTTTGTCTCCATGGATTTGTCAATTCTGGAATCCTACAATATTTGTCTTTTTTTTGGGGGGGAGGGGTCCAATTTATTTTATTCAGCATAACTTTTCCAGTTTCTCTATTCCTTTATATGGTTGAATAATATTCCATTGCATGGATGTACCACATTCTATTTACCCATTGAACAATTGGTGGATGTTTGGATTGTTTCCACTCTTCGGTTATTGTACATAGTGCTTACCTGATTTTAATGGATGGAACAAGTACCATTCCAAATCCAAGGTGGCGTTACCTTAGATTCCAATCATCCTATCATTCACAGAGAATAAGGAGCTGCTCCCTTCATGTCCCTTTGAGACCAGGTTTTCTTGAGATATGGGCAGCATCTGATGGCTTTTCATTCATCCACCCTGCCTGTTTTGCATCAGACTACCTTGGGTTTCCTCAGCTCAGGTTCCCTAATTGATTTATTGACATAAAATCAACCCTCACATTATTATAATAGTCATTACAGAAACTGTTAATCACTGTTAACTATTGTCATCACGACATTCTTGTTGGCTGCATACAGATGAGGAAAGAGAATGAAAATTGGGTGAGTGTCACTGTGTCTGTACCAGGCTCCGTGCTGCCTCCTCTGTGGGTGTCATCTCCCTCGTTCTTCACAAGCAGCCTGGGAGGTGGGAATTAACATCGCCTGATATGGAGATGAGAAAATTCATGCTCAGAGAGGTGACGTGACTCGTCTCCAATCACACTAATGAGAGGCCTCGCTGGCATTCAACTGCCAGGTGTGTTTGACTCTGAAGCTGCCTCCAGAGTCACATCCAACACTTCCTTGATAGAATAATTATTAACAATGAGCCAGCATAGCCTTCCCTGATCATATGCATGTGCTTCTGCCCCATCAAACTGGGTACAGAGCAACTTTGCAAATAAGCAAAGCTTCCATCCTTGATTTGGGGATTGGGGGCAATTTTGCCCCTTTCATTTTGGGAACGCCATGACATTTTATACTCAGCAAGGCTATGGAATCGGGGTCCTGAGCCAACAGACTAGCAGACAGAGTCTTTGGTGTCCCCTGATATACCATCTGACTTCAGGAGAGCCAGTCCACCAAAGGGACCCTCATCTTGCTGCCAATAAACTGAGAATCTGTTGGCTTCCTGGAATATTCTAGGAATGATGAGAATTATATTTAGATATTGGGATCTCTAGATATTCATGTGCATATTCATATGGAAGAGCTGGGCTTGAGCCCAGAGAAGAGAAGACGGTTTAATGTTTGGTATTTTGCCATAGAAAACAGGTTCAGGACAGCCAGGGCTCCCCTCATCACACCCCCCAGCCAGCACCCAGAGCTATAGGGCATCCACCTTTGTCCCTGAATAGTTGTGTGATAGAAGGCAAAGCACATCTCCAATGACAGGTTTATGACTAAACAAAGGTTGCATAAACAAGAGTGAAATATCTGTACTTAAAAAAAAAAAGTCCAGGTAGAGTGCTAAACCAGAAAATCCAAAGGTCAAAAATTTCCCATGAATTCTGAGGGATGAGAGACAGAAAGTCTAACTGCTTTAGACTCCCACTTTCGGTCCTTACAGAAACCCTTCTGGGACCAGTCCCTAGACCTCCTCTCACCTCCATTGCATCTCTCAACCATCCTCTCCAGGATCATGGCTTTCCACCAGGTTGATGCTACAGTACATCTCAAAGTTGTATCTGCAGTTCCAGCCTCTCCCCTCTTCTCCAGCATGATAAATCCAACCACCTCTTCCAAGCTTCCAAATGGACATGTCAGGGGTGTCTCAAATTTAACATATCTAAAACCAAACTCCTCATTTCCATTTCTCCCCAAACCATCCCCACCCCAGCAAATGGATGCACCCTGCTTACTGCTCAGGTCAAAAGCAATGGCAATGTCCTTGACTCATCTTTGTCTCAAGACGACACTCACACTCAGCAGACTCCATCAGTATGCCTCCCAAATGCATGCAGAATCCAACCACCTTTCAGGTTTTCCACCTCCAGCTCCCTCGTCAAAGCCCCTACCACCTCTTGCCTGGAGTGTTTTAATACTATTCTCAAAGGCCTCCTTCCCTCCCCCTCTCCTGTTAAGGTCTGTTTTCCACAGAAGATCTATTCAAAACTCTGAAACAACTTCCATCTTGGAGTAAAATCTAATTTCCTTTATAAAGCCCCACAAGGCCCTAACTCACCTGATACCAGGATGTTTCTTGAACATGCAGATATACTCCCTGCTCAGAATCTTTGCACTCACTCTTCCCTCTGCATGAATGCTCTCCCTTCAATGTCCCAGTAGCTCACTCTCACACCCACTTCAGACTTTTCAAATGCATCTATATCAGAGGAAGCTCCACTAGCTTCTCTTCTATAATGGAGCCCCAACTTCTGTTCCCCTTATGTATCTTTGTTTTTCCTCATGGTATGTATCACCACCGGGCATATGATATACCTATAAGATAATCTGACTCACTTCACCAGAATATAAGGTTTACAATGAAGGGCGATTGGCCTGGCTCACAGATGTATCTGATACAGTACTATATATCAGATATATCTTATATATAGTACTGATATAGAAGGTCCCATTAAATATATGCAGGAGGGAGGGGAAGAAATTTTATAAACATGGAAATTCAAGTCCAGAGATTTAAGCCTGACCAAATTTAAATAACTAGAAAGTAAAGAAGTCAGAATAGAAACAAGCCCTGTCCATCTAGCTCCAAAGTCTTTTTACCCTTTTTTTTCAATATGAATTGCCTTTCTGGACCATAATCCTTGTTGAAGCCAAAATCACAGTCCTAAGTCAAGCAAAAGAGAGAGAAATACCATATCCAAGGAAAAAATGTGAAAAATAAATGTTATGGTAACAAATTGCCCATGATCTAATTATCATCATCAAACATTTATTAAGGGCCCAAGAGCACATGATGCCTTGCTCCGCATGCTTCTCAGAGAAAGAGAACCAGAATATCAGACAAGGGGAGGACCAGTAATGTGATTGATGCTTCAGCCTTATGTGCCATCCAAAGGATGAAATCAAGGAAGCCAGAGGCTAGGAATGGGGTGTAGATGAGGTAAATTTCAAAATTTCAATCCAACCGGGCACAGTAGAACATGTCTATAATCCCAGCAGCTTGGGAGGCTGAGGCAGGAGGATCTTGAGTTCAAACCAGCCTCAGCAAAAGTAAGGTGCTAAGCAACTCAATGAGACCCTGTCTCTAAATAAAAGTACAAAAAAGGATTGAAGATGTGGCTCAGTGGTTGAGTACCCCCGAGATCAATCCCCAGTACCCCACTAAAAAATTTCCAACCCAGGCCTCCGTGGAAATCACCTGAGGCCAGCATCCTTGCCTTGCAGAAGCATGGACTGTAATATAGCCCTGAGGAGCACCCAGACAGGAAAGTACTACTGCTTCTTTCCTGTGGCCCCAGGCTGATGGGCTACTCCAAGCCCTCTAAGTCAGGGGCTGGGTCTCCAAATAGCATAAGTCCTCAGGCAAGCAAGAATGTTAAATGTTAGTTTCCCTATTGCACCCACAGACCAACAACCCACTGGGGACCTTGCAAGACAGAAACCGTAACTACTCCCTATTTCAGCAACCACCACCAAACTCCCTGCAACTAGCTCCAGTGCTAAAGGTGCTGACTGCATTCCCCCCAAGTCAGGGAGGGAACAGAGTGTTCCATCTTAACCCTGTTTGGCCTGATATCTCCCCTATAGAAAATCAGAATTCTGTGTCTACATTTGGATTCATCAAATAAAAGTCTTCAGGGAACAATGTTATTCAAATTTATAACTTCAGAATCATAAATTAGTTTATATTAAGTAAACTTACCCTTCAGAGTAATCAAATAGAAATCCCAAAGCTCCTGCTATGTTGTTAATATTTGATGTTTTTAACTAGGTACTTATAGGTGTGCTAATGAAGCTAATGGCATCGAGGTAACAGATGTCCTTACGAATTGCCCAGGAAAAGGGAGAACTTTAATGCTAAATTGAGAGTCTTAAATTCTATGTGTGTGTGTGTGTGTGTGTGTGTGTGTGTGTGTGTGTGTGTAATGTGAGATGCATAAATACCATTCAACAAGACCTGTATTTTAGAAAAAAAAAAATAGCCAAAGAAGAGGCTAACATGGAACAAATGAAAGAAAAGAGACCAGAATTTACCCACCAGCTGCTAAAAGCAGCCATTCTCTTGAGCCTTTGCAGCCATCATCATAGAGAATACTCATGGAAATCTTTATCTCCATTACAGAGGGCAGGAGAATGAAGGCTCTGAGAGTACCCATGACTAGTCCACAGTCACTCAATCCATACATGGCGGAGCCAGGATTCAATTCCACATCTGAGTAGTTCCTTTCCATTATGCCATACTGCTTCCCAGGAAATAAAGCTTCAATTCCTAGGAAAGGGCCTCCTGAGTTCTTCTGGTATCTAGAAGGTCCACACACTCAATATGTGATATAATTATAATGGTCTGTTTTTCTTTTGGTCTCCCTCACTGGACTGTGAGTTTCTGAGAACAAGGGACTTGTCTTTTTCACCTTTATATCTATCCCCATATTGTACTGGAT
The DNA here is from genome assembly GCF_047511675.1 of Marmota flaviventris. Classification (NCBI taxonomy): domain Eukaryota; kingdom Metazoa; phylum Chordata; class Mammalia; order Rodentia; family Sciuridae; genus Marmota; species Marmota flaviventris. Next base: position 38,639,743 of record NC_092501.1, on the reverse strand, counting down.
ATACAGATGGAAAAGTGAGTAAGTGGATGAATTAATGGATGGATAGGTGGATGGATGGATGGATGGACAAATAAATGGATAGATGTATAGGTAAGTAAATGGACAGGTGAATATGTAGATGAATAGATGGACAGACGGACAGAAGTGTGTTGATAGATAAACGGATGGATAGATGGATAGACCGATGTTCAGAGGGTGGTTGGATAGATGGAGCAATGGATGGATAGATGGATGAAAAGGTACATGAAATTACAGAGGGCTTACTGAATTTAAGATCTATAAATTCTAGCCTTCAGGGATTATGGCTATTTGGATAGGAGCTTGCTCATTCATTCATTCATTCATTCATTCATTTTTGGTGCTAGACTGCCCTGAGTCATGGTCTTTCTTCCTGGCCAGTCAAAAGGCCAAGTCTATAACCACCTTCTCACCAGCAGCCTTTATTTTTTTACTCTGTTCTAATAGGTCTGTTACCCCTCCATCATGAATGATGATGAGATTTTACCTAAGAGCTCTGAGAAGGATTTCTCTGGAAAGGGAAGCTCCATGCTAACAGATGCTATTCTTACTCGCAGAGCTTTCTAATCCCTTCCTTACTCATGTTGAATTTTTTTGCCTCAATGATATCCTGCAGGATTGAGTTCCAAAGGTTGATTAATTATACGTTGCCCAAAAAAAAGGATTCCCACATGACTATTTTAAATTTTCAGCTTTTAATTTCATCAAGTGCCTTTTTGACTACAAAAGCATGGGTGATAGTGAGTGTGTGGTGCAGGATCCAGGCCCAGCCAGGTGCTCATGGGTCCCAGCAGAGGAGGCACTGCCAGCAAGTGCCACCAACAGTATGTCCAGAGTCAAAGCCAGCTGGCAGCACAGAGTAGGTCTATGAAGTATTTCCAGGGTTCCTGCTCAATGCTAAGCTTTTTATGTATTCAATAGATATTTTCCTGAGCACCCACTGGTGCCAGGCCTTGGGCTAGGCCAACAGATATATGCTAGGGAACGAAGCAGCTATGGCAGGAGGGAGACAGATAATGAGCATAAAGTAAATAAATTAATATGCTTAGAATATAAGACATACATCTATAAATATTAATAAATAGACATTTATGAGGTGAGATACACACTACAGTGAAAATAGCAGGTGCTTTGAGAGAATAACATAGGGGTGGCAAAATATGGAAAAAATATCAGAACACTGATGTCATCAAACACAGGGTGGGGAGCTTTGAAAAGCTTCCTGCAGCCCACTTCAAGAGGACCTGTTTATGTCTACCAAAAGCAGGGATATAGGAACACCTTACTGAACATATTATAATCAGGCTGGGGATAAGGGGGAGGTAACTCGTCTGGAACATGGGAAAGGAAGCAAACAGAGGCAGAGGCTAATGGTACCCCTGCAATGATATCCAGGGGGAAAATGCCCAGGACCCCAGAATTAGCCCAGCAGGCCCTAAGGCAGACAAGTCCTGGGTGACTCAGAAGTGACATTCATTCTGACACAGCACGCAATAAGCTGGGTGGATTCTCCAGATAGCCTGGAAGCACTGTCCCAGGAATTCTGGCCTGGGATTATACACTAGTTTCCTTGACAGTTGCCACGAGTCTGTGCCTGAGAAGGGAATACTACTAAATGTGCTGAAAAAATTGAGCTTGGAGGCTGTCCATTCAAAGGCCCAACTCTGCATCTTGATGGATCTCCCAAGGAATGGCACCACTAGAAAAGTCAGCCTGTGGTGCTCCAACCAGGTTGTTTTCACCTTGAGACTGTCATCTCCAGTCTCAGGGAAGACTAGCCACAGGTCAAGTCCTGGTCTCAATAAGGATTGAGGGCACTGTTCTCTGGCCAGCAGAGGCCAACAGGAAGTGGTTCTGTCCTGCTTTCCAGTCCATGCTGAGCTGGAAAACCAACAGCCTCTGTCCAGCCCTATGAGAACCTCTTGCTTCAACCCAGGTGAGTGTGTCTACCAGCTGACCAGCAGGGAGGCCCTCCATTGCTCACTTGACAGGAGGGGAACACCTTGGGACATGTGGCCTTATAGGGCACAATGTGGATCTACTGGAACTGTGACACACTCATGACACAGGTAACCCAGACACCCAGCCCACGGCTTCCATAGCCTAGAGGAAACGTGACTCTCCCCTACACTCTGCCACTTCCCATTTAGTGGTTAAAACAATGTAGGCTACATTACAAATCAAAATAAGCGACACTGCATTTTATAATTAGCCACAACTTGACAAATTAATTAGCGCAACAGCACAGTGTGTTCCCTGAAGCATGGCTTACTATATTTTGCTTAGAGAATATATGTCACAAACTACAGATGTATTATTCAAATACTTACGCAATCAGAGTGAATTCTAAAGGTGCCCATTTGATACCACTTTATGAGACGGCACTAGGGACTCAAGGCAGCTAGAAATATCTTCAACCCTGCAGCCAAGTTTTGAGCTATGAAGGTATTTACAAAGATTTACTTCTTTTCCTGAAAGAGGAACAAAGGCTGTCAAGGATCAACATCTGGCCTCTGGAAAGAGTTAATGACAATGAAGTAGTTGTGGTGGTGTGAAATAACAGGGAATCTGGGCCTCTGGAAGCTCAGAGCTTAATGAAAGACATGCGAGGGCAGAATCCTAACTGCCATATATTAGCTGTGTGGTGCTAGGCAATGTCTCATCCAGAATGGGTGTGGTGGTGATGATGATGATGATGATGATACCTATTTTGAGGGTTTCTGGGAGGACTAAGGTATTAATTCATACAAAGTGCTCAGACCAGAGCCAGGTCCACAGGAAGAGGTCTGTAAAAGTCGCTTCCATTATTCCAAGATGCACTTTCCCTAGAAGGCTCCAGGCTCTTTCTTAGGAAGCATTGCAAACAGATGCCCAGAGGCTTTATAGAGACACCCACTCCTCCAGGGACAGAGATGGCCTATTCTTGGGCTTATCCATTTAGAAACTCAGAAACTATTTTTCTGAGGGCTAACCAAACTCACAGAAGTGGATGTACATGCCAAAAGGACATTTGTGAGTTGGCAGTGAGAGCTCTAGCCAATGGCATGCTGGTAACTGTTTAACATCCAGCTCTCAGGTGGAGTGGGGCAGGGAGCCCTGTGTGGTTGATGCATTTGCTGGTTTCCATTGTTACGGGATGAGGCACGCCCCCCGCAAAAAAATCCACATGTAGAAAGCCCTGACTCCTAATACCCCAGAATGTGACCACATTTGGAGGTAGGCCTTTTAAAGGGGTAATTAGTTTAAAATGAGGTCATATGTGCAGACTGCAATTCAAGATGACTAGTGACCTTATAAAAAGAAGACATCAGAATGATTGTTCAAACATGCATGCGCGCGCGCACACAAACACACACACACACACACACACACACACAAAGTCAGACCAAAGACTGTCATCTATAAGCCAGAGACAGTGGCCTCAGAAGAAACCATCCCTACTGACATCTTGATTTTGGACGGTCTCCAGAACTGTGGAAAAAATACATTTCTGTTGTTGAAGCCACCAGTCTGTAGTACTCAGCTACGGCAGCCCAAACACACTAATTCTCCCAGCATGACTAAGTTCAAGGTACCTGTGTGATGTCCCTGAAGGAGACAGAGTTGAGAACAGATGTGCATGATTGTCTCTCACAAGGGAAGACAAGCCAGATCCAGAAAACATCAGCTAAAACGGAGCCTGGGATAGAGATCTTTCATCCACAGGACAGGCTGCATTCTTTTCTTGGAGGCAAATTTTCTGCTACTGAATCAGAAGCAAGAGGTGACTAATGAGACAAGGAGAATTAGCCAAATGCACTCTGAAGAGCTGATGTGCTCACTGAGCCGCCTGGGAGCCCATGATCTTTCAGGTCCTGGGCCTCAAACTGGTGACAACACTGCCAGTGAAACCATGACCCTGGAAGTCCAGGCCTGGGGCTCCAGCTCCCTTGCACTGTGTTTAGACAGACATAGCAACATTGGCCTCTGCAGCTCTCCTTGATCCTTGCTTCTTGGCAGACCAAGTTCCAATTTCTCAGTCTTTCTAAAATTTCTCATTTTGAACTTTCTCTTTATAATTTGGATCTGAAATGACCCCCAAAGGTCATATGCTAAAAAGGCTTGGTTGCCTGCCTGTGGTGCTAGTAGGAGGTGGTGCAACCTTAGGAGCTGGGGCTCTCGCAGGAGGAAGTAGGTCACTGGGGGCGGACCTTTGAAGGAGATATTTTGTCTCCTGTTCTTTCTTTCTCTTGCTCTTTCTGCTTTCCAGACAACATAAGGTGAGCAGCTTTGTCCCACACACCCTCTTGGCCATAATGTTCTGCTTCACCACAGACTCAGAAATAACAGAGCCAAGTGACCATGGACTGAAATCTCTGCAACTGTGAGCCGAACTAAATCTTTCCTCCTTTCAAATTGTTTGTCTCTGGTATTTTGTCACAGCAACGGAAGACTAACAAACCTACCATCACTTATGTCCTTATCATCTTCCATGAAGGCTTTTTAATTATCTCAAAGCTAATCACTTTTCTTTAATCTCATACCTTCCTTTCTTTCCCTCCCTCACTCAACTGGAAAGAAAATTCAAGATGCAAACCTAACTTATTATTCCTCATTCCTGAACTCTCTAATCTTTTCTTGTTCATCTTTTCTTGGACATCTTTTCTTATTCTTCAGATGCCTGCCTTCAGCCCTGGAAATTCTACATTATAATGACACAACAGACCCCTAGTCAATTCACAACTGCATGTCTGCAAGTTTAGTTCCTTCCACTTGAAATACCCTTCGTATTCCCAATGGACGACCTGCACAACTTCTCTGTATCCTTCAAAACCCCTGGGTTTTTCCAGACAATGTTAATGATTCACAGGGAGGAACCACTTATTCCATTTCCCCATGCTTGGCCCAGATTTTAAAGAAGAAATTACATCCTTTAGATGTATATAAGAAAAAAGCTGACATCCTTTCAACTGTCTCAAGAAGAAGAAGGGTTGAAACCTACTGGTTCACCTGTACCTAAGTGGCCAGCAAAAGTGAGTAGGAGGGTGAACCTGAGCCCCAGGCCATGGTCTCAGCAGCTGACTTAGTGAGGGTCAGATCTACAGGCCAAGTGTCCATGTGTAAAGCCCAAGAATACACTTCAGAGGAAATAGCAGGAAATCTAGTTTGGCTTCAGCTCTAACACCAGGCTTTAATCAAGCAATAAAATAGAGCTATGTTCTCTCTATCCGACTCGTTATATTTATGAATTGGTCCAGAACACACAGAAGGATCTGTACAAAGAATCATCCCCTGGAAACCAAAATTTGAGTGGAAAAGAAAGACTTGTGCATGGAGTAGTCATTATCTGCTGATCCGTCCGTCCCTTCCTAGATCAAGGGAGGGCAGGGTTCAGTCTTTTCTCTATGGAAAGCGGCTCACTCTGAGAAGCACTGAGTGCCCACCCCCCTTCAGGAGAAGCATCCACAGATGCGGGATCTGAACATGTAGAAAAAATAGGGTCCAGGTGGTCTTTGGGTCTGAGCCCTCAGCAGCTCAGGGTGGGGATGTGCCCATGATGCAGAAATCCAGATGCAGCTCCATGGCCTGCTCCCTGGAGCCCTGTGCCTCCTCTTCTCTCACTTGCTTCCTTCACTTATCCTCATTCTCACTCTCTCATTTGCTTCTCACATATGTCATCTGTTACATGGCTGCCCAGTGGTGCTGGGATCCTCCCACCTCACCCACCCCCTCACACAGAGACTTCCCAGGACACCCCAACCACCAGATTTTAAGGCAAGTACACTGACATCTGTTTCTTGCAAACCAACCAGGAATATGATTGGGGGGTGGGAACAAGTCCAGGAGCCCTTGGTGGCTTCCTGCAATGTCTAAAATCTTGGAAACACCATAGCCAACAGGACAGAACATGCATCTATCTGCACCATTACTACCACCAGGGTGGGGTGGTGGGGTGGTGGGGCTCATAGAGAAAAACAAAGGCCTTGGAACTGCAAGTCCATGAACCACACCCTATCCCATGACCCACAGGGAGGAGGTTAGCCTCCCTAGCCAGTGCTATCTAATGTGTGTTGACCTGAAATGAAGAGGGAAGGGGGACCCAATAGATTGCTTTTCCCTGATGGAGTCAGCAGGAACCACCAAGGGCAGCCTGGCTACCCCAAGTAGCATAGACTCTGAAGTTACACTTTCTGGGCTCAAACCCCAGCCCCAAGTAACCTGTAACAGGCCCCTGACCATAAACCTTCAGTTTTCTAAACTCTAAAATTTGTTGTGTTGCTCAGAGCTATCACAGAATATAAGAGAAAGCATTAACATAAAGCTCGTGTCCCAAGAGTCACCCTGAAAACCCCTGGTTTTCAACTTTCTCATCTGAAGGGCACACGAGGGTGGAGCTCCTGCTGAAGGCTGGGTGAAGTCCGAACCATTTCCATCACTGTTCATTCAGATGTTAACCCTCTGTCTCTTGCTGCAAGTATCTGCCCTCATCCACCTGTTACTGAGGGCCCTCCCACCCAGGAGATGACCCTCCTCTCTTGATTCTAACCTTATCCTCAGGACCTATCTCAAGAGCATCAAGCAAAGCCAGCCGACCATTTTGCCCAGTGGCAGGCCCTCCATGTGGTCTCTGCCCAACTCCTCAGAGAGCCCCTGCAGGAGCAATAGGAAAACCAGGAAGGTGCCCACAGTGGACTTAGGAGGGCTTCAGCTAAATCCTATAAAAGATTGTGTAAACACAGAGATACCTCTGTTCCCTAACCCCTTTCCTCACAGATGGCTGTCTCAAGTCCCTTAGGCAGATAGGAGGTTTATCTATGTGCTTATCTCTCTCCTTGTCCAGGGGACATCAGTCTGGCCTGTCAGTCAGCCTCTGGCCTCCCAGACTCCATGCTCCTAGCCCATGTGGATGACAAGAGGATTTAATGGCCGCCTTCAAGGAGAGAAGCCTCTGAGCACACAGCCCACAGCATCTGGACGAAGAGAAGGGAAGCAAGAAAGATGAAGTCCTGCTGGTGCAGCACCCCAGGACCAAGGACAGCACGGGACCTGGGAATGTCAGCTGGATGATCTCCACAGTGGTACAAGAAGTTTCCAGAAGGCTGAAGGCTTGAAAATAGTGAAGGGATGCTGCCATCACACAAGCTGCAGTCTTAAGGCAGAGTCAAGATTTACAGGGCTGCTACAAAGAACTCCATGGGAAGTAGGGGACCTGCCAGGAGGCCATGGTGGCCCTACCCTTTCTGCATTAGCTTTGCTACATTCAGCATCTTCCCCTCCATCTTTGAGCATCATAGAAAGCCCAGGACACCAACACAGAAAGACTTCCTCAGAAGTCATCCATGTCTATTCCACCAGTACAGAGGGGAGTTACACAACCTTCACCCACAGAGGGACATGCCTCAAACTCCCAACCAGGAAGCATCCTCCTCTAGCTCCAGCCCATAAACCCAGGCACTCAGCCGGGACCTCCTCCTTTGATTCTCTCATCTTCCTGGGCCCTTAGAAGAAGACTATCAAAGATCTGGGTTCAACAATGTGGATAGAATTAGAGATGGTTACGTTAAGTGAAAACAACCCAGGCACAGAAAGACAAATAAGAGGTGATCTCCTGAGCAGGAGATAAAAAGCTGTCTTGAATCCAAAGAAGTTATTGTCACAGAAGGTGAGAGTAGAGCAGTGGTTCCCAGAGTCCGAGGAGAGTAGAGGGGAGGGAGGAATGGGGAAGGTTGGTCAATGAGTACTGAGTAATAGAGCAAGTTCTGGTGTGCTATTGAACAGCAGGGAGCCTACAGGTAACAATATACTGTATGTTTCAAAGAGCTAGAGGCGAGGATTTTGGAAGTTTTCTATCAGAAAGAAATGACAGATGCTTAGGTCATTAATATTTAAACTGATTTAAACATTACACAATGTATGTATATCAAAAAGCATGTCACCCCATAAATATGTATAGTTTTTGTTTTTATGTATCAATTAAAAATAAATATAATTTTTGAGAAGGCTTTAAGAAAGGAAAGAAAAAGAATTTAGAGGTCAAAAACTAGAAAAGATCTTCCTCTCCATCCCAGTAAAGTTACATCATCATAAAGCAAAACTTCCAGACAGCTATGGGGTGGGACCACAGAGCAAAGATGTCAGGGACCCATGGAGGGATGGGGAGTGAGTCCTGTGCCTCCCCTGGGAAAGCATCCTATAGGTTGAGCCAGCACCTCTCCTGCAGGCTTCTTGCCTCTGGCCCCTTCACACAGCCCTGTGACCAGCTGAATGGGGCTCAAAGGCTCAGGTAAAGGCACAGGTGGGAAGGCTGCAGGCTATAGGTGACCTAGCTCAGCTCTGCCTCTAACTGGAGTTTCAATTTAATCTCTGGCAAACTCACAGCTCATCTGAATTCAATAAAACCCCCTCTGGAACCTCACATTGCATGGTAAAATAACCCAACTCCCAATTTTTTTTTTTACCACTCTTAAAAAAACAATTTCTTCTCACATTCTCCATTTCTGTTTCCCAAATGTCAGTCCTTATGCTGAAAGTCACCAATCTACAAAAACTAGTACTTTTCAGAATTTCAGACAACTGGATCTTTACTTACAAGGTGACTTACCTCCATTTGATATGAGCCTGTGAGATTTTAAATTTCAGTGATGATTAATACATGCCAATAGAAAATGAAAGGAAAATTATTTTTATATTACAATTAACAGACTTAATAAATATTACCTACAACATGCATTCAAGAGTAAGAAAGAAAATTATATATTATTATATACTACCAGTGTAAATCTATTTTCAAATAGTCCACTAAAGAAAGGTCAGATATTGTATCAAGCCCTAGAACTAAAACACTACACAAGAGAACAGAGTTTCAAGGTCAAGAAGAGAATGGCGCTGTGTTGAACTCTCTATCCCCAGTGTCTAACAAGTGCCAGGCACATAATAAATGCCATATAAATGTCTGCTGAATGAAGGGACAAATGAATTAATGGTATTCCACTGCACGGAGTGTTTATTTTTAAAATTCCAGGCAAAGACTTCCATAACTTCCCTACTTGCTAATCATACTGCATACACTTATAAACCAGCATTAACCTAAGCATTTTTGACACGCCAATGAGTGACTTTGTAGAGCTTATATTTGAACTGCCAGTCCTTCTTCAGAGCCTGAAAGGCCTGAAACATTGCTAATCCACAGAAGACACCTGATCTGCTTAGAAAAGAACAACTAGGTATTTTAGAAAGCATCTCTCTGTTTTCCACCCTCTCCTCTAACCTGTTCCTCTCTGTTTGCATACCCCCACCAACAGTAAATTACAGCCCACCCAGTTTTCTCACGGGTCCCAAGACCTTATGCCCCACCCCCACATAGGATATCTTCCTCAAAGGAGGAAATTCTACTAATCACACCATAAAGGTGCTGTGACATGGAATTCCCCCAAGGAATTCCCAACTTCTTGGCATGTGCAAAAGAGGCACGGAGCAGGGAAGAGAGACACAGGAATCCTTTCCAGATTTATAGAAGGCTTCAAGGAAATCATGTTTCTCTGCTAAAGGGGAAGTTAAAACCCTTTGTTCCTGGGCAGAACTTGGCAGCTCCTCTTGGTAAGTTATCTCATACAAGCCAAAGTACATTCTGTTTAGATTGTCAAACTAGATGCTACAGCAACAAGCCCTGGTCCTGCACCAAATCATCCTCAGAACATGTGTCAGTGTCAGAATCACACAAATTTATCACACATTTGTTTATTGAGCAACTTCTATATGCCAGAACTTCCTATCAATGCTGGGATATAAGGACCTACAAATCCTTCTTCCCACAGAGCCTACAATCTATTATAAATTGTTTATACAAGGAGAGCATGTGCTGAACGCTTATTGTGTGCCAGGCACTGTTATCATAACTTTATTTGTATTAAATCACTTAATCCACACAGATATCCAATATGGTAGATTCTGTTATTGTTTCCATTTTTCACATGAGGCAACTGAGGCATGAAGGTTGAGTAACTCACCCAAGGTTGCACAATTATTAATGGCAGAACTGGTATTGGAACCCTGACTCTCTGCTTCTGTAGTCCTCACTTGCAATCACACTTGTGGCTTAATGGGCAAAGGTCTGGAGGCCCTGGGCTACCACATCTGTACATTCTCATTTTGCCAAACAAAATGGACATATAATGTGGGGATTGATAGCATCATGAGGTGGGGATTGATAGCATCATGAGGTGGGGAAAATTCTCTTGCCAAGTGAGACCAGGAATTGCTTAGGAAAACAGATGAGCCACATAAGGTTTGAGTATTGAATGGCCCCAAGTTTCAAATGAGGGGGAATGGAATCTGTGTAATAAAGGAGAAGTGAGTAGGGCTCCTGAGACAATCCAGGAGGGAAAAGGTAAGGATCAGAGATGGAGGGGGAGAGAGAGGAGAGACTGAAAGATGTTGAGAGGAAGATAAGGCACTGAGTGATAGTAGACCATCTGTGGGTACTCCACCCAGCAAATCTTGATGGAAGTCTACCAATCTCCTGATTGGTGTAATTGATGATTTTTCATCAGTATGAGGGCCGTTGTTACAATTGGAACCAGAAGACAGCTAAGGTTACCATTGGGGAAGGCCTGGCTCAGGACAGAGTCTACACTGTTGAGCCCACAGATCAGAGAGAAAGCAGGCTGGTATATTACAAAGCTCTGGACTTCCACTGACCACAGACATTAGCAGGGGCTTTTAGAGCAATCTCATCTAGATCTCAAGGTACAAAGTGGCCTATGGCTAAGTTCTGGGTTACAGCTATTATGACCACACCAAGTAGACAATCTTCCTCTTCATTATTTTCTCAGAGTTTATTCCCCCAAAGAGTTGGTTTGATAAAGATCATATAAAATAATTAAACCCTAAGCTCACCTTGATGCATTTGAATTAGTCTCCCCATGCCAACCAAGGAAGGAGGAATTAATACCTTGACAGGTGACACTGTCAAGGAAGGAAATGCTATTTTCTTATTTCTAGACAAATATGCCCATTAAACTTTCAATTGTTGATCACATATACAGAGTCTCTTTACATCTGTGACTACTTGAATCCCTATAATAATGCTGCAAATTGTTAAGCCTATTTCATAAAGAAGACACAAACTCAGAGAGGTCAAATATCACTGGGGCCACCTGCTTAGCTAGCAATCCAAGTGGGGATTCCACCCAGGTCTGCTGGATGACAAAGACACATCCTCTCCCCTGGCACTTCTCTCAAATCGAGCAGAATTGTGGCAGAACAGTGATTGCAGAACTTCTCCACAGCTCGGTACCATGTTCTCTGAGCATCAGAACAAATGATTGCTTTGAAACTAATTAGCTGCTCATACTCAAAACCAATTAATCTTAGTTAAGCTCATTGAAGTCTCACCCTCAATGATTGAAAATACTAAACCTGAGTTCATCATCAAAGACAGTTCCCCAGCAGGAAACCCGCTCATCTAAATGACTCAGCCTCCTGAGCTCCCTAGGCCCTGATGGGAGAAGGGAGCCTGGCAACAGGCAGAAGAGAAATCCACAAGCGTGGAACAGAGCCAAACCCTGCTTATGCGGACCGGAGCCGGGTGCACATTATTAAAACATAAGCTGAAAATCACTTATTCTGCATTAGGTGATTAATAGTGTTGGCCCCTTCCTGGGACAAAGCAGCAGCCCTGAGAAATGATGCAATTACTCCCAGTGAACAGGGACATTCAGGGACTTGTTACTAACAGGGTGGTGGGTACAATTTCATGGTTAATTAGGACTTTGGGGGGGTAGCAACGCTACATTACCCAGCCTAAACAAAGTTCCTAACCTGCCCTTCTCCTAGCCTTCAAATTGTTCTGAAATAAACTTTAAAAATTGAAGAAATTAAAGAAGCTGCAGGTTAACTAGAACCCAGCAATGATTGCTGGAGATGATTTCCGGGGAAATCCTGGATGAGTCAAGTCCTGAGAGCCTTCCATCCACACACGCACCACGCCACCACGCCGGTGCCCTCCACGGTGCAGCGGAAGCACTTGGAGATGCGGTTTCCAGGGAGAAAAATGACTTTTAATCAAGGCTGGGAAATGGAATTACATGTGTAATTAGATAGAAACAGCCACAAAACCACAAGCTAGGGAGCTCACTGCAATATCGAGCTTCCATTTTCGGAGGCTAGTGGGAACTTAGGCATAAACTATGCTGATGAAGCCATTTGGGTTTTTGTTCTCAGGCCAACTGGAACATCCCAGGAGGAAAATAATAGCTGCTTTGTCCTCGTTGGAAACACCCCACGTGGTGATGTGGTGGCTGCATCCCTTCTGTCAGCTCCTGTTTTTTGCTCTCCTGGCCATGACCTCGAGTTTACCATCCTTGCACTCAAATGAACATAGGTGTCCATTTTTCTCACTTTGGGAAGCAAACTCAAGATGCCAAGGGAAGAAGCCAAATTCTTTCAAAGCCTCAGGATCAAAGGTCACTAATCAGGGGGTCCATTTTGTATTTATTTCATTTCCAATGCATCGCTATATGAAGCAGAGTACCATACTTTCTTTAATAGAGACTTTGACTTCCTTGACCTTAACAAGATCACTTGAGTGCCCACTTCAGGCAAAAGTAAGATAGATAAGCAACCATTGCCTGGGATTGTGAGTCTATTAATACAATTAGTTTCCTGGGAGACTTGCAAAGCTTTGCAGGACCTTCAAGAGAGAAGGGACCAAAACTCAAACCCTTGAAATGTAATATTCTGAGGGAATTTTCAGGATAGGCCAAAGTAGCTGTTCCAGGGCCACATGCAGGGGCATGCAATAAGACTTGTACATAAAATCAACTCAAGGAACAGGAGACTTAGGACAGTGGCCTAGGTTCATGTGCCACGGCAGGAGGTCATCTATGACAGAGTTTCCAGTTAATGCAGAAGACATCTTCGCTCCTGAGCCACCATTCTAGGTGTTTGGAAATGGCTTGGGGAGGGAGACAGGGAGGCTGAAAATTGTGTATCCCCAAACCACATTTGCTTTTTATTCATGACACATTACACTGAAGATTCACCTTGCATAATATAATCGTATTTATATAGTTCAATATATCAAAAATAATAATATGCAACATTGTAGGATATGCTAGAAAGTTCACAAGAACCCTTCAGATCTAGGCTCTTTGATTCTTGTCCTTTTCTAAGGCTCAGTTTCCTTCCCTATAAAATGGAAATAGTAATTCACTCCTCCAACAGAATTAACAGAAGAATTGAAAACAGAAAAAAAAAAAAAAAGCACCTCTCTGTGTAAAGCCTTGTGCCAAATACCTTACATGTGTGGCCTTGTTTTCAGTTGTTCCACAAAATTGGTGCAATCACTATATCCTTGTTTTACAGATGAGAAGTCGCTGTTCAGAAAAGTTAAGCAAACTTGGTACAAAAGCCAAAGTCATTAGCTAGTTCTTGACAGGACTGGGAAGTATACTTGTGTGTACAATAGGTCCCGGGTATATGGCCATCAGGAGATGCTAAGCGTGCGAGCAATAGGCCTGCCCCCCTAGAAGCCTCCTAAGGAGCAGCCATGGCCTCATTCTCCCATTTATGCCAAAGGATTTAGATTAGATTATATCAAGTTCTCTATCCAGTAGATTTGACTCAACATTCTAGCAATGTAGATATGTTTTATTTCCTTTTTAAAGACATTATTTCTTGAGTAAGAACAACTAGTGGAGGAATGGCTATTACATGGCCCAGGAAAGCCTGATATGATAGTGAGACTGGGGGACTGAGCCAGAGAGCAAGTCTGACTATTACAAGCCAGAAACAAACACACTTAGCTCCTGGATAAGACATAGGCTGCATCTCACCAGCACAGAGAAATCCAGCCATTCTTCAGCAGTAGGGACTCCATCACAATCAGGGTAACTCTAGATGATATACATTTCCCAGGACTCCAGGCCTGTTGGTGGGTATGGGTAAATGGCTTGGCTTTGACTCCCCATGGGACCCAATTCCATCCATGAGACTTGCTATCCAAGACTTATTTTTTTATGTCTGCATTGTAATTACACATGATAGAGGAATCTGTTGATACATATCTGTACATGCACATAATGAAACAGCACAATGTAGTCAGTTTTGTTCCCCAGTACCTTCCCTTTTGCTCCCACTTATTCAAGCCTTTGAGAAACACACTGTAAATATTTGGGCCCTACCAGCAACTCAACCTTTCCCTTCTATGCTTCTCCCCATTATTAGTAAAGTCACACAAGCGGTTGTCACCTTTTATCATAATCCATAACTGGTTTTAAACAGTGAGACTCCTCCCGCCACACACACAGACACATGTGCATGTCAACTACCTGCTAGAGAGTCCAAGCTCAGGCTGCTTGTCCTCCTCTGCCGAGCATCCACGCACACACAGAAACCCAGGTGGGTTCCTGCAAGCCTCAGCCAAGTGTGATTCCACAGATGGCACACACCAGGGGCCACTGGATAGTCAAGTCAATATATTGTGACCAGTGACCAAGGGTACATTCAACAGGGACACCTTGTAAGAAATGTCTGTGTTTCTGAAATTGAGTTATTTAAGAATTTCAAATGAGACAGAGTTTCTCAGAAAAATCTATCTGGAACTTACTTAAAATGCTCAAAAGTGTGTGTGTGTGTGTGTGTGTGTGTGTGTGTGTGTGTACTATTTAGTATTAGTTAATTAAGTGATGTTATAAATTTTGAACATTTATTTAATAATGGGTGGAGAGTTTTTAAATGTGTAACAATGGCTGACTTTGTAAAAGAACATTTGGAAACAAATGAAGAAATGCTGATGTACTTCTGGCAAACAAAAAAAGAAAATTTAGTAAAAGTATGATATAATTTCAAACATAAAAGGGTTAGTAATTTTACATGTACAATGACTAATTTGAAGATTTAATGAAATGGGAAAAAAGATTCACAAAGACAGCAAGTTAGAATACCTGGGAATAGCTGAGCACGATATTATAGGCATGTCTGTAATTCCAGTTCATGCCTATAATTCCAGTGCACGCCTGTACTTCCAGTGGCTTGGGAGGCTAAGGCAGGAGAATCGTGAGTTCAAAGCCAGTCTCAGCAACAGTGAGGTGCTAAGCAACTCAGTGAGACCCTGTCTCTAAATAAAACACAAAATTGGGTTGGGGATGTGGCTCAGTGGTTGAGTGCCCCTGAGTTCAATCCCCAGTACTCCCCCAAAAGAAAAAATATCTAGAAATAAATTGACCTAGTAATGCATAACACTATATGAAGAAAACTTTTAAATATAGCCAAAGGATGCAAAGGCAGGGCTTTCTTGGGTGAGACTCAACATGACAAAGATTTTGGTTTTCCCTAAATCTATAAATTTAAAGTAATTCCAATGAAATGTCAATAAGCTATTTGGGAAGCCCTCGACAGACTGATTTTAAAGAACAAAAGGGAAAAAAAGTGAACAGTGTGAAGAGCTAGGGAAAAAACTCAAAAAAAGAATAGGAGGAGGCACAGGGAGACCTGATCCTACCAGATATTCAAATATACATATTATAAAACTTCAGTAATTAAAACTGTTGTAAAGAGATGTGAAAATCATCAGAAAGAACAATGAAGCAGAACAAAACTTCTAAATTTAGGCTCAAATATGTTAGTTTAGTTAGATTAATATATTAATTTGTTAATATATTAATCTGTTATATTACAAAATAGCACAGCAAACCAATGGGGAAAAGATAAAACTTTAAATAAATATTAAGATAACTGCACAGCAAGAAAAATTCTAAATGAATTTTAGATTTACGTATTCTAAATGGAATCCTAAAAGATACTTATAAGAAACATCAAGAAAATTCTTTGTAACTTGGTACTGGGAACTATTTTCCTATGAATTAAAAATCAGACATCATGAAAGGGAAGAAATAATTTTGCTATACATAAATCAAAAACTTCTTCATGAGAAAAAGTAAGAAATAACAAATTGGGTTCGATATTTTCAATGCCTCCCATAGATCAAGGGATAAACTCCATGCTATAAAGAGCATCTCAAAGCGATAGAAAAATGGGAAAAGTACATGAACACATGGCTCACAGAAAACGAAATACAAATAACTCCTGAGCATGTGAGAAGATGCTTAATCTCACTCAGAAGAGAAATGCAAATTAAAATTGCGCTCTCCTACTATTTTTATCCATCAGATTGGCCCAAATCCTAAAGTTTGATAACATATTCTGTTGACAAAACTATGGAAAAACAGGCACACTTATATATTGCTGGTGGGATTACAAATTGGCATAACCCTTTTGGAAAGAAATTTTGCAATATCTATCAGTTACAAAAGCAAAAATCCTTTTACTCTGCAATTCTACTTTTAGGAATACATCTCATAGATATACTGTAAAAATGCAACCTGGCCTAATCACACGATTATTCTATGCAGCACTGTTTTTCAAAGCAAAAGGTCAGATACATATTGTTAGGAAGCTGGTTAAATAGATTATGGCACATCCATACAACCAAATTCTTTGCAGCTGGTTAAAATGGACAAGTGCTTCTTATCCTAACACAGAGATCTAAGACATGTTACAGAGTGAAAAAGCAAAGTGCAGAATTGGTAGATATATATAGCATGACCCCATTTGCCGAAGAAAGTGAGAGAACATGAATTTATACTCGTATCCACTCATAATTCCTAAAGGAAATCTGGAAGGAGCCTCAACAATTGATGTGTTTATCTGAGAGACTGGGAAAGAGCAAAACACAGCAGAACTATATCTGCTTTTTACACTGTTAATTTCTGGATCACATGAACGCATAACCTATTCAGAAATTAAATAAATATGTTAAAAGTTGTTTCTTAAAAGACATATAAATGCTAATGGAATAAATTACAGAGACTATGAAAACAAAAGGAAATTCTAGAACTACAAAAAGAGAACATAAAGGAAATGAAGGGTAATGGTAGAGGAGAGAGCAAGACTCTCTGGAGCTAAAACAAAGACTATGTCAGATACAAATGACTGAGGTGCTGAAGGAATAAAACTTACAAATGTGCACCATAATGTGTTTGAACTATTCACATATATTATGTAAAGTTCACATATATATATATATGCATATATACACATATTTCATGATTGGAAGAATTTTAAAAGGCAATTAATGTCCTTCATCCCAGCAATTGTAAGTCTAGAAATCTTCTTTAAGTAAATCCTTAAGAATATGGTCAAAGATTGAGGTACAAGATGGTACCGCAAAGCAAATGCTCAAAAAGAGATGGTTAATTAAATAAATCATAGCCTCCCATACAAAGAGAATGCCAAGCAGGCACCAAATTTATGCCATGGAATATTCAATGGTATCAAAAGATGCTTATGCACTGTGGCAAAGATATACACCAACATATTTACTGCAGTTACCTCTTGGAAGGGAATTTTTGGATGACTTTTATTCATTTGGCATATTTATATTTTCTCATTTTCTACAAAGAATATTTATTACTCGTATAATGAAAAGATAATAAACATTATTAAAAAGTGCAGGGAGGAAAAGAAAAATCTTAGCTTCCTTGACTGATGTTGGAGAGAGCTAAACTAATGGACATCTACTTGTCTAGGCTTTAAACTGTAATAATTTTAAAATTGTGCTATGGTGAAACCCAAAGGCTTTCCTTTGGGTTGCTGAGGGCAAGAGGGTGGGGAAAGGGAAAAGCACTGAGTTTGAGGCTCCACTCCACACCCCAGCCCTCCTGCCATACACATACATACATACACACACACACACACACACACACTCACACACACAGAACCAGGTAAGCTCTACTTTTCTGTGTTTGTGAATAGATATCCTGCCTAAGATTTAACTTTAATAAAGTCATCTGCAGATGAAAAACAAACCCCAAAAATGCAGGAATACTATGTCATGAAGCTCAGTCCTTAAGCACTTAGCTCTCATTATCCCTGAAAGCACCTCCTCAGAACTCAGATAATGAACCTGAAGGGGTGATCACCCTTGATAAAACAGCATCACTGCATGTCCAGCAATGTAACACAACAGGACCTTGCGGGAGGCAGACAGAGGGTGTTTCAATCTACTACAGATGGTCTGAGGTTTGGGGTTAAGGGCTCCTAGCAGGCAAAGTGACACCAGAGTGGGCACCTAAGAAATAGAGTAGGGAAGGGGTCAGGCTCTCTCCTCCAGGAGATTCCAAAGCACAATGTGCATTAGTCTTTGAGAACATGCTGAGCCATATCTCTCATCAAAGATGACCTGTGAGTGGAGATTCAGACTTGGACTATTCTTCTCCAAACTCTAAAAGAAGAGCAGCTCTACAGAGCCCTCTTCTAGGAAAGAACCCCTCATGTATCCACAGCTTTTCTCCACATGACTGTTAAGGTAGTATCAATATCCTCTGTGAAGCTCCAGACCAGATGTACTTCTCATTTTGGCCCCTGGCTCATAAAGTGGCTGACCCTGCATCTAGTTCTAAAAGGTTATCAGTCTAATAATAACATAATTGCAGCTATCACTTAATTGTTTTCTCGGTTTATTCAGAACTGCAATGACATAAGCAATCTTATTTAAGCCTGGCAGCAAGGCTATGAGGTAGTGTAAAAGAGTCAATGCTAAAATGGCCCATGCTCTTTGCCATGTGACTTGGCAGCTCTTTCCATTAGGAGATGAAGTCTATATTTCATCCCTTGACTTTGAGCAGATGTTGTGACTTTCTTTGGCTGACAGAACGAGGCAGAAAATGATGGCATGCCAAGTCCAAGTCAGGATCTCAAGAGCCCTTCCTTATTTCCACTCATTCTGTTGGAATCTTGCCACTTCCTTGAAAACTAGCCTGGGCTAGCCTTTCGGAGGATGAGGCCATATGGAGAAGGCCACCTAAACCAACTCACCTTCCAGCTGATCAATCACAGACATGACTGAGCCCGCCCAAGATCAGCGAAGCCTGGCCCGGATGAGCCAAATCATCTAATCAGTCTGCCGACTCAGGAGAATATGCAATTGTTATTTTAAACTGCTGCATTGGGCATAGTTATCACAGCAATAACTAATCAGGGTTGAGGGTACCATGATTGTCATCAAACTCAAGTTGAGAAAGGAAAAACTTTCCCATGATGGACTTAATATTTATGCCCCTGCATGGGCATCACCTGTAATGTGATGGTATTTGAAGACAGGGTCTTTGGAAGGTAACCAGCATTAGAAGAGATCATGGAGGTGGAGTCCTCATGAGGGGATTAGAGCCCTTTTAAAAAGAGATGCCAGAAATAAATCTCAATCTTAGTCTCTCTCTCTCTCTCTCTCTCTCTCTCTCTCTCCCTCCCTCCCTCCCCCCCCCACTTCTCTTCCTCTCCCCACTCCCTGGCCCCCTCCTTCCCATTAGAGGATACTGCAAGAAGACAGAAAGCCAGGGTGAGAGCCCTCACCAGAAACTAACTTTGCTAGCACTCTGATATCCAACTTCCAACCTCAAAATCTGTGAGAAAATTAATTTCTGTTGTTAAAGCCACCCAGTCCATGGTACTCTGTTATGGCAGCTTGGATAGACTAAAACAAGCTCCCCCAGTTAGTAGGCAACAAAGTAAAAATCCAAAGCTTGTACCATTAACCAAGAGTCGTCTGCTTCCTGTCAAGTCTTGGGACAGTGACCAGAACAGGCAGACCCCATTTCCAGGGTCTTCTCACCCACACTCTTGGAGCTGCCCACTCAAGGCATCCTGGAGTCCTCTATGTTCCAGGCACATGAGATTTCAAGGCTGGGAACAGACTTGCAGGGTACACTCCAACCTCAGCAGCGCTGAAGACAAGAATATCCACTTAAGTTGATCGGGGTCAGACACTACATTTAGGCAAAGAAAAGACCAAAACAAAGGGCTCCTACCACTCAGGGAAGCGGGCATATGTCCACTTCTTGGGCTGATCTACCTTTCCATGGGAGGTGAAAATAAGGAATGTTCATCTTGTTTCCAACTCCAGTGCCCCAAGCGTCCCAGTCTTGATTTGCAGGAGCCGGAAATCCTAGGACCTTCTCATGAATTCTGACTCCTACCTGCCCCATCCATAGATCCTTCTCCACAAATCAGCCTGCTGAGCCACAGAGTTAGCATAGCACTGGTGGATGGTAGGACATGGACCCTATCGGACAGCCAAGGAAATGAGGCAGCACTTCAGCCCATCAGCCTCACAAAGGCAGCAGCACCTTGTGCCCACATAGGAAAAGAGCCCCTAAGTCCAAGCAGTTCTCCAAGGCCACATGGTAGATCTTGGGGCAGAGACTTATGGAGAGTGTTCATTGCCACACGTATGGTAGTCTGACAGCTGCTTTCAAGGGTTTGCAAAGCATGCAGCAATCTAGAGCCCCTAGGGTATGGGGCCATCTGCTGTGCAAAGATATAGCCTCATTTGAGATGTCACGAAGCATCAGAGAGTGCTGTGTGCTTTCCTCAGAGTTGGAGCGCTGCCCCCAGCCTTTAGGCTGTGGTGAAACTCTAAGAGAAGATGAAGTTCACTCAACACCCAGCCAAAGGGCTGCTCTCTCTAGACCTTCAGGGACATTCCATGAACAAGGCATGGTCCTGGCCCTCAGGAAGCCTCCAGTAAAGTATCGAGGGTCCTAGGAGGTTTGTACAGAGTTACAGACATGCACAGAAAGCAACTAAGTCTGGCCTAGAAAGGGGGAAGAAGCAGCTTTATAGAGAACTTTCTAGGCCTCATGACATTTGAACTTCTGGGGGATCTTTCCTACAGTCACTTCTCTGGAGACTGTCCAGGAGTTGTCTAGAAGTCAAGTTAGGAATGTCACAGATGAGAACATTGCCTCCTATTATGGTTTGGATCTGGAATGTCCCCAAAGGTTCATGTGTTGAAGGCTTGGCTCCCATCTAGGAGGAAGTAAAAATTTTAGGAGGTGAAGGTGTAGTTGGAAGAAGGGGGTCACTGGTACATTTGAAGGACTTTTTTTTTTTTTTTTTTTTTTTTTTTGTCCATGGACCATTTCTCTTCTCTTCTCTGACATGTTCTCTGCTTATTTAACCATGATGACTGACTCACTACAGAGAGAGAAAAACAATGGTACCAAGTGTCCATGGACTGAAACCATGAGCCAAAATAAATCTTTCCTCCCTTAACTTGTTTTTCTCAGGCATTTTGTCATAGCAATGGAAGCTGACTAACATACCTCCTGTGGAACCCAAATATCAACCTCCTGAAAGTGCCAGCTTCTCCAGGGTCTGGGCTTGCCTTCTCTCCTCAACAACCAACAAAATGGCTTGGGTCCCCAACCTACTTACTGACACTATGCTGCTTATAACAAAGCCATGACTTTCCTTTTTTCTTAAATGAAAATAACAGCTCCCAACAAAGTCTATTAGGTCCTGCAGGCCCTTGCTGGCTCCACTGGATTTTCTGTGTGTTTACTCTCATCCTCTCTCATTGATGTCCAAGCATCCTATCTTTCTCTCAGTTCTTGGAGCAACAACCCTCATCACAAGGCCTGACACTCAATTCCACCTGGCTTTAGGTCTCATCTCAAAGGTCACCTCCCTTAAAAAGTCTCTCTAACCCTCCAGGTTGGATCAGCTTCCTGATTTACTCTCACTTAGCCACAACTCACTCTTTCGCACACCATAGTGTGGTCCCATGATACTCCTTTTGATGAAAGTGTCTAGTTCATGTCTGCCTTTCCCACGGGTCAGTAAATCCATGAGAGTAGGAACCTTGCCTGCTTTTTGCTTACGCTTGCTTGCTCAATAGGTAAGACTGCCAGACACACAGAATATGCTGCACTAATATTTGCTAAATGAGTGGATGGATGAATGAGTATGGCAAGAGTTCTAATTAGGAGTTTTGCTTTGGGGAATAGAAGACCCCTATGCTTGCCCTCCCTCCTTTGGCTTATGTGTTCCCAGAAGCATACCTTGGGATTAAAATTTGAATAGAAATTGATTCTATTTTGGAAGTGAAATGAGAAAGAACTCATAGGGCATTGAGGAGGACAAGAAAGGAAGGAAAGACAGAAGGGAGGGAGAATAGGTAAGAGAGAAGGAGGCAATCAGGGTACATAAAGGAGTCCGGTGGACTAGAGGGATGAGGCATGGGGGAAGAAGGTAAAGAGAAGGTGGGATGCTGTATGGGCACCTATGGGCATAACAGGTCAGGTAGGACCAAAGAACTCAGCCCCTTTCCACTTGTCTCTTTAACTGGTTTGGGGGGACTCTAGCCCCAGGGTCTAGGCTGACATGAGGCCCAACCCCTATATTTTCACTACTACTGGTTCCCCATTAGCCCAGAATTTTAGATCTTCCAGTATAAGAATATTTTTAGATAACTCATCCCCCAGCCCTGGCTCCTGGGAATACCAAAACAAGCCATTAAACCAAAAGGCTTAACTCATTCCCTCGTGAGAAAGAAGCAGTACCTCGTATGGGAATGTGGACCCAAGCTAGATATCTAACCCCTGCTTAATAATCATTCCTGGGTTTCATCTTAGAATTTACAGGCTGTGGATGTTGCAGGCATCCACATGCCTTTATTTCCTGAGCCCACTCTGCTTATGCAAAATGACAGAAACCAACATCTGCTAGAACTCCCTATGGGAGAGGATTTAAAATCCAGGAGCAGGTCAAGATCTTACAAAAGGAACCCCTCATCTGTCACTGAGATTTTTAATCTGCAGGTGCCCCTCCACTCAGCCTGATATGCAGCAGGCATTGGGAGCCCTGTGAGACTAGTTGTAAAGAAAGACCAGGTTCCTACCTTCCTGGAGCTTACAGTCCAGTGGAAGACCTGTGTGCGAATCAAATGCATGCTAAATTGCAACGTGGATAAATACCGGTAAGGATAGGTATGTGGCCCTCTGAGAGCTCAACACTGGGGAGAGAAACTGACTTTAACTAGGGACCAGGGGAACCTAAGGTAGGAACACCAGGGATATATTTAAGAGCTGATGAAGAAGATAGGCAAGGGAAGTAGTCCCAACCAGAGGGAAAAGCATATGCAAAGCCCCTTGATGGGTCATAAGAAAGTATACTGATGAAAGATGAAGGCAGGTGTGGTCTGAGAGAAGATAAGAAAAGAAGCAAGTAGGCTGGTCCATGGTCCTGAGTTCCATTGTGCAAAAGGATGTCAGTGGGTCTCGCCTCCAAGGAGTCTCATGACATCATGGAGGAGGGAGGGTGAGCAAAAGTACACTTCTGATCACTCCTTAAATGGAAAGGTGGGAAAGATACAGTGAGATTCAGACAAAAGGAAAGAATTCAACTTTACCGAGCACCTACTATCTGCCAGGCATTCTGCCACAAGGAGGTGCTCACAAAATTGATTCATTCATTCACTCTATTCAACAATTATCCATGGAGCCACTGCTGCTCTTCCTGACCAAGCAAAAGCCAAAGGTATTTTTTACCAAAATCATCCTTCAAAAAAAGGGTAAGTGAACTTATATTCCAATTCCTGGCAAACTCCTATTGACAGGGAGTTTCTCTCATTTGTTTTGTTTCAACCAACAAAGTACCCTCTGGGAAAAAAGACATTAGCCTGAAATGACCTCAATCAATGCTAGTTTTAGATGCTTATAAGAGGTTGCTTGATGGAATTGTTAAAAGAGGAGGAAAAGATATTTAACCCCTGCTTAATAATTATTCCTGGGTTTCACCTTAGAATTTACAGGCTGGGGATGTTGCAGTAAATAAGCCTCATACAAACAGCTTTAAAATGAAATACCCTAAGTAGCTACATTGTGGAGACTATGAATATATATCTACAGAATAAACGAAGAAAACCACTCTACTAATATTATGCAAATGAGCATGTGATTGAGCAAAATCTCCAGGGACAGCACTTTACACAGATCCACAAAACCCTGGATTTCAGACCACTCCAATGGCAGTGGAGATTGTGTGCCCTGAAAAATCAAGTCAGATGCTACACACAGAGGCTTTGGCAATGACAGGTCTGGGATCCATAAGATGAAAGAAGGAGGGGAAAGCAATCAGTATTTCTAAATTAACATTCTATTTTACATAACATATGACTTTAAATATGTATGTGTAACTAAATTAATAAAATTAAATATTACAAATAGACATTTGACTCTTTAATCAACTTTCTCAAGAGTTTATATGTCTAACTTCAAGTTGATTCCTTCCCCTAAACATAGGATCTTCCCACTGGGAAAATGCAAATAAAAAATTATATTAGGAACTATTCTGTACTCTAGCATTTGTGGGAACTATTATGGGATGGGATGAGAAGCTTACATAATACTCATCAGACAGATGGCACCTCACCAACCAGAGCACCCGATAAATACACCCATAGTATAGGTAGTATATTACAATCCTATTAATGAGGGATCAGGTCCAGAGGGCTCCTGGAGGCTGACCAGCTCAAGGGCCTAGGGACAAAGGACACAACAGGCTGCAGCCCCGTCTGCCTTGCTGTAAAAGCCATGTCCTTAAACCACAACAGACATCCCTGGATGTCAGACACACCACCAAAGTTAGGCCTGGTCCCAATGACCTGCTGCCACATTCCTGCACTTGAAGAGTGTATTCACATTTACTGAGACCAAAACCCCAGCCTGTATCTCACTCAGTCCTTGCAGAGGATATGGCTCTCAGCCCAGGATTAAGACTCCAGCCTCCAGATTTCAGGCCACTGCCTCCATGATTCCTCGGGTCCTGCATGGACTGGCATCTGTACCTTTACCCTGTCCACTGGCAGCTTTACAGATATCAAGCCCTCTGTGTAGCTGCTAACAGAGCTAGATGGTGAACACACTAAGCTCTCATCTCCAGCCACCAGTAGATCAGTTGACTCCAAGGACACTCCTTCCCAGAGGAATCAGGCAGAGTAACTTCCACTCTGCAGAGGACCCCCACCACTATCACTGTCTCCTCTGCTACCTGCACTGTCTTCTGGTGGCCTCTTCCTTCTTGGTGCATTTGGCACTGGCTCCTCCTGGTGACCTACCCTCCCTTCTCCTTCCCTGCCTCCTGAATGTAGACTCTGGAGGCTGCAATTACCACCCCCTAACTGCAGCATCTGCCTCTCTCCCTGAAAAACCCAAGACCTTCCAATCTGAGTGCTTCTGTGCATTTCCACAACTTTGAGGACCAAAGATGCCCAAGACATCCAAATGCCAACTCCAGGCTCCCCCTTATCAGTCAGGTCCATTTGACTGATAAGGGGCCATGCAAAGAAGCCCTCAGGCCAGGGTCCTTGGCAATGTCTCTAGCTCCTTCCTCTTCCCTGCCCTCTTCTGTCTCTGTCCAGGACATCATTTCCTTTCCATTCTAAAAGCATTTGACATCAGCCTTTGAAACAGGGTGGGGGGTGGGGTGGCCTGCTGTCTGGCTTGCCTCTATTCAATCCATCTGTCCTACTCCCTGCAGTTTCATAGTCCTCAAACCTCAGCTTCGGGTCCAGGGAGATGCTGCCACTGCCCCTCTCTACTTATTCATAAGAGGCAAAGCCACCATTGTTATTCCAGATGCTTATTGGCCCCCTCAGGCCCCTCACGAAGTCCCGGTCATAAAAGACTCACCCATCTGGATCTGGAGATTATCGTGCTAAGCGAAATAAGCCAATCCCCAAAACCAAAGGTCAAATGTTTTCTCTGATGTGTAGATGCTAACCTACAAAAAGGGGGAGGAGGCGGGGGAGGGATAGATGTTCAGTGGGTCAGACAAAGGAGAATGAAGGGAAGGGAGGGGATAGGAATAGGAAAGACAGTGGCACGAACCTGACGTAACTTTCCAATGTACACAGATGAACACACCACGGTGAATCTCACCACCATGTACATTCACAAGACTGAGATTCTTTTTTTTTTATTGTTGGTTGTTCAAAACATTACAAATTTCTTGACATATCATATTCCACACTTTGATTCAAGTGGGTTATGAACTCCCACCTTCCCCCCATACACAGATTGCAGAATCACATCAGTTACACATCCATTGATTTACATATTGCCATACTAGTGTCTGTTGTGCTCCGCTGCCTTTCCCATCCTCCACCCTCCCCCCTCCCCACCTCTCCCCTCCCCTCCTCTCTCTCTACCCCCTCCACTGTATAACCCTGAGAGTCTCCTTCCATTTCCATGCAATTTCCCTTCTCTCTCCCTTTCCCTCCCACCTCTCATCCCTGTTAAATGTTAATCTTCTTCTCCTGCTCTTCGTCCCTACTCTGATCTTAGTTACTCTCCTTATATCAAAGAAGACATTTGGCATTTGTTTTTTAGGGATAGGCTAGCTTCACTTAGCATAATCTGCTCTAATGCCATCCATTTCCCTGCAAATTCTATGATTTTGTCATTTTTTAATGCAGAGTAATACTCCATTGTGTATAAATGCCACATTTTTTTTATCCATTCGTCTATTGAAGGGCATCTAGGTTGGTTCCACAGTCTTGTTATTGTGAATTGTGCTGCTATGAACATCGATGTAGCAGTGTCCCTGTAGCATGCTCTTTTTAGGTCTTTAGGGAATAGACCAAGAAGGGGAATAGCTGGGTCAAATGGTGGCTCCATTCCCAGCTTTCCAAGAAATCTCCATACTGCTTTCCAAATTGGCTGCACCAATCTGCAGTCCCACCAGCAATGTACAAGTGTACCCTTTTCCCCACATCCTCGCCAGCACTTGTTGTTGTTTGACTTCCTAATGGCTGCCAATCTTACTGGAGTGAGATGGTATCTTAGGGTGGTTTTGATTTGCATTTCTCTGACAGCTAGAGATGGTGAGCATTTTTTCATGTACTTGTTGATTGACTGTATGTCCTCCTCTGAGAAGTGTCTGTTCAGGTCCTTGGCCCATTTGTTGATTGGGTTGTTTGTTCTCTTATTGTCTAATTTTTTGAGTTCTTTGTATACTCTGGATATTAGGGCTCTATCTGAAGTGTGAAGAGTAAAGATTTGTTCCCAGGGTGTAGGCTCCCTATTTACCTCTCTTATTGTTTCTTTTGCTGAGAAAAAACTTTTTAGTTTGAGTAAGTCCCATTTGTTGATTCTAGTTATTAACTTTTGTGCTATGGGTGTCCTATTGAGGAATTTGGAGCCCGACCCCACCGACTGCAGATCGTAGCCAACATTTTCTTCTCTCAAAAGGCGCGTCTCTGATTTGATATCAAGCTCCTTGATCCATTTTGAATTCACTTTTGTGCATGGCGAGAGAAAGGGATTCAGTTTCATTTTATTGCATATGGATTTCCAGTTTTCCCAGCACCATTTGTTGAAGATGCTATCCTTCCTCCATTGCATGCTTTTAGCCCCTTTATCAAATATAAGATAGTTGTAGTTTTGTGGATTGGTTTCTGTGTCCTCTATTCTGTACCATTGGTCCACCCGCCTGTTTTGGTACCAGTACCATGCTGTTTTTGTTACTATTGCTCTGTAGTATAGTTTGAAGTCTGGTATCGCTATACCGCCTGATTCACACTTCCTGCTTAGCATTGTTTTTGCTATTCTGGGTCTTTTATTTTTCCATATGAATTTCATGATTGCTTTCTCTATTTCTACAAGAAATGCCGTTGGGATTTTGATTGGCATTGCATTAAACCTATAGAGAACTTTTGGTAATATCGCCATTTTGATGATGTTAGTTCTGCCTATCCATGAACAGGGTATATTTTTCCATCTTCTAAGATCTTCTTCTATTTCTCTCTTTAGGGTTCTGTAGTTTTCATTGTATAAGTGTTTCACTTCTTTTGTTAGGTTGATTCCCAAGTATTTTATTTTTTTTGAAGATATTGTGAATGGAGTGGTTGTCCTCATTTCCATTTCAGAGGATTTGTCGCTGATATACAGGAATGCCTTTGATTTATGCGTGTTGATTTTATATCCTGCCACTTTGCTGAATTCATTTATTAGCTCTACTAGTTTCTTTGTAGACCCTTTTGGGTCTGCTAGGTATAGAATCATATCATCTGCAAATAGTGATGATTTAAGTTCTTCTTTTCCTATTTTTATGCCTTTAATTTCTTTCGTCTGTCTAATTGCTCTGGCCAGTGTTTCGAGAACTATGTTGAACAGAAGTGGAGAGAGAGGGCATCCCTGTCTTGTTCCAGATTTTAGAGGGAATGCCTTCAGTTTTTCTCCATTCAGAATGATGCTAGCCTGAGGCTTAGCATAGATTGCTTTTACAATATTGAGGTATGTTCCTGTTATCCCTAGTTTTTCTAGAGTTTTGAACATAAAGGGATGTTGTACTTTGTCGAATGCTTTTTCCGCATCTATCGAGATGATCATATGGTTCTTATTTTTAAGTCTATTGATGTGGTGAATAACATTTATTGATTTCCGTATATTGAACCAGCCTTGCATCCCAGGGATGAATCCTACTTGATCATGGTGCACAATTTTTTTGATATGTTTTTGTATCCGATTCGCCAGAATTTTATTGAGGATTTTTGCATCTAGGTTCATTAGAGATATTGGTCTGTAGTTTTCTTTCTTTGAAGTGTCTTTGTCTGGTTTAGGCATCAGGGTGATGTTGGCCTCATAGAATGAATTTGGAAGTTCTCCCTCTTTTTCTATTTCCTGAAGTAGCTTGAAAAGTATTGGTATTAGTTCTTCTTTAAAGGTTTTGTAAAATTCTGCTGTATACCCATCCGGTCCTGGGCTTTTCTTAGTTGGTAGTCTTTTTATGGTTTCTTCTATTTCCTCAATTGATATTGGTCTGTTTAGGTTGTCTATATCCTCCTGACTCAATCTGGGCAGATCATATGACTTAAGAAATTTATCGATGCCTTCACTATCTTCTAACTTATTGGAGTATAAGGATTCAAAATAGTTTTTGATTATCTTCTGTATTTCTGAAGTGTCTGTTGTGATATTGCCTTTTTCATCCCGTATGCTAGTAATTTGAGTTCTCTCTCTTCTTCTCTTCGCTAGCATCGCTAAGGGTCTGTCGATTTTGTTTATTTTTTCAAAGAACCAACTTTTAGTTTTGTCAATTTTTTCAATTGTTTCTTTTGTTTCGATTTCATTAATTTCAGCTCTGATTTTAATTATTTCTTGCCTTCTACTTCTTTTGCTGTTGTTTTGCTCTTCTTTTTCAAGGATTTTGAGATGAAGTATGAGATCATTTATTTGTTGGTTTTTTCTTTTTTTAAGGAATGAACTCCAAGCAATGAATTTTCCTCTTAGAACTGCTTTCAATGTGTCCCATAGATTCCGATATGTTGTGTCTGTGTTTTCATTTATCTCTAAGAATTTTTTAATTTCCTCCTTGATGTCTTCTATAACCCATTGATCATTCAGCAACCTATTGTTCATTCTCCAAGTGATGTATGCTTTTTCCTTCCTTCTTTTATCGTTGATTTTCAGTTTCATTCCATTATGATCAGATAAGATGCATGGTATTATCTCTACTCCTTTATATTGTCTAAGAGTTGCCCTGTGACATAATATATGATCTATTTTTGAGAAGGATCCATGTGCTGCTGAGAAAAAAGTGTAACTGCTTGATGTTGGGTGGTATACGCTATATATGTCAATTAAGTCTAGGTTATTAATTGTGTTATTGAGTTCTATAGTTTCCTTATTCAACTTTTGTTTGGAAGATCTGTCCAGTGGCGAGAGAGGTGTGTTGAAGTCTCCCATGATTATGGTATGGTGGTCTATTAGACTCTTGAACTTGAGAAGAGTTTGTTTGACGAACATAGCTGCACCATTGTTTGGGGTATAAATATTTATGATTGTTATGTCTTGTTGGTGTATGGTTCCCTTAAGCAGTATGTAGTGTCCCTCTTTATCCCTTTTGATTAACTTTGGCTTGAAATCTATTTTATTTGATATGAGTATGGACACTCCTGCTTGTTTCCGAAGTCCATATGAGTGATATGATTTTTCCCAACCTTTCACCTTCAGCCTATGTATGTCTTTTCCTATCAAATGCGTCTCCTGTAGGCAGCATATTGTTGGGTCTTGTTTTGTGATCCATTCTACTAGCCTGTGTCTCTTAATTGGTGAGTTTAAGCCATTAACATTTAGGGTTATTATTGAGATATGGGTTGTTCTTCCAGCCATATTTGTTTATTTCTGTTACTAAACATGGTTTGTTTTCCTCTTTGATTATTTTCCCCCCCTTTACTGTCCTACGTCCCACTGTTGGTTTTCATTGTTATTTTCCATTTCCTCTTCCTGTAATGTTTTGCCAAGGATGTTTTGAAGAGATGGTTTTCTAGCTGCAAATTCTTTTAACTTTTGTTTATCGTGGAAGGTTTTAATTTCATCTTCCATCCTGAAGCTTAATTTCGCTGGATACACAATTCTTGGTTGGAACCCATTTTCTTTCAGTGTTTGAAATATGTTATTCCAGGATCTTCTAGCTTTCAGAGTCTGTGTTGAAAGATCAGCTGTTATCCTGATTGGCTTACCCCTAAATGTAATCTGCTTCCTTTCTCTTGTAGCTTTTAAAATTCTCTCCTTATTCTGTGTGTTGGGCATCTTCATTATAATGTGTCTAGGTGTGGATCTCTTATGATTTTGCACATTCGGCGTCCTGTAGGCTTCTAGGATTTGGGATTCTGTCTCATTCTTCAAGTCTGGGAAGTTTTCTCGTATTATTTCATTGAATAGACTGCTCATTCCTTTGGTTTGGAGCTCTGTACCTTCCTGTATCCCAATGACTCTTAAGTTTGGTCTCTTAATGTTATCCCATATTTCTTGGATGTTCTGCTCATGGTTTCTTAACAGTCTTGCTGAGCTGTCTATGTTCTTTTCCAGTTGAAATATTTTGTCTTCATTGTCTGATGTTCTATCTTCTAAGTGTTCTACTCTGCTGGTAGTATTCTCCATTGAGTTTTTAAGTTGGTTTATTGCTTCCTGCATTTCTAGGATTTCTGTTTGTTTGTTTTTTATAGCCTCTATCTCCCTGTATAGTTGATCCTTTGCTTCCTGGATTTGTTTGCGTAATTCGTTGTCGAAGTGATCTTTCATTGTCTGATTTTGCTGTCTAATGTCTTCCTTGATACTCCAGATCATCTGAAGCATGTATATCCTGAATTCTTTATCTGACATTCCATCTGCTGCAGCTGTTACCTCTTCTAAAGTTGCGTTGACCTGCATTGCTTGTGGTCCTTTCTTTCCTTGTCTTTTCATACTGCTTGCATATCTTTCCTGCAGGTGCGGGCGGCGGCTCTGCTCTCTCCTTATTCCAATTGGGGTGTCATGGCTACCACGCTGGCAGGTCACTGGGCCTGTTCTGGGCGCTGGCGGCGGCTCTGTTCTGCCCCTACTCCAATTGGGGTGACGAGTGTACCACGCCGGCAGGCCACCGGGCCTGATCCGCCGGTCGGTTGCAGGTTTGCCTACCCTGCAGGCGCGGGCGGCGGCTCTACTCTGCCCCTACTCCAAATGGGGTGACGTGTCTGTCGTACCGGCAGGCCACTGGGCCTGTCCCGCTGGTCGGTCGCAGATCTGCCCACCTTTCGGGCACGGGTGGCAGCTCTGCTCTGCCCCTACTCCAATTGGGGTGTCGTGACTACCCCGCCTGCAGGTCGCTGGGCGTGTTCCTGGCACGGGCGGCGACTCTGCTCTGCCCCTACTCCAATTAGGGTGGTGTGTGTACCACGCCGGCAGGCTCCTGGGCCTGATCCGCAGGTCTGTCGCAGGTCTGCCTACCTTGGAGGCGCGGGCGGCGGATCTGCCCTGCCCCTCCTACCACGCCTGCGGACCCCTGGGCCTGATCTGCAGGTTGGTCACAGGTCTGCTCACCCTGCGGGCACGGGTGGTGGTTCCGCTCCGCCCCCACTCCAATTGGGGTCACGTGGCCAACACACCGGCAGGGCCTGATCCGGGCGTGGGAGAAGGATCTGCTCTGCCCCTACTCCAGTTGGGGTGACGTGTGTACCACACTGGCAGGCCACTGGGCCTGACCCACCAGTCTGTGACAGGTCTGTTTACCTTGCAAGCGCGGGCGGCGGCTCTGCCCTGCCCCTCCTACCACGCCCATGTACCACTGGGTCGCGGGTCTGCCCACCTTGCGGGTGCGGGTGGCGGCTCCGCTCCGCCCCCTCTCCAATTGGGGTCACGCGGTCACCACGCTGGCGAGCCGCTGGGCCTGCTCCGGGCGCTGGCGGCGGCCCGGCTCCTCCCCTCTGGCTCGACAACAAATTGAGGAGACTCGGGTGTCTGTGCCTCACCCCCCTACCAGGAGACCAACTGTTTCTGTCGCCGCTGGTATTGATGAAGTTCTCTCCTCCGCCGCTTTCTGATGACATCAGATCTCTGCCATGTTGGTATCCTATGCGAATGGCAGCATTTCGTTCCCCTTGCCGGGCAACCAAAGCAACGGGTGAGTCCTGACCGGCCCTCAGCAGGACCCGGACCGAGAAGCAGTTTCCGTGGGCTCCTAGCCCTGGGCCAGGGCAGTTCCGGGAGCCGGAACTCGGCCGCTCCGTGCTCGGTGTAAGCTCCGATAAGAGTAGGCTCCAAGAAGCAGTCCCCACGGGCTCAAGACTGAAATTCTAATTAGAATAAGATACATATGATGCTTGTATAAATAGATTCTATTGTCATGTACAGCTAAAAAGAATCAATTAAAAAAAAAAGACTCACCCATCCCCTGTGTGTGGACCCACACCACTCTGTCCCTCATACCAGCATTCAGAATGCTACCACTGCCACTCTCAAGCTCAAGCAAGGCTCTTCTTCCAGAAACCCACTGTTGAACATCTAATCCCTCAAATACCAGATGTTCACACTCCTTCCTTTTGGTATGAGGGAGCAGCAAACCCAATGAGCTGAGCCACAGTCCTGGTTTTGCCAGGATTGCTGATGAGTTTTTTAGCCCTTTTGTGCCTTAGTTTCTCCATCTGTACAATGGGAATAGTGACTTCTAGTTAGAGGAAGATGAAGCTTTGTGGTGGTTTCCCTATCTACCTGGGGCTCCTGTTCAGAGAATGACCCTCTAGCTACTGGAACCACTGTGCCAGCAGGCTCCCAGGACTGGAAGAGCCCAAGAATCACCTACACATGCACCCAGCTAAAGTGATGGTATGTGTGGGTCCAGCTTCTTGTCTTAGGGAAATTTCAGGGAGTAATTCACCCTCCCCAGCTCCTTTGAGGGTCAGGATGATGCTCTGACACTTCTGAGATCTCTCCATGCTTCGCTTCTGCTCCTTCCCGGTCCTGCTTCCTCTATCCTTTCCCATCTCCTCTGAGAGCACCTCTTTAGGAAATCATTTGTACCCACATCCTCATTGCAAGTTCAGCTTCAGAGGAGCCCACCTCACACAAATGCCTGCTTTGCAGGACTGTTGTGAAGAGTCAGTGTTTATATGCAAGGCACCTTGTCAGGGGCCACCATGAAAATGTGTTCCTATAGCCTTCATTATGGCAGCCATGGAGCTTAGTCCACATCCTGCCGTTCATGTGCTTTCATCTCCCCCTCAAAACTATAAATGCCTTGAAGGGTGGGAGCCATGACTTTCACATCTGTGTGAATCCCCATGCCCAGCACCCATCTGGCACAGACAGATTCCCTGTTGGTCTAGTGGCTGCAGAGTCTGGTCTTGGTCCTGTGGCTGTGACAGCTCACATTCCCAGAACCATCAGAACTTCCCCCTTTATGCCCCAAACTTCCCTCTCATTACTCATTGGGGACAGAATGACACAATCACTGTTCCCTCTCCAGATCCTCACAAAGCTCTTCAGGTGGTAGGTGGTCCTTCCCAGAACTTGAGGCCGGGATGAGTACAGGGGTTCAATGCAAGAAGATATTCTAACTGCCAGCTCAGAAAGAGAAAGGTGGAAGCCCACCACCTCCACCTAGTGCAAAACTCACAAGCCTTCAGTGTTGAGGACTGACACCACCTGCCTTTGTCAGAGGTGGGTCAATTGAGGCAACTGCCTTAGAAGAGACTCTTCAAAAGCAAGAAGGAAATAGAGACTGAAGTCTGCTTTCTTGGGCACAAGTGGAAATCATAAGAACACTATTCACATAAAACTGACAAAGCAATGGCACAGGACCCAGAGGTCTTGCAGAAACACATTCCAGTCACCGAAAAACATAAAGGGGCTCATGGTGAACCACACATGAAGAACATATGAGCTGATGAGAAACACCTGAAATGGGATCTGAGCAAGGGACTCAGAGAGCAACTCATGTTTCTTGAATACTTAGTGTCCAGGATACAAAGGCACAATAGACATCATTTTCTCAGTGTCATGTCTTAATAGAAATGAATTGGAAAAGCATCCAAAAGTACCAGACTGGTTAAATAAATTATGAGTGGTTCCATTATTTATTTAACCAATCTGATATTGTAAGAAATAATTTGCAGCTTTTAGAAATTAAAATATAAATGAATATATATCTTTATGAAAGACTTTAATGATATATTTAAAGAAGAAAAAAGCATAATACTTCCATGTTTATAAACATAGGATACGCATAAAGTCTAGAATAGAGGTCAGCAAACTACAACTTGAGGGCCTGCTTTTATAAGTACAGTCTTATTAGACCACATTCATACACATTTATTTCTGTCCACAGCTACTATCAGACCACAAGAGTAGAGCCGAATCATTTCGACAAAGACTGTGCATACTGCAAACCACCTACAGTACTTGTCCTTTTAAGAGTTTATCATTCCCCATCTAGAATAGATGCCAAATGTTAATTATGTATTTCAAAGTAGTGGGAAGTGGGGTCATTTTATTTTTATTTTTTATTTATGCCTATGTTTGTATTTTCTCTGCCCTGATAATGTGTAATCTTCTAGAAAGCATATGGCTTAGAAAAACAATGTAAGTGACATATTTACATTAAAAATAATTTCATTAATGTTCACAATCATCTTCCCTACTCTATAGCTAAAAACAGAGTCTGGAAAGTTCTAGCAACTTATTCAAAGTGCATGTTAGGCCCCAGACTGGTTGGTCTGACCCAAAGACCTTCTTAGAACAAGATGCTGAGCACAAAGTCCAAAATGGACGGAAGGCCTCCTGAGTCCTCTCCTAAGTAGACATGCACAAGGGGTCTTCTCCAAGGAAAAGCATCATCACAAAACTGCAAGTCCTCCTTGAGAATACTGGCCTGCATGGGATGCTTCTCATCAGAGGTGAGAGGTACTAGAAGCCTGTGAATGGCTCCCAACCCACAGCACCCACCTTGGCCAGCTGGGCCAGCCATAACAGGTATTGAATTGCTCTTTCTGTCTCTCCTCTCTTCCCAAAGAGAGGTCAGCAGACAAAGCCAGACATTATGGAGTTAAAGGCAGATCTAAGCCCTCCCCAGCCGCCAGCAGGTCCTTCCCTGTCTCCTCCCGCCATCCCCTCCAGCTCCTCCTCTCCAGCTCCTCCTCTCCCCTCCTGCACCTGAGATGCTCTGCCCAACCACAAGGCCTCCTATTTCCACACTCAGGCTATTTCATACTTCCAGGCACTTGAGCCTGTGGTATCTTTTGCATAAAAAGTTGATTCTCTCCCTGACCACCTGGCAGATTCCTATTCATTCTTCAAAAGAAAGGTCACAAACTAAAAACTCACTGGCCATATGAAGGCTGCAAATGCACGTTCTCAGCCCCATGTGGCGTTACAAAAATAAGGATATTTTATATATTATATATATATATAAAATTGAGATTCCCAGTCTTTCCAGACCAAGCAGAAGATCTAGTAACACTCATCCCACGTCCCCACAGGCTGTGGCAGAGCAGCAGCTGTTCTTTTCTCATGGGGTGTATGCTTCCCAGTCAGACACAGACCCCCGCCCCAGCACCACCACCTAGCCTCCCCCAATGGACTCCCTAGATGTCTGAGATTGCAACGCTTGCCTTAAAAACTCTAGCACAGTGTTTCTCAAAGTGTGCTCTTGGGCTCAACAGCATCACCTGGAATCTTGTTAGAAATGTACATTCTTGGGCCCATCCTAGACCTACTGGGCCAGGAACTCCAAGGCTGCAGCACAGAAATCTGTGTAGGCATAAGCCCTCCGGGAGATTCTAATGCCCAGTCAAATTTGAGAACCTCTGCTCTAGCACTGCAGCCAGCCTGGGCCCTTAACTGACCTTCTCTCCCCTACCTCATCCTTCATCCTCAGTCCCAGCAAATCTGCCCTGTTCCAGCTCACGACCACACACATTGCCCTTCTGTTGCATGCACTTACTCCCTGTGGCCATGTGGTCTTTACCTGTCCACTGGCTTCCTATCTGGTGAGATCCTTCTGATTCCTCCCTCCCCACCCAGCACCTAGCAGAGAGTCGGCCTCTCAGTCAGGACTCAGAAACTTCTACAGAAGAATCAACTCACTTGTTGATTATTTTTGTCCCCCTAATATGGAAGAGTAAAGTGACCACAAGGCAGTCTCAGCTGTCCTCTGGCTTGACAAGGATAGCAAAAATCAAATGCCTGTAGCTCCAAGGAGCACCAAAATTTCAGCTGAAGATGAAGTAATTCCTATTCACAGCATCTGTTAATCACTCAAGATCCTTCTAGATGCACGGGGCTATAGAATGAAAGGTGTTATTAATGAAACCATACAGACTGGGAGGCAGTTCTGAATAGCAGCTCTCCTTCCTAACAATGCCTTCCCCAGCAAGTTAATCCCCTGCCATTATTTTAAATTCTTCAAGTGCTACAGAAGTCATGTAGGTTGTTTTCCCGAATAGTCACTTAGCTGACAAGCATTTTCTAATTGACAGAACATTCTGAAAAGACAGATTAAAGATGGGGGGAGAATAGTATTAAGATGGTGCAATTGCCCACGCGCAGCGGGAGGCTAAATTGACTGAAACGTAAGATTCAGAAGAGAAGTTATCCATCATACCCCCCCACACCCTGCAGCCCCTTCCCAGTGAGATTTCAGATACGTTCCTCCACGGGTGGCTCCTATCCAATGATGTGCCCAGAGGGACTGCACTCCGCCCGCAAGCTCAAATCCAAGCTGAGAATTGAAAGCCAGTAGCAATAATAAAATCATTACTAATAGTTGAGTTGCTAATATGTGTCCAAAACTTTCCAATAGACTGTGTGCCAGGGGGTTTACACTTATCGTTCCATTGGGATTTGTCCCATTATCCAGATGAGGTGACAGAAATGTACCTGAGCCCACCAAGCTTGCTAAGTACCAGAGGTGAGGCCAGACCCAAGTTTGCCAAACTCAAGAGCCTCTATCATCAACTCACCTCCTCCCCTCTAAGGAAATGTGTTTTGGAGGGATTGCAGAGTGGCATGAGCTCAGATGGCAACACCCTGAGCCACAGCCCAGACCCTCAGCAAGGGGCCTCCCTGGCACATGCATCCCCTCAAGGCTGGCAGGGCCTGGGGCTGTCCAGGGAGTCATCATTACCTCATTACATCACCCTCGGGAGCTGCAGGGCCTCTGGATAGGATTCACCTATCAATCAGCCTCCTTTAAAAATCTCGTGGAGCTGATGGACTCCCCCTGATGGCCCTCAAACCATGCAGGCTTTGAACAGCTAATGAGGCATGCAGATGGCTCCACCGTTCTAATGTTTTCAGATTTCCTGGGGTGAGATAATGCCGCTGACGAGGGAGTGTACACTGAGCTGTCCCAAGCACTGATAAGGTGTTAATAAACCTTAGCAAATGCTGATTAGAGGCGGCTCCAGCAGCACAGAGCTACCGCTTTCTGCACACACAGGGAGGTTGGCCAATTAAACTTGGGGAGCTTCTCAATTTGGAATTGATCCCAGGACTGCAGCAGAATGAATGCATCTCCAGTGCCTTCAAGCTGCCCACAGATCAGGTTTGCCTGTGGCCAGGCCCGGGAATCCAACTGGAGTTTGGTGCCCAGGGGCAGTGTGAGTAAGGAGTGCTTCAAAGACCTGTCCCTAAAAGGCCAGATTCTACAAACACCCCTCATGCCCCAGATAACCTTTAGGCATCAGATATTCAGGAATGTAGTTAAAACTTGCTTGAACATACTTCTATTTATAGCTGATACAAAATCTCTTGGGATGAGAAGTTAGATGCTGGGGCTCCCCACCCAGTTCCCCTCTCCAACCAGTGCATCCATCCCCCAGGTGCTCAGGGTGAGCCCCTAAAAATTGCACTGGGATTCTGCATCACCCAGAAATGTCAGGAGGCAACTCCCTCCCCCTGAAGGAGTCCTGCGTCCAGGAATGACAGCCAATCTTTTACCTCAAGTTGGGATGACTCTGTGCCACGCCTACTCCTCTGCTCCCTTTAAAATCAGGTGAGGCCGGAGCTCAGCTGGACCTCAGCCATGCCCAGCTCCTCCTCTGCCCCATCCTGCTGCTTTTGCATCCTTATGGATCTCACCCCAGCACTCTCCCTCGCTCTATCACTTGTGCAAAGTCAGGCTCTGACTTCAAGGCAGACTTTAGGCAGAAAAGCAGAGGGAATGAGAACCACTATTTCTGAGCACTGTTGTGAGCCAGGCATTGTGTTGGACCCTTTCCATTCACTAATTCAGAAACTTTCCTTAGAGATCTTAGAAATACAGGGGGGGGAAAAGTCACCCTTCACAGAAAGAAAACTGAGGCTCTGACTGGGAAATGACTTGGCCAGGGTCACAAGTTTCCTTCAACAGCAAGGACAAGATTTCATGGAGATCTGGTTGATGCCAAAGTCACATCGTGTATGTTTCCGCAAAGCCATGAGACTTCTCCATATTTACCATGAATTGTGTGAAGTCAGGAGACAGAGTGGAGCTTAATGAAGACACAGATCTGAAAAGATATATCAGGCTGAAAGCTGACAGGCCAACAGGAAGAAAGAAAACCTCCCCCATTCTGGTGAGCTCAAATATCCGTTCATTCAGAACATTCCCCGTCACCTCCTTGCTTGACAAGGAACTAATGACTCACCATTTCTCTAATTTCCAACTATAAAACATAACCCACATTGTAATTTAGGTTGTATATTTCACTGGTCAACAGATTAGGACAAATATTCCCACTTTGGGCTCCTGCCTAAAGGAGCTAACAGTTTCAATAAAGGTAAAGAAGTCTCTTGCCGGCAACGGTGGCTTCTGATACTGTCGCACACATTGGCTTAATTAAAATGAGCTGTATGATGAACATCTCCGGGAGGCGGCTTGCTCTGATGGTGTCACCCAAGGACACCGCCATTAGGAAGAAGGCAGTAGTCTAACCCCAATCAAAACACACCCAACAGGGAAGTGCTCCACTGCTGTGTAGGTATTAATTACCATCCAGGGCCCTCTCTGCTGACAGGCAGAGGCTGTGGGCAGGATTCCTGAGGAGGAGTCCCCTTCTTCATACCATTCTGCATCCATTCACCACCCCCCTCCCAATGTCCATCAAGTCCTGCCTCCCGTGGTCACAATCAGAAACTCTAATCTGGTGTGTCGCCCCTTTGCCTCCTGCTTTATTTAACCTAAAAATTTTCCAGAGATGCCACAACGGGGAATGTGTGCAGACAGCTATAGAAGGTTGGGATGTGGCAGACCCGAGAAGGGGCACAAAGGACAGAGGGTGGAGGTGTTTATGTACTTACAGTTCCCTAATGAGAGCCGCAGACAGGAGAGGGGTCCACTCACCTGACCCAGGTTTGCCACAGCCCACCTGCTGCTACAGACACCGTGATGGCGGCCCAATGGGCTCAGCCCAGAAATGTGCAAAATTATAAGTAGGACTCAGCTTTCAGAAGCTGGGGGGGGGGGGGGGTCCTGCTCTGGACACAGAGTCAGACCCCATGGGGGCTGCAATCAAGAGCACTTCCCTCCCCGACATCCTGAGCAGCCAAGAGGCTTCATCAGTAAGACTGTGCTGAATCTCATTTTTCATGGGGAAAATGCTCAGGAAGTTCCAAGCCAAGTGAGTTCAGGCAGCATCTTCATTTCCTGTTGACAGAGCATTCCATTATGTCTACATAGAGGTCTAAGGGAAGGAAAAGGTCATCCTGATATAGAAGACCCAGAAAGCCCAAAGTGAGTGGTGGGCGGAGAGGGAAGTGAAGCCACTTCCCCTGGACCATGGAGAGACAGAGATGCCCACAAGGAAAGTGCTGGTCACTGTGGGCCCTGAGGGTCCTGAGTTTGTAGAGGGCAAGAAACACACATAAGGAGCTGTTGTGATCGTGTTCCTCTTCAGAGGTGGAGAGACGGTCTCTCAGGAGGCCTGGGGATTGAAAAGCCAGCTCTGAGCCCAAGGAATGCTGACATTTTTATTTATTCTTCCTGCATCCCATCCTTACTTCCCCATATGCCTATTGTTCCCCCTTACAGTTCAGAAACAGTTTGGGGAGTTTAACACTCTCTCAGCTGTGCTAACCAGAAGGCACCGGGGTTTGGAAGAGGGGTCTGAGGAGCTGGCAGTGTCCACGCAAGCAGTGAGAAACCAAAGCACACACCCCACCGGGGCAGAGTCAACCCCCACGGTTTACACATTACTAGGTCTCGCTCCTACCAGAGAGTCAAATCCTCCCCAAGAGAGGTTTCCCAAGGGTCTGTTTAAATTAAGGCAATTGTCTTAAATGCTGCCCTGGCACACTAGACTGGGCCCAGGCTCCAAGCCCTTTTTACTGACATCCATCCTACCTGCTCCCCAGGTGCCACAGCGGGAGCCCTCATCCCTGTCAGTGTCTGTTCAAGAACAGGGACAAGGGGATTCAGCCTCCCTTCTCTCCTCAGCAGACACCAGGGCATATCCTTCAACCTTACCAGAACCCCCAGAGCAGCAAGGAAGGCAAGCATCTCTATCGATGACCCCAAGACTACTCCCAGCCCAGCTCATTCCTGCACACATGCCTCTCTCCACCCACGCACTTGTGCATAGATTGTCCTTTAACAAACATTCATTGAGTGTGCCAGGCACTGAGCTAGGCCCTGCTGACATAGAGACTAAAAGAAGTAATCAGATTTCGTTCTCATCCTGGAGGAGCTCTCTGATTAATGGAGAGGGACCAGTAAAGAAGCCAGTGTCTGGGAAAAGAACCAGCAAGTCCACATCCCCCTTCCCAAAGCCACTGAGGAGGCATCAGCCTGCAGCCCTGAGGCCCATTTATGTCCCCCATCCTTACCCCAAGCCAAGTGAAATTGAAAACTTAAGGGGACCTCTGGGTTTACATCACCCAGTTGATCTGCTTCATGTATGGAGGTAACTTGTATGAATGTTTTTAATTGTCTTAGCTGATTTTAAAATTCCAAAAAGAAGAACCAATTGAGAATCAACTCAAACGGAAAATATATGCACATACACAAGTACACAAGTGCACCCCACCCACACCCACACACACACACACACACACACACACACACACACCCCAGGCATACTCAAGCCCAGCCAGCCATACCCACCCTGTGCTAAGAAACAGGCTCAATATCCTGGGAGAGTGAGCAGAGTCCTGGCACTGCTCAGAAGGTCCATGTGACCTTAATGCCCAGAACTCAAGTGCAAAAGGCTAGAGGCACAGTACTGGGGTTGCAGCACTGCCAGTCATGCTGTGGAAGCTCAGCAACTTCCTTACCCTCTCTGAGACTCAGGTCTTTCATCCACCAAACTGGGTCCATGATATTCTCTTAGGTGTATCATGACAGTGTGGAAGATGCTGTGCAAATAGTACCTCAGATAACAGCCTCTAAAAGCAATCCTTGTCTTCAAATCCAAGCCATTTCCTTACTCTAGT
Organism: Marmota flaviventris; assembly: GCF_047511675.1. Classification (NCBI taxonomy): domain Eukaryota; kingdom Metazoa; phylum Chordata; class Mammalia; order Rodentia; family Sciuridae; genus Marmota; species Marmota flaviventris. Next base: position 38,598,182 of record NC_092501.1, on the reverse strand, counting down.
CTACCTTGTTCCATTAAACTCATAAACCTTCCTTTCGACTAAACCAGGATGGATGCCTTTCTTGTTAGAGGTTTCAAAAGCATTTCCAGAGCACCTATTATGTGTCAGGTTCTCTGCTGCAGGTATGCTGGGATGGCAGCAAGAGGTCTGCCCTGGAGAAGCTCATGGTGCGCTTGGAGAGACCATAAATGATTCACAATGTTAATGTGAGATGAAAGCTGGCAGGAGAGAGGGGAGTCTTGCCATGAGAGGAGCCTCTCAGCCAGTGGAAATGCTCAAGGTTGGCTTCCTGGAGGAGAGAAAGAATAGCGAGGTAAGAGGAGTAGAAGGAAGAGGTACCTGCAGGAGTCAAGGTCAAGAAAGGAGAAAGCTGGGTGATGGTGAGGACTGGACCCCGGGTCATCTGATGACATAGCTGACAGGACAGGGGAAGGTCAGAGGAAGGGGCAGAAGGTGATGAAGCAAAGGTAGGCTGGACTTAAGGGTCCTGGGAGGTTAAAAGAGTAAGACATTAATGTTGCACAGCTGGGAACCACAGAGGTTTTTATGCAGAGGAGTGACAGGGTAAGTTTTTTATCTTAGACTTTCAAGTTTAAGATAGTGTCTGATGACAATCCCATACCTCAAACAACTTCCCTCCAAAAAAAAAATCTATGACAACTCAGACAAAGATGAAAATGGTACAACTAAGATTTATCACCAACCAAGGGCCAGACGCCAGGAGAAACATCTGCAATTTTTAACACCTAAGGAGCTAAAAGAAAACTCAAGGCAAGCCATTGCCTGGCCATTTTTCAGGTCACTAGATTTTTTTTTTCTCAGATGATAACAAATTATTTCCTCATCTTACCCAAAGGGATCAATAGCTATTCTTTCTTTCTTTCTCTTTTATTCTCTCGTGTAAAGAAACATAGGCATCCTTCAGGAAATGTTTTAAGTAGCTGAGGTAATTAAAGACAGCACTGTACAAATAAAATAAGATGAACTCATTCTAAATTGGTAGGGGAAATAATTACCTATGGAAGTCCAAGTTATATTAAGTATAAAACCAAAAGAAACAGCAAGAAAACAAAATAAAATAAAATAAAATGTCAGAAACAATACCAGGTATATGTTTCAGGATGATAAACATAAATTAAATAAGTTCCCAACCTGAGTTGAGAAATAAAATCTCAGCACATGCTAACATGTGGAACCATACCTACCACAAGGTCACTCAGAACTGATCAGCAGTGAATTTCCTTCCTTTTTAATATATTTTTGTTACTATGTTTTCACCGGTTCATCTCATATGTTTTCATGGTCTCAGACCTCAGTCCTCACCAAAAAGATACTTTAGCCACTTCGCTAATTTATGAAACTTGTCCTCACCTCTTGTACCCTACAGCAGCCTGATAAAGATGTGAAGATGCACATGGTGTCTACACAGCATGCAAGGGAAATAAAATGTTTTTAATTGTGTCACCTACACAATGCTAAAGCAATCATATTTGGAAACACAGAGATAACTGATAGAATTTTCCCAGAAATTCTCATCCAGATATGTAGCTTCACAAGTGTTCAAAATATGGAATAAATGGAGATCAATAATATTCATTCACATTTGTAGTTTATAGCTTATTAGCAATGGGGGTAAAAATCTTTACTTGTTGGAGGGACTTGGAGGTGATATTAACATCACTAAATATTTCGGTAAGTGAAATAAGTTGTGATTAAAATGATTAGAAAAAAGAGACTGTAAACATCTAAACAGATGTGCTTGTCACCACAGTGACACTGAGTGGGGAACCAATCCATTCAGTACGACTTTTGGTAAACTCCAGCTCTGTGCAGCCAGGAGACCTCTGCTGATCCCCAGTTCCACACTAGAGCAGAGTGAAGCAAGATGGTCTCTGTCCTAAAAGAGTGGCCATCAGACAGGAGCCTCTGCCTTTTTTATGGGACAGTTTGTTTCCTATTGTCCACCCCCAAATATAGAATTTGGCTTTTGAGTTTTGGGTATGTGGCTGTGGAGTCTGAAAACAGTATTTGCTAATGGTGATATTTTCTTGCCTCCTGCTGGAATGATCCAAGAAAATAAGAAGGCTGGTATCCCACCCTGCTCCAGGGACAATGGCCTCCATTGAGCTCCAGGTCACAACATACCACAGGCATGACTCAAAGGCCAGCTTGAAGCTGAGCCAGGCACCAGGAAACAATGTCACTGGGCTGGAGTTGCCCAAACAAGACTCAGGAACTAGACAAAATGCACACGTTCAGAGTTCTCCGAACTGCAGTGAGGGAGAGGGGCATCCCCACTCTTCAGAGCAGAAATGGCCAAGTGTACGGCCAGCCTGGACCTCTGTTCCTCACCGACCACTGCTTTCCTTCAGTCTGGGAAAACCACCCCACTTTGCAGAAATGGAGATATGTCCACAGCTCAGTTGTCAAAAAACATCAGGGGAAAAAAATCCTTCCTCAGCATCTGAGTCCCAAAGAGTGCCCAAAGAGAAGGGGATGGGTATCATTAAAACTTGCCCTTGCATCCTAACATAGAGATGGTTCAGGACAGGGCTCCACTTGCCTTTTAGGAGGGATCAAATGAATGATGGCACGGGCATTTATATATGAATGGTGAAGGGAAAGAGGAAGAGACTGAGTATTATTGTGTCGAATGAGTTCATGAATGAATGAAGTGCATAAATGTGTGAATGAATGAATCAGTGTGGGAACAATGAATGAATGTGTGAAAAACAGTATTATTGTGCATGTGGGATGAATGGCTAAATGTGTAAGGGAAAGAGCAAGCTTCAACCTGAGCATGGCATCCACAGAGAGAGACACAGGTGCAGGGCACTGGCTCAGCTCACTCACCATGGTCCTTACACAAGGTCCCTCTCACAACCTTACCCCACCCTGCCACTTTGAACCAATGACAGCCTGTTATGGGTGGCATTGCTCTGAACTTAATGTTTATAGTAGAATCCTAACACTCAGTACCTCAGAATGTGACCTTATTTGTAAATAGGGTCTTATAGGCATAATCAAGTTAAATGAGATCCTTAGGGTGGACTCTAACCCAAAATGATGGTGTCCTTCTAAGAAGTGAAAAAATTGGAGACAGATACAGGGAAAACACCATGTGAAAAAGCCAGGTCAGGGTGATGCTTCCACAAGCCAAAGAAGGCCCAAGGTGGAAGCAAACCATCAGAGACAAGTGAAGAGGGACAGACAGACTCCCTTTTCACAGCCCTCAAAGGACGCAACCCTGAAATAGCTTGGACTTCCAGCCTCCAGAACCGAGACCCTAAATTTCTGCCATGAAAGCCATCCTGTTTGTGGTAATGTGATATAGCAGCTCCAGCCAATTTGATTCCCCGAAATTCCTCCCCATGTCCAGAACCTCTTACAGCCACCATACCCAGGAATGTGAAGAATTTGTTTGGCAGCAGATGCCCAAAGGGGAAACAGCCACACGGAGTTCCTTAGAAAACACATTTGACCCCTCTGCTCACAAAGAAGGAAAACACAAAACCCAGTGAGTTTGGCTGAGCATGGGTGAAAGTGTCAGAGGAACTAGAATGAAAGGGATGCCACTAGGCAGCTGGAAACAGGTCTGCTGCTGCCTGGTCCCAGCCATCCCTGCCTGTCCCAGCTGATAGTGTCTGACTCCTCCCCGTGGAAGCAAGACTCCTGGTGGTATCCCCAGCTCCTGCCCCAGGCCTGGCACTTTGTAAGTAGCCAATAAAGCTCCGAAGGAGAGAGGGAAGCAAGGAGGAAAGGCCCACAAAAATTAAATGTCACCTAGTTCCAGAGGAAAGGCTCTTTCTTCTCAATGTGTTATTGGCCACTGCAAGTTGTGTGAGGGATGACATTGGATGGTACATAAATAAACACTTTTAATAGTTATTTATTTTAATTAATATTAATTAGGGAAAATATTCATTGCTAGCATATCCAATCCACAATTTCATGGAAATTATTGCTGGAGATGAGGTAATATTTAAGAAGGAAACTGGTTTAAAGAAAAATGATAAGTAACTAACAGGTGGTCTAGAGATGGGGCCTTGGTTTATACCCAAAGGACTTAAAATCAGCATACTACAGTGATGCAGCCACATCAATATTTATAGCAGCTCAATTCACAATAGCTAGACTGTGGAACCAACCTAGTGTCCCTCAGTAGATGAATGGATAAAGGAAATGTGATTTATATACTCAATGGAATATTACCCAGCTTTAAAAAAGAGTGAAATTATGGCATTTGCCAGTAAGTGGTTGGAGTTGGAGAATATCGTGCTAAGTGAAATAAGCCAATTCCACAAAACCAAAGGCCGAATGTTTTCTCTAATATGTGGATGCTAATTCACAATAAGGTGAGGGGCACTAGGGAAGAATAGCGTTACCTTGGATTAGGCAGAGGGAAGTGTTGGGAGGGGAGGGGAGAGGTTGTGGGGTTAGGAAAGATAGTAGAATGAAACAGACATTATTACTATATGTATATATGTGACTACATGACCAATATAATTCTACAACATGTACATTTAGAAAAATGAGAAATTATATCCCATCTATGTATGATATATCAAAGTGCATAAATGCATTCTACTGTCATGTATAACTAATTTAAAAATTTAAAAAATTTGTGAATAGCAGTCAAAAATTGCTGAAGTTTAAGGTATTGGTCTGAGGCCACAGAAGCTCAGTGGCTGTTGCTTTCTAGAAAGACAGACAGACAGATTGATTTTAAGCTTCCCAGTGTTGGGGAAAAGACAGTATTTGTTCTATCCAGGCCTTCAACTGATTGGAAAAGACCCACCTACTTTATGAAGGACAATCTGCTTTACTCAAAGTCCACCTACTTAAATGTTAATCTCATTAAAAACACCCTCACAGGGGTACCCAAAATAATTTTTAAAGAGACAGAGAGAGACAGAGGGGGGGGGTAGAGAGAGAGAGAGAATTTTTTAATATTTATTTTTCAGTTTTCGGTGGACACACCTTTATTTTATTTTTATGTAGTGCGCCCCGTGCATGCCAGGCGAGCACGTTACCACTTGAGCCACATCCCCAGCCCTACCCAAAATAATTTTTAACCATATACCTGGGCATGATTGTCTACTAGATTGACACACAATTCATTCACACCTAGGCAATGAGAATTTGGGAGGCTGCTAGAGAGGAATGAAGGTTCTCCCAGACCTCACCTCCGATGGGGACAGCAGCCAAATGGCATTAGTCCATTTGGGCTTCTATAACAAAAATCAGAAAGTGGCTGGATGAACAAGAGAAATTGATTTCTCCCAGGCTGAAGGCTGGAAGTCCAAGATGGAGGCATTGGCAGTTTAGTGTCTGGTGAGGGCCTGCATCCTGGTCCTAGATGACATCTTCTAGTTCTGTCCTCTCGTGGTAGAACCTCTCATAGTAGGAAGGTCAAGGGATATCTCCAGGGTCTCTCTTCTCTCCAGACCTCTCATTCGTGAGGTCTCTACCGTCATAACCTAATCACTCCTATGGCTCCATCTCTTAGTAGCCTCACAATTGGGGTCATGTTTACAAAAATCTTCATACCCTAGCAGCACCATGTCCCTCGCCTCCTCACTCACCTGGACCCTGGGCCATGCTTCTCACTGCCCTCCTGACCTCTAAGTCCTCTTCTAGAACTGATCCATGGGTCCAATCTTAGCATTCTCCACACAGTGGCCTTCCATCAGTAACTTCCTTCTCACTCCAAACTTCCCAAAGAATAAGACTCAGCCCTGTACCTGTTTCCAGCACCTCTCCTGACCTGGTCACTGCCAACTATTCTGCAAAAGCCTGATCCAAGGATTCTAAAACACAGTCTTCTGCCTGAAGCTCCCTGCAGTCTCAGGGCTGCGCCTTTGCCCAGCCCTTCCTCCTACCTGGAGTCATCCCTTCTCACATTCTACCCAAGCTGAACCCATAACCCGGACTCCTCTTCCACAAGGCATCCCTGCTCCCTGAAGACAGAGCCATCAAAACATATACTGAGTGGTTGCGGTTGGCAATTCACTTGTAGAAAAGGAACAAGGACTCTTTTCCCACCCTGATGTGACCACTGGCTGAGGCGTCCCCACCTGTAGATTGGGAGCTCCTTGCAGCACTCCGAGAAGACAGACTGGGATATGGATTCAGGATGTGAGGGTGGTGAATGAATGGATAGAAAGCAGACGAATCTGGAATGAGAACCCTCAACTGCAGAACAAAACACCTCTGTATGAACTAGGTCACGAACATCATGACATTAAGTGACCAGGACCACGGATCACCTGGCCTTGCTGCAAAACTTTGGTTCTCAAGCTGGAAGGTTCCACTGAGGCTTCCCAAAGGATTCGCAGGTGGTAACAGTGAGCCTGGCCACTTAAATGCCCAGTGGTTCTCCAAGACTGGGACTACAGAAGAATCTGGAACACAGGGCCAGCACTCTTTTCCCCCTCCCTGAGCACCCACAGGCCATCTCCAGGGAAATGTCTAAGGTTTGATTTTTCAACCCCATAGTTATAAAAAAGCCGTGATCGCATAGCTTATCTTCCCAAAGGCCAGGAGACAGTGACAACTCTAAGGATATGCTTAGTAAAGCTCTGGAACAATTTTAATAGGCGACACAATCGATCCATTCTTGCCTGGGCTTTTTTGCCTCCTTCTATTTTCCTGCTAAAATGCACAGCTGCTTCTTCACTGCAAAGACCCCAAGGTGTAAAATCTGTAAATTAGAAATGTCCTCTTGTGGATGGTCAGTAGTTGACTGCCTGCAGCCGCTTCTTCAGGTACCACCCCATTGCACTGCTTCCCTAGGACTCTCCCAAACTCTCTTTCCTATAAATCAGAGGCTCATGCCTTCTTTCTTAAAAGCCCTATGTTTTTGAAAGTCTCAAGCCTTCTGTGTCCCCTGGTTATACCTTTTCAAAAGCTCACTGTAAGACAATGAAATGTTCAGAGGTGAAGTAATTAGTTTATGGGTGCTGTAAACGAATCAGTGCATTAATCCACTGATATGGATTAACTGGTGGTAACTATGGGTTGGTAGGGTGTGGCTGGAGGAAGTAGGTCCTCAGGGGTATGCCTTTGGGATTTATATTCTGTCCCTGGTGAGCAGAGTTCTCTCCACTTCCCGGCTTCCAGTCCTGTCCTGGGCTGCTTTCCTTGGCCACATCCTTCTACCATGGTGTTCTGCTTTACCTTGAGTCCAGAGCTATGGGGTCAGCTGACCTTGCACTGAACCTATGAAACCACAAACTCAAAAGCAAACTTTTCCTCCTCAAAGTTGTTCCTGCTGGATATTTTGGTCACAGCAATACAAAGCTAACTAAAACCCCCCTGAGCAAGGATAAGACATAGGATCACTATGAGGTGAACCTGTCTTTAACACTGTCCCTTTGCACTATTCTCAAAGGCCCATCCAAACTCAGAAACTAGGGTCAGCCAGGCAATAGGAGCCACACAGGACAGTTCAAGGGAGGCAGGAATGCATCCCATCCAGCTCTCTCCATGGAACCCAGCCACATGGCCTTGCAGCTAAGGCCCCAGCGTTGTGTTCACCTTCAGTGCAGTGAGGTATTCCTTGTTTATGCAAAATGCAATTGGTAGCTTCCCTGGATCCAGCTCTGAATCAGAAGCTACACAGACTCAGGTCTCCTCAGTGGGGCTCAACAGGCCCAGCGAAGACCCCCTATAAAGTGGAGTTGCCCCAGACAGCACAGTGGCACCAGGAAACTGGGCAACAGATCAGAGACTACTCATCTTCTTCCCATGCCATGAAGGGAATTCCTCTTGTACTCAGTGCCTCTGCTGCAGCTACCCAGGTTTCAGAGAGGTGACTGGGGACATGCCTGGCCTTCCAGGAAGACCCATTATCAATTACAACCAGCACAGGCCAATGCCAAGCAGTCATGTAGAGTGGCCTCGTGAATGACTCAGCCCTGTTTCAGCAAATGGCCTGGGTTGCAGCTAATTACCCCCTTGAACACAATTCCAGAAAAGAATTTCTGAAGTTGGCCTTCTTCTGCAGGCCAGTGGGGACAAGGCCTGCCTGCAAGTCACTGAGTTAATCATTAAGTTTTCTCAGATCTGTGGAACAACTGGAAATGCAGCCTTCCTTTAATCTTCCATATCAAGTCCCCCTCATCCAGATCTCTTCAGGGCTCCTTGGGTCAGCTAAAGCAAAAGCTTGAGGCATTGGCCTGGGAGAAATAAAGTACCTATCAGGCCAGGAAGTGAGGGAGAAAAGAGACCAGGGTCAATTTGCTTCTAGACGCCTTAAGCAATAGGTCCATGAAGGGGAAAGAATGGGACAGCCCAGGGTTGGAGTCCCAGTACCCATTCTGGATGCCCTTGACCAGGTTGTTCAACCCCTCTGAGCTTCTGTATCCTCCTCTGAACAGAGTGATAGAAAGCATATCCACAGCAGGCTGCTGTCAGGATCCAAGGACTTGATGAGTACAAATCAACTGGCACACATCATGCACTTGATAAACAGGGTCACCTATGCCCTTGACGTAACAGTAATAGAGAATTAACTCCCACTTTTCTTGGAGTGGGTGTCATTTCCTTTCTGTAGATGTTGGCTTCTCTCCCTGGCAGCGGACACAGTGACAGGAAACAGCCAGCTAGTCTGAAAAGACTAGCCAGTAAAGTATAAAGAATCCCAAAAGGGAACAGTGTCCCAAAGTCCAGGTGTGAGAGTCAACCAGCAGGGCCAAAGGCTATAGAAGAACAGGGTAAGATGAAGGGCAGGGAATGATCACTGGTGACCACACAGGAGCAGTGTCCATAGGACAGTGGGCATCCTCTTCATTGTAGGGTGCAAAAGTCTGGGACCCCAGAAGATAACTCTGAGACCAGGATTCAAACGCAAAGCTTTCATTTGTGAGGCACAGAGAGAACTAACTAGGAGGGAGTCCGCAAGCGATCCCAGGAAGGGAAGGCAGCCAACAAGAGATGTTATTAGGAAATTTCCACACAAATGACTGGAATTTCTTCTGCAGAGAAACAGTGTAGCACAAGAGTCTTAGGATTATGCCACCCAAGGGACAAGGGACAGGATATCTATATACCAACTCAATCTGCCATTGGGGGATGTTCCCAGGTGTGCAATTCACCAGTTCTTCTAGCCTGTTCTGAGTACAAGCAGAGAATGGCCTTGAGATTCTAGAAAAAGGCTCAGACACAGAGGTATGGCTGCAGGCAGAGCCCACTGATAGGCGAAGGTCTGAGAAGGACCAGTCACTGCCAACGTCTGCTCCATAGGGGATCCGTGAGAGAAAAGGAAGTGATGGAATGGAAATGATAAGTGCAGATAACTGTTTTGAAGAATTTGCTTAAGAGTGAGAAAAGAAATGGGACTGGAGAGGAAAAAATGGATTGAAGAAGAGAGGGTTCATGTACGTTCCAGAGTGGACAGGTACGATCCATTGAAAAGGAGAATTTAATAATAAGAGTCCTGCCCTTCGGGAGGAGACTGGGTTGGTTTATAGCAGACAAGGCTCATGGCTGCCAATGATGGTCACTGGTGGATGCAGAGTTCAGCTCTATCCTCATTGTTCCCATTTCCTCAGAAAATTAAAAAGCAAGGTATTTGTGTTTATAGTAGCTCTATTCACAATCACCGAAACTTGAAAGCAGCCCAAATGTCCTTCAGTAGGTGGATGCATAAACTGTGGTACATCTAGACAATGGAAGAGCATTCGGTGCTAAAAAGAAATGAGCTATCAAGCCATGAAAACACAAGGAGAAACCCTAAGTACTATTGCTGATAAAAGAAGCCAATCTGAAAAAGGCTATAAGCCATATGATTACTGATCTCTGGCATTCTAGAAAGGGCAAAACTACCCAGAGAGTAAATCAAAGTTGCTAGGGGTTAAAAGGGAGGGAGGGACAAACAGGAAAAGCAAAGAGTTTTTAGAGCAATGAAACTACTCTGTGTGACATTGGAAAGCAGACACATGTCAGTATACATTTGTCCAAACTCACGGAATGTAAGATACAAGAAGTAAACCTTATGTGAACCAGGTACTTTATTAATAATAAGATATTGATATTGGTCCATTAAGTATCTTGAATGTACCACATTGGTGCAAAATATTAAGAATAGGAGAAAATGGGGGAAGAAAAAAGGGGCATAAGGATCTCTCTGCACTTTCTGCTCAACTTTTGTGTAGAAAGTTGATTGGTTGTGTGTTTTTGTCCAACCACTTCCAAGTGTCCACATGCAGAGCAGGGATGAGCTGGATTTAGCCAGGCTTGACATCGCCATAGGCAGTCACTCTTCACCAGAGACTCTCCTTTACCTGCTCCTCGTCATCTCCACCTGAGCCACTGTGATAGCTTCTAAACGGTCCCCGACTCCAGCCCATCCTCAACATTACTGCAAAAGGGAACTTCAAGGGAAACTCATCCAAGAGGGCACAGTCCCCTTTCACCCTTTCTGCTGGTATCCAGTTGCCCACAAGATGAAGCTCGGGCACCGTCACATAACACAGAGGAACATTTTAGCCACTGGAGCCCAACCTGTCTTCCTGATTGCAGGTCCCCATGCTCCCCTCCCTTGCTGTTCCCTCAGCCAGTGCTTCCCAAACCAGAGCTCTGTACCTCATGCACACTCTCCCCTCTGCCCACCTGCCCTGCCCTCTTTCTTTGCTGAAACCCAGGTTCCCATGTGCCTCCTCTGCAATGCCTTCCCCACATGTCTAGGGGAGTTAATGGAAGCAGTCGATGGTCTCACACTTCTGGATTCCTCTTTCTATCTCTTCATTTATGTTCGTGTAAGAGGACTCGTCTGCCTTTCCACTCCACTAGACCAGGAGTTTCTGGAAGATGAAGGATGTTATATTATTCATCTTGTCACCACAACTGACACAAAGTCAGACACAAAGTAGAAGCCCAGTAAAGTTTGTGAAATGACTGAATGAACAGGTGAATGTAACTGGACCCAAATGGTCTAGCTGTCATCTGAAGCTGGAGTTGAAGATAGCCTTTCCTTCTTCCCTTGAACATTATATTTTCATGCAGGGTCATTTCTTTGGGGGAAGTTCCCTCCCTGAGAAGGGCGTAGGGGTTGCCATGGGGAGTGGAGACCAGCAAGGAGGACTGGTCCCTGAGCGTGCCCCATGCTGCTTTTTCTACCTGTGCAAGTCCAATGTGACACAGCTCCACTGTGCACTCTGTTGTGCAGACACAATTAGATAAAGTGCACAGAGGGTTCCCACAGATGCACAGTAGGTGCTCAACAGCAGCCAGTTCTTCCCTTCCTCACCCTAATGGGACAATTATTGTCAAGAAGTGGGCTCTCTAAATCTTTATCCTGATGCAGACATTGCTCCAGATGATAAGAACATCTTATATTGCTTTTTGAAGTGATAGTAAAAGGCCATCCTCTGTTCAGATCCCAGTCTCTTGGCCATTCTGAAAAATGAAGGAGCTGTCACTAAATCACACAGAATATAAGTTATGTCATTATCTTCATCCCTGGGAAAAAGAATGATAAATCTGCCTCCATTAGCTTTAGGAATCAGGTCACCTTGGCCCAACACCACCAATGACCTCCTCTGAGCATAAACCTTTGTGTGCAGCTGTCTCCCTGAATACCCCAAAAACTCCAGCACAGACCAAACTCCAATCAGGGCCTACAAAGTTATCCTTCTGCATTTCCAGCCCTTAGCCCCTGCAGCATGGTGAGTGCCCTTTCTAGCACTGTACTGACACCCACCAAAAGCTGTCGGTATCCTTAGCCAGCAGCCCATGGGAAGGGACCAGGCTCCTCTCCCTGCATCTGGAGTCCTTGCTGTCAGAGGCCACCTGAGCCCAAGTGTTTGGCATTCATTTTAGGGAGATATCCCAAGTGCCTCCTGTGATCAGGCCCTAGCGTGGCCAAGGGAACAAGCACAGAGTCCTCAGGATGCATTCCTCTAGATACAGAGCAGCAAGAGGGGAGATGTGTATGTACACATGTATTAAGGGAAGCCCAGGGGACTGAGAGAGTACCAGGGACATGCCTGGGGGTCCTAGAGGTTCACTGGACTTGCAGATAGAAGACATCAACCTCAAGCTCTCTGCTGATCACACATCCTGTGGCTTTGGGCCGGACACAGGCTGGGGAATGGGAGTGCTCCTGAAGCTCATTGAGCACTAGGTCCTTAAGAGCAGAATCCAAGCTCTTCCCAGCTGCCTCCAGTGTCCCCATAGAGGGTGCTGCCAGAATCCTGGCCTTGTCTCCACCCACTCTCTCCTGCTCTTGACACCCCAGACCCCCTGGGCTTCCTTCTGTTCCTCAAGTTCATCAAGCTCTTTAAAGCCTTATGGCCTTTGCACTTGCTGTTCCTTTCACCAAAAATGCTGTTCCCAGACTCCTCAAGACTGGCTTGTGCTCATACTTCAGGTAAAATGTCACCACCTCCAAGAGGCCCTGCCTGACCACCAGACTCTTCTCTATCACATCCTCGGCTCCTTCCTCCCACAGAACTCACCACCCTCCGCAGCTGGTTCTCTATTTACTTGATGACTTGTTTTCTGTTTCCCCCTTCTGCTGGCATATAGTTCCCTGAGGTTGGGGTTTTGTCTGTCATTTTTGGTCCAAACTCAAATTCAGCACAAGCTATGCAGAAGTCCAAAATACTCATAGAATCAGTAAACTGCCAACCACTTTCATACCCATGGTTTTCCTAGATGCATGAGGAAACCAATATGAAATAGGGGTTACTGTACCCACCTTCATAGATAAGGAAAGTGAGCCCAGTAGGTTCCTGGACAGGGCTCCACCCCACAGATCCAGGATTTCTTGGAAGAGAAGGATCCCATTTATTTTAGTCAGCTTTTTCACTGCTGTGACTAAAGGATCTGACCAGAACAACTGTAGAGGAGGGAAGGTTTATTTGACAGCTCAAGGTTTTAGAGGTCATAGTCCACAGAAGGCCAGATCCATTCCCCTGGGCTACAGGGGAGGCAGAATATCGTGAAGAAAGAGTGTGGCAGAGGGAAGCAGCTCACATGGTGATCAGCAAGCAGAAACAGAGGCTCCATGCTCCAGATACAAAATATATACCCCCTAGCCACGCCTCCAGTGAAGCACTTCCACACACCCCACCTGCCTCCAGTCACCATTCAATTCATCCCATCAGGGATTAATTCACTGATTATGTGAAGGCTATAACCTAATAATTTCTCCTCCAAACCTTCTTGCATGTGAGTTTTGGGGGAATACCATATATAAACCATATCACCATTTTTCCCCATATTCTGTTCCCAGAACACTCCACAGGCCCTGTAATTGAGCATCAGTAACAGTTTGCTGAACTACCTGCAACTCAAGAGCTGTGCATTTGCATGAGTGATCAGTGTTTTAAGTTCCTTTACAAAGTAAAGGATCAGGGAAATGAACAGACTGGAGTCTCCGGAGATAAAATTAGTCATACTTTGAGTTTAAAAAAAAAAACACGAATTTACTCACATGGAGGAAGGCATGGGCACTAAAACAAGCTTCTGATTTCTTCTCAATGGTTGTACACACTTCCTGCCTGAGCCTTTTCCACCCTGCCTACTACAGTCATATCTGTACTGGAAGACAGAGTCTATGTGTGCAGGTGTGCATGTGTAAGTCTATCTGGGTAGGATCTGTGTGTGCTCTGTTGGTATGTCTGTATACGGCTATGAACGTGCATGTGGATCTGAATGGGGAGGGTTGGAGGAGTCAGTGTGTGAGTTGTTTTTTTGTTTGTTTGTTTTGTTTTGCTGTGTGTGTGTGTGTGTGTTTCCTGCTTCTTCTTTCGACTGTAAACTCCTGACTTGGCAGAGGCCAGCCAGGTCAGCTCTTTCTCCATTTTCCTTCACTGACCACTTCCTAGGTACCCCATATGCACAACCAATTTGTCTAGTAACAGTAGGGGACTCAGGGCTCACCCTTCCCAGATCCCTGTTCACACAGCCTCCAGCATCACAGGGGTGAGCAGCCAGCCCAGACAGCACAAGGGAGACAGCCCCCGTCCACTCACACCCTGACCCTCTGGACCTCTGACGTGCTGCTGTGAAAAGGCTGCCCAAGTTTTCCTGCTCAGGACGGTGCAGCCAGCAGCTCCTGTTCAGGCCTGTGGAGGCTGGCTCCTCCTCAGCCCTCCGCCCTCCATCATCTTATGCAGGGCACGTCCTGTGGTCAGCGCAGCAGGAGGGACTGTCTGCAGAGCCCCCGACACTGGCTGCCTCTGTCCTCACCAACAACCACGGACTGTTTCAGTCCCACAAACGCTTCCGTGGCTTTGTCTCCATTTAAAGTCACAATCTTGCTCAACCAATTAATGAAACACCTTCCCTCCCGCAATTCTTAAATTTCCCCAGAGCCAAATGTAAAGTGTATACAATTACGCAGCCCACAGTTTGATAAAGGAAGGCTTACATCTTTAATAATTCTCAATGAAAGAACATCCTGTGAAGGAATTGTTTAATTAAAAGACAACAATGGAATAAAAGGCAAATAAAAAGGAAGAGAGAGAGAGATCACAACTGTTAATTCAGAACTAAATAAATATCCTCCACTTGAGATTCCTTAAATACTTTCTTAGAATCCAGATTTACTTGTTCAGCATGCAAATGAATTCTATCATTAAACATAGTTGAAAAATGAGCAACTGTACTTTGACTAATTTTGTGTCTCTTTGCTTAAAGAACAGCAGACAGGTCCCAGAGAGAATGGGGATTCCAGCTCTGAGGCCACAACAGCTTCTCCAGGACAAATCAGAGACGGCTGGGAGGAATGCCGGTTCAAAGAAGGGCTTTCATCGTTGAGGGCAGGCCACAGAGAAGACTTCTGCTTTTAGGTAAATGGAGTACGCATATTCTATTCTACTCTCCTTACCAAGGACTACTAAAAGCCCCAAACGTTATACAGAAAACAGACATAAAAAGAGTCCCAACAGTGGAGGAAAATAAGGCCCACCAGCTAGGGACCTCGGGATCCAAAGAATGACACAGTGATGAGGTCTCTGAGGCCAAAAGCCTTAGTTGTCCTACACTTGAAGACTTGGCAACCCAGAATCCAACAAGTACAGAACAAAGAAAAAGCTTAAAAAAAAAAAAAAAAAGCCAAAACAAAAACAACAACAAAAGCCTATTCCCTCTATCTGCAGGCCCAGGAACCTACAAAGGCAGAAGACTTTTAGACAGCAGCACCCTACTCTAGCCCAACATATCAGGAAAAAGTGTGGTTAAATAAAATCTAAAGAATCCTCAAAAGTCAACAGTAAAAAAACAAGCAATCCAATTAGAAAATAGGAAAAAGACATCTCACTGAGGAGGATATACAGATGGCAAATAAGTGCATGAAAAGATGTCCAACATCATTATCTGCTATGGAAATGCAAATTAAAACAACAATAAAATATTCGTCCATGCCTATTAGAATGGCTAAGATAAAAAATAGTGAAAACATCAAAACTTCCAGAGAATGAGGAAAAACCAGCTCACTCATATATTGCTAACGAGAACAAGGATATTTGCTGTGGAAAACAGTTTGGCAGTTTCTTTAAAGAAAAAAGAATGAAAGAAAACAAAAGAAACACACAACTATCATATAACCCAGCAATTGTACTCCTGGGCATTGATCCCAGAGAAACAAAGACATGTTCATGTGGAAATTTTAATGCAAATGCTTATAGCAACATTATTGATAATACCAAAACCTAAGTAAAAAGAACAAATGTTTTTTGATGAGTGACTAGTTATGCTACATTATGCCACAAAATACTATTCAGCAATGAAAAGGAATGAATATATGATGCACACAATAATCTGGATGAATTCACAGACAATTATGCTAGGTGAAAAATATCAAACTTGTAGTATTCTACATGCTGTACAATACCATTCATAGAACATTCTTGCAATGATAAAATTACAGAAATGGATGGGGAAGCCAGGTGTTGTGGCACATCAGCTCAGGAGGCCGAGGGAAGAGGATCCCAAGTTCAAAGCCAGCCTCAGCAAAAGCAAGGTGCTAAGCAACTCAGTGAGACTGAGACCCTGTCTCTAAATAAAATACAAAATAGGGCTGAGGATGTAGCTCAGTGGTTGAGTGCTCCTGAGTTCAATCCCCAGTACTCAAAAAAAAGGAGGAGGAGGAGTGGAGGAGACAGAAAGAAGTGGGTGTGGCTATAAAAGGGCAGAAGGAGGGCTGTGGCCAACGCCCAGTATCTTTCTTCTATCCACATCAATATTCTGGTCATGATATTGTACCATAGGGCAGCAAGATGTTATCACTTTGGAAAATTGAATAAGGAGCACACTGGATCTTTCTGCATTATTTCTTTCAACTACACGAATCTACGGTTCTATCAAATTAAAATTTTAATTTAAAAAAATGTTAAGAGCAGAGAAAATTCTAGCATCCAGGTTGCCAATCAATACTCTTGAAAGTCACTTGCATGACACCTTTGAGACAAAATAGAAGCTGGAGTGCCGCAGTCCGGCTGCAGTAAAATAACCGGGGGGTGACGAACAACTTGTGTACATTGATACAGCAGGAGTGGAAGCCGTTTATTGTAGGACAGGAGCGGTATTTATACATTCCACACAGCTTATCTAATTAGCATAAACTGGATACATCAGTCAACCAATAAGGAATCTCCACACTTAATGGCTCGCTGGTGTTACTTCACAAACCACTCCCTCTGGCATTTTGCCAGGCACCATCCAGACTTGTTTACAGACTCTAACATTTCTCTGGCAAAATGCCAGGAGCCATCCTGACTTGTTTACAGACTCTAACACTGGAGGAAAAAAATGGAAGCAGCATTGTCCTTCCAAAAGACCACTTGGCCTAGGTGTCTGGAAGACAAACGAGATAGTCTGCAGCATCCCATGTGGCCATCACCCTGCCTTGAGGGGCACCAAGCTGGGATTGTGGGAGGGAGATGACGACAGAACTGGCACGTCCTGTCTCATAAATACACCTGCAGGATAATGACGATGAGGCTGGGTCACTCCGGAAGGTACTTGCGACTCCAGCCATAAACACAAATGTGGCAAGCTGAAAAGTCATCAAGCCAACCTCTAGTCAAAGGCTCATTCTGGGGAACACTAGGTCCACAGGATATTTGTGGGGGAAAGAGTTGACGATCAAATTAGTTTGGGAACTGTTGTGTTTTACGCATCCTTACTGTCAATTCATCGTGCACACAACGTATTAAAGATGCTGGGAAGCCCTGACATTAAGAATCTCATTAATTTTAAGCCAACCTTTTGCAATTTGTATTGGCCAGGGAACCCTGTTGCCATGCAACTTCCTTTTATATTTAAATTTTTATTTTTAATTGACATATGGTGTTTGTAAATATTCAGGGGTACAGTATGATAATTTGATAGGTGCATAAAATATATGATGATTAAATTAGGGTAGTTGGCATATTTCTATCTCTCAAACATTTATCATTTCTGTGTGTTGGAAACCTTCAGACTTTTCTAGTCGTTTTAAAATGTATCACGAATTGTTGTAGCCAATAGTTATCCTACTGTGCTACAGAACATTAGAATTAATTCCTCCTATCTATCTGTATTCTGGTGCCCTTTATCTAACTTCTCTCTGTGCTCCTTCCCACTTATCCTCCTTAGCCTCTAATGACCATGAATCTACTTTCTTATTCTGAGACCAACTTTTTTAGAAAGTTCCATGAGGGATAATATGCAGTGTTTATCTTTCTGTGTCTAGCTTCTTTAACATGTCATCTAGTTCCATCCAAGATCCCTCAAATGATAAGAATTTCATTCTTTTTATGGCCACGAAATATTCCATTGTATATTTACATCACATTTCACTTATCTATTTGCTCAGTGATGGATAGCTCAGTTGATTCCCTACCTTGGCTTTTGTGAATAAGGTTATAATAAACATGAGAGTGCAGGCATCTCTTTGATCAATGATTTTTTTTCTTCTGTTTAGATATATATTCAGTAGTAGGATTATTGGATATTATAGCTCTGTTTTTAATATTTTGAGGGACCTACATACTGTCTTTAATGAGAATTCTAATTTACATTCCCATCAACAGTGTATATGTGTTTCCTTTTTCCATATGCTTGCCAGTACTTGCCGTTTTCTCTTTTAGATAACAGGCATTCTAACTGGGTTGGTATTTTCTTATTTCACTTGGATTTGCATTTCTCTAATGATTAGTGAGTGATGTTGAGCACTTTTTCATTTATTCGTTGGAGATATATATATTTTAAAGCAGAGATTGAACACAGGGTTGCTTAACCACTGAGCCACATTCCCAGCCCTTTTTTTTTGTATTTTATTTAGAGACAGGATCTCACTGGGTTGCTTAGGGCCTCATTAAGTTGCTGAGGCTGGCTTTGAACCTGAAATCCTCCTGCCACAGCCTCCTGAGCCACTGAGATCACAGGCATGCATCACCACACTTGGTTGTATGTCTTCTTTTGGAAAAATGTTAATTTGATTTAAAAATGGGCAAATGATGAATAATCTCGTTTTTTGCTGTTGTTTGAGTTCTTTATTTATTCTGGATAATATTAACCTTTCATTTAATGAATGGACGTCAAATATTTTATCCATTTTTCAGGTTGTCTTTTCACTCTGTTTCCTTTGCTGTGCAGAAGCTTCTTGGTTTGATATAATCCCATGTCTATATTTTTGCTTTTGTTGTCTTATCCAAAAACATCTTTGCCTATATAAATGTCTTGATGTTGTCTTCTAATATTTCCATAGTGTCATGCCTTACATTTATGTCTTTTATTCATTCTGAGTCGATTTTTAATATGGTGAAATGGTAAGGACAGGTTTATTCTTCCGCATAGGTAGATCCAGTTTTCCCAGCACCATTTAAAATATCTCAGAATAAGTCTAACAAATGACAATTATAAGGTGTGATGAGAGAATATGAAGAGGAAACACAAGCACACCAAAAAGGACAGACCAAGATCATGGATTGGAAGATTTAATTTGGTTATATGAAAGTTTTCATATTAATCTATAGACTCAATGCACTCCCCACAAAATATCAATGACAGTCTTCACAGAGAGAGAGAAAAAATTTCATAAAATTCATTAGAACCACAAAAGTCCTCAAATCTCCAAAGGAATTCTAAGGGTGGTGGAAATAATGTTGAGGACATTCAAATAATCACAATATTGAACTTCAATACATAGTACAAAGCTATAGTATAATAATCCAAACAGGCTGATACTGGTTTAAAAACCAACACAGACCAATGCAGAGAGAACCCAGAAATTAATTCAGTTACAGTCAGCCAACTGATCTTAACAAAGTCTCCAAGAACAAATATTCAAGAAAGGATAGTCTTTTCAATAAATGGAGTAGGAAAACTGTCCATCCATTTTCCTTTTAGATTTCAAGAAACATACTTTAAAAGATGACAATCTACACCTAACTTCTATCAGATTTAAGAGACCAAAAAGAAGGTCACCAGACCCTACATGGACACTTGTAGTAAGAAGGTGCTCACCATCTCAGCAGACCCTTCTGCCAATGGACAACACAGTTGGGCATAATTCATAGAGCAGTCTCTGGAGAAAACAAGTTTGTATCTGAATCTCCTATGCTACAAGAACCAGCTGTAGGGCTTAAGACAAGTTAGATTACTGCTCTACTCCTGATGTGTAAACTGGAGCTAATAATGCCTGCTGTTGGGATGAGGATCACTAATAGTAATATTAATGATAGTACCTACCTTTATTCATTACTCACTATGGGCCAGGTACTATGCTCAGAGACCTTCACCACCCTAATTTGTATCTATTAGCATTCTCCTGGTATAGTAGAGGAAGCAAAGACTCAGAGATAGTAAGGAACTTGCCGAAGGTTACCATAGGTCCTGGAAAGTGACTGAGCTGGAATTTGACCCCAGACCCATAAGACTCTAACATTTGTGTTCTTAAAAAGAATAAAGGTAAACCACCTACCACACAAAGGATGCTCGGCAGGGTTCTGTCCCTTCTCGATTCTACAGCACAGGGCTTTCATCGGCCAATGAAGCCTCGGCCCCACTGAGCTTCTGTGCAGCTTCCTAGGATGCTCCCTGGCCTTTATCTTGTGATATAAGAATCATAAAAACCGATGTCTTAATTTGACAGAAATTAATGGGTCAGTTTGGACCTATAACAAATATCTGCAAATGAAACAGGGAAGCAGATATCTCTTTCTGGGAGTGTTTCCGAAGTGCACATTCTCAGAATGGTAAGAGAATTTTTAATTATAATAAATTTCCATCCAAAATATCTGTCCCGATTTACATTCCCACCAACAGTGTATGAAAATAAACATTTGCCTACAATTTCTATATAACCGAATTGAATAATGCTCAATATATGTTCCTAAATGGAAAAAAAAAAGAAAGAAAAATGCATGGTATAACCCAACTTTTGTTTTTTCTTTTTAAAGGGACAAACAATAATTATATCATGTAATTTTGTGGAAAAAGGTGGGCAGATATAAACTCAACTCTTGATAGTGGTTACCTCTGAAGAGGAGGAGATGATTGATCATGGTGAAGTTTATAAAGCTTCCTCTTAAGTTTGCAAGCAGAAGAAAAGCATTCGAGTTACTTCTTAGGAAAAAAAGAGATAGTGATAAATAATTAAATGTGAAACTAAAATAATTCAGATATAAAGAAAATATAATCCAGTGGGTTTTTTCCAGCATGCTTTATCTGTAGAATTCATCCCTTTGTTTTCCACAAAATGAATTTTCTAGGAGAGTACTACACCAGATAAGCAGTTTGTTGACCCAGCCTTGCTAAGGTAGGCAACCTATTTTGGCAGCATCAGGTCTCCTCTTACATCTTCAAGTCAATATAGTTATTACAGTATTATTCCTACATGAAAGGAATACCTGCTTGCTATTATTATTTTTAAGTCATCCATAATTGTTCCATCCTTTAACCATTGTTAACATTTTGGTTTTACTCTCTTCCAGGTTTGGTTCTATACAAAGGTCCCTATGGAGTCTTACATAGTTGTAATAAAATGGTATGTGCAGTCTTGTGTTTTGCTTTTCCTCTGTATGTTCATCTGATACAATTTGGCAAGTGCTCAAGGGACAGCTTTGGGAAACTCCATCACTCTGTAACCCTGTAGTTTTCTTAACCACACTCCTAACGTAGGCTCTCAGATTATCACCAATTTTTCAATCAGGTACTTTGCATTACTTCAAAGCAGAAAGCTTTCTTTGTAATTAGGATAATCTCTTAGGAGAGATTGCTAGAAATGGAATTACTAGGTCAAAGGGTATAAACATTTTTATGGTCCCAGATACTCATTACTAAACTATCCTAAAGAATGTCTCCACCAGGGTATAGTAGGAAAGGTAATGGTTCATTTTACCAAGGTCTCACCAGCACTGGCTGTTCTTTAACTGAGTGGTGAAAAATGGCACCCTGCTTTAATTTGCATTGCTTTGATTACAACTGAGGTTTAGTGGTTTTCCATATGTTTGTTAACAAGCTGCATTTCTTCTTGTGATTTGTTTGATCATGTTCTTTGCACATTTACCTACTGGGAATGATCAGTGTATTTAAGTTTCTCTACGTTCTCTGCTTTGTCACACTTCTGCCGAGACTCCCCTAGCAGTTGACTATCGTTGGTGCCTTTTTTTTTTTTTTTTTTTTGGTGGTGGGGGTACCAGGAATTTGAGCTCAGGGGCACTCACCACTGAGCCACATCTCCAGCCCTAATTTTGTATTTTATTTAGAGACAGGGTGTCACTGAGTTGCTTAGCGCCTTGCTGATGCTGAGGCTGGCTTTGAACTTGCAATCCTCCCGTCTCAACCTCCCAAGCTGCTGGAATTATAGACATGTGCCACTGCACCCAGCCATTGGTGCCTGCTTGAGATCTCACTACTAATGACATTTTAGACCTACAAAGCATTTCACACACATACACTCTGGTCCAATTTTCACAATGTGCTATTTGGAAGACTAATGAGATTTGTAGTCCCCATTTTACAATGTGGAAAATATAGATCCAAAATGAAAGGAACATCTTTTCCAGGGCCAAAAACCCAGACTATAGTAGGGAGGGGCCAGAATGTGCCCAGTTCCAGCAGGTCAGGCAGTGCAGTGGTTAGGAGTCCAAGTTTGTAACCCAGCTCTGCCCTCCCCAGGGACAAACAGTCAAATGAAGTAATGCCCATGGGAAGCTGAGCACAGTGCCTGGCCCATGGTAACTGCACTACGAATCTTTCACTTTACAAACACTTTCCGATACCGTTGGGGCCCAGTGCCCTGTTGGGTACTGGGAATACAGAACTGAGCCAGGAGCTCAGAGTCTACAAGGAAGCAGAGGGACATATGGCAAACATCCAGACATTGTGGCAGGGCCCTCTCAAAAGCACGTACAAGGCACTGAGAGGGCTCAACCCAGGCCCTTGTCCCTTTATTAGGGCAGAATCTGTCACTCAAGGTCAAATTCATCTTTCTGAAGTTTCATATTTGGACAGAGTCTGGCTGCTCCAACCCAATGTCATCCATGAGGGGTCACAGACCAAATGCAATGACTCTCATAAATTTTCCCACATCCCATCCATCAAACCCTCCCTTTGTGACTCTCCCCTCAACAGGAGGAACCTACACTTTTCCTGAGCATGTGCCTCTGATTTTCTCTGTCCAGAGGCCCAGCCGTTCATTCTCTGGGTCTGATTGCTTCAGAGTCTGCAGAGAGATGCCCCTCAGGAGTGTCCATGCAGAGGGGATACTGCTAGTTGGAGGTGTCCTGGGGGTTATTCTGCACTGTAGCTGGCTCCTGGGGTGCCATGGGCGGGGGGGTGGGGGGGGTTGGGACTGAGCTTCAGCCTCAAGGGACTGGGGCTCAAATATTATTATTCTGATTCCACAGGGATGTCAATGCAGAAAGATGCCAGAGTCTGGTAACTGGTATGAAGGAACTGGAAGAAATGCATGAGCTCTGATCAAAGATATCACTGCTAGTTAATGACTCTGGACCATGATGGCTTCTCCATGCCTCAATGCCTTATCTCTGAAGCCAGAATTAAAGCAGACATGGCTCCAAATCCCTCCTGTGCCAAGTATTATAGTCATATATATAACTGAGGCCCCAATTCTCCCAACAGCACTCATGCCATTGATTAATAACAGCCACCAATTACTGAGCACTTCCTGTGTACAGGACTGTTTAAACACAGCTCATATATCATCTCAATAAATTCTTCGCCTCACCTTATTCAATTATTTAGCCAAATATTTATTGAATGTTGTTCTAGGTGCTGGAGATATAAGACTGAACAAAACAGATGAATGTCCCTGCTCTGGTGAAACTTACACACTAGTGAGGAAGACAGAAAATAAATGTGATTAATAAATAAAATGTATAGTAAGGGATAAAGTCGTGAGTGTTGAGGAAAACAATAAAAACAGAAGAGTTAGAAATGTCAAACTGGGGATAAAAGTTTTAGCAGGTTGGCCAAGGAAGACCTCACTGGAAAGCTGACAGGGGCTGTCAGAATTATTGGAAATATTCACTCCCCTCTTGTGGGTGGAGTATACTATACAGTTTGATCTGCTGTGGCCAAGGGAATATGAATAGATGTGATACAAGTTAAAGTTTAAAACGTGATTGTGCAGGGACTTGTCACTTATGCTCTATCCTTGGATAACTGCTGTTCTTGCAACCTCTGCCTAGTCAAGATACTAGAAGCAGAATCCACTGAGCCCAGCCTAGATGAAATGCCCTAGGCAATCAAGACTTGGAAATGTTTGTTACACAGCATTATGTGGTCATCAGTGACTGACAGGAAGACTTCTGAGTGAAGACATTAAAGAAGTGAGAAAATAAACTATGAACCCTCTGGGGTTAGGCTGTTACTATCAGAGAGGAGAGAGAGCAAGTGTGGAGATCCATATTCAGGGACCATTCTAGTATATCAAGGAACAGCAAGGAGACCTGAGCAACTGAAATTGAGAAATCAAGGAAGAGGGTAGCAGGAGATGAGATCAAAGAGAGGTGAAATGGCTGGATCAAGTAATTCTTTACAGGTTGAGTGAGCATATAATTCATCATCCAAATCAGGTCATACTTTTTAAATTGAAGCATAATTTACACATAGTAAAATTTGTTCTGGGCTGGGGTTGTAACTCAGTGGTACAGTGCTCGCCTAGCATGTGTGAAGCAGTGGGTTCGATATCAGCACCACATAAAAATAAATAAAAATAAAGGTATTGTGTCCATCTACAACTAAAAAAAAATTCTTTTTAAAAATAATTCTTTTAGTATTCAGTTCTATGAGTTTGATAAATGCAGAACATCAAGTCCGGGATATAAGAACAGAAGCAGGAAGACCATTATATAAGCATCTAAGAATGATGGTGGCTTCATCCAAGGAGGTGGCCCTGGGAATTACTAGGTGAGGAGTAATCAGATTCAGGATACATCAAAGGGAGAGCTGACAGAATGGTTAATGGACTCATTATGAGGTATGCAAGAAAGAAGCATCAAAGAGTTCTGACCTGCGCAACTGAAGAAAAGGGTGAGTGGTCCATTTCACAGAGAAGGCTTGGAGAAGATGAGGCATTTGCCAGCGCCTGTCCATTGGGAAGTGGCATTCCAGAGCCTGTTGGGCATCCCCACACTTTGCCTTATGTCAAAGAGAGGACAAATGTTCTTCTGTGAAGGAGGAGTCCTGACAGGATCCTGACAACATAAAGGTGTCCAGATCTGGAAACGCCCTGCCAAGGGTACTGCCAAGAGGCCCAGGGGAAGGGAGCTGGAAAGTCCCTGGAGGCAATTCAAAACTATCCTGGGGAGATAGTTTGTGAGGCCTGGGGAGGTGCAGCCCACTGAACCCCTCTTGCTTTGGAGGATAAAGCCAGGAAGGGCAATCCTACCAGAATCAGCTGTCACTCTGCCTCCTAAGGCTACAGATGAGGGGGGACAGGAAATTCTGAGCCCTCAACAGTCCCAGGTGCACCTCTGAGGAAGGCCATATCCCTCTGCTGCCTCTGGCTGGTTTAGGAGCTGGGGCTAGATTCCTGCAAGGAGACTCCACTGCACCTCAAGGGCAAGTGTCAGCCACAAGAGACAAAGCCCATGTGGACAAGCAATGACACTGCACTTGGGCCCAGGAGAAAGGAAATTCCCACAGCTGGCTCAAACAACACCTTCTTGGGGTTCAGAGACAGTTTCACCTTTCATTTCACAGCATCTCACATTCTGCCCAATCCACAGTTCTTAGATAGGGAAGAGTCCTTAAGAAATGTTCCAAGGGTAGCTACACCCCACAGGTATAGCTGAAAGTCCTAACCCTGCCTGCCCTAACCCCATCATGGAGGAATCAGAAGATCATTACTAAGTACTGTTGGATCAAGCCCTTCATACTGGGAAATAAATTAGTCATCCAGTAGCAGTGCTGGGCACATCCTACCTGGCATTCCCAACCATCTATAGTATTCATCCTAAGCCACAGAAGGATGGCTCCCCCTGCTGTGGGGGCAGGGGACAAGGTTTAGGCTCAATCTGGGGACTACAGGAGAGCCACAGGAGGCCAGATGGCTCCTCGTTTTAACAGTGACTCTCTGTGTGGCCCTGAAGTATGTTCTGACTACACACATGGATGCAAACATACATGCGCACACACCTTCTCCAGTCTGGAAGAAAGTAGGTGTGAGCCCATTCCACTGGGCAAAGCACCAAGCCCCTATCAGCTGCCCTGCTCCTTTCAATTGCACAGACGCATGGACCAAGGCAGGCAGAAAGACCTTAGTCCTGCAAAACTGCTAGCCACCCTTGCTTAGAACCAGGTGCATCTGGGATTCTATACCAATCTACACCTGCCCTGTTAACTTCTTTAACCCTGGAACACGTCTCAGTAGGTGGAGGGACACTCAGGAGAGGTCAACATAGGCCTCCCACACCTGCATCATCTAACCTATTGAGAGCACAACTCACACCCACTTGCTTGGCTGAAAACTGAAGTTCCTTTCCAGGGTTCAGATCCCTGCTTTAAGGATGAGTCAGATGAGAGCATAACCACCATGTTCAGTGCATCTATCAGATGGACCAACCCTAGCTGGCAGCAGACAGGCAGTGTGTCAGAGGGCAGCACAGTCTCCTTTGCAGCCAGAGAACATGCACGGCTCCACGCCATGCATCAGAAGCAATCCTCAGCAGACTGAGCACCAAGAACCTTTCGAGCCTTCTTTGACTCAGCCTCTCTAGGCCCTGAGGACATTAGAACTGTCTGCCTCTGTCCCTTCAGGTTTGAATACACCCATACCCAAGCACACACCAAGCTTGGGTATAGTTGAATTCAGCCTGATGTCTTGCTCCCATGGCCCTCTGGGGCCTGAGACACTGCACTGGACCTGTCCATGTAACTTCCAATTAGACAGCATACTGGAAGGCAGGTGCCTGGGGTGTGAGAGAGAGAACAGGAAGGCAAACTATGCAGCAATCCAGAACCAGGAAGCAAGCAAGGCCTACAGCAGGTGACAGAGCTATGACATGTCCCCTGCCCCCACATGCCTGCACTTGCTGCTGAGATTAATCTACCTGACAAATCAATCCTACCCACTTCTGACTTCATTATTTATTCACATAATTAGACTCAAGTTGTTTTTTTTTAAGTAGTGATTTCCAGTTGCTCTAAACATCTGAATTAGAGTCACACCACCTTCTTCCACATTAAGTTGAAGGAGCACTTTCCATTTAATCTGCTTTTTTCTCAAGAAGTGTTACTCCAAATACCTGAGGGCAAAACTGAGTGACGTGGGTGCTTTAATATGCCCAAGGAGACAATGTATCCAGACAATGAGGTGAGGCAAGACCATCCCCAGGTCTAAAGGAGCTGGATACATATCTATCACACAAGTGAGGAAACTGAGGCCCAGAGGGCAGGATACTCTGCCCAGAGTTTCATAGCCACAGAGTACAGTCACTCAGAAGCATATCCTCTCTGTCACAGAAGCCCTGATAGTCTCTGCACCAAGTTGCCTCCAAAGAACACTGTGGATTTGCTCGCCATTCTGGCCTCCTGTGGCTCTCCTGTAATCCCCAGATTGAGCCTAAACCTTTCTAAGGTACACACCTCAATTATGGAGGGAACAGAGTCTTCAGAGAAAGTGGAGCTCAAGGGGCCAGGTGCCCCTTACCAGAAGTAACCTGAGCACATGGAGCCCGCATTTCTCCATCAGCAAACATTTTTTAAGCCCCTTCTGCATGCCAAGGGACTGTAAGGAGAAAAACAGCCAAACTCTCTCTCTCAAGTGAGGAATAAAATCTAGTGGGTGAGACTGACATTAGTCAAACAAGCAAATGATGGATAGATCATTGCAGGGTGTAAAACACGCTCCAAAGGGAAAGCTCCAGGTGCCATGCATATGTCTAACTGGCTCAGGGGGCAGCTGGTTGCCAAGGAAAGGCTGCCCTGAAGAGCAGCAATTTGTTGGAGATGAAGAGGACGACAGCATTAGCCGGTATACAAGGAGAGACAGGAGCAGAGGAGCTGCCTCAGGATTAGGAATCCTTGTGAGATAAGATAATCAAAAGGCCCATGTTCCCATCTACAAAAGGTTGACAATCCCACTGCTTGGTGTTGTAGCTAAGGCCAAGATGATGCCCGTCAGGAGATGGCACTCGCCAAATGTCAGTTCCTTCCCGAATCCTCTGAACCACTCCAGAAAACTTCCCATCAGCACTAATTCAAGGAGAAAAATAAAACACTACACATGAAGGTTTTCACCAAACATTGTCAAAAAAAAAAATTGACTGGAGATTGGAAACAGCCACAATGTCCAATAACAGGAAACATTAGGTAGGTTATGGAACATCAATTCTTCATCTCAATGTAATCATTAAAAATGATCATTACAAAGGCTTTGCAACCACACAGGAAATGTTTATGCCAGGATGTCAGATCAAAAAGCAGAACACAAAATTGCATCTAGATTATAAGAATTTATATGTAAAATCGGCACACATATGGTCAGAGAAAAAGAGAGAAAACAAAAACAAGGTCTTGGTTAGGCAGTAAAGCTATGAAAATTTTCCCAAAATTGGTGTAATGCTTTTAAAATAAGCAAAACAAGTGTCAGGGATGGGAGGAGAGACTTGCATTTAGGTGTGACGTTGGGAGGAGGGATCCTCAAGTCCAAGTTGAAGCTCTGTTCTTGGGTTACACAAGTGACCTCTCTGACTCCTGCTCATTGATGAGATGAGGACAGGGGGTCTCAGTGAGGTCCAAGGGCATGTCTAGGAAAGCCAAGGAACTAGAGGGAAGGATTGAACAAGGGTGGAGCAATTCGGGGACTGGGTAAGCTCCAGAAGGAGGCTGCCTGAGTTGGTGGCCAGGATGGGATAGAGAATGGAGGAGAGAAGTGAGCCAAGAAGGTGAAGAGAAAAATGACGGTGCCAAGAAGCGGGTGAGGAGAGGGGTGAGGTTCTAACAATTCAGCTTCTGGGTCAAGTGCCTAGAGGACTGGAGGCTAAAGAATGCAGCCACCTGTGGTGGGCCAGGGACAAACCTGCCAAGGGAAACCCCAGTGGACATATGTGGAGTGCTGTCCTGTGTCACAAAGGGAGGTGTCCCTGCACAGGCACAACAGGAATGTCCAGTCCTGGAATGGAGGCCTGGTGATGGCTGAGATCGAGTCTGGTTTCCCTAGATAGGACAGACATTGTTGAAGACTGACAGAGCCTGGGACTTCAGGTCTGCAGCCTGCCAATGATCATTCCTTAGACCCGTGGGCAGCTGCCTCCTTCAAGCAGCAAAGACACCAAGCTTCAAAGTCAGCTCCAGTGGGCTTCCAGGAAGGCCCTGGGGCACTGGCCCACCTGCATTCTGCAGCTCTCCAGGGCTTTACCTTTGCTCTGCAAGCTTGCTGCTTTGGGAGAGAAGGCAGTGGGCACGGGCTGGAGCCCTGCATCCTTTCTCCAGCCCAAATCGCTATCCTGCTCAAGATCTTTGACTGCTACTAATGTGTCCTGAGAAATATAAACAGCCGTAATGACCACAGTCTGAAGGGTGTGTCTTGATGTGGCTGACACACAAGCTATGCAATGATTAACAGGAAGTCCTCCAGGGCAGCTCCAAGACAGACTGCCCACCCAGACCTTGACCAGGGCACGTGACTTTTTTGCATCTCAGTTTCTCTAAATAAAATGGAGATAAGAAAAAACACAAATACCTACCTTGTAGAATTGAGGAAATTTGACAAGACGCAAAAAGCATCTGGCTTATGATAAGCCTTAATAGTACTAACTGTCATTACTGCCTGCTTGGAATGGAGCTTTAACCACCATTCTTTGGTCGCCCTGGGTCATGCCATCCCTGATCCAGTTCTCTCCCTCCACCACCATGTGGCCTCTGCACCATGTACAAGAATGCATCGTGAGCATTCATATATGCGGGCAGGGGCACCCATACAATATGGCACCCAGCTCCATCTATAGACGAGCAGAAGCCCTGGGCTAGGGTAGCATCACCCTCTCACACCCACCACATGCCCCAGACTCTGCCCTCCTTTACTCGTCAGAGTTGTTTTTGTTTTCTTGTTTACCACATTTCTAGTCTTTCTGATTTCCTACTTTCTTCAACTTGCCTATCCTGTGTTTAACAGGGGAGGGTGTATGAGCACTTTCAAACTATCATCAGCATCTTTTGGAAAAGGCACTCACGCCAGAAGCCCAAAGTGCCTGTGTCTGTTAGTTGCCAGGTTTTGATCACTTGGTTTCCTGAGCTGTATCAGAGTAGCCCTGCCACATCCCTTCCCTGGCTGGCTTCCCTCCCCTAACCCCTCCCTCAACTCCACACCATCCCCAGCATGTGGGTGCCTCTGCCCAGTCCCAACATCTACAACTACCCCTTCCACTTTCCTTCATCATGTTCTCCTTCTGCTTTTCTCCTGACCTTTCTCCTAGCAAACATCGTTCAGCCACGGTTATAGATTGCACATCTTTCATGGCACGTACTTGTCCTCCTGTTTATCTTTCTTTGATGTGGTTTTCCTCCTCTATAAGTCAAAACAACCATTCCCTTAAGTCCAGTGATGCCTCTGCCCAGCTGCAAACAGAAATGGCGAATAACAGAAAAAAGAAATATATCCACCACACAAAGAAAATGAGACACTGTGAGGTCAGCAGATGCCACTCACCCCTGCCCTGCCTGGCATGAGTAAGGCTTACAGAGCTTTCAACAAACAACTTGGATCCCCAACACAAGTAGCCTTGTTAATTGGCTCTAGAAGTCTCTTATCATCAAGTCCAGGGACAATGCCACCCTCAAGATCACAGTGGCCAAGCAGGTCCATGGGTCTCCCCAAGCCCATGCTCACAGCACAGTTCTACAGGACAACCATTGTACTTCTTTGTGTCCCACAGCCAGATAGACATTCTAGCTGTGAGCAGGCCTGGACGTGGCATGGTGGTCATCATAAAGGGTTTTACCACCATGGTCATCAGATCACCTGATGGGGAGATTTTAAACACATCATTGACTGGCCATATTCCCAGAGCTCCCATTTAAATGATCTAAAGAAGGACCTGGACACGATGTGGACTGAAACTCCACCGGTGACCCTCATATGCAAGCTTCAGTCTGGCTGCAGCAAAATAACCGGGGGGTGACGAGCAACTTGTGTAGATCGATACAGCAGGAGTGGGAGCCGTTTATTGTAGGACTGGAGGGGTATATATACATTCCACACAGCTTATCTTAATTAACATAAACTAGATACAGCAGTCAACCAATAAGGAATCTCCACACTTAATGGCTCGCTGGCGTTACTTCACAAACCACTCCCTCTGGCAAAATGGCAGGCGCCATCCTGACTTGTTTACAGACCCTAACAAGCTGAGGTGAGATCACGGGGCTTTCCAGAGCTAGACCTCTGCAGCTGGATGCCTGGGATCTAAATCCTGTTTCCATAATCCAACTCCAACAAGTTGCGCACCCTGACCAGGCCTCAGCATCCTCGGGTATAAAAAGGAAAACAAAAGAGCACTTCCCGGGGCTGGGGATGTGGCTCAAGCGGTAGCACGCTCGCCTGGCATGCGTGCGGCCCGGGTTCGATCCTCAGCACCACATACAAAGATGTTGTGTCCGCCGAGAACTAAAAAATAAATATTAAAAAATTCTCTCTCTCTCTCTCTCTCTCTCTCTCTCTCTCTCTCTCTCTCTCTCTCCCTCCCTCCCACTCTTTCTTTAAAAAAAAAAAAAAAAGAGCACTTCCCCTAGGTAAAGAAGAAAACACACATAAATAGCCTACCACGGGGTAAGCACTAGACAACTACTTAATACTACAATTCTTTATACTCTGGGTCATTCCATCCCTGGTCCAGGTTTCTCCCTCTTCCTCCACTGTTTGGCTTCTGTAAAGCGCTTTTCAAAGGGAAATGGAAAGACCTCTTGGGTCAGCCTATGTTGCCTATCCCTGTTGGCCTAGGAAGTCAGGAAGATGTTTTGGGACAGAATGCCAGCCATAAGCCTCTTCAAACATCTTAGTGCAGTAACTATCTGTTGGGAGGGAAGGCACCATGGTCCAGAGGAGATAGGGAAAGGCTGGGAATCAATCAGGAAAACTTCTAGAATCTATCATGTAAGAGTGTGGGGCTCACTACTGCCCTCCTCAGGCCACCAGTAGGACAGCCATTCTAGCACCAGCCACATCTACACTCAGGGCCAATTCTTCTTCCTCCCTTTCCCCAGCTATGGTATTAAGAAAGGGGTTTAAATCACATCTTTCATTCTAACAAAACTCAGAGAAAGGTAACCAGATGGGATTACCTTGGCACCCCCTATATCAGCTAGCAGAACCTCTGGCTTCAGAGTGTCCATGGGTATCACATGGTACAATACAATAATTAGGCTTCACAACCAAATGAAATTCTTCATTCATTTACTTATTTGTTCATTGATTAAATACTTATAAGAGCCTCCTGTATGTCAGGCATGGCTGTGTTGGATGTAAGGACACAGAAACAATATGGCCCGGTGTATCAGCTAGCTATTGCTAAAATAATACTATATAACACACCATCCCAAATTCAGGGGCCAAAACAACCATTATGGATTCTCACAGATGTGTGGATTGGTTGGCTCAGGTCAGCTTCCCACAGCAGGTCTGTGGGTCAGCTCAGTGGCTCTGATTTGTCCTTATGTAAGAAATCCTCCTCGGACCAGTCGGTTTTCAAAGGCATATTCTTTCTCCTCACGGAGATGAAAGTGATAAACTCAAGAAGGTGGGTGGAAATATCCAGTATCTCATCAGGCCCAGGCTCAGAGCTGGCACGTTGTCATCTCTGCCTACATGCCATTGGCAAAACAAGTCATGTGGCTAATCCCAAAGTGAAAGGCAGGGAACTAGATTCCACCCACCAGGAGACCACAGTCAGGGTGTGAATGAAGAAGTGGGGGTAACCATTCACTGGGTAACTCCCAGACTCTGTCCTCAAAAGAGATTCTCCCAACCAAGACAAGAAGAACAATGGATCCAGAATAATTTCAGCTCAGTGTGGATTTGTTTCAATCACGGAGGGTTTTTTCTAACCTAAAGGATACCTGTTCCCTGTCTCATTTCTCCCACAAACATGCTCTATAAGTTACATCAGGCAGGAGTTCTCACCTATTGATGGGAGAAAAGAGGAAAAGGGTTTGCCAAAGATACACTCTACTACCTCAGTTATTTGCGCTTGATGAAAGTGTTCATTTTATTTGCACTTGGTGAAAGTGTTCAGAGGAAAAAGGAAGTGGAACTGGCATTCACAGCTTCCCACACTAACCAATACCAAAGTGTGGCTGGTCCATTAAGTCATGCTATTTAAGAAAGCCAAAAAATTCAAACTCATGGGAAGAAGCACTGAGAACTAGGCACAGCCTTAATCTGCAGGAAGGTACCATCTTTTGAAAAGAAAATGGATACTTGTGGATGACATTCCATGCTCTGAGAATGTTAAAGACACTGTCTTATCAAAATCTACCAAGAAAAATGTGAGGTGCTATCTCTGCCAGACAGATGAAGACATGGATGGATGACCAGAGAACACAGCCCTTGCTCAGAGTCCCACAGCTGATGAGTGGCAGAGCCATAGGCAGATGTTTTCTGGCACAAAAATCTTTGCTTTTACTAAGTACCTTAGATGACCCAACACTGGAGTCATCTACACCAACCCAAATGCAGACAGAAGACCCAACTGGATGCCAACGACTGGGTAAAGAGAACCCAGTGCTATCACCCAGGGTCCCAGACCAGGCTAACAATGAGCAGATGGTTCGGCACAGAATCCTCACACGAGTCTGCAAGCTGAGGGGTGGCCCAACTCTTACAAGCTCCTGGAACTGACCTCATTGGCCAGTTGCAGCGAAATGTATTCTCTTCCCAGCTCTTCAAGTGAACATCTGTTTCTCTCAAAGCTGTGAATGTCACATCAAGAATTTCCAATTACCTTCCCCTTGGTTTCATTTAGCATCAGTGTATTGGAGGTATAATTAGTCTGAGATGAAAACCTGTATTGTTCTCTTCTCCTCGGCAATGAAATAGGTTTCCAAATGTGCTAACAGAGAGGATCCGTCTCCAAAAATGACAAACAGCAAGTGAAGGGTAAAGCAGGAGTGAAATGCGGATTGATGACAACCGCAGCTGAGGAGCGCAGGCTGGGGGAATGTGCTGGTGGCGTCTGCCACAGAGTTCCTACTCCCAGTCTCACCAGCTCTCAGTTCCTAACAAGGATGAGCCTTTCTCACAACATAAAAGCGATGCTGACGAAGATGAAAGACCAGTGTCTGCTGGTATGTTTTCTAATGGCATGTCATGAGCACCCAGCGCCTCAGAGCTTACTGATGAGGTGACGTAGCACAGTCCCGTCCTCTCACCCCACCCACCTCTGCCACCAAGCTTGGTCACGCTCAGAGCCTGGGGCTTGGCTCTGGGAATGGGCTCTTAGGAATTGGGGGAAAAAAGGAAAAGAGACACACAATTTAATACAGGATGACAGGAAGACAATACTCCTAGAAGTTAGATAATTGAGGTTCCCAAGACTCAGGTGTCCTCATGGACCCCAATCATACCAAAAACTAGACCCCTAGTCTCTGATTCAACCAACACTTGCCAAAGCGAATCTTTAAGACTCCTATTCATATGATATAACAATGATATTTACTCTCCCTCACTTACCTCCTTAAAGGCTGTTTTGCACAAGGCAGCCAGAGGGTTTACCAAATAGGAAACAGGCCATGTCATTGCCCTATAAAAACCCAACTCCTCATCTGGCCTCAGAGCCCTAGGTGGTATTCCCTCACCCACCTTCTCCAACCTCACTGTATCACCCCCTCTCCTCGCTCTGCTCTTACCAGGTTTTATTTCCATCTTGGGACCCTGGCAATGGCAAAAGTCTCCCCTATAAAAACAAACCTTCACAGGTCTGATTCCAACAACCAGGTGCTAGTCAGGTTGTCCACACAACCAAAAGCAGCCCCCAGCCCCCTCATCATGCAGTCCTGTTCCAGGTTCCTTACACTTCACCATGAGATATTATCTTGCTTTTTGCCTCTCTCCTAGATGTGAGTTCCATAGGTGTGGACACCTTCCTTGTTTTATTTCCCACCAGTCCTCCACACCTTGCAGAGTGGCAGGGCATCAGACACACAACAGGTGCCAAATAAATACTGATGAACTCAAGACCAATGAGAATTGGTGGGTTTGACACACCAAGAGGACCACAAAGTGCATGCATTTTATCCTCAGATAAGTGATAAAATGACATGGAGGAAATAAAGCAAAATTTCTGGGTGATTCCAAAAGGCTGATCCAGAACTAGTGGGTCAAACCCATAAGACATATTTTGCCTAACATCAGGCAGGAGCTTTCTCCCTCTTGAGTTGCCCAACAACAGAATGGCTTCCATAATAGACGGTGAGTTTCCCATCTCCAGAGGTATGTGAGTCAAGGCTACTGCTGAGGCTTCTATGGGAAGGAGATGAGCATCCTCCATTCTTCAAAGACTACCAGTCAGTCTTATTCTCCCAAGGAGATCATAACCCCCTGAGGAAGGACAGAGACTCATTCTCTAGCACAAGATGGCTTGCACAGGGTTTGCAGGGTAGAGTCCTTGCATCCAATAGACATGGAGTGGAGTGTAATAGTCTGATTCCTTCTAAGGTGTAAGCTGGATGCTCAAGGGGGCTATCTCCACGGGGCTCCACACAGAGGCAGGTACCTTCCTGGCAGGACTGAGTGTGTGGCCTGCACCTTCCTCCAGGGAAGCAACTTGGAGAGTAGACAAGGAAAGAGGTAAAGAGAGATGGAACACCTCTGCCTGCACTCTGATGGTTTATCTCAGTCCTCTCTATAGCCCTGCAAGGGAGGAACATAACTTCTATACCATGACAAAAAACCTGAAGCTCAAGCCTTAAGGAAGTCAAACGGCTGGTCAAAATCCTGTAGTGGGTCTGGGGGGATGCTGGGAGTCGAGCTCAGATCTGACTGATGCCCTGACCTGCATTCTTGCCACCTTGACCCCCATCGGTCAGGCCGCTGCCCTCTAATTCTAAATCTGTTCAGTGAAAATATACTCAATAGCTCCTGTCTTTTCTTCTTCCCCGTCTTCTGAGAAAATGAGGCCCCTTAAGTCTCCAGGTCAAGTTGGAGCCCCACTCGGGGTTCCTGCTATATCATTTGATCCAGGGCCTATTGAAAGGGAAACTGGCAGAGCAAACACATTCACACGCTGCCCCCTTCCAGCCATGTACTGGCACAGAGCTAATAAACTACGGTCTCCTTCAGGGTGTGGCACCATAATCAATCTGCATCTCCATCACCTAAGACAGGTTATCACGTAGGAGGCACTTACCAGAGATGTACCCAATGCCTGTGACAGGGCAAAAATCACATCTGCATCCTCCTCCCTCCCTGCCCGTGGGCATCCATGTACCTTCTCCATTTCCTCAAGTTCTTGGGGCTTTGGGGGAAAAAAAACTAGAGACATACAGCCTAAAGAAAGAGGAAGAGAGAAGAAGCAAGAACACATGTGGGCTATGGAATGTGGCATAGCTGGAGAGTTTGGGGGAACGGCAGCTGTGAGAGCCCAGGGGAGGGACAGAGACAGAACGAGGGTTCTAAGTGCTTCTGTGCTATGAAAAGGATCTTCTTTACCATTCTTCAAAGACTACCAGTAAAGAATTGCTTCGCATGTCATTACCTTTGTTTTCCTAATGTGACTCTCCATAGACACTGGGACATGAAGCACCATCATTTATATTTGGGTGACAAATGAGTGGAACAATAGATGAATGAATAAATGAATGAATAAACAAATGAATGAAAATGTGAAATCCATTGTTTAGCTCCTAAACCCCTAAGTCTCTCCTGCCTGTGTTAGAAATGATAACAGCCAGTACTTTCTAGGAAAAGACTTGTCTGCACTAGGCACCTTCTCAAGTGTTTTACTGATGCTCCTCTGTTTGCAATGGGTCACATCCTGATAAAGTCATCATCGGTTGAAAATATCATAACTCAAAAATGCGCTTGATGAAACCTATCAAACATTCTAGCATAGCAGTACAATACATATAGAGTTCCTTCCCCTGCCATCACCTGGCTGGGAAGTGTGACTCACAGCTGCTGCTCAGCATCATAAGAGAGCACCATACCACATATCACTCACCCAGGGAAAGCTCAACATTCACAGTCTGAAGTATGGCTTCTACTGAGAGCATATTGCTTTCACATTACAGTAAAGTCAAAAAATTATAAATTGGGGATTACCTTTCTAAATCCTTTAAGCTTCCTCTGCCCCTAGAATCTGTCATGCAAACAGACAAACAGCAAAGATGCTGTTCTCCCCCTTCATCTCCCCAAAGACACTCAGAAAGAGCCCAGCCATGAGGAGCTGCCCCCATCAGGCAGCTGGAAGGGGAAGGGCTGGAAATTCAACCAGATTTACAGAGAGTCCAAGGGGATGGGGAAATGGTTACCCACACTTGGTGTGTTTCTCCAGGACTAAGAATGTGTCTGACTTAAATATTTCCAGAGGTCAGCCCCAGGTCTGACGCACATGCAAAAGGTAGCAAGCAAAATACTTTGTGGCTTATCTTTAACTGAATTAAGGTGAATCCATTGACCTCACACTCTCCATGGGGAAAGGAGCTCTAGAAGACTTGGACAGAGCCCACGGCCAGGGCAAAGGCTCAGCAAGGGAGAAACCTGACACACACTATCTCAGCCAGGTGGTGAAGATCTATGCCAATAGTGATAAATCATGTTGATCGCAGGCACCTTTGTGATGATGTGATAAGAATGGCACTTGACCTCTGTGGTCTTCCTTCCCCAAACTTAGAACCTCCATCTAATCACGTGGAAAACATCAGACAAATCACAGTTGAGGGGAATTCTACATGACTAATAAATTCTAAACAGGATACTGAAATAAACAAAAATTTTTAAAAGAATATGATGTAAAAATGAAGGAAATATAAATACGTATCAATATTGGCCCATTCATTGTGACAAATATACTATATTAACGTAAGATACTAATAATAATAAAAGCTAGGTGTGAAGTGGATGAGAGCTCTCTACTGTTTTTTGCAATTTTTCTGTAGGTCTAAAATAATTCCCAAATTAAAAGTTGTATCAAAAAAGAAAGGGAATCTCACCTTAAATTCTATAGACTATACTTCACAAAAGAGTTCTCAGAAATGATCCCTCCTCCCCAATGATTCTGTTTTAACTCACCCAAACACAGGTACCATCCTTCCTTCCTGGCCAGGTGCTCCAGCTAATCCATCCTCTATCCCGAGGCCAATCAGAGCTTTCAGGAACACTGACATGAGGAGGCACATCCATGTTGCCATGGCTCCCACTGCCCGAGGATGTTTCCAGCCTCCCAGGTGGCATACTGGGTCAGCAGTCTTGCCTCGAACTCTTCCTCCACATTCCTCTCTGGTTGTTGCCATTTTAGAAGACCTATTGCTCTTTCCAAAAAAAGAGACCCTCTCCCACTAGCTTTCATGTGTTCACCTCCCTTGCCCTGACCCCTGCTGCTCCCTCCCCGGGGATGTCCTTTCCCTAGTGTTTTCTCTGGTAGACTCTTGCCTACTCTTCAAGACTCAGCTCCAACTGCTTCCTCCAGAAGCCCTTCCTTCACCCCAGGCTGAAAGTGTGCTGGTGTGGAGAAGGCCCCTGCACTTCTGCACACACCTCTCTCCTGTACTTGCCTCAGTTTCTTCCCTTCCCAGAGGACAGGCAAGCGCTCTCACCTGAGTCTGTCCAGCACCAATCTTTAACAAATATTTATTTAATAGTGTGTAATGACTTGGGGTTCAGGGAGGTGAAAAATCACGGCCAGAAATCCAGGGCCTTTGTTCCTGAGCTTCGAATTATAAATTCTACTCTTTGGAACTCCATTATCCTCACTAGAGTCCTATATAACCACTCTCCATTATACGGCAATGTAATGGATTGCTAGATTTAATTATAACAGGATAATTAATGTCAAGGTATTGCCAGTTTGGACATAAATATTAAATATCAATGTAACCATTCTCTAACGCTGTGATTACCAGGCTTAGAAACACCATTTTTTTAATAAAAGTACCCTTGTTGTGGGGAGGCAATGCCAAGTGGAACATCTGGTCTGCAGGCTGCCACCAACATGCAGCAGGGTGCCTGCTCAATGGACTGAGGCTGGGCTCCTAGCACACCTGGCCCTGACATGGGCCAGCTCTCCCATACCCTAGGGGCAGACAATCACGCCTGGTCCTATGAGTTTTTTGAGGGATCTGTCAAGGTCCCTTGGGAGGTCCTCAGGTCACAGGCTGCTACATGATTTCCATAACATGAAGTAAGAGTGATCACAAGAATTAAGGGACCCTCAGAAGGTGGGGGTCCTTCCCCTCCTTGGCTGGAGGGGAGTCAAGGAGGGGATGCTGAGCTCACAGTGGACCAGGAAAGCCTCACCCTGAGCCTCCATCCATCCACCCTATCCTCTCCTCAAACCTCCTCACAATTCTTGCATTACCATTTTTCCTAAATATTGAAATGTCATGCTTTGCCTTAACAAAAAAAAAATTGCCTCCTGTTACTCACCTTGAGGTCACTCTGAAATGGTAGCATTATGAATGTTCAGACCCCCAAAGCCAAACACATGACATGGTGCCCCCACTCTAGCCTATCCTCTCCTGTGAATCCTGTCAGAACCCTGTGATGGACAGGCCCAAGATTCCTCCAGGCTTGCTGAATTGGCCACATAAGAAACCCTGTCACCCTCAGGCCACCATGCTGTGACAAAGCCCCAACTGGCATGTTTAGAGAGTCCAAATAAAGAAGAAGTTTGCCCAGGCAGCCTCCAGTCTGTCACTCTTGCCAGTCCTGAGTGGAACCATATGAAGACCTTGAGTCAAAACGGATGAGATGAGCCCTTGCAAAATTTTTGACCCAAGAAAAAATATGAAAGATCATAAAATGATTGTCGTTTCAAGCCATTAACATTCGGGATAGTTTATTAGTTTACAAGAACAAAGGTCCAAAATAGAGCCACTGCAGTTGAACAAACAGCTCTCAGACCCTTCCTCCAGCAGCAAATTTGACTTGTTTCCCACACAGCCCTGGTCTCACTGTGAGACAGAGAAGGATGCTGTCTGTGTTCATTCCCCAAAATGCTAGTGCTCCTGGCTCTCATCTCTCCCTGGCATATTCATTCAGACCCCACCACGACGGGACCTGGGATGCCCCAGCCCTTGTTGACCTTATATAGCAAGGAATCCTTGCTTCTTCTTCACTCCTACCCACAGATCCAGAAATGAAGTAACAGTACTCTTGGGCACTCTGGGACTGGCTGGAGACCCCCTAGTTTACTAGTATTTCCAAGTAGGACCAAAGTGATGCCAAAGACAATGTGGTGCAAATCAACATCAGCATTACCACCACCATCATGATCACCACCACCATGACCACTACCATCATCACATCACCATCATCACCATCCCCCTCACTGTCACCTTCACAATCATCTTCATCATCATTGTCACCACCACCTCCATCATCATCACCACTACCTGCAGCATCGTTATCACTATCACCACACGAATACCAGGGACATTGGGTACTTACTATGCTCTATCCTAAGCACATCAATGTCTTATTGAACTCCCATCACATCCCTATAGTGTAGTCCTGATATTCTGTCCACCTTAAAGACAAAAGTCAAAGGTTTGAAGCAGATTTATAACTAGCAGATGGCCACCAGCCCTAAGGGCAGTGCCCAGATTCCAATCTTGAATGGATAACTCTGAAGGCCAGGCATGCTCTCACCTTTCCAGCTCCTCTCCCCTCAAACTCACTCCTCATCCTTAGTTGCTCTAAAAGCATTTCACTGGAGACCATGGGTTCCCAAATACAATCCTGCAGTGCCTCCGTCTCTGAATCTGGGAAACAGGAGCATCAGAAAGAGCTCAGCTCTGAATAGAGTGGCAGACCTAAAAGTACCCTGTGCCACAGAAGGGAGAAGGACACTGTCATTTATTAATCATGTTCTTATGCCCAGGCACTTCTGCACACATCATCTCCTTTAACTTCACCACAACCCTGGAAGTGAGCAGCGATTGGCTTCTCTGTTTTATAAGTTACCCCAGGTTCAGAAAGTAAGCCCAGCCGCCTACTTCCCAAACCCTTACTCTTTCTGTTGCCCTCCACTGACCATTATCCTGAGGACAGATCCCACATGCTGAGCCAGGGTGAAAGCCCCCTGGTGGGAGAAGCAGGATCTCCCCCTACACACTCACTTAGATCAGCTAACGAGCTGGGGATGTGTTTGGATTGCTCTTCCAAGGGAGGCAACCATCCTGAGCCTGGCTCCTTCCTCATAGGAACAAACACCCACAGACCGAAAAAAGACACACAGGCCTGAGGCTGGAATTCTCCCCGCTCAGCCTCTCCCTGGCTCTGGAGCCCAGCTGGGTGCCTGACTAGCTTATACAACTTCCCCTTGCCTATCTTCCTTTGGAAGCTAAAACTAGCCAGATTGAAAAGGACACTGTTCTTCAGAGAAAGAAAAAGTCATGATTTCTATAATTGGCACTGCTATGATTTGCATATGGTCCTTCCCCTCCAAAACTCGCACTGGAGTTTAATCACACTGTGAAGTATCAAGAGGGTGGAAATTAAATCCAACCATGGCATTTAGAGATGAGGGCCTCTGGAAGGTGATTAGGATTAGGGAAGGCCAGCAGGGTGGAGCCTCCATGATTGAATACTGGTGGCTTTTAAAGAGAGAGGGAGACCAGAGGAGACACACAGATTCTCCTCGTCTCTTGCCATGACGTGGCCTATGTCACCTCAGGACTCTGCCAGAAAAATGTCCATCCCCAGATGCAGTCCCTTAACGTTGGACCAGAACCATGAGCCAAAATAAACCTATTTTCTTTATAACTTACCCAGTCTGTGGCATTGTGTTATTAGCAATAGAAAACAGTAGGATGGCCACTGAATTAAACATGCAAATAGTGCTGCCAGTCTTTTTGTTACTCATCTTTTGATTTGCCTCTGAGGCTTCCCACTGCGCTGGACCACAGCTGCTAACCCAGATAGGAGTGACCCTGAGAGCCACCGGCTGGGCTCTGTGAACACAGAGTGAGGGATTGCATGTGGAAGGAGCAGTAAGGGAGGAGTGGAGGGCAAGGTGGAACCCAATCTGGACCTGTAGGTCTCCTTGGCTTCAGTACTTAGCCTTCTCCCTCTGTAGGCCTGGACAGGGGTCAAGTCCAAAACCCAGAGTCTGGGCCTCAAGGTAGCAGAGTCAAGAGAATCAGGCTTCCTTGGAAAGGCTCTGCAAGTCACCAAGCTCTGGGTGCCTAGACAACTGCTAGAGTTACGAATCCAGCAATGTAATGTTTTAGGGCCTGTGCAATGCTAAGCCGGCCTGCTCCCCAACCCCAGCGCCTCAAGTTCTTTGGGAATCTGGAAAAAGCAGCAGGGATAAGGTTTGGAGTGTCCTGTTCATGGGAGGAGAGGGGCCCCTACCCTGTCCTAAACAGGAAAGCTGCAGCTCAGTCCCCGGGAACAGAGGACATAGCTGCAGCTACAAGGCCACAGGTGCAACCTGTAGAGGACGCTGAGAGTGGAGGGGACACAGCAGAGAGCCAGGAAGAGTGGGATGGACTGGAGGGTGGAATTCTGCATCACCGTCACCCACCGTGCCACTGAGCCCTTAACGGCCGGGTGGAGGGTGTCACACAGGTTCAGTTTCCCCAGCGTGGAAGCAGGACACGTGAGCCAACAGCTGCCGGCCCCTCCCACTCCCATGTGTGTACACACACCGCACACCCACACAAACACACAACAGCAGCCCAGATTTGTTTACCTGTTGGCAGAAATGCACACAGAAGCCCTGGAGGTAGGGAGGGGCCCATGATGCTCCAGCAGTCCAGGTGACAGAGTGGGTTTGCTGGGGTTTGTTATCTTTGCAGTCCCCAAATCCCCCCGCTGAATGAGAGGAAAGGCTCGTTGCAAAGGGCATGTCCTCTCTTAGCTTTCTAGAAGGAAAGTCCTTACAGCAGCCAGGCTGGCCCATTTGCAAACCGATTAATAATGTGTAAAGTGCTTTAGGCTGACTGCTAGCTCCTCACGGGAAGCCGCCATGGTGGCCGCCAGGAGGCTGAGCTCATCCCTGGGAGCTGGCTCTGTGAGGCGTGAAGCAGGGGCCACCCCAAGGACCTATGCCTGCAACCTGAGCACAGGAAACACAAAAGAGGCTGCCAGGCAGGGGGCTGCCCATCTGGGGTCTTGTGCCCTCTCTGTGGCCCTAGCAAGCAAAGCAGGTAGAAGGAGCACCTCTCCAGAGTCGTCAGACTGGGCTCCACATGCACCATGTCCCTGTGGGCTGAGAACTGAATTACCATGACACTCGAGTTCTCATGTCCCTAAGCTACTTCTTATAGAGTCAGAAAATGGCAGAGATAACACCTTCAGCCTGGTCTCCTTTCAGATTATACTTCTCACTTGTCACAAATGTCCAGCGACTTCTCATTAGATTAAAATCAAGTCCCACAATCTTACAATGATTTGAGAGGCCCCTGTGCTTGAACCCACGTTCCCTCCCAAAATTCACCTGTCGCTGCTCTCCCCCTGACTCACCCTGCACACTGGGCAACCTCCTCCTTGCTGATCCTCCAACATGCTGAGCACATTTCAGCCTTAGCCTCAGGACCTTTGCATGTGCTATTCCAGCTGCCCACATCTCCCTGCAGCCAGATCTTGCTTGATGGATACCATCACTTCCTTTCAGTCTCCGCAAACACCTCCTTCTGTCCCTGGCCACCTCTCTAAAGTGCTACTCTCTTCTTTCATTGTTTATTTTTCTTCATGGAGGTTATGACTACCTGATTTACTTCATTTAGTGTCTGACTCCCCACCTCCACTAAAATGGCCACCTTCTCCCTGCACAACCTCAGGGTATAGAACAGGGCCTGGCCCATATTCACTGCTCAATGAATATCCAATCCATTTCAAGACAAACAGACCAGAGAGGAAAGTCAGTGACAAGGGGAATGGGACAAAGCCAGGAGGAAATTGGTGTGATTCTTGGTCCAGGGTTTTTGAGAGCTACCAGGTATGATGCCAGGAACTCGACGGTTCCTCAAAGGCCTAGCTGACACACCCACTCTCTGAAGGTCTGCTTGCCATTGCCCTTTATATGCACTGTGGGAAGCAACTGAGAGGCTAGGTTGGTCCCTCCCACAAATGAGACAGAGTTTTAGAAAATGGGCCCTCGCTCTGGGCACTAATGACTGAGGCTTGCCCTGGTCAGGGCCCATGAGATGTTGCACCCACAGCAGGGACTGGGGAAATAAAGTCTGGCACTAGAACATAGAAAGCATGTGGCTTCCACATCACTGATGAGGGACAAGTCATTTGCCACTCAGACTCCAAATAAGAAGCTGTTTCTCATGCTAAAGATCAAGCAAGCCAAAACCCTCCTCTCCCCAGGGCAGAGAGAGAGAAGTGACAGAGCTGGTGTGCTATGAATGCACAAAAGAGAAACCTACAAGTCCTACAAAGAGAAAGCTGCTA
Organism: Marmota flaviventris; assembly: GCF_047511675.1. NCBI lineage: Eukaryota > Metazoa > Chordata > Mammalia > Rodentia > Sciuridae > Marmota > Marmota flaviventris. The sequence continues at coordinate 38,554,159 of NC_092501.1, read as the reverse complement.
GATCTGGGATAATAAGCAACTAGCAGCAGCATCATGGAGTACTGTTGGGGTAGCAAACACCAGCGATAACCATCCTGGAGAGTGACCTGCACTCAGCAAAGACCAAGAAACAGAGAGAGATGCCTACAATTATTAAAGAGCTTGATTAGCATTGAGTGTGGACTTTGAGAAATGACAGGTGGTAAAAACAGAAACAAGGGAAGATCCCAAGGCAGGTCAGCAGGGTCCTGGCACTGACCACAGTCACTGCTCTCAGCTCTCCTAACAGCCCACCTGCCTTCGCCTCCATATTTTCTCCTTGACATTGGGTTTATATCTTATGTTGTACCTGGCTGTCATTCCAAAGGCTTTAGCCATTCTTATCAAACCCTTTGGTTGTCTTCAAAACCCCCTAGTTAGAGAACTACCCAACAGGTAGCATGGTTGCCTGGACTGGGTGGACCCACTTGGCCATAACGGAGCAGAGAAGGGTGGAGACACAGCCCCTCCCACATTGCTTTCCTATGTGTGGATCTATTTCCAACCCAATGCTCACAGTTGGGCACCCAGTTTTCTTGCTCACTGTTCTTCCTAAGTATGAGTGTTCTCATTCTCATTCTCTCTCTCTCTCTCTCTCTCTCTCTCTCTCTCTCTCTCTCTCTCTCTGTTTAGCTTGGCAACTCTTTAGGGACATGTCTCTCTCCCTACATGGGGTCCAGAAAGGAAGCCCACTCGGGGTGGTAACCTGGCCTTGATAAAGCCTTCTGATCTGAGAGTAACTCTAGAAGTGAAAATCACCAGCAGTTGTCCCTCCTTCTACCACCTCAGTGAGAAGCCACTAACAGACACCCCTGGTCATATGGGCCATCTCCAACATCTCCAACTCAGATGGGAGATGTCCTGAACTTCCCCCTGTGCTCCTCAGAAGACCTGTAGGTGCCTAGGCAGCATCTCGAGCCCCAGAGGACATGGAGATCCTCTCTCCTCCCTCACCCAATGTTTCTTCCAAATGAGTGCTAGAGCAACAGCCCAGTGCTGGGCTGGCTGAGGGCCAGGAGCACTTAGTCCCTTTCTTCTAGGCCTGTCCTTCAGTACCCTGAGGGGCACCCCACATTTGGTTTTCTTCACTTGGTCCTGGGGACTATGCTTCCTGACACAGAGCAGGTAAGGAGCCAGCCTTCTGCCAGGTTTCCCCTTCTCTGAGCCAACAACACTTTGACCTTGACCCCAATAGCCCCAGATTGGTTCTATTATTTCAGCAAAGATTATGAGCAAATTCCCAAAACCCTCCACAGACACAGTTACAGAAATACCATTCACAAAGCAGCAGTCCTGGGCCCTTCATGAGCTTTATCTCATGTCATTCCCATGGCAACCCTATGAGTACGAATATCCCAGCTTACAGACCAGTACACAGGCTCAAAAGTTGGCACCAAAAGCAGAGCTGAGATCTGACTGTCCCTCAATTTGCTCCAAAGATGCCGCCCCTTCCTCCTTGCTGCCAGCATCCCTGACCCCTGAGGAGGCAGCTGAGCATGGAAAAGCAGCAGATTTCCTCAGCAAAGAGAATAGATGGAGTGGGCAAGAGAGGAAGGGGACAATCCCAGGCCCTCTATCCTCTTATTTTATAGAAATTAAAGTGGCTCAAGTCCTGCATCTCCCATGTGGTAGGAAACCACTCTTTTCCCTCCCTTCTCCATGGTGTCCCCAAGGCTTCTCTGGTGGGGTTGGGGTGTGCATGGGTGCTTCTCCTGGTAAATGTTTCCTTCCACGTTTTACTACCCTCTGGTTCAATTTTTTTAACCTTACCAATGTATCCATCCCTTTGATGTATTAAAAATATGAGTAGACTACTAGAAGAAGGTGGAAACTGCAGGCAGGTGGGGCACAGTTGGAGGAAGTAGTTCAATGTGGGCATGCCCTCGGCAATTATATCTTGTCCCTAGCCCCCTTCCTTTCCCCCTCCTCTCCCCTCCCCCGTCATGGCTGTCATGAGCTGAGCAGATATCCTCCACCGCACCCTTCTGCCATGATGGTTCTGCGTTGGAACCAGTCAACCATGGACTGAAAGCTCTGAAACTAAATCTTTCATCTTCCAAGTTGTTTCTCTTCAGTATTTGTCACAGTGACGAAAACTTGACCTATACTGGCACGCAGGAGCAATTCTGAAAATGTGGAGATAGTGTCCTGGGGACGGGGAGAGGCCGTACCACTCCCTGCAGTTCTCTCCAGGTCACCCTCACAATCCCTGACACCAACCACCAGCGCAATCCAAACTTGAGAATGTTGCTCAGGGTCACGCATGAGTCTTCATGTTTCTCCATGGCCTTGGCTCACCCACCTCCCTGTGATGACAACAGTTATTGGTACCTTCTGGATGCACAGTGCCATGGTAAGCTTTGTGAGAGAGGAAAGAGGAAGACCTGCACCCCATGACACACTGTGTTAATTCTTAGAGTAACCTCGAGAGTCAGGCATGATTAACTCCATTGTGTAGATGGGGGATCAAAGCCCAGAAAGCCTCAGGATAAGGAAATAGGGCAGGCATTTGGCCAGGTCTGCCTGGAACTTGCCCTCTCCTGCCCATAGACAAAAAGGAGATATAAATGCCCTCAGACCCTCTGGGATCCAGAAGATCCCATGAAAGCAGTTGTTCTGGCTGTCAGGAGAGGGGCAGAGGCAGCCCACCCATGCCTGCACATCATTGGCAGAGGTGCTGGCAGGAGAAGCCAGTCAGGAGCTGGGGGTGGTGTCATCCCCACATGAGGTCTCAGGGGTGTTCAGTCCACCTACCCTGTATTCTACCTGCTCCTCCATGGTAGTGGTCATCAAATCCTCTCTGCATCTAGTTCTAAGATGAAAACAAGCTTCCCCTGGACCTGTCAAGGGGGACAAGTCTCCTTACCCAATAGCACAGAGTAGAAAAGAGGTGGGCTTAGAGTAAAGCTGTTCTGAATTCATAGACCAGCTCTGTCACTTTTCACTTGTGAGATTATGAGCAAATCCCCAAGGCTCCTGTGATCTCTCACAACTCCAGCATTGTTGAGAAAATTTGGTGAGACAGAGGGTTCGCATAAGCAAACTTGACAAATAAAGGCTAGTTTACCCCTCTCTCTTTCCACATCCCCCTTTTCACCACCCTTACCCCAAAGTCAAGCAATATTGAAAAGTAATAAAAGGAGGCATATGGCCCCAGCACACCCCTAAACCTGCCAGCCAACCATTTCCTCCCAGGAAGCTCATTTGTATACTGGGGTGACAGGAGATGGGTTACAAAACAGTCCCAACTTTCCACCCCTGTATCTACTCTCTTTGTTGTTTCACACTCAAGAGAAGTCCTCCCCGCAGCAGTAGAATCTCTTTCTCTTGCCGATTGGGCCGACTTTGTGACGTGCTTTGGTCAAGAGATTGCACCAGAAGCAAGAATGTGCCAGGTCTGAACCTAGGTCTCAAGCAACCCTGAGCACTTACGCTGGCTGTCTTGCAATTCTGCTGCTGCACATAAATAGACCTGGGTTCACATGACTGATGATGAGAGACCTGTGTCCTGGTCATCCTATCACCCAAGTTCAAAGGTGGCTGGTTACCATGCTCACCAGCCAGCACAGATGCATGAGATAGCCCAGCTGAAATTAGTTGATCTGACCCGGGTCTACTGACAAGACTCATGAACGGCAACAAATGTTTCTTGTTTCATCGCATTGAGTTTCCGGATGGCTTGTTACACTGCATTAGCTGACTGATACAGAGGCCTTTTCCTCTCCACGCAGATTGGCAGCTCCACAAGATGGCAAGTGACCAAGATCAAGTTTCTTCTAGCCCCAAGTGAGGGTTCCATTTGGGAGCTACCACATGCAGAGGGCAGCCAACATGGAAGCTGCATGAAACGCACAGTTTTCTGAGATGAGTTCATGACAATTTGGATAGTATCACCTTACCTCTGCCTTTCACAACACTCCCATGCCCTCCTATGGCACTCCCACCATGCTCCCTATCCAGCTCTTCCATCAGAGGCTCCTCAGGCTGAAAGCTCTTGGAGATCTGAGGTACAGAAAGGGTAGCCGAGTTACTTTGGCTATCACAAGTGCCCATTTCCCTTTGTAAGTGCCTTTTCTCAGGCCTCCTGCCTCCCCAGTCAAGAGGCTTCTGGGGAGAAACTGACATTTTGCTCAGCTATTTAATGACCTGCAAAGGAAGGAAAGAACCCCAGGTGTCTTCAGGCCCATATTTCAGGTTCATGATCTCTCTCTTTGACCCCAGGAAGGAGCCGACAGTCCTCCTGGACAGCATGAGTGAAGCCTTCAGCATCCCTGAGCACCAAGAATGAGGTGGCGTGACTCCAAAGGTAACTCAGAATAGAAGCAGCCCTCAACCAGAGAACAAACACCAGAAAGTCCAGCGGCATTTAGACACTATCCGCCCATGATTGCTAGGATGCTTCTTTGAAATATCAAAAATCAGCGAATAGATAAAGAATAGGTGGCAGCCATCCATAATGAAATTATGGCATATGTTGGTAAATGGATGAAAATGGAGAAGATCATGCTAAGTGTTAAATAAGCCAGACGCAGAAAGTCAAAGGTTAAATGTTTTCTCCCATTATGTGGAAACCAGAGCAAAATAAAGGGGGAGGGGAAGGGAAGGTGGGGGATCCCATGAAAATAGAAGGGAGGTCAGTGGAATAAAGGACAAGGGAAGAGGGATGGGAAAGGGGAGGAACTATAGGAAGAAATTGACAAATTATGCCATGTACATATAAGAATACACCACAGGGAATTTCATTCACAGAGATATATATCACCAATTTTGCAAACTACAAATAAATAGAAGGAAGACCAGTTAACAAGAGGAACGAGAACAGGGGTGGGAGAAGGGGCAGGAAAGAGAAAGTACTAGGAACTCAAATGAAGCAAATTATATTCCATGCATGTATGGTTATGTCAAAATGAACCCCAATAGTATGTATAACTATAATACACTAAATAAAAACATTTAAAAATTCAAACAAATTTTCTTTCAGAACAGTGTTTTACTGGGGTGTCCCTACTTGCCAGGAGCATTAAGAATTTTATGCAGTCGACCTTCTGGGCAGTTGAATTCTAAACAATATTTGTATGGAGGCAGAAGCCAGTGCTCCCCAGAGTCTACCCTTCCTTTATCCATTTGCCAACCATCTTGCCCAAACCCTAAGAAGGTGACTAGAAAAGATGAGCAGGTCCCAGTTCCTGTGCCTAACACTCCCATGTCACAACAGATGAAAGATGCAACAAATGGTCATGTCAAAAGTGACGGGTGCGAGGTTGGCTCTCAGTTGATGTATCAGTGGAGGTGTGTTCAGGTAGCAGCAGGTCCTGAGGATGTGACAATGGAGTGGGACACCAGAGGCCAGCAAGACTAGTACTGCTTAGTCACAGAGGGTATCTCCTGACAACTTCCCCAGCAAACATGGAGCTTGAAAGGATGAGCAAGAAGCGAGGGACGGAGAAGGAAGAGGACGAAGTCCTTGTGAAGTCTCCAAACACAGGACCTAATATGATAACTCTCTGTCCTTTTTCCCATCTCAGCCAGGCCCTGAGTTCTGACTGCCTCTCACAGCTGCTGAGCTCCAAACCTGCCAGAATAAACTAGAAAATGTCTCTTCCTTGTGATCTCATTTCTAAAAACTTGCGAGAGAAAAAATGAATTTTTCAGACTCACAGTACTTTTGCTAAAGTGCCAAGGCTTTATAATCTGTAAACAGTAGGATATGATTAAATGCAAATGTGGGGCCATATTTAAGAATTAATCTTCTATAATTAATTAGTAATTGAAAATATTCTGGTAAATGATACTTAAATGACACAGAATTATCCTAGCTTTGAGTGATAAAGTCGTCTGCTAAAAATTTACAGTGTTGGCGTGAGAAATATTTGCATATATCATGTGGGACAACAGAACATGGTGATTACTTAATTTACCTTGGCTATAAATGCAGTAAGAGCATAATCTTTATATTCAAATTATGGGAGGTTCACTCACTGCAGCAGAATCAGAGAAGCAACTGATTTGAAGCCAGGAGGTAACCCAGTTCTGTTAAGGATCAAATTGGCCTCCAGCCATGCTCCATGCCTGCGAAGCCACTCTGGGGAGGCTTACTGGGAGAAACTCCTTCCCACATCGTCCCGTCACTCTCACTACTCTGCTCAGCCTGAGCGAAAGGTGCCACTCACTCCCAGAGCAATGGGAAGCTGTCCTACAGCCGTTCCCCTCCCTGTTCTTTCTCCCATCCTTCTGGTATCTAACTGCAGTGGCACCTGTTGCCACTATAACTTTGTAACCACCATTTCCTCCCCAGAATTGCAATGCAATGCTTTCCTCAAGCCACTTTGCTACCAGCAATACTGCTATCCTGCTTGATGTGTGCATACATATTGATGTATGGGTCTGCACTTACACTGTTTGTGTAAGTGTGTGGCAGCCCCCAAAGGACTGTGCCAGTCTCAGAATCTGGTTGTACCAATGTATGTGGATGTTTGATTATATCCTTGGAATATCGTGCGTCCTCCTGTATATGTATGTGTGTGGGCATGCACATGAGTGTGTGCCCAGCTTCCCACACCTGCCTGCACTGCTGCTTACCATAAGTCTGGCTCCCACACACTGTACCCAATTGTCCCCTGCCACACGCACCAGCTAGTCCAGGACCATTCTACCTGAAGGAGCATCCCAGGCCCTGTTCACTGACTTATCTTGGATTAAGGTACATTTCTTAGGCAAAATTGAGTTTTCCCAGTTGCAAAGTGTCAAGGCCAATGCCTATGCTGAGAGGTTTCTCTAGGACTTATTGAAAAGCCAAAGACACACACAAGAAAAACTTAACTGCAGGCCTCTCTACTGAAAGTAACAAAATATAAAATATCCATTCATTTATTCCCTCAACAGCCTCTGTGGACCAGGCCTTGTACTGTTCTCAGAAGATAAAATTGGTAAACACCATACAATTCCTGACCCTGAGGGCATCGCATGCAGATTGCCCAACATCTACAGGACACACAGAGATGGACAACGCCTGGGTGCTGGGGCAAGGCAGGCTGCATCTGTCACCTGTGAACTGTGAGCAAGAGCAGAAACTCTTCTCCACCAAGTGTACAAATGGTTGAAATTGTCTCATTTTTCCATTCTTTTGTTTCCAGTGAGACAAAAGAAATGGGGAAGGAGAAAAGGAAATGTGGGGGGAAACAAAAAGAAAGAGGGAGGCCAATGAACAGCTAAAGTGGAGGACCACTTTTCACTGAGAGGTGAAAGGTCAAAGTCCTGGAGCTCCCAACAATGCCCACACATAGTTGAAGGGGGCCTCAGTAGTCAGGGTCACAGCCTCTCTGCCAACTACTGGGAACACCAAGCAATACATAGCTTTGGTGTGTGGACACAAGTTTCAATGTCACAGCTGGTCTCAGTGAGGAGATACCAATGTCCCTGCCCAGAACTTGATATGATTCCTAATTTGCAAGAGGCACCCATTAGGTACATGCTGGGTGAGTGGAGATTGGATAGATGGATTGAAACAGATGGACAGATGAAAGGATAAACATGATGGACAGCTAACAGACTGATGGGTGAGTATGATTTCTACCAAAAAGCCAAGATAGAGCCTAAGACCAAAACTGACAGTGGACTGAGGTCTCCCCATCAAACCTGACCTGGAGGGAGCAGAAGTAGTAAGATGTATAAACAGTATGCCATTGACCTCTCAGAACCTGAAAAGGACCCAAGAACAAACCAGTCTTGAAGCAGAGATTCCTGGCCCCCAACTAGGGAGCTCTCCCTGCTGCCATCCCAGCCTCAGCTCCAGCCACTCCTGGTCCTGCACACCCACCACTGCTAAGACCCTCTCCCCTACTCCCGCCCTTATCCATATGGTTAGTGAGAGTCATTCCTATAGACCCACCCCGAGTGTCACCTACTCCAGAAAGCTTTCCTGGATCCTCTGGCCACCCTATCTCTTCCTGCCTAGAGGGTATTGCTCCATGCTCAAAGTCTCAGAAGGGCCAGTTCACACTGCTGCCATCACAGGTAAAGACAATATCACAGGTGAGGTTACCGCCCACTGAAGCCTCACTCAGCACCCAGCAGCCCAGAGAAGAACCAATACCTGACAGAGAAGATAATATACCCAACTAGGGTATATTGGGAAAAGCCATTCTCCCTCCAAGGCCAAGGGCAAAGCAGAACAATCCCCACTTAGAAGAAGGGATTCCCCATGACCTGCACCCTCAGGAGCCCTCAAGGGAACCCTATGGTGAGCCCCAGGCCTGGAACAAGGAGACCAGGGCACTGTCACCTCTAAGCCCAGGCTCTGCAAAGGGAGTCTTCAAACCACTTTTTTAAGATGATACATTGATGTGGTGGCTGTTGAGACTGTCAAAAAGACTCAGGAGAAAATGTGGAATTAAGATTGAACAATGGGCAGATCCAGATGGAATCTCCTACAGAAGCCCAGAGAGTCCTCCAATCAAGTCCCAATGCCTCAGTCTGCTATAGCCAGCCTTCCATTCACCACCAAGCCCAGGGTCCCTGAACCTGCCAGCTCCAGCCAGTGTGGCCCTTTGTGAAGTGGGATGACAGAGAGGCCAGTGTACCATTTGTCCCCCAGGCCAAGAGTCACCCATAGTGGAAGAATGCATTGGAGACACTGCTCAGAGAAGCAGTTCCCAGTGCAGCAAATTGGCAGACTGGTAGGTCACAATGGAAAGCCATGTCCTTGTCATGAAAGACTTGCTGTTGAAAGTGCCAGCTTAGCAGATTCACATTCAGCAAAATGTAGAAGGCAGATCTGTCTTCCTCACCCAATCCCATTCCACAGGGTTTTTCAGTGGAGAAAGCGCCATTACAGCTGAGAAGGACACAAAACCCACACAGCTATACCATTTCCCATTGGGCACAACATCGACATATTATCCAGGGCTGTGGTGGCCAGGAGTCTGTTTACTTCTTCATAACAGTGTTTTAAGTTTCATAAAATTCAGAATATGCTCTGGTGTTGGGTTACCCTGTGAACATCATCTGTCTTTATCACAACAAAAAGGAAGTTGGATCCGTATGCTCAAGAAGCCCTAACAATGTCCCCAGACAGTGGTGAAGGCTTTGGGAAGGTATGGCATTCCCAATTATCTCCTAGGAGACCTTCTAGGCCAGTCGCTCAGACAGGTCATATTCACCTCCCAAGTCCAGATCGCTTCCCTACCATACTTAGTAGATGCAATAAAACTCTTTGGACGTAATACCTGAAAAAACCTCTCTAGACCTTGGCTAGAGGCAACCAAACCATATCTTCCCCCCAGAAAGCCAGCGCAGCTATATGCTACCCACTACAGAAAGTGTAGTACAATGTGTTCTCTGTAGTTACCACCAAAGAGCTCTGGAGCTGGTCAAATCTAGATTCAAATTCTGTTCAATCCCTTAGTGGCAATCTGTATGACTTTAAGCAAGCATTTAACTTCTTCTGTTTTGCAGTTTTCTTGTCTGCAAGGTGTACAGATAAGAGAACACACAAAAGGGCCAGGCCCTTGATGGGCATCCAGAAACAATGGCTTCTTCTTCTCCCAATGGCAGGGCAGAGGACTGGCAACCAAGATTCTCACCAATGTGAGCCAAACTCAAGAGCAGGAGTGGTTTGCACTATGCCCAAAATCCATATGTCATACTTGCCATCAGTCTCCCATCACCCCTCCCAGAGACTTGTCACTCTTGTCTGATATTGAAAATAGATACTCCAGTGCCCCCCCCCCCCAGCCCTGAAGAACCCAGCAACACAAAGGTTTTGCAAACACAGCCTGGGGAATTGGAAAAGGCAGCAGACCAGAGCCAAGCAGAGTGTATCCAGCACTACAGGAGTTTGCATAATTAACCGCTTGGAAATAATGTCTTTAGGGCAATATTGGTTGTGTGTTAAATCCTTCCAGGGCCTGGAAACAAGAAGGGACTGAATTTTTCTCTGGAAGCAAAATGCATGTATGTGTGTGGTGAAAAAGACAGATGCTTCTCAAAAAAGCTCCATGCCAAGTGTTTAATCATCACTGTCACCTCCTTTATCCCTGTTTTACATATGCAGAAACTAAGGCTCCAAAGGTGAGGCAAGTTGGCCAAGGTCACACAAATAGTAAGAGAAGCTGGGACTTGACCGCAAATCTGTTGAACTCCAAAGCCAGTATTCTTTCCACTCCCAAACTTCATGGCAGAACAGCGGAAAGGAGGAAGGGAAGCAAGAAGAGAGGGCAAGGCATTAGCAAGAAGGAGAAGGGAGGAGGCTGGCAAAAGAATTATCAGACAGCATCCCCACAGCATGTGCTGGCTAGGGGTAAAGAGCAAGGAGAAAAGCCATCCCAGGAGCAGACTTTTGCAAATACGCTGCTGGAAACATTCTGAGAAAGGCTGGGCACATTAGTGGTGCTAATCCTAGTCTGCCCATTACTGGACTGAATCACTGCATACAGCAAAATAGGTTCTGGTGAAAATGGAGAGAGCCAACAGGACATCACAACCCAGCTGACCACCAGCGTGATCAGGGGCCCTGATTAGCCAAGAGCGTCAGGGCTGCCGGCCAATTGCACCAAATTAAGCGTTCCCAATTTCAAGTTCTCTGGCAGTGGGCTTCGTGCTGGTTCCTGATGCATGAGGTAGCATTTTGAGTAATAATTAATTAGAGGGGAAAGCAGAATAAGCAAAGCAAAGTACATCAAATGGAATTAATATAATTTTGCCTTTCTCTTTATTCCACTTTCAATCACAGAAGGCCAGCAAGGTGATTTGGATTGTGTGGAGAAAGGGCAGGGAGCATCCAGCTGTCCTATGACCCATTCAGGGCTCCCCTGCTCCCAGGCACACCCACATCCCCAACATACCCACCCCTGCAAAAACCAACTCAGGCTGGAGAGGGCCAACCAACTAACTGCTCACGGATCACCTCTCTGTCATGAGATCACTGGGGCCAGCACCAATCAGCCAGCTCATTCTAGTTTGGAGTTCTCCAGTTTGTTATCAAATGAATACGTTCTTTATTAAGCTGGTGAGTCCTGTCTTCATTAGAAAGTCCTAACCCCTAAAAGAGGTATTTTAAAACACACATGTGTGCGCACATGCACGCACATGCACACACACACTTATTAGCCCAAGCACCAAAGAAATAAGCATGCACAAGTTATCATTTGACAATATGCAACAGACACCTCCTCCAGATGCTAACAAATCCACAGCAGACCTGCCCACTTCTGCAGAGAACTAGAAATTTATTTTATCCCTACAGGCTTACACCTGTCAACAAAGAGGAAAATTAAGGGGAGGAAAAAAAAAAAAGCAAACCTGAGTTTTGACTCAGAAATTTCTGACAGTGACTTGTAAGCAAGCTTCCCACCAGCTACGACACAGCCTCTCAGAGCCTGAGAAGGCCTTGGAACACCTGTCGGACCAATCAGCAGCAGAGCCTTGCTCAGGCCAACCCCTGCATGGCCATGTGTTGTAGGCCAACGTCCATGGATTGCCACATCTGTTTTGGCCTATGCAAGAAGGCTGCGCCTTGCAGCTCACCTGTGCCATCCCCTGTGACCCGTGGGGACGTGGCATCTGCAGCCTCAGGCTCCCATGACCTACCTCATTGATGAAGGAGTGCGCCCCCTGCGGGCTGAGCAATAGGATGGCACGGCGCAGCGTGTCCCGGTAGCGATTCAGTTCCTCTGTCTTCATGGTGGTGAAGAGGCTGGTGAATACGTGGCTAATGTTCTTGTCCACCTTTTGCAGAGAAACATCAAGGCCCAGCCGCGAGGCCTGATCCAGAAAGCTTTGGAGCCCACGGATGTCTGAAAGTGGAAGAAGAGGAGGAGGAGGAGAGAATTATCTTTAAGTGGGAAGGGAACTTGAAGGGATTCTAACTCCAGTGCTCCCCTCCTGGGCAATCTACCACCAGAAGCAAGGGTTCAAGTCTGCTACCATGGTCCAGAGAGGCCATGTGCCCAGTGCCCAGCCCAGAATGACTATGTCTATCACCATGGGGAGCCCTTCCTGCCGTTCAAAAAGTCATATGGTTAGAATGCACCAATCATGATCAGCTTCTCTTCTCTCCCTTATGAGCCCAGTTCTGGCAGTTCTGTCCTCTAGGCTATGTGAGCTGGTGGTTCCTGGCCACGACCCCATTTCCCTCCACCTCCTTCTGCTCCTTGCAGTTGAGACCTCTGGACTCAATGGAGTGTTGAGGCCACTGGCCTCCCAGAACAGATATAAAGAGGCTAAAAAAAGCTTATTCTTCTTTTATTCTTTTTTTTAGCAGACATATAAGAATTATACTCATTTACAAAGCACAGTATAATGTTTCAGTACATGTAGACATTGTGTAAAAAGCAAATCAGGGCAATTAGAATACCCATTCCCTCATAAATTTATTATTGATTAGTGGTGAGAACATTCAGAATATTCTCATCTATTCAGCAATTTTCAACACAATATTGTCAACCATAGTCACTCTTCTGTGCAACAGAACATCAGAATTTATTCCTCCTATATAACTGCATTTTTACCCACTGATCAATCTCTCTCTCCACTGCTTCTAGTTACACTTCCAGTCTCTGGGGAAACACAGTTATACTCATTACTTCTATGAGATCAACATTTTTAATTCTACAAGAGTGATATAATGCATTATTTGTTTACTACAACACTAGCCACAAAAAAAACAAAACATAGAAGCAACCTAAGTGTCCATCAACTGATGAACAAAGAAATGTGGTAGATATGCACAGTGGAGCACTATTTGATCATAAAAAAGGAGATCCTGACACTGGTGCCAACACAAATAAACCTGGAGGACGTTATGTAAAGTAAAATAAACCAGGCACAGAAAGACAAGTACTTCTTAACCAATCAGAGGGTGTGGATATGGCTCAAGGCACCGAACACAAGAGGAACAGGGACATCCCAACTATAAATACTCAGCAGAGCTGTAAACCCCTCCTCTCCTGAGCACCAGCATAGCTCATACCTGTGCATTGTAAGCTGGAGACCATCTCAGCACTAAGCAGCTGCCCACACAGAAACCAGCAGTGGGCTCCTATGGCTGGCACGCAATAGCTTTCTGCGGGTGCTAATGAGAGTTCCTCCCAGATCTTGTCTATCTCATAACATAGCCAGTAAGCCACATGTAGCTATTAAATTTTAATAAATAGGTTGATTTATTAAGTTAATTAAAATGAAAGAAAAATCCATACTTAGTTCCTCAGTCACAGTAGTCACATTTCAAGTACCCAACAGCCAGTCTGGCTGTTGGTTACCATATTGGACAATGCAGATAGAGATGATATGTGATAGATCATCACAGGAAGTCCTACTGTAGGGCACTGCCTGGAGAAACCATCTTTTAACCAGCATAGTGCAAGTGATGTCCCCAAATATGATAGATCAGCTGCCTCAGGCCCCTGGTAATGTCCTCCCTCCTCCCATGCCTTTTCCCTGGCATCATGAAGACCTCTCCAGTGCTGCTTCTGACTTTAGCCATATGGCCTGCCTTGGCCTATGGGACAATTGTAAACTTAGCACGGAGGTTCAAATGAGTATTTGTGCATCTCCATTTTTGCTCTTCAGAACATCCTTAAGCTATCCTGCTGAAGGGATGAGCAGACAGAGAGAAGATTCAGACCAGCCCCCAAGCAGTCACCCCCAGCCACATGCCAGCTGAACTCAGACACATGAGTGAGGCCAGAGCAGCTGCCTGACTGAACTATAGACTCATCAAAAATAATAAATGACTCTTGTTCTAAGCCACTAAATTTTGAGATGGTTTGTTTCCCAGCAATAACTAACTGATAAGCCAAGGTCATTGGATGGATTATATCTAGTAGACCTCATGAAAATGTAAATGAAACAGCAAGGTCTATACCTTAAAAAGTCACCCCTCCACAAATTGCCTGTAGCACTATCCACATGGGCTGAGCGTGAGCCAGACCGGGAGTGAAGCCATGTGTCCACAGGAAGCTTCTGCAGCCTTGTCCCTTGCCCAGGACACTAACAGTCTTCACTATCCCCATGACTTAGCTATGACTCAGATCTGAACACAGCTGATAGGACAGATGTGAGGTAGGACACTGAGATGTACCATCTACCAGTTCCTGCTCCTCTGAGCACCTTTGAAGGCCATTGCAAGTCTTTAAAGTGACGAGACTAATCACAGAGTGCCTTTCTGTGTATTTACAAGACACTTGCACCAAGAAGCCTCATATAGGTTCATAAATCTGGTAGTGCCACCCATGTGATCCTAGGGACCTCAGGAATCATGCCAGCATGGCCAAACTTCTCAGACTGGGGAAGAAGTTCCTTTTAGTCACTTTTCTGAGGACCCCCAGGCTAAAGCATCTCAATGTGGAGGGCTATTTCATTGCCTTAGGGATTAGAAGGTGACAAGAGCAGTGGAAAACATCTAAGGACATACATAGAGGACAAGACCCCTCAGAGCTCTTCGCATGCCCTTGGCTACTGTTTCTGGCTCTTGCTTGGACAGTTCCTAATGGGACTGAGCCATCAGAGAGAGGTTAAGGTCCCGACAGGCAACAGCTGGCTTCTCCCTCCTAGAAATTAGTGATGCCGGCTGAAAGCTCCCAAAGGACCACAGCCCTGGCCGCAATGCCTGCTCCCACCTGACTGAAAATGTCGGTTCCCAGCCTCCATCCTCTGGAGCTCTTATTCGGCATACTCGGGGAGGGCTTGGAGCAGGTAACCATCAGGAGCACAAGCTAATTTTGCAGTCCCTCTGCCCACTTCCCAAGAATGGAGCCAAGAAAGCCCATTTCTCCAACAAAAGTCATTTTCTCTTTTCTTGCAAGAGACCAAGTTTGCAATGCTACCCTCTTCCACCCACAATAATGCCAGCTCTCTTCTGCTGCTCCCCAAGAAAGAAGAATTTCCCAAGAGAATAGACCAGAGACAGAGCAGGGACAGTGCCCTGGGCTCCCATGGAGTTTTGGACCTGTCCCAGGCCCTTCCTAACAAGCTACCTGTACAGACTAGCCAAGCCCATCCACCATCTTGGGTGTAGTTACCCTCAACAGGCCCACCCCAATTCCACCTGCAGGCAGGGAGCTAACTAGAGCCACATCAAGAATCACATCAGTTCTATCCCAGAAAAGGCATGAGAAGGTAAGTGGCCCCAGATCTCTGAAGCATAAACTGTGGAACAGCTACCAGCAGGGATAGGGAAAAGTTCCCACTGTAAGAATTCTTCTCCCCAGGGAAGGAGGAAGTGCAGGGAACATGGAGAAGCCTATTCCTGTGAGGGATGTGACACAGCAATGCCTCAGGATCTTGACTCCCTCTCCCAGCCCCACTTTTAGACTCTGGAATACCCTGGTCACCAGAAATATTTCCATTCCCAGATTGACAGAGTCCTCCTGCCCATGGTCATTCTGCCTTCTATTCTCCAATATTCACCAAGAGCATTCACTGTGGGGTACCTTCCCTGGGTGCTGAAAAACAAAACTGGATGAGCACACAGTGTTCTTGCTGAGGTGGAACTTACATTTCAGGAGCTGAGAACAGACCAGAATAAACAGTGGGATAAACAGACAATTTCCAATGGTGATAAGAGCCCTAAAGAAAATCCATGTTGGTCTAGAGGAGACTTGGAGCGGGGGAAGTAGAAAAAGGCCCCTGTCAGGAAGCAAAAGTGAGAAGGAGGAGCTCTGGAAACCTCTTAGGGAAGAATATTGCAGACAGAACAAACAGCACATGGAAAGTTCCAGAATGAGGCGTCTTCAACACCAAATGAAAAGTCTTGCTCACCCCATGGAGAAGCCTAGACTGTGGAGCTGCCAGAGAAGCCAAGGAGCAGCAGGCACCAGGGACCACCAGGAGCACAGGAGAGATGGGCATCCCATGCCTGTCCTTCTTCCCCTCGGCAGTTCCATAATGCTAATGCTCTGCATGTCTAGGTGACTTGCCTGTCTCCCCCGAGTCTGGCTCAACATACATCACTCTTATCTAAATCTCAAGTCATTAACAAATGGGGAACCTTCCTCCTCTTTGTTGTCCACTGGTTCTCTAGAGTGTACAGTCCAACCACCCATCCTGAAGTCCTCATCTCTCTGGGCTTCAAGACACTCTATGCTATTTCTCTGCCTACCTACTTTCCAATCTCTCCCTCTCACATGTCCAGCCCTATTCCCAGATCATCCTGGGCTTCCTTCCGAACCACCCACTATGTCCACCCTCCTGTCTCTGAGTGCAACACCACCAGACACATATTTACAGAGGCCCACCATGTTCTAGGCTGGTGGAGGCCTCTCCACTCTTCCTCCTAAACACCTGGTGGCCACCTCCACTCTACCTTCTCAGGTTCACCATCAACTCCTCCCTGGACTTCTGCATCAGCCTGCACCAAGGGGCCCTCGCGTCAGCCTGCTACTGCATTCCACCAGCATGTGTGCTCTGAAGGTCATGTCTGTTCTAATAATATAGCCCATCTCTGACCTTCACCGAACAGCAAAAGTTTATTTAAAAGTTGCCAAGAAAGTAATATCCTCAAAAGCACCAGTCAATCAAACAAACAAACAAAAAGCCTTCAAGAGATGTTATCAATGCTCACAAAATAAACTCAGAGTAACTTAGCTTGGACTGAGAGTCTGGTCCTAAGAATCTTTTCCCTTTTAGTTTTTGTGCCCCCATCACCACCCTCCAGTACCACCTCCACAAACTAGGCACCCTGAGTTCCAGGTAAAGAAACTCTTTGCTCTTTCCCTGGAGATTCCCCTACACACACTCTACCTGGACACTCCTAGTTTAAAATTTACTAGGAGCTCCATTCCTCCATCAAGATAAAATTCACATCATATTCCCCCCAGGGCCATCTCAGCCCCTCAAGTTGAAATCCAAGACTTCCTCAAATTTAATAGTATAAAGTCTAATAGTAATATAAATGTCTAATAGTAATACATGGGAAGAAGGAACAGGGTCTTCCTCATTTCTCTATCCAATCCAAGGCTCAGCACCCAGCACAGACTCAGGACATTGAGCATTTGTGGAATAGAATTGAACCAAAGCAAACAGCAGCCTGAAAGCCGCTGTGACTTTAGCAACCACGCAATGACGACATATTGGTGGAGGCAAAGTCCTACTAGGCAAGGGAGTGAAGTTGGGAAGTTTCTTCAAAACCTAAGGTTGTCACCGTGACTATCCCTCTATGGCTTTGATAAAAAATCAGACAGTCACTGGGTATTTTAAATACTTTTTCTGAAAAGTAATTGAAATGAAAGAACACATATCAAATTGCTTCCCCTACGATTTCAATTTCCAAGAAAGGTCCAAGCACTGAGAGTACTTATGAAGAATATTTTACCATCTGTAATGTACATATATATGTATGAAGGCTGCCATCTCACACCCAGAAGGAGTTCACAGTTAGAAGAGTTTGGGGATTATTGGCAAATTTTCCAAAGGCTGAGAAACAATTTTGATTCTACAGATTTTTTTTTTCTTTCTTTCCTATCTGGCTTCCCAAAGATATGCTTTAAGTTTCTTCCCAGATGTAGTTTATCCATCATTCAAGTTCCTTCCTAAGACTCCTGTCCAGGCTCCTTTACCGCTTCATCTCCTTCCTGCTGCCAACTCCAAATGCCACCATCATTGTCACAGGCCTAGAGCAGCTACAAAAAAACTGGGGTGTGAGGGAGGCTGGGTCTGCAAGTGAGGAAGCGCCCACCATTTCCAAGAAAAGAGATTATAAAGACCCACCTGCTGTGGCTCCAATCACAAGGAACACCCTTGCCCTCTGCCCAGAATCCTCTGCCCACAAGTGTCCAGCTACACATTCCCTTGCCCTCCCCTGCGTCCCACCTTTCCCACTCTCCCTCCCTCCCTTCTTCCTTCTCTCCTTCCTTTCACCTTTTCTCTCTTCCTTCCTCAAATGTTTTGCAAGTCCTGCTGTGGGCCAGGCCCTAAGCTGGACGCCTGTATGTTCAAACTTCACACAGGCCTGTCCTCGAGCAACTCTGGTCCCGAGGGTAAGATCCAAAGCAGGGAGCACCTCCTGTGTCCTGGAATGTGTTCCATTTGCAGAATGTGTTTCATGAATAAATTAATTCATTACAATTAATCCATGAGAGTGATTATGAAAGTCACGCAGAGCATCCAGCAGGCCAGGTCAGCAAAGGGAGGAGCAGGGACACACAACTGTGGCACATCCAGCATCTTTCAGTAAAATGGGAAGCAGGTCTCTCCCTGTCCAGGGTGACAAGGTGCTCCAGGGCCCAGATAGGGGTTGTCTTCAATGAGCAGGACAGTGGTGACCCAACATCTCAGCAGCACAGGGCCGCCACTCTGGGAGAGAGGACTCACTGTCAGTGTCACAGTCATAACTGCCCACCACATTCAAGGCAAGTCTGGTCTTGGGGCCTTCCAGAGTGACTTCCTATCCTCCATCTCCCCAAAGCCAATTCCTGGAGATACTACTGTGAGCCCCAGAGCACCCCTATCATATACAAACCACCTACAGACCCCATACCTCAACCTCAACCACCTTTTTTACTATACACAATAGCCAAGATATGGAATCAACCTATGTGTTCATCAGCAGATGAATGGAAAAATAAATCACACACACACAAAAGGGAATACTATTCAGACATATAAAAGAATGAAATCTTGTCATTTGCAATAACATAGATAAGCCTGAGGCACATTATGTTAAGTGCAACAAGCCAGACACAGAAAGACAAATACTATATGATCTCTCTTACACATGTGGAAAAAATTGAACTCACAGAAATAGGGAGTCAGCTGCTAGTTACTAGAGGCTGACGGCTAGGGCAATTGGAAAGATATTGGTCAAAAGACAGAAACTTTCAGTTTTAGACAGGAGGAATAAGTTCAGCAGTTTTATTGTATAAACAATGAGTGTAGTTGAGAACAATATATTGTATATTTGAAAATTGCTAGAAGAGTAGATTTTCAGTGTTCTCCCCACCAAAAAAAAAAGTAAGTATATGAGCTAACACAAATGTAAATTGCTTAATTTAGCCATTGCACGACGTATAACAACTCTTAGCTGTCAAAAAAAAAAAAAACACCCTGTTGCTTGGTGTCCAGGGATACAAAACTCTGGGAAAGGCATAGAGAAGCAGGCTTTGATCCCACTTCTCCAGAGGCATACAGAATAACCATAGGCATGAATCTGAAACTATCCCTCACTATCTATGCAACCTTGGGCAACAACCTCTCTGAGCCCATTTCTTCATCTTCAAAGCAAAGCTATGGCACCTTGCTCGTAAGAGCCCGCCACCTTCCCATGAGAGGTGCATATTACAGCTGGCACAGTGAAAAAGATGTTCAGTGGCTGTCAGCTCTCTTCCAACCTTCTCATCAGCACAGGGAACACCCCCAAAAGGGTTCCCAAATGAGCAAATCATCTCCCTTGTTCTAGGGGCTCATCAAGAAAGGAGGTGCCATCCTGACAATTGGATGACACAATAGGAGACTAAAAAGGTCGGCTCTCCCTCCTGTGATAATGGAAATTTCAAAGTTATAAAAGTAGCTGAAGGGGAAGGCCTGTCATTGAAAACTCTCCGAGAAAGGGGACACATTGCTGCCCCTAATGAGGGTCAATAATACCCAGGAACATTCAACTCGCACAGGTTTCAGAACCAGCCACAAAGCCAAGCAAGGATAGCTTCAGGAGAGAGCAAGGGGTCATCTGGATAATTCCTTGTGAACGAAATTATGAGGCACATTCACACACGATCAGACACTGCGGTCCCTGTGTGCACAGTACCCACTCCACCGCCTGGCAATGGAGGCCATCCGTTGATCAGAACACACAGTCTCTCACCAAGCTCTGTTCCCTTCCATTTAAAAAACAAACACAAGGGAAAAACATTTTTAAATAATCAGGCTGGAAGATCGAGATTAAAAACAATTTAAAATAAACGTCTACTCTGGCACTTTGGAAAAAACATACCACGCTGCATTAAGTGCTTTGAATTAAGTAAATTACACCAAGTAACTAATTTACATAATGATCAAGATTTGCATTTTACACATGTTATAATGAAAATGGGTTTATAAAATAATTCTTCACCAACTTCTGTTCTGGGTTGGGTTCCAGTATTTGGAGAAATTTTTGTGGTGTTGATCTGCTACTGTCTTTCATGTTTCAAATCCCTGGCTCCTTCAATATTTTTTTTTAATCTACCAGGTCCCTTATTCCCACTGCAATAAATAGTGCCTTTGATTTTCAATTCCCTTCCAACAACTGAGTGAGATTATTTTTTTAAGGAATCTGTACTATGGTAATGATTTTTAGAATTTTCACAAATAAAGTTTGATGTCCCTGTCACCTTTCACTTATGAGGTATATGATATTGATTTTGGCAGCTCTTCCTCCAAGATATGGAGGCATGATTTTCAAAGTCCTGCTGCTCTGGATGCTGGCATTTCTGAGTGAGGAATCAGCATGGCATTTCCCTACAGGACTGCAAGAGTGGTCCCCTGGGGGCTGTAGCAAGACCCGACTGGGCTCCAGGTCCTTAGGAGACTGGCCTCGTGAGTCAGGAGGTTACTCTGTGCCTTCAGGTCCTTGTAGCTCACAGGCCAGGAGCCAGAACTCCCTGTCCTGGAGCTGCTGGATGCTCAGATCATCATTTCTTATCTCCCTCTCATGTCCTAGGAGGAGGATCCGCCATCCCATTTTATAGCCAAAGAGGTTGGATCCCTCCACCAAACCAGACAGGAATGACCCACATCTGCTTTGAGGCGGCTCTGGATGTTTTTCTGGATCTCTGTCTAATTTAAATAAAATCCTAAAGCAAACAGAGAATTTACAAGTGTTTACCCAAACAGCAACATTTGAATTTTCAAGCATCCTCCAAACTGATGCCTTCGCCTTTCGTTAATACTGCAGCAGATGACCTTCTATGGCCATGGTATGGCAGAAGGGATGACGGAAAAATCATAACAGCATACTGTCTGAATGCTTGTGTTCCCCAAAATTCATATGTTAAAATTCTAATCCTGATGGCACTAGGATGTAATCAGGTCATGATTTGCTGCCCCTTTAATGGCATTGCTGTCCTTACAAGAGAGGAAGAGACTTAACTCAAGATCTTTCTCTTTCTACCACTTGAGACACAGTGAGAAAGCCATCTGCAAACCAGGAAGAAGGTTCTCACCAGACACTGGATCCGGCATCTTGATCTTGGACTTCCTTGTCTCCAGAACTCTCAGAAATACATATGTGTTAAGCCACCCGAATAAGATTTTTTTTTTCCCTACAGCAGTCTAAGCTGATTAGTATCCAGCACAGGCTTATTAAGATCTAACTTTGTGCCAGGCACTATGCTAAGTCATTTGCATATGCTGTCTTATTAATCCCCATGATAGTCTTGTGTCTTGCCTGAGGTTATCCAACCAGAAAGAGACAGAACCGGAGTTCAAGCCCAGGGCCTTGAATCCAGAGCCTTGACTCCAGAGCCAAGTCATTCTAAGCCAGAGGTACCTGGGAAGGAAACAGGCCCACAGACCTGATGTTGTACAGATGCCGAGCTAGAAACCCTACATGCCCACTTCATCTGAGCCCAAGCACTACTAGGGAATTAGCAGATTTTGCCCATTTTGCAGATTAGTCACTGGCTCAGAACAGAGCTGGGATGCAACCCCAGATCTGTCCTCTGCAAGAGGCGCTGCCCTCTGTGCTGCACTAAGGAGTGGGGACTCCACGCCAGGCCTCCAGAGTAGCCATACCAGGCACATGGAGCTACAGAAAGACCACACAACACATGCTGGTCAAATGCTGGAGTCTAGCTTTTAAGAATAGCAAGAAGATGAAAATGTGGCACATGAAATTACCAGCTGCTAATTTGCAATCAGTATTAATAACTGACATTACACAATGAAATGTAGCATCTTCATTGGTTCTTTAAATTATAAACAAGGAAAAACTTGGGCTATTAGAAACAGCAGCACTGGCCGGGATGACTTGGAAGCAACCCTGGGCTGGATTGTACCTCTGCAGACCTGCCCAGCACGCTGTCGCCTACCCACTCAGCAGGTCCTCCCGATCCTTGGAACCACCAGTATCCCAGGTGGTAGTGGTGGGGGTGCCCTATTCACTGCCCAGAACTCCTATCTCCCTCCCAAGTAACAATATTTTGGGACTGGCCACATTCACTCCCTCTCAGGTTTTCTCCAACCCCCTGTCTGGTACCCAATCAGTCCATGCTTTGTGGTGCTCCCAAGACAGATCAGACACCAGCCCCAATTTCTTGGGGCTCAATAGAATACAGTCAAGCAAGCAGTATTTGAAGACATTCTACAGAGAAGAAAATATGTGCAAAGGGGTCTGTTTATCCAGAAAATGTGGGGTACCTTCAGAGAGCTTGGAGTTGGACTTTGCAGGATGAAAAGGGACCCTGCATACAGACAAGACAGGGAGGAGTACTTCAGACCAAGAGGACATCAGGATCAGAGGCCTCATTGGACCAAGTGATCCATCTAGGGGACCCGCAAGTGGTTCTGCATGGGCATGGGGGTGCAGGGCCTGGTGTGCACTCTAGAAGGATGGCCATGGTGGCATCTCTGGACAGGAGAGGTGTCAGAGTGGTCTGCTAAGCAACTGAGACCAGAGCCTGCATCTCTAGTTGCCCCAAACCCACCACTCCTGCCCAGGTCTCTGAGGCAAAGGAAAGTTTGGCAGCAGCAATCAATGGAATCAGCCCTGAAGCCCCGTTCTGTACCAAAGGACCCCCCTTCCAAGGCCAGAGCTGTGCAGACCAAGCTGCTGCAGCCTGCTCTTAACAGAGGCCATTTCAAGGAAGGTCTGTGTCTCCTGCCTGAAGAAAGAGCATGGGCTTGGAGACTGATACACAGGTGATGGGCTCCTCCCGGCTCTTAAGCTCCAAGCCTCAGCCACTACCTCTGTAAGACGGGCAGTAAGGCCTTCTAACAAGAGGACCATTGTGAGGAGCAAGGTGGATGCTGACAGATGCAAAATACCTGGGAGGAAACTCAAGTGTGGGGAGGGCTCAAAACAAGAGGCCCCACCCTCTCCAGTGACTCTCCTGCATCATGCCAACCCTGGCACAGGAGGCTGTGTCTTCACAGCTTTCGGTTGACCTCATGACAAGTGTTCTTTAACTTATGTATATAATTTACATAATTACTCTGATATTTACTCAGGTTTAATTTGTTTCCTCTGGAACCTGCCTTTGAGGAAGCGGTGCCAACCAGAGGCAGGAGTAAAGACTCAGCAAGGAATTCACAGGTGCCATCCACCGCCCCTCGCTGGGGGCCTCCCAAGTGCCACTGCTGCAACATGACCCCACTCTGCCTGGGCTCAAGAGCACCACAGAGCCTCAGACCTGCCTGGGCCAAATGAGGCGCATCGATGCCCTCGAAGACCTTACAGTAGAGAGGGAAAGGCAGGTGAACACCCTCCCCAGGGACAGCACTCCCTGCACCAGACAGAGGGGGCTGTGCCAGCACAAGTGAGGCAGGAGACCTCTGATCACTGTGAGCCAGAGAAGGAGACATCAGGCTGCTCTGGGGTCAAGCAGATTGTGCTGGTATCCACAGAGGTCAGCAGGCATGACGGTGGCATTGCCACCCCTTATTGCAGCAGAGGGAAGGGCAGAAATGTTGTCAAGATGAAATGAGAGTTCAAGGTAGACTACACCAGGGAGGACAGAAAGAATGGGTTGGACTTTGAAAAATTCATTCGGCAGTTCTGTGAGAAGGCAAAGGCCTGGAGGCCATAGCAAACCAGGGCTGTGTCCCAGGCAGGACCCAGGAGCCCAAGTCCTGGTGGATAGGAGCCCTCAAGGGAACACAAGGCAGTTTTGGCTGCAGAGAAGGAAGGGGCAAAGAGTGACATGTGTTGGGTCATGCCTGTCTGAGCCAGAGGGTAAAGAACAAGGGCAGAGGGCTGATGGCAGAGGACTCCACCTGGGAACACAGAGGCTCAGTCCCAGGGACAACGCATGGTGCCAATTCCCCCACCCCACCTAGCACTGTTTGTGCACACACACTCACATGCATGTGTTCATACATGCTCATGTGCATGCTCACATTCACTCACATTCATGGTCATGTCCACATTTACTCACACACGCGTACACACACTCATTCACATTCTCACGTGCTCACATTCACTGCCACACACACACATAGACACACACACACGGTGTGCTAGAGTCAATGTGCATCACCTCATGAGAACCCACTGGTAAATTTTCAGGAACTGTGGGAGTTAATTATTGAAGAGTGCCACTATAAATTAAATTATACAAACCTACGATTAAAGAAATTATTTTACAAACTTGATAAATACACAAAGCTCAGCACTTCCTAATTATTTTCCTGTAATTAATAATATCTATGCTCTGAGGATATTCTGAAGCACAACGTGATGTTTGTCATTTCTCTTCCCAAAGCCATGTCCAGTGACATCACCTCACTCAAAAACAGCTATGGCAGGAGCCTTTACACTGTGGAAATCAGCAAATCGGGACTTTGTTTTTCTTGGAGACCAGTTTTCTAAACATTTACTAGCATACCACTGCTCACAAAACACACAGGCATCACATCCCCTGCCCTCCCCACACACATAGATCACCATCTCTCAGCATCTGCAAGGACTGGCTCCACGATCTCCTCAGACCAGAATCCTTGAATGTTCTGGTCCCTTTTATAAAATGGTGTTGTATTTGCATATAACCCATGCCCAGCCTCCAGTATATTTTAAAACATCTCTAGATGGCTTGTAATACCTAATACAATGTCAATGCTGTGAAAATTGTTGCACTGTATTGTTTAGGGAAAACCAACAAGAAAAAAGTGTACATACTCAGCACAGAACACAATTTTTGTTCAATTATTTTTTAATCACAGTTAGTTAAATCTGTTGATGCAGAACCGGCAGATACAGAGAGCTGATTGGACATATGTGCACACACTCATACACTCATGCCCTTCTGACACACACGCGCACACACACACACTTGCATTCACACATGTATACACAACTTCACACTCTCCTACCCATGAACCAGCACTTTATCTCCCTTAACATCACCCAGATCATCAGAACCACATCCACACTCTGAAGGAGAAGGGAGGCTGCTCTGAGGCTGCAGGGTGTACACCTCGCTTTTCCCTGCTTCCCCCCACCCTCTGTTGGCCCTGGGGAGCAATTCCCTGGGGCTGCCACCCAACACTGCTCTGGAAGCAGAACTTCCACACCTCACTTTGGCCATTGGAAAGCAAGACCGTGGCCGGCAAAGACAGTATTAATCAGGTTGGTGGTCAGCAGAGGCTGGGAGCTCTATAGTATGACATAACTACATGACCCAGTCCAGGCAGCAAGGCCATTCTGGAAGCAAACACAGGTGTCCAAGGGCCCCACATAGCCCCCCTTTCCAAATATTCCTGCTAAATCTCCAAATTAAACCCCCATCTATATTAATTAAGGAGCCAGGATCTGCAGGCCTAATGGTGCTGCCGGCCCATCCATCACAAGCTAGTTACCTCCTGCCAGAACCTCTTGGGCCAGATTACAAATGGGATGTGGGGAGGGGGCCGGGGAGGCAGGATATTATCCTGAAATATAATTTGAACTTTCCTTCCAAAATACCATCCCCAGGCTGATCCATCACAAGCTGTACCCGCCCGGGCCCGCCACAAGTGAGGGCTAGACGGCAGGGCCATCCATCACTGGCCGCCAGAAGGCCCTGGAAATGCCAGAGCTGCTCTTGTGCTCTGAGGAGGATGCAAACAACTGGACTAATACTATGATCAATGCCAGGAGGTGGGCCACAGGGCAGGACATGGTTGGTGGGGTCATCACCACCCCTGATGCCCTCCTCCCAAGAGCAGGTATCCTTCCCACCAGGACTCAGGGTTAGTAGAATGCAGGAGTGAGTCCCCACTTATTAGGCACTTTGGGTTTGCAGTGCCCACATGCTTTTATTTATTTCCTCCTCACAGCAAGCCTGTGAAAGCAGGGTATGTTTTCCTGTTCTATGGTTAAGAAAACGGGCCCAGAAAGCTTAGGAATTCAAGTGATAGTCTGGCTGGAGAGTGAAACCAACAGAACATTGTGCCCCACAGACCACAACCCATGCCCCAGTCTCCAGGAGGGTCCCTGACTTCTGTGCTGGTCTCAATATCCAAGAAGATCTATCCCAGCAGCCATAGGCATCTCAAGACTGTGGCACAGGATCCTAAGCATCTTGTTCACCATGATATATCCTGGCACATGGTAGCAGCTCAATAAAGTCACACGCAGAAAATGTTGAATTAACTAATAAAAGAATCCTTCATCTAGAAGAAGCAGCTCAAGTCCAATGAGAGCCCACTGGGTTGATGCAAAAGCCCACTCCAGAGCTGATTTGTGCAAACTGAAGAGGTAGGGCTGGCAGGTTTGCCATCTGGGCTAGCCGAGAGCACAAGCCTCTGCCCACTGCCGC
The DNA here is from genome assembly GCF_047511675.1 of Marmota flaviventris. Classification (NCBI taxonomy): domain Eukaryota; kingdom Metazoa; phylum Chordata; class Mammalia; order Rodentia; family Sciuridae; genus Marmota; species Marmota flaviventris. Next base: position 38,527,715 of record NC_092501.1, on the reverse strand, counting down.
CTCTGCAGGAGCCACAACTGTGACGCATACCCCGGTAGTGGACCAGGCATCACGCGAAGCCCTGTGTACTCCCTGTCTCCTTGACTGGCCCCATTTAATAATAATTATATTATCATCTCCATTTTACAAATGGTGAAGTTGAGATTCAGAGGGGAAAGTGCCAACGCCACAGTTCAAGCTCAAGTTCTTCTGACTCCAAACCCCTGCCCTCCACCTCTCCAACGTATGGGAACATGCCTGGAGTAAAGAAGCCCCTCATTGTTGTTAGCCCTCTTCACTTTCCAGGAAAACCAATAATCAAAAATAAATCCACACTCGGCCAGATGCCCACTTCCCAAGGCAGCACCACAGGCTGCATAGTTTGCTGAAGGCTGGGAAACGCCCTAAAGAAGGCACCACCCCAGGCTGCAGCCCAAGGCTCAGTGCCCACATGTGGGGCTCAGCCGGGCAAGTGGGAGGTCAGCCCGCCACTTTTCCAGGCAGTGGGACATAGCCTCTGCTCAGGGCACCCAATGGGCTCTGTCATAACCCACAGCTGCCTTTTTCACCGACTTCACAAGAGCAATTGGAGATGTAGATTCAGATTCTGAGTCAAAGTTTTCATGGAGATTATAGTGATTTCCAGTTTAGAAGGAAATGAGCACCCCAGAAAGCGGTTAGAATTAATTTTGGAGTAGCAATAAAACTCTGTTAGGAATGAAATATGAGCAGTTTATCACAAGCCCTGTCACTGGGAGAAAAGAGAGATCCAATTGTCTGTCGGTTGGCACAGGTTCCCAGGGCGGTCGGAGGTGTCCAAAGCTCTCTGGTGGAAGCCCCCCCTGCTCATCTCCACTCCTCTGCCCTTTCCACTGACTATATACATCAGCACTAAAACCAGAAGACAGGTTAATAGTCCTCAGGACTCTCCCGTGGAGGTAGGGGAGAAGGAGGATGGAAAGGGAGGGAGAGAGGGCGTTCATGACTCTCCAGCTAAAGATCCACAGCAAGATGCATGCTGAGGAAGGATGGAGAGGCAGGAAACATCAGAGAAATGAGGATGGATACAATCAATCATGCTGATAGGCAGGAAGAAGTCCCCCAGACACCCAGGGCATGGTCCAGCCCCTGCTCTGACCTCAGGCTCCTCCTGAGGCAGGAGATCAGAACCAGAGAACACTGAGCACGTGGTGGCCTACCAACTTGAATCAGGATTTTAGTGATGGAGACCAGCATAGAATCTCAAGAAAGAGATGGGAAGTGTTATAGGTTGGACGTGAAGTGTCCCCCAAAAGCTCAAGTATGAGACAATGCAAGAAGGTTTAGAGGAGAAAAGATTGGGTTATAAGAGCCTTAACCCAATGAGTGAATTCACCCCCTCATGAGATTAACTGAGTGGTAACTGAAGGAGGGCAGGGTGTGCCTGGAGGAGGTGGCCACTGGGGGCATGCCTTTGGGGTATATATTTTGTATATGGCAAGTGGAGTCTCTCTCTTATCATCATGTGAGTTGCTTCCATTTACCATATTCTTCTGCCATCTTGTACTGCCTTACCTTGAGCCCTGAGGAATGGAGCCAGCTGTTTATGAACTGAGACCTCTGAAACCATGAGCCTCCAAATAAACATTTCCTCATTTAAAATTGCTCTGGTCTTTTAATCACAGCAACTAAAAAGCTAAGACAGGAGGTGATTGCCAAAATACTTGTTGTCATGGAGGATTTAGGAATCAGCACACCAGCCCCTTCTATGGCCTACCAGCCTCTTTTCAATATCCTCCAGTCCTATGGCTTCAAGTACCTTCTACACTTGAACTACATCACTATCTTGGACTCTGCCAGGAGTTCCAGCCCTACCCATTCACTTGGAAATAGACATTTTAAACTTAATCTAGCCAAAGTAGGACTCTTTGTTATCATTCCCCAATCAGCTCTGCTCCATATCTGTGTGAGTCAGCTTTCTATTACTAATAACAAAAGACCTGAGAAATTAACTTATTAACAAAGCTTTTAACTTATTTAAAAAGATTTATTTTGGTTCACACTTTTGGAGGTTACCATCCATGATCAGTTGGCCCTGGTGCTTTGGCTGAGGAAGCACATCATGTCAAGAGAGCATGGAGGAGCAAAGCCACTCACTTCATGGCCAGAAAGCAAGAGAGAACAAGGAAGAGACCAGGGTCCCACAATCCCCACTGAGGACATGCCCCCGATGACCTAAAGACCCCCCCCCCCCCCGCAGGCCCAACCTCTTAAAGATTCCACCACCTCCCAAGAATGCAACACTGGGGATTAACCCTTGAGAGATGCTTAAGATCCAAACTACAGCACCATTCAAGTAAACATCACAAACCATCCATTACTCAGGCCAAAAGCCTAAGAGTCTTCCTGGAAATCTCCCATTTCCTCTCTCCTCACTTAAAATCCATAAGACACCCTAAATCCAATCTTTCTTGCTATCACCACTGCTGGTCCACACCACCACTCCTACCCCCAGCCGAGACTATTTTGACAGACTCTTGCATAGCCTTCCTACCTCCACCCTTACCCGCCTTCAGTCTGTCCAAATGGCAGAGATCCTTTTCTAAACATGAAGCAGACAGAGTCTCTTAAATACCCACTAGTACTTTTGTAGCATGCTTAAAATAAAATCCCATTTCCTCACCGAGGACCTAGGGGACTTGGCATGACTAGCCTGACTTGCTCTCTAACCCAACTGCTTTTTCTTTCTCCTTCCCCACCCTGCAGCCTCAAAGCTCTTCTTTCTCCGTTTTCAATGTGCCAAGTTCAATGCCACATCAGAGAACTCACATTTCCTGGTGTCCCTCTACTAGAAAACTATCCCCTAGATTGTTACCTCACCGCTTCCTTTGATGAGTTATCATTCAAATATCACTACCCCAGCAGGACCTTCCCGAGCTGCCAGGAGGCCCCTCTCCATCCCAACTGGTGACTCCACACCATGCCCTGTTCCTTTCCTAACACTTCTCCTCTCCTGAAATGATCATCTTTATGGATCTGTTCCCACATCTGATTTCCTATTCTTTTCCCTAACCCAGAACAGTGCCTGACATAGAGTAGGTGCTCACCAAATATGAGTGGTGGCCCCAGTAAAACGTAGGGGCAGCACTCCGTAGTGAGGGGAATCCACACTCAGAGCTAGACTGTCCTGGGCTTAAAAGCCAGTTAGCTCAGCTCTTCCTAACCATGTGACCTTGTGCAAATCAGTTCCAACCTTCCTAAGCATTCATTTTCTCATCTGTAAGATGAGAATAATAATACTTACTTTGAGGTGTAGCAACCCCTGGATTAAACAAAGAGTAAATATAAAGTGCTTTGAATGAGCTTACAAATGCTCAGTGTTGTTATTAATAACAAATGGGTCTGGATATGGTTTCCCTGCCAAGGTTTATGTGCCAGAAGCTTGGGGTGCAGTATGGTAGTGTTGAGGTGGTAGAACCTCTAGGAGGTGGGGCCTGGTGGACGGTGATTAGGTCAGGAGGCCACCACCCTCAGACAGATTAATGCCTTCATGCAGGAGTAATTCAGGTCTCCTGGAACTGGATCAGTGCCTTTAAGAATGGGAGTTAGTGAGTCTGAGCCGTCTCAGCTCCCTCTCTCACCAGGGGAACTCTCTCACATGAACTCCCACGACATGATACCATCTGCCATATGTGACACAGCTAGAGGGCCCTTGCCAAACACTGGTGACATGCTCTTTGGACTTTCTCACCAAAACTACAAGGATAGCCCTCTAGTGATAGAGTTTACCACATGAAGTTCAAGAGGCCAGAATCATAAGGCAACATCATCAAATCAACCTCTTTTCTTATACATTACCCAGCATGAGGTGTTTTGTTACAGCATCACAAAACAAACTAAGACAAATAACAATGTGACAATAGCTATATAACAGTGGGAATTAGAAAAAGAATATGTGAGCAGGGGAAAAGGAAATAAATGTTACCTACAGTGAGACTCCACCACACAGTAAGCCACGTGATCAAGGCTCACAGAGATGAAGATATGTGAGCACTGCCTACCTGGAGTAAGGAAGGGGTCAGATGTGGCGATAGCTGTGTCAAGTGGCAAAAATAAGAACTTTATTAGTAGCACATGAAAACACTATGAAAGAATGCCCCGCCTTTGTGGAAGATGTAAGCAGGGAAAGAGACAGGAAATAGATGTATAGCCTGCTACCTACCCAGAACATTCCTCTTCTCCCAGGAATAACTCACTGTTCTTGTTGGGGAATGTCTCCTCATTCTGTTGTCATTCAATCTTGCTGTTCTGATGGGAGTTGCCATCCATAGCAGCCAGTTTCCCATGGGCCAAAAGAAGTCACATGATCCAGTCAGACCAATTAGAGCCTTTCTCTGATATTTTTTTTCCAAAAGGGAACAATAAAGGTAGTCCTCTAGTGACAAATTTACAACATGAAGCCCAAGAGACCAGAACTTCCATGTTTCTTGCCCTATGGAAGGAATTCGTCAATCTGACAAAGTAGAAACAAAGGAGAAGAAAGCTTTGGCCACATATGAGTCCTCAGCTCAAGAGACCCAAAGGTCCAGATACCACAGGTCCTTTGGCGAAAAGCTCAAATTGGGTTTCTGGCACTGACTGCCAAAAGAGAATAGCAAGAGCCAAAGCACAGGAGCAAGAAAATGTGTAACTTATGATGAGTAGTGTTATGTGGTGGCTGATGGAGAGAAGAATGTCAGAAGAGACTTCTAGAACAAGTCAAATACAAATGATCTCAACTCTTAAGGGCTAGAATGATAGGTTTGTACCAGATTCCCCAGATGAGAGGGAGCCCCTAAAGTTGGGGAAGCACACAAACAGGGCTGGGTCAGCAGAAGTGGATTGGGTAGGGCTCTGACTAGGAGTAGGGTATAGTGCATTAGAGCAGGCAAGACAGGGAGAGTCAGACTCTGGGGGCAGAGATATTGGGAGTGGAGGGGAGGGAAGCTGAGAAGCATTTGGGATGCAGAGTGCATAAGCTGATGATTGAATGTGGGGTGTAGAAGAAAAAGGAGTCTATGGTGACTTGGAACCTAGTAGTCAATCTACAAAATAGAGAATGAGGTGCAAGTTTAGGAAGGAAGCTCTGGATTCTGTTTGGGGCCTGTTGACTGCAAGGTGTTATAGCACATTCTAACCATATTTTTGGAAACTTGAGTCTAAAAAGTTCAGGATTAAAGCCTTAGTTTGCAGAATCCTCAGCACAGAAGAAATGACTGAAACTGCATATGGACCTTGGCCCAGGAAGAAATACAGGATGAAACAGATGAGGACTGAAGGACAGGGGGTGACACATTAGGCAGCTACCCCCAAACAGAACAGAGAGCACTTCAACGGCACAGGCCACTGAGTGTTGCAGAGGGCTTGAGGGCAATGAGCCCCCAAGGGTGTTGCCTGTCCCATGTAGGGGTGACAAATGGAGAAATGCAAAGAAAGGACTGTATTAATCAGCCTTCACCAGAGAAACAGAAGCGGCAGATTTATTTCAAGGAACTGGTTCATGGGATTGTGGAGGCTGGCAAGTATGAAATCTATTAGGCAGGCCAGCAGTTAGAAACTCCTGGGCAGGAGCTGATGGTATAGTTTTGAGTCCGAATTTCTTCTTCCTCAGAGAAATCCTACTTTGCCTCAAAGTCCTTTTAATTGATTGGATGAGACTCACCAGGCTAGGGAGGATAATTTCCTTTATTTAGGGTCACCTGATTGTAGATGTCAACTGCATCTACATGTCACCTTCATAGAAACACCTAGATTACCATTTGATTGAATAATTGGGTACTAGCCTACCCACGTTGACCCATAAAACTATAAGAGGAGTTAAGAAAATCTTAGACGGGCACAGTGGCACACGTCTGTAATCCCAGTGGTTTGGGAAGCTGAGGCAGGAGGATCACAAGTTCAAAGCCAGCCTCAGCAACTTAGCGGAGGCACTAAACAAGCCAGTGAGACCCTGTCTCAAAATAAAAGGGCTAGAGCTGGTGGCTCAGTGGTCAAGACCCATAGGTTTAAACCTTAGTACCAAAAATAGAAAAAAAGAAAATCAAATACAGATGACATTTTCAAGGTATCTGGCTCCAGGAGAAGGTGGGGGTTTGGAGGAGAAGTGGGAGAGCAAGGGAAGGAGTTTGGTTCTTCCTTGCCCTCATATGAAAGAGGGGAAAGAAGGGGAAGGAACAGAAGCAGGGAAAAGCCTGAAATCACAAGAAACAGAAACCGATTCCAAGGGGCTGCTGAACAGAGCAGACAATAACTAGGAGCAATGAGGACAGAGTCTGCTCACCATCCATTGCGGGGATAACGAGTGGCCCTGCATGAACATCAGTGGCCCAACTGATCCAAATGGATGCTGGCAGCTGAGCAGGTCCAGAGCAAACCTGCTCCAAATCTTCACCATGACCTTGTAAAGAGATAAGTCATCCCAATTTTGTGGATGAGGAAATGGAGCTCAGAGACATTAAGTGCCCTACTAGGAAGCAGGCTGTGCACTTTGATACAGGAAGGAAAGAGAAAAGAGGGGGGCACATTCTAGGTACTGAATCCCAGTCCTTGCTGGGAAACCTGGAAGCCCATACACAGAGACCATCACACCCTCTGTCTTCTCCCCCAGATGCCCCTGGCTCCTGCTGAGCTGGAATAAAGGGCAATTTGTCCAGAGACCAAGGTCACAGGGGCCTCTGGAATCTCTGGCAAGGACAAAGCACTCAGCACAGCTCTGGGCAGGGCCTCATGCCTGAACATTCACTTTGTCTGACAAAACACACACACACACACACACAGTAGGTCCTTCAAGGACCCCAGCAGCCAGAGGAGATGGCCAGGGCCTGCCACGTGCAACCTTCTTTCTCGTGAAAGCCCTTTGGGGGCCCCTCACCCAGGCAAGTGGGAGTTGGAGGCACTTCTCAGTAACCTAACTTCACAGGCTACCTTTGTGGCCTCATGGAAGAAAATGATGGAAAATCCAGGAAGTGGCAGTGAGGTCAGCCAGGGGATAACCTAGAATCTGCCCGCTAGAAATACACGCGCCAGTCAATGAAGGCGTGTGTCGCCCTCCTCTCCACAGTGTCAGGCACTAGTAGTCGCATCCCTAGGACTTCCCACCACTCACTGCCAGGGGCTGCTGCATCCCAACACTAAAGGCAGCTGCCTGGGGTCCCACTGCAGCTTCTCGCAGAGGCCAACTGGGGTCTGCCCTAGGAGGAGGATGGAGGCCCTGGAGCATTGGACCAGCACAGCCCAAAGAGTAGCAGTTATCCCCTCAGAAGTCCCTCAGAAACAACCAGCATGCCCAGGTTTTTCTATTTTGTCATCTCATGCCAGACTACTATCCCATGCCTCCTCCCTAAGCCAGAATGCTCCTCTCAATCCAGAGTGTCGGCTGTGATACACCCATGCTCACAAGCCCCAAGACATCCAAGCCCTCAGTCCGAGACTGAGTGCCCTGACATGGAGAAAGGTCTGACCTTGGAAGTCAGAGAGCCCTGGACTCCAGTCCTGGCTTCCCCACCCACCAGCTGAGGTGCCATAACCTGTGTGCCTCATCTTCCCTACTGACAAAAATAATGATTAAAATTTAAAGGGGAATTATATCTATCTTATGGGGTTATTGTGAGAATTTAGTGAACATTGTCTGGTATATTGTGTTGGGGCCAAGGGAACAGCAGTTATACTGACCATCATAAACTGCTGCCCAGCCCAGACTCACCTGACTGAGCACCCCCTCCTCGGGAAGTGGCTAATGTGCCCCCACTGGCTTTCACCAGCATCCTGACTCCCCATCTTTCCAAATCCTCTCTATCCTGTCAAGCTCAGCTCCAGCCCCATCTTAAATCCCAGACACAAAGAAGCACATGTGCAAGGTCACAGAGGTATAAAAGAGACAGGAAGCTATTCAGAGGGGCAAACTGGAAGGCCAGGGGGAGGTCAGGAGACTCTGGAGATGTAGCTGAGGTGTTTGTGTGACAAACGGAAAGCGAACTAGGTCTCATCACTCAGGCTGTCACCCTGAGAGAACAAAGGACAGGCTATCCCACACTGCCCAATATGGCAGCATCATGAGCCCATGGTGGCCCCTGAGCATTAAAAACATGGCTAATCCCAATGTAATAGGCTTTAAGTATAAAATAGATGTGATTTCAAAGATTTACTATGAAACAAAGAGTGAAAAACATTTCATTGTTTTTTATTTTAATTACACGTTGAAATGACAATAATGGGCTAAACGAAATACAATAAATGAATTTCACCTGTTTCTTTTTATTTTTTAAGTTTTAAATTACACATGTGGCTGGCATTATATTTCTGTTAGGCAAAGCTGAGCCAGAGTCTTATCCACCCCACCTGACATAGTCAGACTCATCACGCGTGGCAGAGAGGCAAGTGCCACGTGGTTAAGTCGGGCAGTGTTCGACACTGGGTTCCACCCCTTACCAGCAATTTGACATTGGGCAATTTGCTGAGCCTCTCTCCATCTCTGTTCCTCATCTATAAAACAGAAATGATGACAGTATCAGAGTCAGAGGATTATTATAAAAAATAACAACCTATGCAAAGCAGGTAGATTAGTACCTAGCATATGGTACACCCTGAAGGGGTTCTATCACCACCATCATCATAATCATCAACACCATCATCACCATCGCCACCACCATCATGATAAATCTCAGCAGCAGCATCTTTTTCATCACTGTGTGAGCCAGAGCACCTCTGTCCATCCATACTTCCAGGACTTCAATCCCTGCCCTGGGGGACTAGGCCAGGACCATCCACTAAGAATGTTAGGTTCAGTTTTTCCAAAACCATTGTTGAGTCCTAATCAGATTTTACTTTTTTCACTTTTTAAGTTTCAAGTTACATATTTGATTAGTGCTCTATTTCTATTAGCTTTATCAGCACCATAGGACACAGTTTCACTCAACATAGCAGCTCATCGCGCATGGGAGAGAGGCAGACGCCCTGCACTTATCCTCCCCTCCCTGCTAAGTATACTTCTCCACAGCACACACTCCATCTTAACCATATGGAATTCCCAGCAGCCCTCAGAACTCCTGGCTTTGCCCCTCTCCTTCCAGTTACCATGCCTCCCGCAGACCAACACTACCAACACCATCTTGAAAAATTCTTTGGGTCCAATGACATCAAGAGTTTAGACAATCGTGCCAAAAGGAAAAAATTAACGTATGCTTCTGGTGCTCAGAGGAGAGGGGGAGGAAGACTACTCAACAAAGGTTTAGAGGCTGAGTGGCCAGGAAGAAGAAAACCAATGGTGGTCACCATTTTTAGGCCCATGTGCCTGCTCAGCAGCAGATAGAAACTCACCATCAGCAATCTCCTGCATTACAGGAAGATGGCCATCGGCAAGTACTGGGGCCCTACTATGCACTAGGAGCCATGCACTCCCTTACTTATCTCTCAACAATCCTTCCAAATGGGAATAATTATCCCCCTTTTCAGAGACCAGTAGCCTGAGGCTCAGAGGAGCAAAGTGACTTGCCCAGGGTTGTAAAGGGTATAAGCAGTAAAGTGGGGCTTAGTCCAGGGGAGCTCAGCTCAAAAGCTGTTCTCTTAGAATGGATAGTCCACTGTCAGGGTACACTCTCAGTACACTGGGGGAAAAGGCTCCTTATTCTTAAAGAATGAAAGCCTGCATCGATCTCTCGACATCTGTCTGGAGACTACCTTCAATTCTCTGGAACGAGGGTATTCCTGTAAAGAAGGATTTACCCAGTGAGCTCTCAGGAAAGCCGTGATCCCAGGCCTTGCACCTCTCAGTTGACACCATTGGCAACGACAGGCAGGCTGTGAAACCCCCACAGAGCAGAACAACTCAAAAGCCAAGGCACTGACTGCCCAACCCCAGTGACCTGGAGAAATGGGGTGTGAGCCTCACAGCTGTAAGAGATGGCATAGAGAAAATAATCTGAAAGCAGAGAGCATCAGGAGAGAAAGCCAGGGCATGACAACCCTGCACATTCATATGGCTTGGGATTCCCAAAGCCACAGGGGTAGGTGGCCCAAGGATGGAGTCAGGACACTTGAAGGAGTAACAGTCCGAGAGGCTGAGCCAGAATAAGCAGGTGCAAGATGAACCAGCATTTATCAGACTTTCACTCAATGCCCGGCCCTGGGGCATCCAATTCTGCCATGGGAAATTTCCTACAGCCATTGCACAGATGGGAACACTGAGGCTCAGAGTGCCTCGAGTGAGAGATAAACCAGGAGCTGAGGCTGCAGCTCCAACAGAGGGCTTCTCTAGGGCATGAGTACCTAAGGGGTCTCCACATGGGCTTGTCTCTCATTAGTCAGAATCTGCCTTCCCCAAATTGCTACAGAACTCATAGCCTCGTGACCCTCATTCTCTGCAGGGCGTTCAGCAGGGGGAGCAGCAAGCTCTGCTGGCTGATGCACCTGCACCGCAAGGCTAGCCAGCAGACAATGGTGGTCACGAAGGAACCGGATCACTGTGAGGGCTGAGGGTGGGAGGAACTGATAACAACATCTCTATCTACTCAGAAACCAAGAGGAAAATCAAACGAAAATTACATCCAGCTTCTTCCTGCTAAAATCAAATCAATAGAAAAGGCAGAAAAACAAGTATGTTTTATTTTGCACAAATTTCCAACTGTCATACTCTGTTCACAGTAGGAAAATGCCAGGGGTCACTCAAGAAGGGCTCACTGTAGCTGGCTGCAAAGGGGCCTATTCTGGGGAGTGGCAAGACACAGCCAGCGGTGGGGCTGGCCAGATGTGTTTGTGGGATGGAATTTTATTAAAATTAAATGTTAAACAAATGAATGTGTCATGATGTTCGAAGTTTACCAGATGGACTGCCACACCCTTTGGAGCATGGAGTCGGTGGTATCCTAGGCAGCAAGACCCAGGGAGGTAAAGGCAAGAATATGTGTCCATCACAAGGTAGGTTCCACCCCAGGTACAGGTCTAGGAACAGGGCAAAATCATGGACAAAATCATCACTGTGCACCTGCTCAGGCACAGGGACCCTTGCTTCTCCAAACCAGGAGGAGAAACCCAGATTGACAGGGTAAACCTGCAACCTTCCCAGCAACTCTGACTACCAGAAGTTCAGCAAGCCACCTCCTCCTTCCCCACATCTGCTGGGACCAGGTAACCAGCATCCTGTGTATTCCATATTCCCAGAAAACAAAGGACAATTTCCCCCACCCCAAGCTCAGAGAAAAGAGCTCCATAAAAAAAAACAGCTGCCAATCTTGTTTGTTTTCAGGAACTCTCTATGGGAAGGCAAATAGTGCTCAAATTCAATTTCCATTCCCAATTCTGAAAATCCAATCTTCAGAAACAAAGGGTTTCCTGTTCATGAGAAAGGTCTTGAGCCATATTTTCAAAAGCATGAAAGCATGAAGTCTGTTTGGACCTGAAGCACCTAGGTGAGCACTGATGTGCAGAAGAGGGAGTGGTATGGCTGTCTATTCTGCCAACAGGCTCAAGGTGGACACAGACAGGAGGCTGTGGAGAAGGGAGCTCCCCTGAGCTCTGGAAAGGGTGAGGATGGGCCTGGATGATGAGAAGAGAAGGGCCTTCAGTTAGATGCTGTTGTGGGGTGGAATTTTATTGGGACATTTTACCAAACAGCCCTGTTGGCAGAAGCAAGCTGGGGTGGAGCTCCATCTGCCTGGCCAGTTTTCCCCAGCATCTGGGGCCAGTAATATGTAGCAGTTCTACCAGGTGGGTCCAGAGGAATCGTGCAAACAGCTGCCTGATTGGGCAAGTTTGAGTGCCATCATTCCACAGGGAGGCATGCAGGGCCTCTCACTTCCTTGTTCTCAGCCTCTCTTCCCTGGATTATGAAGGGATGCTCAGCTCATGAGGTCACAGGGAAAGCACAGGGCCCATGTGAAGCAAACAGAGGCCGCCTTGGGAAACAGGCCCCACCCCTCCAGTGGAGTGTGTGGGCTCACTCAATACTGACTTTCCTGGTGATGGCAGGGCAAGCAATGGGGAGACAAGGTCAGTTTCCAGGAATGAAAGGCAGCCCCAGCCCCAATAGCAGACTGAGCAGGTGTCTGTGGACCCCAGGGAAAGTCAAAGCCAGGTTGGGACTGTTCCAGAACAGAGTCCCAAAAGAAGGTCTTGGGCTTGTGGGCTAACTGACACCCTATACCATGAGCGTCTTAAGAGAACAACAAGCCCCCCTCCTAGTACAGAGATAAATGCCCAGCCCAAATTCCAAATTCACTCTGGGGATCCTGGGAAGCCAAAAGAAGACAGACCTCAAACATATGGTAGCAGAGACGGAATCCTTATGGCCCACTGCCCTTGACCCCCCAGGGAGCAACCTGGGCCCACTCTGTGAGATCTGCTCTCTAAGAGCACTGGCTGGCCTTGGGTCTCCTGGCTTCCCCTGCACCTCGTAGGGCAAAAAGAACTTCTGAGGCCCTGGCTCCAGGGTGGGGAGGAGGAGGAGGAGAGAGGGATGTGGCCAGATGGAGTGAGGCAGAGAGGGAAGTAGCTAGTCCCGATAAAACCACCTTGCTAGTGGAGTATCAGTGAAGGTTCACGGACCCACTGCAAGGAGAAAACATTGTTCCTTTGGTTTTGCTTTTCCTGGGAAATGGTCTTTGGGCATCTGTCCCAATGCTGAGTAAGCACCTTCTGGGTTATGCCTCACAAAGCCCACAGCTAAGATGGGCCACCAAAAGCAAGGTCCTGTGACAGGGTTCTGGAAGGGTGGGTGTGAGTCTACAGTGTGGTTCCAGAAGCCAACCTCGGGGTTTTATCAAGTTGCCTGCTCTGCGATGCACATCAGAGCACAGGAGCAAAGGGAGACACAAGGCCTGAGTTTCATGGCCAATGGCCATTCTCCCTCCCCAGCTGATAAAGAGCAGATGGGTGCAACTCTGGACAGTAGGAGCGAGGGCAGGCAATAGCCTCTGAGCCCTATGGCTGTGCTGGGTGTTGGTTGCTTCCACCCACCTCTGTGGTATGGCAGGGGGTGGTCTTCAGCCAGGGGCCCCCCATGACCCACTCCTGCTCACCCAGTGGCGCAGTCCTGGGGCCCAGGTGGGCACAGTCAGCAACACAAACCCTAGCAGTGCTTTCCTGAGCACACCAGGCTGGGCAACATGGGAGGGGCCTGGAGAGCTCAGCGAATAGATTACCCGCTTCAATTATTTTATCTAACGATGACATTTGTACTGTAAAAGTCAGCACAAAAATCAATGAATTTTAAAGGACAAAATCTGGGGGAGGCTCCAGCTCAGTGACCCAAAACAGCAGCCCAGGAACCAGGAGGAAAGAGATTCAGAACTGAAGGGTGGGCAGGGCTCCCAGGATCCCAGCACCTAGGTAGGCTCACCCTCAGTAGAACCCCAGAGCAGAGATCAATAGAGTTCAGTGCTGAGAATCTGCCCTGAACACCCCAGCTTGGGCCGTTCATTCATGTGCAGGACAAATCTACTAATGAACACTGCTCCAGACTCAACACAGACAAAGAGGGACAGCCCCTGCCCTTACTCTCAGCACGGTCGGGAAGACAGAAGCATGATTAACTAATAATTGTAAAACCAAATAGGAAAATTACAATTAAAAGACAGCATAGAGTTGCTAATTAGAGAATCAGGGAATGACTTTAAGCTGTGATTTGGAGGAGGAGTTTCCAGGACAGTGGGGGAATAGGTTCAGGCAGGCAGAAGAACATGAAGAGAGGTTTTGGAGCTTGGTTTCCTCAGAGACACGAGATAAGCCCTTCCCTCCAATATACTCCACCCATACTTACAACTCATGGGGCCTACCAGGGTTGAAGATGAACATGGGGGCCTGGTCTTCTTCCTGTATATCAGTAGCACAGGCAATGGTAGAGCTGGTCTTGTGATACAGACCAGGCATCTACGGACTAGGAAGAGGGAGCAAAGAACAGTGGACATAAGTATACAGTACAGGGAGGAAAGCCGAGAAGCCCAGTGGAAATCTAGACTCCCCAGATTTCCTCCAGAGTTTATGTTCTGGGGGCAGACTGCGCACCTGACAGGGAAAGCAACTACAGAGCTGCCACTGAAGTTTCCATCAGCACCAGCTGTGTACAATGAAAGAGGAAAACATTCTGTGATCCTAGAAGTTTACTCTCAGTGCAATTTCCCACTATCCTTTATGCTGCGAGCTGAGGTGGAGATGAGCAGGGAACTGGTGAAGAACTAGACCCATGACCAGGTCAAAAGGGGTGGTCACATCAAAGCAACTGCAGGTTGCTACGCTGCTCGGTCTCTCACTTTTTTGGGGGAAAATGCCTGAATAACTCTTTTCCTGGGGAAGGACCATGTCCACTTTGGACCAAGAAGTCGGGGAGTGTGCAGGCTCTGCAGGACCAACCCATGGAACTGCAGTGTAGTTTTCTGGCTTCCTGGAGATAGCACAGCACCAAGATGGAGAGTGGGAGCCCTGGGGAAGGGCCACTGCCTGCTGGGGCTCAGGGTCCAAGAAGCCCAGAACAGAGCCAAAAAAAAAGGAGATCCAATACTGAATGGCATGTCATTTCTAGTTCTGCATTAAGTTTAGAATTAAGACAGATTGGGGCAAGGGGTTCAGGTTGAGGTCGACTCTGGGATTAGAGTTAGATGAGTAGTAGAGATGGAGTTGAGATTAAGGTGAGTGGCTATCCTTTCCTTTATTCCCAAATGTTAAATGACAATCTGTTCTGTCCCTTGGATGACTCATATGAAGGGCACTCAGTGGGAAACACAGGGTAATTTCCATTGTAGAGCAAATTGGGGCTGTGAATTGCAAGTAGCATAAGAAGTGGCACACAGCAGAAACTGACACTCAGCAGGGCCTGAGAGTCCAGAGGTGAGACTCACCTCCTCATTCACTTCCTCAGAAATTCTGTGCAGAGAAGCAGCTCCCACCACATCAGACAAGGCTTGAGTCATGCTGATTGGACTTTAGGGCAAAGGGAGATGCCAGAACGCTAAAGAAGCAGGAAGACATTTCACGGTTCATTATGCCTAAGCAAACTATGGAGTAAATGCAACCCATGGATCAGACTCCATAATGTGAGCTCTGTCATGCTCAGCAGTCCTCTTTGTCACTGTCACCCTCTCAGCACTACTTATTAAACCTAGGGTTCTTCTTTATCAATGCATTGCAGAAGTTTCCCCACATGGGCCTCAGGAAAACTCTGTAAGGTCTATATTTCTGTCCCATTTTGCAGATAAGCACATGAAGGCTTAGGAAGGATGAGTAAATTTGCTCAGTGCCAGAGCTGGGAAGTGACAAGGTAAAATTTACAGTGAGAACATCCCCGGGCCGCCATCAAATACCCCCCCACCTTCCAAACATTTCAACATGAGCCAGGGTCCCCATCCAAAATCCCAAAACTCAGACTCGGAAACTTCCTGTCATTGTGTTTGGGAATCTATGAGGGTCCCATCCTTCTGCTGCAGCAGGTATCTGGGTCCAGTGGAGGCAAGGCTGAGTGAGGAGTAACCCTTCCCCAGCCCAGAAAACACCAGCCAAGAGAGGCAAGCAGAGAAGGCGACGCCCTCCCTATAACACTGGATCTTCACCAAAAGTCCAGGAGCCACCTTATCAGGGAAAGTGGTGGTCATTCCATAGTCATGAGTGTGTTCTGCTGGGTGGTCAACCTGGAGCGTCAAGTGAGGCAGACCTGAGGGTTCTGTTGTAGGGAGGGTGCCTACCCAACGGCAGGAGGTGGCCTGCTTGCCAGTCAGGCCAGACCCTCCTGGCTCTTATATTCCTTGGGATTGGCAGCCTAAAGGCAGCCTGAAGGCCTGCCTGCACCGTACCCAGAAAATTTTGTGCCTTCCAAAAGCCCGTGGACCAGCCTCCAAGAGTATGTTCGTCTCTCTGAAAGAGCCAAGCATCTCCCCAAGGTGGAGAGCACAGGTCACAGACATCCCTACTGTAGAGGTTCCCAAGAACATCAGAACCAGGCAAATGAGCCCAAGATCCTAGAGGGCTTCCCAGGAGCCTCCTCAGGCTCAAGATGCCAGTTATGCAGGATCTCAGTCCTCACCACGGCCCTGTTGGGTGCATGTTCTACTAATGAGGAAACACAGGTTCTGCTGTCTTCTCCAGCTCATAATACCATGGGATCAGCCCTTGCCAGCCTACTCTCAAGTCACTGGCTTTTGGACACAAAAGCAGGGCTAATTCTGCTTTTCTTGCAGAGACTAGACTCAGATTCGACCAGCTATAGTCTGCCTGCCTGCCTGAGCATCTCAAGGGACACCTGCAAGGCAGAAGGCCCTGCCTTTAAGCATGGAGACCCCAGAGGCCAGCATTTGGGATTGGAAAGAAACACCAGGCCAGGCCCACAGTGAGCTCTTGGAAAAAGCAAACAGAAGCCGCACAGACCCCCATAGCTCTGAGCACACAATTCAGGCTCACGGGCTGATAGTGTGGCAAGGGCAGAGTAGAAGCGGAACAGTCATAGCAGGCTTCCTGGAAGAGGCAAACATAGGCATCACTGGTTTGAAATCCCTCTTAGGCATGAATCCCACCTGTAGAGTTACATGCCAAGAAGCACCAAGAATCAGCAAGAGGCCACATATGGGTGGACTTTCACTCCCCTGCCTCAGACACTCGGTGACTATAAAGAGTGTGGGCCTTTCTTATGGTTTATATGTGAAGTATCCCCCCAAAAGCTCATGTGTGAGACAAAGCAAGAAAGCTTAGAGGCGAGATGACTGGGTTATGAGCGCCTTAACCTAATCATGGGTTAATCCACCGATAGGGATTAACTGGATGGTAACTGTAAGCAGGAAGGGTGTAGCTGAAGGAGGTGGGTCCTGGAGGGTATGTCTTTGGGGTTTATATTATGTCCTTGAGTGGAGTCTATCTCTCATTCTTTTTTTTTTTTTTTTTTTTGGAAGGGATAGTAATCACAACTTCCTTGATTTATCCATTATTCATTTGAACATTGATTTAATTATATTTTTAAACAAGTATATCTCCCAGCTCAGTATACTAAAGCCCCTAGTCTTATTTCATATAAAATTTTGAGTAGTCAATCTTTTTCCCCCACATATTTTATTGCTGCATTACAGTTGTATGTATTGATGGGATTGGTTGCTACTTATTCATACATGCACACAATATATCAATATAATTTGGCTAATATCACTCCCCAGCATTGCGCCTGCACACCTCCTACTCTTTGGTGGTCTTCTAACAATTTCTTTGATTTTTAGGAGATCCACCCCCACCTTTCTTTTCCTTTTTCCCCCATCTTCCACACATGAGAAAACATACAACCCTTGACCTTCTGAATCCTGCAACTTCCATAATTTCATTTTTCTTTATGGCTTAATAAAGCCCCATTGGGTATATATATATATCACATTTTCTTTGTCCATTCTTCCACTGATGGACACCTAGGTTGGTTCCATAGCTTGGTGATTGTGAATTGTGCTGCTATAAATGCGTATGGACGTATCCCTGTAGTACTTTGATTCTTCAGGACAAATACAGTTGAGTGGTGTAGCTGGGTATATGGTGGTTCCATGATGGGTCCATGTCCTGACATGCTTCACTCATGACACTATTCTTTCTTGTTGTTCTGCCTCACCTCAAACCCTGAGGAACAGAGGCTATCTATGGACTAAGACCTCTGAATCCATGAGCCTCAAACTTTTCCTCCTTAAATTGTTCTCATCAAGTCTTTGTCACAGCAGTGAAAAGGCTAACTAAAACATCCTTCAAGTCCAAGACAAGTTTTTCCCCTAACATTTATGGGATGTGTGAGCTTGGATAGGAACTTAACCATCCTGAGCCTCAAAAATGGGCAAACTATCTCACCAAGCTAGTATTCAGTGGCAATGAGACAATGCAGGCAGTGGGTCTGGTACAGCAAGCTGTCCTTGCCCTTGTCTACTGCATTGCGATGGATAGGTCCTGCACCAGCAGTGAACAGCATTCACCTAGGGCGTAACTGATACCTGGAAAGCCCTCAGAGCCTGAAATGCCTCATCTTTGGCTCTAGGACCCTCTCCAGTGGGAGCTGACATGAGGTAAAGGGAGGCGGAAAAGGGGCCCATGCAAGTTTCTGGCACCTGGCCCTCCGGTACCAAACCAGCACTCCTGGGGGCTCTCAAAGGACAGGCTTTCCTGTCATCTTTAATGAAAAGCAATTTCCCAAGCCACCTCTCCCTCCCAAGTCGGTCTCCAGAAAACCTCAGATATGAAGAAATCAAGGAGCCAAAGGGGGACAGTGCCCACGGTGACACCTTGTGGCTCTGGTCTAGCCCACAGGAGCAGGCCTCTATATCAGTTTTCCCAGAGCAGCAGGCATCAGCCCTACAGCAGCCACCTTGGTTATGCACTAAGCCCACCTGCCTAAGCCCAGCAGGTGCATGGCAGAGTCTAGCAGACACCATTTCTAACCCAGCCTGTACCATTCACCGTCTGTGTGCCCCCTCTAGCCTCAATTTACTTCCCTCTAAGGTGGAGCTACAACTGCCTCCTTGTCTGAGTGTGGTTTGAAGTCTGCACATTCTGCTGGCCTCCAGAGGCCCCTCCAAAAATGCCCTCCACCCCAGGAAAAGCCAACACACTGTTCTTTAATGAACAGGCTGTTCCTCTCCCTGGTGGGCCAGCCTATCTCCAGGTGACACACCCCTGGCTCCCCCAGGGACAGGCAGAAAGAGATGCTCAAAGGGCCCACCACAGCTGTGCACAACCTGTCCACTGTCATACACACACGTGTTCCAGGTGCCAGAGGACAACTGCTGACACGTTTGGTAGACAAAAGAGGAAGTGTCCTTCTCAGAGATGTGTCAGAGCAGAAGCGAACCTATTTTGGTTCATGTTCTAAAACTGAATGGATTATTGGACTGTTGTTTCCCATCTATTTTCGGTCGAATGCCAAACTCTTTAAAATAGCATGTTTACTCATAGGTTTTCCCCCCACACGCAAGTCAAGAAAAATGTTTACCCTCCGTACTTCCTCCCCTACTAATTAAATGCTGCAGATTTTCCCCTCCCTTCAGATCACCACCTCCAGTTCAGTGTGTCTTCCCTCTGAGGCAGTGATTCTCAAATTTCACTGCATATTAGAATCACTCGGAAGCTTTTAATAATCTCCGTTTCCTGTACCAGTGACATCAGAGCAGCCAGAGGCAGACTCAGGCATCAGTAATTTTTTTTTTTTTTTAATTCCCTAAGAGATTCCACTATGGGAAGCGTGGTTTGGCCCGGCCAGCACAGCAACAATTTAAATTAAAGGGAGAATACTCATTCTTCTCATGTACAAAGGGATTACTGGAGAAGGGACCTAGAGAGTACAAAGTGTTTCTGCCCAGGAATTTGGTCTACAAGGCTGGAAGCTGAAATCCCCAAGATCAAGGCCAACTCTCAGCCACCACTGTGGGTCAGCTCACTCTCTCTCTCTCACAACATTTTAGGCAATTAAGGAATTATTGAAGGAAAAGAGATAAATTAGGAAATGGGGAATCAATTAGATTAGCTACTAATTAGCCTGATATCTATTAATGAAGGTGAGACTCTTAACAAGTGAGGTTGTTACCAACTCCCATGGGAAACACAGAAGTCTGAAGGGAAAGAATGGAGGAGGGGGGCGTGCAGAGGGGTTCTGTGCATAAAATGCCTTGGTCAGCTGTTCAAGGTATTTCTAAGCTTCAAGAAAGACTTATTTTTAAGGACCAAAAATGTGGAGCGATACGAATAATCTACTTTAGGACATTTAGAAGGCTTTTAATTCCAGATCAGTGTGTGGTCATTAAACACTTAAGATGGTAATGTCACCTAAACCACTCCAGAGTTTTCCTTGCACGATGCATATTAAGCATTTCTGAACATAAACGCTGAAGGAAACGTGTTCTTTCCAACGACCTCAGTAAAGCACCTAGAATTACAAACCCTACGTGATATGCCAGGCCCTCTTCTCTACACTTTCCACTAAGTATTCTCATTTAATCCAAAATTCTATGGTGTGGGTGGGCTTTTTTAAAAAAACAGTTTTATTGAGATATAATTTACATGCCACAAAATTCACTCCAAGTTTTAAGTGTACAATTCAATGAATTTTATTATACACAGGGTGGTGCAAACATTACCAGATGTAATTGCAGAATTTTCCCATCATTCCAAAAGGAAATCTCATGTCCATTAGCAAGCACTCCCTATACCCCAAAACTCCCACCCCACCCCAGTCCTCAGCCACTGTCTGTCTCTATGGATTGGCTCTCCTGAATATTTCACATAAATGGAATCCTACAACATAGGGTCTTAGATAGTTTTCAAGGTTCACATTGTAGCCTGTGTCAGTACTTTACTCCTTTTTGTGGCTGAATAATATTCTATTGCCTAAGTACACCATAGGTGCTGTCTGTATTCTCATCTTGCATGAGTATATAGTAGATGCTATTTTTATCCTCATTATGTTCAAGGTCAGAAGATTGCTAAGCGCAGAGTCAGGAACTGCCTCCAGAGCCCAATGCAAGCCTCTATAAACCTACCACCACTAGGTACTGGCCTATTTAATCCCGTGGTATGCTTCTTCTTTTATGACTATATTATATGCATGTAATTTTGCAGAAGTATCTAGGGATAAAAGCAAGCTGTCCAGGAAGCCCAATTGATAGATTCCTGTTCTCATTAATATTTGCTCATTACTTATCCATCCATTCTGCCATCTGCTCCTCTCTAGCCAGCAAGTGATAACATTTCCTAAGACTCCAGAAAAATTAAGGCAGAAAACCTAAAATAAAAAGCAAACAATATGCCCTGCTAGAGAAAAATTCTGTTATATAGTTCATTTTACTTTTCATTACAGAAAATTTGAAGTAATGGAAAGAGGACGGTGGATCCCCATACATCTCTCACCCAGCAACACCTCTTCCCACCTCTACCTCACCCACCCTAATTTATTTTGAAGAAAATCTCCAGAAGCCTGCCTCACACATGTAAGCATTTCAATTATATCTCTAGAGGACAGATTTTTGTTTGTTTGGTTGGTTTACCATGAGTATAATACCATGAGCACACCTTAAAAAAGAGAGAATCCCTTAACATCTTCTACTGTCCAATCAGTATTCAAATTCCCAAGATTATGAGACTTGTGATCTTGTAAATGGGAATTTTCCAACAGATTTTTTAAGGATCCTGATAAAGTCCATCCATACAGTCAATTGTTCCATCTCTCAAGTCACTTTTAGTCTGAAATTTCCCACTCTGTCTCCTTTTATTTCCCAAGACAGCAGCACACCAGGCTTCCTCAGGAAAGGACATTAGAGAATCATGAAAAGTCATATAAAGTTGTATGTGTGAATGTGTGTAGTGAGGGCATGTATATGGATAACACAGGTGTACATACTATAACAGGTACAGGTATAAGAATAGATGCAATTATAGGTATAGTTGTAGGAATAGGCGTAAGTGAAGCTTAGATGTAAGTACAGTTATGGACTTGGGTATAGCTCTAAGAATAGTACAGGTATGGCTATAGAGGTATAGGAATGGGTACAGGCATGGGTTAGGTGTGGACATAGGAATAGGTACACACATAATGTCTCCAAATCTGATCTACTTGTTCTCTGTGCATTTCTCTCTCCTTTCCTCACTCACAAGCCCCTCAAGCCATGACCTCGACTTCCCTGCACAAGGAAAAAAAAAAGGGACTCAAAGAAAGTTCCAATCTAAGCCAGAGAAGAATCAGGGTGAACCTGGGGAGAAGGAGACTGCGAAGATAAAGTGAAACTAAACATGCAAATGGTGAGAAAGAGAGGATCAGGCAAAACCTTCCAGGAGAGAGGACCAAGAGCAGAAAGGGAAGACCCAGAGGTGCCCACGAAGGAGGAAGGCCTTTTCCAACTCAGCCTCATGGACCTTCAGCCATGCTGCATGCTCCAAAGCTCCCCCAAGCAGAGGGTAAGTGTGAAGATGTGAGACAAGAAAAGCCCAAGTAGAAATGAACTGCACCCAGAGGGATTCCCCCCATTAGCAGGGACAGTGGTGGCCGCACTGTCACTGTTACATATAATATGAGTATGAATTGGTATGGAGATGCAGCTAGCAACATCTTCACAGGCATTTAATTGAGTCCCTTCTCTGCTGTTTTAGTCAGATTTTTTGCTGCTGTGTCGAAAAGATCTGCGAAAAAATGTAGAGAAAGAAAAGTACATCTGTGGCCCAAGATTTCAGAGGTCCAGTTCATAGATAGCTGACTCTGTTGCTTTGACACCAGGGGAGGCAGGACATCATTCAAGAAGGGTGTGGAGGAGGAAAGCTCAGGATATGGCCACCAGGAAGTAGAGAGAGTTCTCACTCACCAGGAACAAAAATATATGCTCCAAAAAAGTGCCCCCAAAGACCTACCTCCTCCAGCCACACCCTACCTGCCTTCAGAAACCCCCCAGTTCATCCATTCAAATGATTAATGCACTAATTAGGTTAAGGCTCTCATAGCTGAATATTTTCACCTCTAAATTTTTTTTTGCATTCTCATACACATGAGCTTTTGGGGGACACCTCATGTCTAAACCATAACATTGGCTAAGCACTGGAGATACAGAGATAAATTACTGATGGATATAGATGGATAAATCAATAATACAGATGCATGGACATTTTCCTGGCTGCAGCTGCTGCTGCTGCCCCTCAACAACCCATGTGTGCACCTACATGTTTACATGTGAACATGCACGCACACACACACACACACACACACAAATAGCAGGTAAATAGATGGAAGCTGAACTGGAGTAGATGCTGAGTACTTTGGGCCAGGGAGGTGATGTAAGCATCGCCTGTCAAGGACACGGATACACACCCCCACACCACCTCCTATCATCTTCACCTCAGACTCCAGGACATGTTCCCAAACCCTGCCCTCCCTCTTCAACCAGCTGTCATCCCCTGGCCTTGCCTGGGACTGTCAGGGATGGTCTTTACTTTGTCCATAAATGACAAATGTCTAGTGGTTTTAAACATATCAATCCAGGACACTGTAACAAGAGCACTCTAATAAGAGCCAATGGCTTAACAGTGAGAGGTGAAGGTTTTGGAATTTCTGTGGGCTGTGGTGTCAGGCAGACCTGGCTCCTATACACTGCTGCCTGTCGTGAGCTGCATGATCTTAGACGAGTCCTTCAGCCTTCCTGTGCCTTGGTTTCCTACCTTCTAAAATGAAGTGACAATTTCTACCCCACAGGAGGCCATGAGGATGAAATAAGATAAAGAATGAGGTTTCTGGCACAGCATTTTCCATAAAATAGGTGCTCAATGTATGTTTCCCAAAGGTCGATCCTGGATCCCATCTGGTGGGGGGACACACACACACACACACACACACACACACACACACACACATTCACACAAATGCAGCTGTCATGCCAAGAGAAGCGATTACAGACAAAAAGCACAAACACTACTGCTCAGAATGACCCTGTGAGCGCTGACCTTCAGCAGCCCAGAGAGTGAGACTGCTGAGCAAGGCCCCAGTGTGCAGTGATGCCCAGCAGCAGGAGCCAGTGGAGGACAGATCAGTGTCCAGTCACATCCAGATGCCTCAAGCAGCATGAAGATGCCTTGTGCACTCCACGGTTGCTGGTTTGACCCAGGATCTGCCTTCTTGCTTTTGTTTGGAGAGGAACACATGACAAGGTTGATTCCCCCACCCACTAGAGGTCTTCCAGGTGGGCAGGAGAGGGCAGGGCTGCCACAGCCTCCCTGACTCACAACAGATGCATGTCTTCATCCAGCAGCTGAGGCATGTCCCAGAGAGCTAATGCAGGCTCTCCCTAGCTCCTGGCTTTTGCATCCCTCCTCCTTGCCAGCTGAAGCCACCTAACACCTGCAATGCACACGCGCGCGCGCGCACACACACACACACACACACACACACACACACACACACACACACCTACCTCTGCAGGATCCAGGATCCACCCTGCCCCAGCTGCCAGGAATTCAAGGAATTTGGGTCCTTCCTGAATCTCAGCTTCATATCCCCCCAGTGTTAACCATCAGACTATGGTAAGCACCTGAGATGTTCTGCCACCGCAGGATCTCAGGAATATGCTCTAACTCCTCCCAGTACATACTGCATTATGAGCGCAATAATGGCTGACCCAATAAATACCAGACTCCATGCAAATACCACTTGTTGAATGAATGGATGTATGAATAATCTATCAGAGAGCCTGGCACTTAAAACTAGCAGATGCAAGCTCCCTTCCCCACACTGATCTGGCACAGATGCTGTGTGAGAGCACTGCTAGGTGATCAGGAGCACTCCCCACATTGCACCCCACTTCTCCCAACAGGGCTTTCACCCTGGTCTCCTCCACCTAACTCCCACCCCCACCTGTGTGGCACCCAGCTCCAGGACAACCCAGGCTCTGGCTCATTCTAATTGTTCCAAGTAGTGGCTTATATGGGACCCTGGCCTCAGTCCATGGTCTGCTTCCTCCTGGACACCAATGGACCCCAGCCCATTTGTTACCACTCAGGGGCCTGGTGCAACACTTCTAACCAAGAAAACCATAGTCAAACCTGCCCCCCAACTCCTACCTGCCCACGGCTGATGGCTGCCACCTCTGGGGAAGCCCATAGGGCTCTACCCTGGCAGTCACAACCACCGCACACAGACATGGTGGGAAAGGACAGCCTTGCTCCGTCTTCAGAGCCGAGCTCCTCAGCGGCCAGCTGGTTAATGGTGATGGAGAAGTTAGATGAGGCTCATCTCATTTCCTTCAATAAACCATACACGCATCTTGAGCACCAGTCCTGTCCCCTTTCACCAACCCAAGGACGTTGCTCCTCCAGTTGTGCCCTCTCTTTTTTCTGCAGCATGCTGTCTATAGGGTCCTTCCATCAGGACACACATACTGTCATAACAAACACCCCTCCCTTGACACCACAACCTCCTTCAACTGCTACCCAGTCTTTGATCCCCCAACAGAGTGACAAAGCGACTTCTATACCAGGTCGTCTGTACCTGCTGGCTCGATGGTCTCTTCAGTCTCTTTGTCAGCTTTGTATCACCATCACCATGCAAGAGCTCTTGCAGAAGATACCATGGACCTGTCTGCTGCACACCCCTCACGCCCAGTGGTGCCTGGCATGCAGTGAGTGTCTGGTAAATATCTGTGGAATGAATTCATCTGGCAGGAATGAATCACCATGCTTGAGACGAGTTACTGTGCCAAGCTGTGGGCCAGAGATGGGGACATAAAGGTAAACAAGACATAGCTCCTGTCTTCAACTGTTACAGCCTGGGGCAGGAGGAGGAGAGTAAGATATGGGAGCAAATGTGTCATAGCACAGTGTGAGAAGCATGATAGTAGTCCTCAAAAGGAGGATGAGGAGAAAGAAGAAAGTCAAAGAAAAGAAGAGGAAGAGGAGAAGGAATAGAAGGAGAAGTGAAAGGATCAGAAATAGTATGGGGAACAGGGAGGATCTAATGTGACCTTAAAGAGCAGAGAAAGTGCTCTCAGGTCTGGATCTTGGTGGTGGCCCAGAGTTCAGGATGAAGATCAGCATGTGCAAAGGCACTGAGGGTTGGAGCACTGGAAGCTTGCAGGGAGTGGCCTCTACACATTCTGAGGACTAAAGGAATCCAGCATTGCTGGGGAATAAAGGCAAAGGCAGGAGAAGATGGAAAGATGATACTGCAAAAGGGCCAGGTTAGGAAGAGCCTTGGCTGCCCCAATGAAAACCTTGAAATGGACCGTAAGGCAGTGCAAACCCCCACCCCAAAGGGATTTGGGGCTGAGATTCAACTATTTAGACTTATGTTTTTAAGTCTCCTCTGATGACCAGGAAATCTAATTAAAGAAAGAAATTCCTGGTGGCAGAAAACCCTGATAGGAGTTCAATTGTACCAACCAAGATAAGAAATGATGAAGGTCTATGATAACGGGGTAGAAAGAGGCAGATTCAACAATGATCAGAAAGAGTTGGTGTTCAAGTTGGGAGGCCACTGGCTTCTCGGAAACCTGTGTTGAAATTTCACTTCAATCTCAACTACAAAACATCATGAATCTCCAAAGTCACTTCCCAAGTGACAGAATCATCAAGGAACAAGTTCTCCTAGTGGCCAATTCACTAGGAGCCAACTCACAAAATCATATGTCTTCCAATTGCCCATTGGCTGATTTTCCAGATCTCCAAATCATCAAGGGACTTTTTCCCCTGTGTTTTATACTCGTCCTGCCCGTTTTTCCCCCAACACAGCCCCTGGATTTTTCTTCATCTATTCATCTGCACCAAAAAAAAAAAAAAAAAAAGCAGTGTAAAAGGGAGTGGCGTGGGGAGGGACAGGAGGACAAGGCGACAAGACTGGGGTGAAACAAGTCATTCAGCAAACGGTCTCTCTAATGAATTGCTTTAAGGGCAAACAAGTCTGGTTTTCAGTAATTGGCACAGGGCCATTGTCGAGGACAATCAGGCTGCTCCAAGCCCCAGGATCAGGCCCACAGGCCATTTCACTGAGGCTGGTGAGCCCCAGAAAAGCTTCAGTCACACAGGACGGAATCGAGAGAGCCCGCACACCTCCTCCAGGAGACCAGCTCAACCCGGGCTTGTGCATCCTTCACAGGTTGTTCTGCACAATGAACCACAGGCTCTTAAACTAAGAGGCCCCTGCTGCCCCTAGCTTTGGGCCAGCTTGATCCTCCTTCCTCTCCCCTTCTCCCCACCCTTCCTGACCTTCCTGGGATGGTCAGGGGATTTATTAATTCTCACACTCATGGGCTCTCCCTGAGAGTATGCCAGGCAGCTCCACCCGCTCACCTCTAGCCTTCACCATGACCTCGTCAGAGAGCCATTTCCATCCCAGCTAGCAAGAGAAGACACTGTGGCCCAGAGAATGTCACTTTCTGGTGCAAGGTCATGCGGTTGCAAGTGGAGAGCCACACATAACTCTGCATTTTACTTACAACGACAGATTTCATGGGGCCCCAAGTCTGCTTCTCCCTGGGTCCTTCAATCACTGCTCCAATTGGCCATGAGACAGCATCTTTCAGCCTATAGGAACCACAGGGCCACAGCTCACACAACTCTGAGCTGCCCCGGCCTGTCAATTAAAGAGGAACCCCTGGACCAAACCTGTGAATCATATCTAAATGAGTGTTTTACAGGATTTTAGTCACTTTAATCAAGAGAGGTCTAGTAGTGAAAAGGCACAAAGTGATCCTCCCCCAGGGATCTTCATGAGGATCATGAGGAAGCCCATCTTTCCCCCAAAGCCAACTTCCCACAAAGGAGAGAAGAACAGACACAAATTTATTACACATTCACTTTTTTTTTTTTTAATTTTTTATTGTGGGTTGTTCAAAACATTACAAATTTCTTGACATATCATATTCCACACTTTGATTCAAGTGGGTTATGAACTCCCACCTTCACCCCATACACAGATTGCAGAATCACATCAGTTACACATCCATTGATTTACAAATTGCCATACTAGTGTCTGTTGTGCTCCACTGCCTTTCCCATCCTCCACCCTCCCCCCTCCCCACCTCTCCCCTCCCCTCCCCTCCTCTCTACCTCCTCCACTGTATAACCCTGAGGGTCTCCTTCCATTACCATGCAATTTTCCTTCTCTCTCCCTTTCCCTCCCACCTCTCATCCCTGTTAAATGTTAATCTTCTTCTCCTGCTCTTCGTCCCTACACTGTTCTTAGTTACTCTCCTTATATCAAAGAAGACATTTGGCATTTGTTTTTTAGGGATTGGCTAGCTTCACTTAGAATAATCTGCTCTAATGCCATCCATTTCCCTGTAAATTCTATGATTTTGTCATTTTTTAATGCAGAGTAATACTCCATTGTGTATAAATGCCACATTTTTTTATCCATTCGTCTATTGAAGGGCATCTAGGTTGGTTCCACAGTCTTGCTATTGTGAACTGTGCTGCTATGAACATCGATGTAGCAGTGTCCCTGTAGCATGCTCTTTTTAGGTCTTTAGGGAATAGACCGAGAAGGGGAATAGCTGGGTCAAATGGTGGCTCCATTCCCAGCTTTCCAAGAAATCTCCATACTGCTTTCCAAATTGGCTGCACCAATCTGCAGTCCCACCAGCAATGTACAAGTGTACCCTTTTCCCCACATCCTCGCCAGCACTTGTTGTTGTTTGACTTCCTAATGGCTGCCAATCTTACTGGAGTGAGATGGTATCTTAGGGTGGTTTTGATTTGCATTTCTCTGACAGCTAGAGATGTTGAGCATTTTTTCATGTACTTGTTGATTGACTGTATGTCCTCCTGAGAAGTGTCTGTTCAGGTCCTTGGACCAGAGTATACAAAGAACTCAAAAAATTAGACAATAAGAAAACAAACAACCCAATCAACACATTCACTTTTAGTCCAAATTGCATGCTGCACACAGGCAGAGAGCGAGCCTGGGAGGGGTCCAGAAAGATCCACAGAGGAGGCCCAAATCACACTTACAGGCCTCAGACACCACTAAGAAACTGCAGCTCCATCAACCTAAACAGAGGCATCAACCAGTGTGGTGCATGGGAAGACAGGGCAGGGCTGGAAAAAGGGAAGGACAGCCCAGATGGTGGCCACAGGCAAGGGGACCAACCCGTGAGCCTGTGAGAGGAAAGTCTGAGCTGGTCCAAAAGAAGGAGACCTCTCCAGCAACCTTACTGACAAATAGCAGAGAAAGGTGATCCAGTGGCTGCTCAGGGTCATGCTTGGGCAGGTGTGACAGTCTTACTTTCTTCAAGTGATTCTGGGACCCCAATGGTGGTCCTCAGAGGATCCCATATGACCATGTGTCAACCATAATTAGAATGTTTTCTTCTAAGCACAGAAGTCAAGGTATGGGGCCAAGGGCAAGAGCCATTTCAGAGACCAAGGTCACCAGCCCCATATGGGCTGGACTAGGGCAGCAGCCTGGGCACCTGGGAGCTTCGTGGGAGAAAACCCAATGCTCCCTCCCAAGCCTCCCCCACATACCCCAGAGGCACATCCATGAAAGGCCCTGTGTCTGTGGGGACTCCAGGCAGACACACAAGATGTTGACAGAGCCTGCACCACCTCCCGAGGACAGACCCTGGATCTGGGAAATGAACCTTTGAGACTGTTACACAAACACCAATAGGGTCTCACAACATTCTTCTGAGATGGAGACATGGGAACCCAGGCCCAGACCAGAGAGAACACAAGCACCAGCAGGGACCTCTGAGCTCAGGGTGGGCTCAGAGATGAGGCCACCTCACCTGGGGACAGCAGTGAAGGTATGGTAGGGAAGTAGGGTTAGGTGGAACAAAGGACCAGAGCAGGCAGGCCAGGGTCCTTGTTGGATGCTGGTGAGGAGGACATCCAGGTCCAGGCCGAGCCTCCCTCAGATGCCCAGGCAGGTGCTCAGCCCTCCCCACGGGTAGTACAAAGTGAGACTACAGCGTGTGTGGAACTCCAGGGTCTGCGGGCGCCTCCCAGGAACCAGTGAGCTGGCATAGGAACTTGTGTCTCCTGACCCAACGCAGGGGGCGACTCCGGGCCACGCAGCCTTAAGGCCGCAGTGGGGAGGCTTTCACACTGCTCCCCATTGATCACCACTAATGAATTTCTTTGTGGAAAGGAACAAACTGCTCCACAGTGAGATCGGCCAAGGCCACCCCAGTGCGGCAGCCTGGTGTCTTGGGCATGCTAATTACCGCGCTGTCTGAGTTCATCTGATCGGCTTCTCCCTACCACTGTTCCATAACTGACACGCTAATCTGTACCCACCTAATGGCTTCCGAGCGGCCAGAGACTTACTAATAAACTCTAATGCAGACCCATGATAAAGGAAGAAAATTGTAACACAGAGATTAAAAACCGTGATGTCAGCTTCGAGAAGATCGCAATTCACTTAGCTTCTTTTGTAGTACATTCCAAGGACTATTAGCTGAAATTGCTTATTGCCTTCAGGGCCCCTGCTATCATATAATCCTCACGGCTCCACCCTCTCTCTCCCAAGTACGACAGGAACTGCAGCCAGCCAGCTCGGCTCACTTATGTGGTGGAGGTCACAAGGATAAATTCTCAAACCAACAAGTCTCTGGAAATCCTGAGGAACATGCAACTGTTTCAATGAATCAGGAATGATGGTGTTTCCCCAGTGCAGCAACAGAATCCCTGCGACAGGGAGCATGAGACCAGGAAAAGGAAATGGAAGTTATTTAACAGCTTTACTGAGGTAGAACTGATGTGCAATAAATTGCACACATTACAATGTAAAAAGCTTAAAGCATTTTTGACATATGAATTGTTGCAATCACTATTATCAGGATAATGAACATATTCATCACAAAGTTTTCTTGTGTCCCTCAAGCTTTCCCTCCCAAACCTCCCCGTCTCCCACCCAAGTACCCAGGCAATTGTTGATACAATTGTTGATCTGCAGCCTGTCACTATAAATTAGTTTGTTCTAGAGTTTTATACAAATGCAATCATGCAGTAATGTGCTTTGATTCATTCACTCTGCCTAATTGTTTTAAAATTCATCTGCGCTATTGCTTGTACTGGTAACTGATTCCATTTCATTGTTGAGTAGCACTCATCACCTAGGCATATCACTAGTTATTTATCCAGTCACTGGTTCATGGAAATTTCAGTTGTTTCTGGCTTGGAGCTATTATGAATTAAGTTGCTAAGTCTTTCTGTGCATGTTCTCATTGCTCTTTGATAAATACTTAGGACTCAAAGGGGTATGGTAGGTATATGTTCGCTTTTTAAGAAATTGCCAAACAGCGGTGGTATCATTTTATGATCCCACCAGCAGTATGTAAGCATTGTTGCTTCATAAATGTGTGGGATGCCTGGTCTTTTTTATTTTTAGCCATTCTAATAAGTGTACACTAGCATTTTCCTGTGGCATTAACTTGAGTTTCCCCGATCAATAACAAGCATTTTTTCATGTGCTCATTTGCTACCCATGTACCCTCTTTGGTATAGGGTCCAATCAAATATTTTGCTCATTTTTCATTAGATTATTATTATTTATGTTCCTTTATTAGATATGTGATCTTAAATATTTTCTCAGTCCATGGCTTTTTATTCTTGTAACAGTATCTTTCAAAGAGCAGAAGTTCTTAATTACAATAAAATCTAGTTTATCGATTTTTTTCCATTACAGATTGTGCTTTTGGTGTTACGTCTAATAAATCTTTGCTTAACCTAAGGTCACAACCATTTTCTACTGTGTTTTCTCCTAGTGGCTTTTTATTTTTTATTATACATTTATGTCTGTGTGCAATTTGACTTCTTTATATATATAGTGCAAGGAGACTGAGGGGTACTTCTTTGCAGATAGATATTTAATTGTTCCAACTCCATTTGTTGAAAGACTATTCTTTCTTCACTGAATCGCCTTGGCAACTCTGTTGAAAATCAATCATCCATATAAGTTGAAGTCTATTTTTGTATTCTCGGTTCTATTCCAGTGATCTGTTTGTCTATGTTCACACCCAAAACACACTGCCTTGATTATTATGGGTTTTTAATGTTTTTAAGTCATATAGTGTTAGTCCAAATTTATTCCTTCTTTTCAAAGTTGTTTTGACTATTCTAGGTACTTTAAACTTCCATGAGATTTTTTAAATTAGCAAGATAATTTCTACAAAAAAAACAGTGCATGTTGAGATTTTTACTGGGACTGCATTGGATCTATAAATTAATTTAAGGAGAACCGATATTTTAATAGTAAAAGAGCCTTCCAATCCATGAACCCAGGATATTGCTCCAATTATTGTGGTCATCTTCAATCTCTCAGCAACATTTTATAGTTTTCAATATATGTGCAAGTTTTGCTGATTTTTGTCAAACTGACTCCTAAATAGTTCACATTTTTATGCTAATGCAAATAGTATTCTCTATTTTTATTTCAATTGGCCAGTGGTAGTATATACATACAATATATTTTTGTATATTCATTATTTATATTGCCAGGTGGCTAAACTTACTTGTTAATTCTAGCAGCTTGTAGATCATTGGCTTTTACTGAGCAGGTGAGCATTTACATGCAAATCAAAAGTTTTAGTTTTTCCTTTCAAATCCAGCTATCTTTTTTTTTTTTTTTTCTTTTTCTTGCCTAACTGCACTGCCTAATACCTCAGGTACAATGTTGAATAAATGTGGTAAGAGTGGCAAGCACTCTTGCTCCCAATCTTAAAGGGAAATCATTTCATCTTTAACCTTTAAGTCCAATGTTAGTTCTGGGTTGTTCATCTATGCCCTTTGTGACGTTGAAGTTCTCATCTCTCTCTAGTTTACTGAGAGTTTTAGCACAACAGGATGTTGAATCTGTTTGACCACTTTGGGCTACTGCATAACCATGTGTTTTCTTCTAAACTAGTAGTTGTGGTATTTGAATGCAAAACCATCCTTGAATCACTGGACTAAGCCCTGCATGGTCATAATAAGTATCCTGTTTATAAACTGTTGCTAATCTTTTGAGGTTTTTACTTGCCTGTTTTTAGGAGGGCTATCAGTTTAGGTTTTTCTTAGTGTTTTTTATCAGTTTTGGAATCAAGATAACACTAGTCTCATAGAACGGCTTGGGAAGTGTTCCCATCTCTTCAATTTTCTGGAAGACCGTATGTAAAATTGGTCATATTTCTCCCTTTAATATCTGAAAGAATGCAACAATGAAGTTATCTGGGTCTGCAATCTTCTTTCCCAGAGATTTTTAAACTACAAATTCAAATTCTTGAATAGGCATGCGACTATGCAGGCTTTCTATTTCTTCTCAAGCATGCTTTTGTAATTTGTGTCTTTCAAGGAATCTGTCCATTTCAGCAGTTGTCAAATCTGTTGGCATGTGGTTTTCACAATATTTCCTTAGTTTTTTTAATGTCTGTAACCTCCATAATGATGTCAACATTCTCACTCCCAATATTGGTAATTTATGTGTTTGCTTACGTTTTTTGTTTGGTCTTGGTTTTGTTTTCTTGGTCTGTCCATTTAGAGGCTTATCAATTTTATCTTCATGAACAATTGGCTTTGGGCTTCATTTATATTCTCTATTGTTTTTCTGTTTTCTATTTCAACATTTGTCATTCTGATTTTATTATTTCTTTTCTTTTAGTTATTTTGGATTTCATCTGCTTTTTCTAGCTTCTTAGATGGCAGCTGAGGTACCCGATTTGAGAACTTTCTGCTTTTCTAAGGAGGTAATGAACGGGAAGTCACACAGCCATTACTTTTTGTCTTCTTTGCCCAGTGACCTTAGTCTGGTTAAATAAACTTCTCTTTCCCATCTGGAAAATGGTGCCCAAAATATCCACTTTATAAGGCTTTTTAAGATAATTCAATGAGATGTATTTGTATTTGTGTGTGTGTGTGTGTGTGTGTGTGTGAGTGTGTAGCACTAGGTGTCAAACCCAGAGCCTCATACATGCTAGGTACATGATCTACCATTGAAATACATTTCCAGTCCAATGAGATCAATTTTTAAACACTAAACCCAACATAGCAATTGCTCAATAAGAGCTTCTTCCCTTTTCATTCCCATGACAAGCAACCACTCCATCTCATGGTGTGATATAAGTACCCCACAAACCCCAAACAGAGAGATTGATGGAGTATAAAGGTGCCGCAGATCTGATTTATTTGGAGAAAAGCACTGAGGTACACAGTCTAGCTCCCAAGCAAAACTCCCTTAAAGCTGTGATTCTGGACCAGCTTTAAGGTCCAAGCTGGAGAATCCAGGAACCCAGAGACCCAGGGACCCACTTCTCCCTGACACCCAAGGACTTGGTAAACCTCCCAGAGAATAATCAAGAAAAAGGCATCCTCAGTTCCCTTTTAGGTTTCACCTCAGCCGTTGACCCTTCCATTAACCTAGGTGGATTGAGATCCATGTGGGTTATTGTAGGAAATGCATGCTCTTACCATTTGCTGGCTCTATGACCTCAAAAAAATTTACTGAGCCTCCCTGAGGCTGGACTACATCATTGGCAAAAGGTAGATAAAAATCCCAAACACCTGGTAAGCACTTGCTGTGTGTCAGTCTATGTGCTACCTGTGCTAAGTGCTATTCCAATATCAGCTCTTCCAACCTTGCGAAGGCTATGAGGTACCTGCCTACAGGCAATCCAAGACACAGAGATTAAATACATTAGCCAAATTCATATGAGCTAGCAAAGCTGGAGGCGGGATTTGAACTCAGTCTGCGCCACAGCCTAAGCACTAAACCTCCATCTATAAGTGCTAATCACATCCTCCCAGGCTGTGGTGGGAATTAACATTATGTATGCAAGGAGCCCAACACTAACCTAGACCATGAAATGTGAGAGACCCAAAGAGTAAGGAGTGCCATTCCTGGTGGCAGCACAGAGCTGGGGCCATGCTTGGGGCTGCCCCAGTTCCAGAGGAGGTATTTATAGTGCAGGAGGCATCAGGCCTACTCAGACTGAGCTAAACCTGGAGCTGATTTGCACATGGAATTGGCCATTATCAGCTCATTTCCATACAGCACCGACATGGTAGGAATAATTCAAGAAGTCCCCACCACCCATCTCCTAAGGAGTTTCTAGTCACAGCTGCTACCTAGAGATGTCAGAGTCACAGGGACCACCCCCTCATCCTGATTGGCGGAAGGAAAATAAATCCCACCAGTGGGGCTGGGGGGAGACCCCCAGAAGACTCCAGGTCTTCCCTGCCCTGCTCTGCGCATCCTGCCCAGCCCCTGGCAGAGCAGACCCTCAATGAGCACTGGTGAACGACACGTTCACACTCAGAGCAACGCATGTGACACAGCCAATGGAGGACAGTGCACGGCTCCTACTTGTGCCGCAGCATATTTGGCATCAGTTCTTCATTGCACAGATGGGAGGATAATGAATCCAAGGGGACCTGGAGAGGGAGCAGGAGAGTGCATGGGCTTAACCCCACTCCTCCCCTGCACCAGGCTGAGGCCTCCCTGCAGAGGTCAAGAGCAGAGGGGCTGCACATGGCTGTAACACCTGCTTGCTGTGCCCATGACCATGCCCAGGCTAACAAGAGCTCGGGGCCCCTGCCTGCTTCAGGGAAACCAGTTCACTCTCCTACAAAGCAGCCCACAGGGAAAACTGGAAGTGCAGTCCACTAAGATAGTAGCTCTTTCGAGGCCTGACCTGTCACACCTCCTACCCTATCAAGGTCTCCTGTGTCCCCAAACCCACTGTCTAAGCCCCACTGGAAACTGCCAAGGCCTTCTCCCTGAGGGAGGCAGAAATGGAAGCTGCCGGAGGATTGGAAGCAGTGGGGACAAGCATTTAAAGAATCTCCCTCCCTCTTGGGGCACCAGCAGGCTGGCAGAGCTGCCCTGCATATTCACTACATGTATTATATCCACCATCCCTCACCTACTACAGCCAGCTTTTCCCAACATAATCATAACACTGACTCATATATGCCTGTCCTAGGCACATCAATGACCTCACTTAATTCATTGAACATGCTATGGAGAGGTACCAGTGGTACTGATAGATGAAGAAATTGAAGGTCAGAGCAAGTAGCAGAACAGAAATGGAACCCAAGTCTGGGACTCTAGCCTTAGAAGGAACCGGCTATCTGTGGCATGGAGGGCAAAGCCATAGCTTGCCAGGCTCAGGGGTCTCCTAACACCTACCAGGGAAGCAACAGGTGGTCTTATTTCTGAAATGCCCATTTTTCAACTGTCCAGTGACACTTTCCTCGGATTTTCTGCTATCTCAAAGCACAAAGGTACTTGCTGACACTTTCTGTGGCTCTATTTCTCTTCTCTGAAAGGATAGCAGGGGGAACAGGGTCATTTCTGAGGCTCGGGCCTTCTGTTCCCCTAGAAATCTAGGGCTCAAACCACACTTGCCGTCTTTCCCCTCAACTCTTTCCATTCTTTGGGATGACAGAAGCAAAAGCTTCCGAGGCTGGCAATGGGACCGCCTCCCCTCCATTCACCCAGCCAGTCTGCTTCCAAGGCCTGTCACGTCCTGGGCAAAGAAGCC
Source organism: Marmota flaviventris (assembly GCF_047511675.1). Taxonomy (NCBI): domain Eukaryota; kingdom Metazoa; phylum Chordata; class Mammalia; order Rodentia; family Sciuridae; genus Marmota; species Marmota flaviventris. The sequence goes on along the minus strand of NC_092501.1, from coordinate 38,491,803 downwards.
CCCAACATGTCCCCTCTGCTATGGTCTCTATGACCAGCCTCCATCAGGCTCACCATCACCCCCAAAGTCCTCACAAGGCCCCCTCTGTACTGCCCTACCTGCAGTTTCCTGTCCTCAGCATCCCTAGGCCCAGGACACACATGTGCATGCACATGTGCACGCTCACACACACACACTTTATCGCACACACTGCACTCAAAATACAACTTTATACACCCCGTCCTTGAATCTGCAACAGCTCCCTATATATTGACCTTTTGGACCAGAAATCTCTTTGTGGTCAGGGGCTATGATGGGGTGGGGACTGCGGGATGTCTAGCAGCATCTCCAGCCTCTACCCACTAGAGCCACCCACACTCTACCCCACCCCTGTTACTTCAGACAACCAGAACTGTCTCTAGACATTGCCAAGTGTTGCAGAACAGAGGGGGAGGGTATGAGGGGGAGGCTCCTGGCTTGTTGAGAACACTCCCCTACAGCAGAGAGCCCAGCATCTAGCCCAGCTTTCCAGGCCCTTCCCGTTCACCTGCAAACTCCCCCAACTCTCCTGCCTCAGATCCTTGTGCTTCTCTAGGCTCAGGCTCCCCACCCCTCCTCTGCACCCTGACTCCTTCCGCCCAAATCCTCCTTCCTTGACTCAGTCCCAGACTCCCATCTTCCCTGCAGCATAAACTGTGCCCTTGATCAACCTGTCCCCAACACCAAGGAGGTCATAAACCCCGAGAGCAGGCCCGTGGTGCAGGGCTAAGCTGGCTCAAGTGAAAAGCTGATTCTGTGGCATAGATATTTCCCCCATGGCTGATTTCTAGCCACCAAAGTGCTTTCATCAAACATGAGTTGGGACAAGGTGGCCCATTCACTCTCCTGAGCACCTGTACACAGGCTCCACAGCCCCATATATACCTTCTCCTCTTGATGCACCAGGGACCCACCGCAGGTTCAGGGGCCCCAGAAGCCTCATGATGCTGGTGCCAGGCCCTGTGCAGTGTCAGGGAGGGACAGGGACAGCACCCTTGGCACAGCCTGGCTCTGCAGCCAGGGCCCATGACTGCAGTGGCAGGACGGGCAGCAGCAGGAAGTCCCAGGTGGACAGCAGGCACCCCCGACTCGTTCACCCCCATCTTGGAAGTCTATAGGGACCTGATATGCCCTGGACATCCCCGCCCTGTCCAGGCTGGACTAACAAGAAGTGTGCAACAGACACTTCACCTTGAGCTGCCCTAGGCCCTCCAGCAAAGCCTTGTGCCTATTAGAGGGAAGAAGGCAAATTTATTGATGTTTCTTGGTGACTGTGAGCAAGATTCATAGCTGGCCGCAGACGACATTCATCTGCACCTCTGACTTTAATTACCACAGACACCTGAGACGCACGGTTGTTCACAAATACATGTGTGCGCCTGTGTGAGTGTGTGCAGTGTGTGCACATATGCATGTGCATGTGTTCCTGTGTGTGTGAACACACTTGTGTGTGCTCATGTGCACATACATGTGTGTGCAGTGAGAAAGCTCCAGAGCTCTGGGCATGTTGTCTCCTTGACCTCCAGCCCATTTGCTGATTCACAACATGCTCCTGCTCGGGCCTCGTCCGTGTAAGAACCAGCATTCGGTGCCAGGGATTCAAAGTCAAGAAAGCAGGATTTACACCCTGAGGAGCTCACTGCCCAGAGGGAGAGAGAAAAAGCGGTCAGTGCATATGGCCCAGTGACCAGGTGTGAGAGGCAGAGGGCTGTGCAGCCCAGAGGAGAGGCAGACCATCTGGCAGAGGGACAGGGAGCGGGGAAGGCTTCCAAGACAAGGAGACTCTGGAAGGAGTCTTGATGACAGAGGGAAGAGCTGTCAGGCAGGGTGGCGCCTGGGGAGAGCAAGGGGAGGGGCAAGATGCAAAATACAGTGTCCCCAAGACACTGTACCCGGAAGCTGGCACTCACATCCATCCCAGCCCATTAGTCACTAAGCACGCTTTTAAAAACTCCCCTTCCCAGACTCAATGACCTCCAGTTATAACCCACCAATGAAAGGCATGTCAGCAGGCTGGGGATAGAAAGGAAGGGTCTGGGTATTTTCCTGTCTCTGTTGGTTGCCTCCGGTTGTGGCTGGGTCTCCACCATGCTCCTGGTTCTCTCAAGGTGGCCCCTCTGGCAGGTCTCAGGGACCGTCTCTTCCATTTGTCTCTAAAGCCCCAGAGTTTGGCACCTGCCTTTGGTTGTTAGTCTGAGACGCTTCTACCTCTCAGGTGCTCACCTGTGCCCTGTTAAATGCCCTCCTCTGAACAACCCCAGGGGGCACTGTTTTCCTGCTGGGGCTCTGATATACACCCTGTGTTGCTGGCACTTAGGAGTCTTGAGGGAGTGATGGGAGAAGAGGCCAAGGAGCGATATAAGGTACAGACTTCCAAGCTCCACGGGCCACATAAAGGATTCTGAACGCAACTCTTTTTTTAAATATTTGTTTTAATTGTAGGTGGACACAATAATTATTTTATTTTTGTGAGGTGCTGAGGATTGAGCCCAATGCCTCTTGCATGCTAGGCAAGCACTCTACTACTGAGCCACAACGCCGGCCCCTGAACTCAATTCTTAAGGAAGAAGAGCCCCTAGGCAGAGGGGTCTAAGCAGGGCAATGAACTTAAGGAGGTGACTTTGGTGGCAGAGGAATAAAGGGATGTCTTCTAAAACGTAACAAGCAAAATTCACAAATTCATCGCACACACAAACCTACAGCACCTACACACACGCACACATGCACACAGGTTCCTGGGGGACTACAGTCTCTTTTGACAGCCTGAGAAAGCAAAATGGAAAAAAGGTGGAAGCAAGCCAAGTGTCCACAGATCAGTAAAATGTGGCTCATCCACACAATGGAATAGTATTCAGCCTTAAAAAGGAAGGAGTCGCTGACCTACTAGGACTTGAATGAACCCTGAGAACACCACGCTAAGTGAAGCAAGCCAGGCACAAACAGGCAAGTTCTGTATGACTTCACTTAAATAAGGAACGAAGGACAAATTCATGGAGAGCAAGGAGAATGCGATGCCAAAGCCCACAGGTGACACTCACACCTACACTGTGTCCATACCTCAGAACCACGTGGGTATCTAGCAACAAAATCCTTCAATATCCCACAATGAGGAGGCAGCCTCCCCAGATCCTGGGCCCTGCCGTGAGCATGAACCCACATGGACTGTGTGTATGAGGGACCAGAGAGTGTGGGGCGAGGAGGCAGAGATGCGAGGAGAGGGCAGGAGCCAGAAAATGCCTCCCCATCAAACCACAGCAGCCCCTAACCCCGAGGCTCAGGACCCTGTCCTACCCACCCCATCTCCTCCTCATGCTGGGGAGGCTGTGCTTGAACAAACCCTGGAGCACCTGGCATGAGGAGAAGGAGGGCTTGAGACTGAAATCCCCCTAACAGCCAGGGCCTGCTCCCTGGAGGGGCAGGTGGCCCATGCCCACCTTGCGGAGTTCCTGTGAGATTGAGATGACTGGGGCTGCACACGGCACAGAATAACTGGACAGTGAGTGTTTTACTCCCTCCTTCTGCAGGACATGTCATTAGTGAGACTCCATAAAATGCCTCTGGAAAGCCCACAGGCATGGCAGGGTAATGTCCACATCTTCACTGAAGACTTCAAGGTCATATGAATGACGAGTCACCCAAAGACACTTGGGACCAGAGCTAAGGACCTTCCTGTTAGTGTCCAGGGCTCCTTGGGAGACGGAGGCAGCCCCTTTCAGCTCAGACCAGCTCTGACAGTTGGCAATAACCTTTGAGTCTGAATCCTGTTCCCTGCACCCCCACCCCCACTAGCCTGGGGCCTGGGCTCCTCAGAACAGACTGTGTGCTCAAGTCAGCCCTTCCCCAGTCCCAGGCCCATCAGCCACTCCTCCTGAGACCTCAAAGACCCTCTTCTCTGACTTCATGTCAACTTGACTCCATCGTCAGAGAAGCATGGTCTGTCAGGGCAGGACACACAAAGGGCCCCCCTCCATCCTCACCATCTGCCTCCCACTTCTCAGGACCACCAAGCTGCAGGCGGCTGGATTCTCAAATCCCCTCTCACAAGAGCTGCTGCCCACCCAAGGGATCCCTTGCTGCATCTCATCTGGTTGTCTTATTTTGGATTGTGTCCCTGACTTTCTGCCTAATCACACTTCTTCTCAGCAATATGGCACCCAAGAAGTTATCTTCCTTCAAGACATCGAGAAAAACAGGGACCAGAACAGGGCCTGTTTTCCTCGTCCTGTCTAATTTTGGCAACTGCAGCCTCACCACCATCTTTCAGTTTCCTGATTTGAAAACAGAGTCCCCTGTGACCCAGAAACTCTGCTTTCTAGCAATGCATCCCATACATGTACTTAGATATGCTCGTGGAGATGTCTATTCTAGGGTGTGTGCTGCAGCACGGTGTGATGGGGAGACACCAGACATCACTAAATGGGGAAATGGATAAAGCAAGCCCATAGTTGTCTGCCCTGAGGAATGTTGTGTCATACAGCAGGTAAAGAGAATGAAGTAGAACCAAGTGCGTATGTATTAATCACAGTGTAATAACAATAATTCCAAAGCAAAAAATTTTTTAAAATCTGTTCTTCTGTGGGGGAAAAAAGGCACACTTATACATTATACATTGCTGATGGGACTGCAAATTAGTGCAGCCAATCTGGAAAGCAGTATGGAGATTCCTTGGAAAACTGGGAATGGAACAACCATTTGACCCAGCCATCCCTCTCGTTGGACTATACCCAAAGGACTTAAAAACAGCATACTACAGTAAAGTAGCCACTATTTTAAAGTTTATGGCAGCACAATTCACAATTGCTAAAATGTGGAAGCAACCTAAAATGCCCTTCAATAGGTAAATGGATAAAGAAACCATGGTACATATACACAATGAAATATTACTCAGCATTAAGAGAGAATAAAATTATGGCATTTGCAGGTAAATGAGTGGAGTTGGAGAATATCATGCTAAGCAAAGTAAGCCAATCCCAAAAAACCAAAGGCCAAATGTTCTCTAAGTAAATGCTGACCCAGAATTGTGGGGGAGGGGATGGAGGACCTTTGACTGGGCAAAGGGGAGGGAGGGAAGGAAAGGAGGCATAGGAGTAGGAAAGAGGGTGGAATGAGATGGACATCATTACCCTAGTACACGTATGACTGCACATGTGGTGCGACTCTACATCGTGTACAGAGAAATGAAAAGTTGTGCCGCAATTGTGTACAATGAATCAAAATGCATTCTGCTGTCGTGTATAATTGATTAGAATAAATTCTTTTTAAAAAATCTATCATTCTATATTTTCCCATAATGCCTGCAAGTTTTCTGTTCCCACCACATTGCCCTCCTCACCCCATCAGGACTCCAGCCCCTGTGCGCACAGAGGCCTCCCCAGCCACTTCAGCAGCTCCATGGCAGGCCCTGCCCACCCTCCGTCACAGCCTTCATCTGCCTTACAGCAGTCATTGTCAGGGTAAGGAGGTACAGGTCACTCCTTCTGGCTCCCCTCCAATTCCCTAGAACCCTACACAGCCCTCAATGGGTACATGTCCAGTGGAACTGGACAGAAGAAATGGACCCATCAAGCCTCACTCAGTGGGCAATGAGGAATGCCACAACATGCAATCCTTGCCAAGCACAGATTCATGACCTCTTTCAAGGCCAAGCCAAAGGAAGTTCACATGAAGGTAAATCCAACCGCTCCACCACTCTCCATCCAGACTGGGATGGGACAGGGCCACACTCCATGGTCAGCAAACTATGCTCACCGAGAAAGTCAAAGGAACCCCTTTGCTTCATTGGCTTCAAAGCTGAGCTGGAGCTACCATGCATTCTGTTCCTCAGTCTCTCCAGAAAACATCAGTGCCCTCTGGGGAATTCTTTGCAGGTCTGGGAGAAGCCTGGTCCCTCTGCTTCTTCCTTCCCAAGGGTGTGCAGTCCCTATAAGTCACATCTTCAGGCTTTTTCACTCTGACAGTCAGGAGAGCACAGCCAAGGCAGCCTTGGTTTTGGCTTCCCAAGTCTGCTGATTTCTTAACCTCATCACTTCTCGAGCATCATTAGAAGCTTCTGCAAATCCTCTCTGGATATGTGCAGGAAACACACCAATGAGCAAACAGACAAACAATGCAATCCACCAAACTCAAGACAGGGTGCCCAGCAAAGGAACGGAACAGACACTTCCCAGAAAAGTGAAATATGATTAGTCGAGAAATATATGAAAATAAGAGAATTCAAATTAAAATACACTGAGATTTCATCTCATTCCAGTCAGAATGGCAATTATCAAGAATATAAGGAAGAATAAGTGTTGGCAAGGATGTGGGGAAAAAGTACACTCATATGTTGCTGGTGGGATTGCAAATCGGTGCAACCACCCTGAAATGAAGTATGAAGATTCTCAGAAAACTTGGAATGGAACCACCATTTGATCCAGTTATCCCACTCCTGGGTCCTATATCCAAAGGACTCCAAATAAACACCTTTATTGCTTCAAAGCTGAGCTGGAGCTACCATCCATTCTGGTCCTCAGTCTCTTCTGAAAACCTCAGTTCCCTCTGGGAGATTTAAAATCAGCATACCATAGTGATACAGCCACATCAATGTTTATAGCAACTCAATTCACAACAGCAAAGCTATGGAACCAACCTAGGTGCCCTTCAACAGATGAATGGATAAAGAAAATGTGGTATATATACACAATGGTACATTATTCAGCCATAAAGAAAAATGAAATTGTGGCAATTCCATTAAATGGATGGAACTGGAAACTATCATGCTAAGTAAAATAAGCCAATCCCAAAAAACCAAAGGTCACCTGTTCTCTCCAATATGGCGATGCTAACACACAATAAGGGGGCATGGAAGGAAGAATAGAAGTACTTTGAGTCAGACAAAGGGGAATGAAGAGAAGGGAGGGAGGATGGGAATGGGAAAGACAGTAAAATTAATCAGACATAACTATCCTATGTTCATGTATGAATGTAAAACTCCACATCATGTACAACCATAAGAATGTATGTATAATATGTCAAAATACTCTCTACTGTCACATATAAATACAGAACAAGTAAACAATTTAGGAAAAAAAAAAAAAAAACAGGTTTCCCAGGCTCCTGCGAGTGTCCTGTCCTGGACAGTAAGGCTGGCAGCAGGTGAGCACCCAAGCCACCACAACAGGTGGGCTGGAGGGCAAATTCCAGGGAGGAAATGCCTACCTGGAGGCCAGCAGAGGAGACAAGGCCAGACACACAGAAAATGGCCATGTCCAGCAGTAACCCCCATCCTCTGATTCTCAGTGGCCTGAACCTTCAGAGGGAAGCAAGTGTGGGCAGCAGCTGGCAGAACCCAAACACAGTGGGGAACAGCCACACAGGTAGTGATGCAGACACAAAGGACGGCTTCTATTCTTGAGCATCCCGACGAGACAGAGGGAGCCGGCACAGGAGAACAAGGCTTGAGGGCACAGCACAGACCTCAGGTGGAAGAATGAGCTCTACCCTGGACACATGCGTGGACCTCTGCGACCACCCCATCACCACCTGCCTGGGTCCCACGAGGCCCCCTTCACATTGACCCCTTCAGTCCCCTCCCAGCTTTGCCCTAAGCTGCTGACCCTCTCAAAGCCTCCTGACCCTCCAGTCACAGCCACACATTGCACACACGGGTCTCCTCCACCTCACACAGCCCTCCCCGCTCCTGCTGAAAGTCACAACCCACTACCTCCAGGAGCAGAGGTGGGGCTCCAGGCCTCTAGGCCTCCTAGGACAACGGGTTCGAGGCTGGCCTGAGCCGCAGGCCGAGTCCCCAGCAGTGTCCTGGGAACTGAGGAAGAGCAAGGAAAATGAGAAATGACCTCGGACCACAGGGAGTGCCATAGCTCTCAAATCCATCATTTCATTCCAGCCTCACGGGAACCCACTAAGGCGGGCGTTTTATCATCCCCACTGCCAAAATGAGGAAACAAGGGTCAGGGAAGAGTGCCGCACACCCAGAAGCGCACTAGAAAAAGGCCGAGTCAAAATGGAGCCACGAGAAGCGGAACTCACCCTACAGACCTCGGCGGCACTGCTGCCATCACACGGTGACATAAACAGGCGCTCCGTGTTCATCCCTCCCAGGAAGCTGGGGAGAAGCTTCTCAAGGACTGGGCATGTCTACACCACCATCCTGCCCTGACCCTGACACACTCAAGGGTTCCCTGTTGGAAGGAGGGAACTTCCCTCATCCACCCTCAGACTCCATGGGATATAGATATTACAGTTATAACTGGAAATCTCCAATAAACAAATAAATGCTTGGGTTGTGGTAGAGCACTTGCCTAACATGTGCAAGGTCCTAGGTTTGGTCCCTGGTGCTGGAAGGAAAAAAAAAATGCTTCCTGAGAGAATAAATGATGGACCATCTGAAAAATATCAACTCATTCACTCATGCACCATATATATTTAATGAGCATCTACTAAGTTTCAGGTGCTGTTCTAAATGCTGCAAATCCAGCAGCATTCAACATAACAAGCAAAAGTGCCTGATGTAGTTGGGTAGGAGGAATCACTCCCAATACCCTATAGCACAGCACAAAAACTATCATTGCCAACAATTAAATGTAGATTTCAACATAGCTAGTAGAAAGGATTTTGATGTTCCCAACACAAAGAAATGAAAAATGTCTGAAGTGACAGATATGCCAATTTCTCTGATCTGATCATCACACATCATATACCTGTGTTGAAATGTCACATGGAACCCTATAAACGTGTACAATTACTATGTGTCAATGAAAACAAAAAAAAATGTATTTTTAAATAAACTGCCTGTCTACACAGAATTCACATTCTGGCTGGGGATAGACAGATTTCAAAAACTGAGTAAATAGGAATAAAATGAATGGGAACAAATAAGAGGGAAAGAGGTGCCAAAGAGAAACAGAATCTCAAAGCTGAGGAAGTGGTATTCAGATATCTGCAGAAAGAGTGTCCCAGGCAGGGAACAGCCAGCACAAAGGTCTGAGGCAGGTCTGTGCCTGGCATGTTCAGCAGCAGGAGGAGCTGGAGAGGCATGAACAAATACAATGGAGAAAAGGAAGTGAGAGAAGGCAGTGAGTGGAGGCCCAGCACAGGTACAATGGCTATTACTCCTGTATAAGAGAAAAAAGCTCCAGTGGTCAGAGTGGACCTCTAGATGCACCAGGAAGTTGCTCCTAGCCTTTCTGTCCCCCAAAAGTTCCATAGGGATAGACATTCCTTAAGATATTCAAGAGACAAGCCAAGCAAGATCCTGTGGGCCTCCCACCCAGCCAAATCAGTGCCGAGAAACGGGGCAAGAGATGTCTGCTTCCGGGGCCTCCTGTGCGAATTCAGGTAGGATCCTTTTGCAACAGGCCAAGAAAAACCTTTAAAGCAGAAGCTCTTGCCCTGCTCGTTTTAGTCAGCTTTTTCACTGCTGTGACTAGAGGACCCAACCAGACAACTGTAGAGGAGGAAAAGTTCATTTAGGTGCTCACGGTTTCAGAGGTCACAATCCGTAGACTGCAGACTCCATTCCTCAGGGCTTGAGGTGAGGCTGAACATCATGGAGGAAGAGAATCCCAGTGGGAAGCGGCTCATATGATGATCAGAAAGCAGACAGAGGCCACGCTCCAGTTACAAAATATATACCCATAGCCACGCCCCCAAATGAACCACTTCCTTCAGCCACACCCCACCTGTCTCCAGTTACCACCCAGTTAATCCCACCAGGAATCAATTCACTGATTATGCGAAGGCAATAACCCAATCATTGCTCCTCCAAACCTTGTCTTACATGTGAGCTTTTGGGGGACACCTCACATCCAAACCGTAACAGATCCTTTTGCAACAGGCCAAAAAAAAATCATTAAAGCAGAAGCTCTTGCCCTGCTACTGTGCTGAAAGTCCAGCCACAGAGGAGGGTGGTTCTCTGATACTCATCTTGCAGATCAAACACACCAAAGCTTGGAGAGTACCCAGCTTGCCCCAATGAAGTAAGCAGGGGAACATGGACTTGAACAGAGTTTGAGGTCACATCCCATTGGTGCCCTTCATGGAATTCTGATATTTAGCAAATCACCTCTCCCTGTTCCCTGCTATGTGTGGACTCAAGGAGATTTGGGGAGAAGGGAGATTTCAATGGGAGCCCACATTTGTTCTCCAAGAAGCACCGTGGGGCACGTGTGGGAACCGACACAGCCTCACTTCCCTGTCTTTATCCACGCTGCACCAGGCACCTCCTCAAGTCCCCAGACGCACGGCGGAACCCAATGGAGGGGCGAGGGAACTTCAGAGCTAATGAACTTTAATCTTCTGGCGAACACTACAATTAACGCGCCCCAAAGTACAGTTGCTTTGTAATTAGATTGAAGAACAAAACCCAAAACACTCGTCCGGGTAAAGTTATTGTCGAACTTCTTCCGTAGGTTTCCTAGCAATTAAACTCACTTGCTCATTTCATCTGGAAAAAGTATTTATTACTTCAATTTAAACTAATGCCATAATGATACGATGTGTGTTATTAACCAGATCTCCTGCCAACGCAGTTGAGTCCTCTGGTCTGCTCTGCCAGGGTCTGGAAAGGACACGCTGTCGGCAAGGAGGACCGATTAAAATAGCATTTGTCCTAAAAATTCTCTTTCTTCCAGGAAGTTTTACTTCAGGAAGATTCTAGAGGTAAGGCCCAACAGCTGTCAGGTGTTTGCTATGGGAACAAAGAGGGTCATCCTGCTGAGGCGTAGTGGCTCACAAGGACCACGTGTGCTCAGGCAGGGAACCTCAGGGAGGCTGGGCAGTTCAGCCCCACCATGGGGCTTGGATGGCACCCTGCAGGTCAAAGAGCTACCTCCAAGCTCTGTCTCCCCAGACACCAAGAGCACAAGCAAGATACAGCAGAATTTCTGCAGAACAAGCCAGGACTGGGATTCACCAGCACCCCTTGGGATTCAGCAGGCCTCCTTTGGGCCACAGCTGGGCAAAGTTCCTGAACAATGGATCTTACTGAGCACTTAGCAGGCACCAGGCACTAGGCTAAGCCCTTTATGTAAATGAGTCATTTACTTCCCACACTGACCACATTGGACAGAGATAATTATCTTGTCCCAGTTTTACAAATGAGGAGATTGTTGCATAGAATGGTTAAGTGACTTGCCCAATGTCATACAGCTACAGAAGCAGATGTGGGATACATTCCAACAAGACTTCTCCAGAGCCCACGCCTCTAACTGCTAAACTCAAGGGCCATCCTCAGCCAGGGGAACAAACAGCCACATCTCTTGCACCAAGATTCTCCTGAGGTTCTCCGTGCCTACACCCACCGTTGTGAGGAAAGAATTCTGACCACTGCCACTGCTGGTCCCCACTCATGGTTTATTGTGATCACACAGACCATTAGCCTGTGCCAGGCACTCTGCCACATGCTTTCCCTTATGGCTCAGAGATTACAATCCTGGTTCCATAGAGGAGGAAGCTGAAGCTCAGAGAAGTCACCATGGGCGGTAAGTAGGAGGGACAGAGTCACACTCCCCAGCACGTTCTCACTTTGCTATTGTCAGCAAACATTCACTTTTCTATTAAATGTACACATTACAATTTGCTGAAGATGGATATTTAGGTTGTTACTCATTTCTGCTGTTACCAACAATGTTGCAATAGATTCTTTCACACTGAAAAAAAACCAAAGTCCACCTGTGGTGCTTGCTATGCACAGTGGAGCCCTGGATAGCCTGCCCAGCATCCCTGAGGTCTCACTGCCCATGCCCATGTAGCACTTATGAGCCACTCCATCTTCTCAGCTAGCCACCCCGGCTGGTTGCCATAGCAAACACCTGACAGCTGTTGGGCCTCACTTCTAGAACCTTCCTGAGGTAAAACTCCCTGAAAGAAAGAGAATTATAGGACAAATGTGAGCAGAGATGCCCAGGCTTGGGGAATCAGACCTGGCCAGTTACCGCTCACCAGCCACATCCTAGAGCAACTCCATTCACATCTCTGAGCTTCAGCTTCCTCATCTGTAAAGCAGGGACAGCTCAAACCCACCTCACGGAGCTGGTGCAGCTAAAGCTTCTTCGTGGCACCCAGCACAGGAGCTGGTGGTCACTGGCTGGAGGCCTGGATCATCTGGGAAGTTCAGTCCTGCCTCTGGCAAGACTCTGGGCCCACAGTTTGTCCTCAATCAGATCACAGTTCCTGTTCATGTATTGGTTTCTTTCCTTTTATTTATAGTCAATCAGTCTGGGCTGGAGGCAGTAGAAGGTCTAGAACCTTCCAGCGATGAAGGCCACACTATCTCCATTGTCTGCCCTTAGATCCCTGGACTGAGGATAAAAGAAAGAACCCCAGGGTACTAGCCAAGGAAGCAAGTTATGGCCCCCGGGGATTCTGAGCTCCTCATTGAGGCCTCTGTAGCCTGCTCCAATCTGTCCCTCCTTGTTCCTGGCCACCACCCATAATCCAGCCACGTGATCTTTCCTCTTCTCATCACTCCCAGGCCTTCCAGCTTATTCTTCCCTCTGCCTGGAACATACTTCCCAGTCACACCTCTCCCCATTGCCCTTTGCCTGCCTAACTTCTACTTGAGCTTTATGTACTTGTTTAAATGTCAGCTCCTCCAGGAAGTTCTCCCCGACCCCCCTGTCACAGGCTATGCTGAATGAGCCTGAGCCTTCTTCAATCACCACCAAGAACATGACCAGTCCTATGGTCATGTCAGGGCAGGACAGGGCTTAGGTGGGAAGGATGCTGGGTCACAGATGCAGAGAGAGGTGGGCTCACCTCAGGGGCCAGGCAAAGCTTAGACTGGGCCCTAGCTGTAGATGTCCTGCCAGGTGAACAAAATCTGCTCTCCATGCAGAGAGCAAGGTTTCAAAAGGAAACTATCAGTATGACATCTGGGTAGGGAAAGACTTCTTCAATAAGACAAGCAAGAGAACTAACTATAAAAAGACAAACACATTTGACAACAATACAATAAAGAACTTCTGTTCATTGAGACAAGCAACTAACTGAAGGGAGATACTTGTCACACATAGCTTACAAAAGAAAGGGCTCGATGTAAAAATTAACAACTACAAACAGGCACTTCATAGAGAGGAAAACAAAAATAGCCCATGAAGACACATAAAGATGTTCAACCTCATTTATCATCAGAAAAACGTAAATCAAAATCAGAGTAAAAGAACATTTTGCACTAGAAATTTAAATGTACAGACAATACAAAGTATCGGTGAGGTCCAGCACTTAGCGAGTCACCGTACACAGCAGACGGTGGCATAAATAGGTAGGAATGCTTTAAGAAACAATTTGATATAAGTGAATAAAGCAAAACATGCATTGGCCCATATAGGCCCAGCAGCTCTCCTCCTCCAAATAGACTCTCAAAAACTCTTGCACACAAACACCAAAAGAGAAAGTTCTTATCAGCGTTATTTGTAATAACAGAAATCTGGAAACAATCCAAATGTCCAATAACAATAAGATGAATAAATAAATTCAATATACTGTGCAAAAAAATGATTAATATACCCACATCAAGTGGATGAATCTCAGAAACCTAATGTGGAGTGACAAAAGCAATCACAGAAATATACAGAAGTGTTATTCACATGTATAAGATTCACAAACAGACCAATTAAACAATATGTATTTGAGGATTCATAATTATCAAGTAAAGCCAGAGACTGATTAGGACCTAGTCAAAACAGTGTTTAAGTCCTTGTAGGGGAGGAAATGATGAGAGTAAAGTATATAAGGGCTTCTTTACATTTTTTTAAAACTGATTATAGGTTCTGGGCATTCACTTTATTATTTTTTAATTTGACATATGCATTAAAACTATGTATAACTTTCATTCTATTCAAAATAATTTTAAGACTAGACAATGACCATCATGCAGAGCCCTGAGATTTTATTTTTGCAGAATCCTAGCTCTCAACCCATCCCAGGCCTGCAAGCTGGACCAGAGACCCAAAAGGGTCTACCAGACCTTAAAGATGCTATAAAGAATCCTTGGACTGTTACTTCAAATACCAGCCCTGTACAGCTCTAGCCAAGTTGCTACACCCCTCTGTTTCTTCATCTAAAATGAGTCCTTGGCAAAATACACAGTACATGGTAGGAACTCAGTGAATATTTGCTGAATGAATGAGTCAGTGATATCTAAGATCCCATCACAACTATAACCCTCATCCAAATATAGAGGGAAATTGTGGCTACAGCTACTAGCACCCACCCCCAACACACACACACACACACACACACACACACACACACACACACAAATATCCCAGCATTTTAAGTGGCAAGACAGAAAGTTCTCTGTTCTCTTTCATCCAAACTTTTGATATTTTAATGTTACAGATTTTCTATCCCAAATGTCAGTTTCTCTTTTATTTTTCCTTTTGCTGTCACAACAAGCACACAAGTATATTCCATGGAATTTTACCAAATGGCACATCTCATATTTTGTAAACCATATACACACAAACTTCTCTCTCACCCTGCATTAGTCAGCTTTCTGTCACTATGATGAAACACCTGAGGCAGTTAATTTATAAAAACAGAGTCTTATTCTGGCTCACAGTTCTGGAGGTTCAGGTTGAAGATCTGGCAGCCTCATTGCATTGGGCCTCTGGCAAAGGAGCCACGTGGTAGTGGGAGTGCATCGTGGAGCAAGCCACTAATATCACAAGCCAGGAAGCAAAGAAACCGAGAGACTGGGGTCCCACCATCCCCTTGGAGGGCACACCCCCAGTAATCTAAGGGGGCCCCACCAGGCTCTGCTTCTTACAGGTCCATAACACCTCCCAAAAGTGCCACCCTGGGGACCAAACCTTTAACACATGGACTTATGAGGGACATTCATCACCCAAACCACAGCACATCCCTCTGCCAAATTCTATCTCGGACCATGGCTTTTCCTGCTCTGATCTCTGACTCTTAACTGAAATGCCCAGTCCTCGGGTTCCAGCCATAGAAAAACATTTGGGTTTAAAGGAAGCCTGATGGGCAAATGAGGAAGAATCCGTTCTCACCCCACAAAGGAGGAGTCCTACGTATAATGGTCACTAAAGTGACTGACCACAGCAGGCTGTGGCATACTGAGACCATTCTAAACCAGCCCTACCTCCTTACTGGCATCAATTCTGCTTGGCTGGGGATAGGAGAGAGAAGCTGGAGCCTAGCAAGCCCCAAATTCCAGAAATCAGATGGTGCCTTGGCTAAGAGCATAGGTCTTAGAGTCAAAAATCTCTCTCTGAGCCCCCTTTTCCTCATTTGTACAATGTTCCACTAAGCCTACCTCAGAGGGTATTGGGTGGCTTAAATAAAATAATGTATGTAAAGACACTTACAGATCAGCACCAAGAAAAGTCACTACATCCCCCAACCACTCTGTTTGACTTTGGAAGAAATAAAACAGTCTTTACACTCAATTTGCTTTTTAATTGGGCTCATCTGCAGCTAGTGCTGCAGTGAGTGGGATGGAGGAGGAGCCCTGGGAGCTGGAGGCACCATTTGTCTTGGCCATATCAGCAATGAGAATCCACCATAGCACTCACAGTTCACTGCCAGCAATGCTGAAGGAGAAACCCACATCGCTTCTTTCAGGGCTGGGTTGCTGCATGGAACAGCACGTGAGCTTCTACCACCCTGGCTCACCTAACACGGGCACATTGGAAAGTAAGATGGAAGCTCTCTGCCCATGAGGGGAATAGCCAGGTCAAGCAGAGAGTGTCAAGAAGTTACACCTTTACAGTAACTTAATCCCAACAGATTTTCAAGTGAGGACCAATGACCTGGGCAGGCAAAGGCAGGGGGTCCCATCCAGAATCCAAAAGCTCTGGCCTCCAAAGAGCCTAAAGCCAAATAGGTCAGCACCTTGGATAGCGCTAAGGGGGCCCACTGCTCTGACAGGCTTCCCAGTATGTATGGTAGGTCTGAGGTCCCCCATTCACATCCCTGGCCAGATTAGACTCAGCAAACATGGCAGCTCACTGCCAGTCCCTCCCTTCCACTGTGGAAGCCTCACAGAGCCACCACAGCACCTATTGCTGAACCCACATACAGCCTCAGAATCCTACCCAGGGACACCTCAGCCAGCGGTCCACAGTGATCCACTGAGTGAAAGCTACTAGTCACCCTGCATCTTTACGAAATCAAAGGTTAAGGGTGGTCTAGTCAAAAACTAACTTAAACTTCACCAAAGGTGGCAAAAGCATTCACGTCAGAAAACAGGGGCACATCTTTGGGGTTTCTGGAAGGTTCTGGGTGGGGTAGGAGAAGAGATAGGCAGGGCAGTGTGTCTAAAGGATGAAACAGTTGCTTTCCAGTTGCCTACCCTCACCCTGATTCAAATGTCAGCCTACCCAGTGCCCTTTACTGTCTCCCCATCTCTCCTCTGTCCTGTGAGGAAATTATTTAGCAATTCCATGTCTTTGCCCATGAGTTTGTTCACTTGTGACTATTTCTTGAGAGGATTCTCTGTGCCAGGGACCATGCTGAGCAGCAGCAACAACACAGCAGTGAAAAGCACATGTCCCCCTCTCCTGGAGCTGAACACCAGGTGAGGCAGTCCAGTGTCCACTGAGGACCAGCCCCAGCTGAAGGCAGGCTGAGCTCAGAAGAGCGCATGGGCAAGACACCAGCTCTGTAGGACAGGTGGGATCAGGATGTCTTTCTTTGAGGACCTGCTTCTTGAGCTAAGTGGGGATAATGGGATGAAGCAGGGAGAAAATACCCAGGTTGGGCAAGTGCCACCAGTGTCATTCAATCTGCAAGGATCATAGGAGTTTGCACAGTGAGCAGACTGGAGTGCTACTATGGCTAAGGCTCCCCAGGCCCTAGGGTGTAGGCCAGAGTAGAAGGGAAACAACAGCAACTGGGAGAAACAGGCTGGGAAGGACCTGAACACAAGGGATGCCGGGGCATGCCCCTGCCCTGGTGGTGTCCACACCTCCCACAGGGCCCATCCTCTATGCAGACTGGACTTCTGGGTTGAGGCACAAGCCTAAAAAATTTTCAGGGGAAGGCCTGAACCCTGCAAGATGTTCTGTATCACCTTGGGACTGTTACATACCTCCTCAAGGGCCAGGGACTAAGCAGGGGTGGGAAGGAGAGGCCAGGTCCTGGACAGAGTCCAATCAAGTCCCCAGAGCCTCAGGCCACCCTCGTCCCCATCAGCACCTCATCATTATTTCAGCACAAAAACTGTTTGCTCTTTCAATTCTTCCTGGAAGGCTCCAAACAGCATATTTATTCAAGAGCTGAGGACAGCATCCCAGTCTTAGGGAAGCAGAGTATTTAGCAAATGCAAACATATGCTGACTTCTTTTCTTAGTTACATTCTTGGCAAAGGAATTATTTCACCAGGAGACAAAATGGGACTTCCAGAGTTCACCCGTTCCATCCTGCTCCAGCCCATGGGGCTATTGACCCTCACTTGTACCCTTTGTCCCTTAACACATAATGGGGTGGCTGGGGCTATAAGGGGGGTAACACAAGGACCCCTGTGAGAAAAGAGCCCTGTATCCTGACTGGTGGTCACACAAATCTGCACATGTGATAAAATCACCCAGACATAAATCCATACCCAGGACAACATGTAAACTGTGAACAGAGACCATGGACTTACCTGATTCTGGTTGTGATACTGTACTACAGTTATGCAAGGAGTGACCCTTGGGAACTTGGTTGAAGAGCACATGGGATCTCTCTGCATTATTTCTCATAAATGCTTGTGAAACTCAATAATCCCCAAATAAAATATTTTTAAATGAAAACCATTTATCTCAGAACTCAGACTGATCTTTTTATACAGAGAAATCATAAGTAAACATGAACCATTTCTCCAAAGCCCATCTCTATGGTTTCCTAACAAGCACATTATACTTTTTTTCATACGAGAGATCTTCAAAGAAGCCATATTTATCCATGCAGTATCCCCAGCCACAACAACCCAGGCTGGCCAAGGGACACTCTGGGCATCCCTCCCTCTGAACTTTGCCCTAGATTGAGATCCTGAAACTCAGGTCAGATCATGGTAGAGGAAGGCAAGGAACCAAGAAGCTCATGCAAACATCCAACATGAGGGTCAATCTTTAGAGGGGAGGCCTCCAGGAGGACCCAAGATGGAAGCCTCCACCACTGCCTGCATGCAGCTCTTCAGATCCCTGCCAGCAGTTTATTAATATTTTACTGAAAACTCTTAAGATGCTTCAAACTTCAGTTGTCATGATAAGGTGCTGTTGCTAAGCAACTTCAGTGCCTATCTTCAGAACTGTTTTTGCAGGTCTTACCCTACTCATGAAGCTCAAGGTTGGGCCCAAGGACCCCAAGGCACACTCAGCACAGACCACCAACCACCCATTCACAGCCCAGCCAGTTCCCAAGAGCTGGGCCACCTTGGGTGAAGCCACACATCTGAGGTCTCCCAGAACCCAGCCATCCCTGCACCCTAGCCCCAGAGCAGCCACCCACCCGCCACTCACCATACTCGCTGTCGTAGAACATGACGAACTTCTGCCAGCGCAGCTCTGTCACCAGCCTGAGCATGACGTCGTTGAGACGGACAGGAGGTCTCGAAGCCAGTGTGTAGGCCTCGCCGTCTGGGCTGGGGTTAAGGTGGCAGGCGGTACGTGGCGACCCCCCGGGGTTGCGCTGGACAAAGAGGTGTGGGATGTGCATGGCATCTGTGAGGGACTGCAGGGCGTTGGCAGATGCACAGCCGGTGGATGTGACCAAAGCCAAAATTCCCTGGGTCATGAGGTCACAGGCTAGAAAGAGATGGGGAACAAAAGGAGGGGTCACCATCAGCAAAATGCTTCACAGGTTTTGATTCACACAGCCCGTGCCTGGCAGCTCATGCACGCACGAGGCCCCAAGATGCTCCCTCCAGGGACCAAGAACCCAGTCATAGGGTAGGCCAGCAACTCTCATGAACAGTCTCACTGACAATTTTAGCTACACATTTTTGTGCCCACTTAACAGATGAGAACATGGAGGTTAGAAGGGGCAAAATTATTTACCCCAGGCTACACAAAGAAGGATGCTAGAGTGGGGATCCTTCTCAAATCTGCCTGGCTCACCCAAGAGCTCTCTAATCTAGTGATCCTACCCAGGACCATGAGCCCTTTTAATAGCCAAAAACGTATTTTGTGAATGTAGGTATCCCAGCAACCTTGTCATAGGCTGAGAATATGCTGTGTGCTCTACAACTATTGGAAGAACTGAACTGATTAGGACTGTAAGGACTGAATTATATCAGAAAAGCAGGTAGACATGTCCTTACCCCCATAGAACCCAGGATGTAGGCAAAAGAAAAGGCTGAAAACCAGTTCCTCTGGCCAAGTCCCTTGAGTCCTATCATGAAAATATTGGGTCAAACCCCAGATGAAGCAGTTTCCTCCAGAGCCCAGGCTGTTCCAAAACCACTTGAAAAATCACAGAAGATGACATGCCAGCAGCTCAAAAGCTTACCGCGGACATCCAGGAAGAACAGAGAGAGCCGCCAGCAATCTTTTCCAGGATTAATGCACTCAGGAACTCAGCTTTTGAAATCACCCAGTGACCACTAGGGGCGTCCCTTTGAGCCACACACTTGGGCCTTTTTAGGACATCAGACCAGCTAATAGAAAGACGCACCTCCCATGCCACAATCCCCCATGCCAGTTTTGAGGCAAACATTTCTTCCGAATGCTTTGTGTGATGGCAGGAATATGGGAAAGCAGATGCGGTTTCAAAACACAGCCTGTGAATGGCAGCAGGCCATCTGCTGCACGCAGCAGACTTTGAACAACTTTGACAATGTGATTCTTTCGGTCGGGAGCCCTTGGGTTTATGTAACGCCTCCGATAGGGCTAGGGGAAGGAGGCAAAGAACAAGGGAACCCACGGCCCAAGGAGAAGGCAACAGAAGGCCAGGTCCCTCCACACTCACCAGCATCCAAGGTGGCTGCTCCCCTGCCAGGGGCTGAACTTGCCCCTCATGAGCATCCTAATGATAACTCATATTGCACATTCTCCCTGCTGAATCTGCTGCCTCCAGAGCCAGGGACTGGAAGTGGTTACACAAGGGACAATGAAGTCTCTCTAGAGAATCTCAAAGCCACCCAAATGCTCTGCCCTCACCCACCCAGACTTCACAGAAATCCAATCACATCCTGCACATTTAGAGCCCAGGGGCAGCTCCCAAGAGCCTTTGGGAATAGAGTCAAACTCCATGCCTGCAGCCTCACACTCCCTGCCACACTTCTGCCCACTAGACTCCAGCCAACTACCCCTCTTGGCCCCTCAGACTCAACTCTTCAATCTGCATCCCCATTCTTACTTCAGGACTCAAACTCTACTTCCCCAGATAGACTAAAAGCCCCTTGTTGCAGGTCCCCCATTTTCCCTGTTATAGCACTGCATGGTTGCCTGAGTCACTGTCTGGCTCTTCAACTTGATCTCAAGCTTCAAAAGGACACAATCAGTGCCTACTGTGTTCACTATCCTCCCACGGGCATAGAAGTGCACAGCACACAATAGTCAGTAAAGACTCGTGCAAGGATACTATGAGCCCTGAAATTTTCATGCTCCCTGGTCAATAATTCCTCTCTGGGCACCCATCCAAACTGTAGGAACAGCACTAGGTCCAAAAACATGCAGAGGACACTTAGCAATATTCCTGGAATATTGCTGACAATCTAAAAGATGCAAATAGGTAAGTGGTTATGAAAGCGCTCCATTTGCCAAAAGCATATGCAGCCTTTAAAACCATTCATGAAAACATCACAATAACATGGGAAAGTGCTCATCATAAAAAGGTATGTGAAAAATAATGCGAAATTGTATGTGTTTTATGATATCAATTAAATAAAACTCAACACGCATGAAAGAAAATCAGAAGGAAATCATGCAAAATGCTAGAAGCGACTGCAATTTATAAGAAGCCTAGAAGTGGTTCTCCTTCCTTTCTATATTTTGCCAAAAATTTCGTGACATGAATAGGTAATTCCTTTAGAAAAGGAAAAAGAATCCTCCAATAATGGATAAGCACGAAAGCTATGTAAGAGGAGGGATGATTGTGCCAGAATTTCCTCTGGGCCAAACTCTGTCAAGCCGTTGATATATGTGAATTCACGTTGTTCTCAGGACATCCATGGAGGGAAGGGATCACTGCATCCATTTCCCAGATAATGAGATGTGAGACCACACAACCGTCAAGGGACAGGGATGGACGGAGATGCCACCCAATCTCTTTCCAACAGTGCCAGAGACACAGGGGAAATGTTTCTGAGAAGCGGTCAAGTAAAAAACAAAAAACAAAACACTATACAAAATTATATGCTTACCCTGATTACAACTAGATAGAAAGCATCCGTATGAATAAGGCAAAAAAAAACAAACACTAAAAGCTAAGATACAGTTGATGAATAGGCTGTTCTTTCTTCCTTTGTACAGACTCTCTTTAATGCCAAGATATTGCATTTATAGTCTTAAAAAGCAATTTTATCAAATAAACTGAACATCGTGGGGCCATAAATTGTCCCAGGAACTCCAGAAATTAGTTGTGGAGGGATGATCCCAACCCGGGACATTGGAGAGAGAAACCTCCTGGCAGCCACCAGTCACTCCAGGCTCTCGTCAGTCCCTCTGCCCAGCTCCCTCCCAAGTCACCACCTGACTCCCGATAGTAAACCCTATGAAGTCCCCAATTCCATATCCACCAGGCTCTAAAGTCACAGAACCTCTCTAAGCCCCAGTTTCACACATGCCATTGTGCACTGGGGACAGGGGACTGGCTCCTGCCCTCCTACAGCCTCACACTCCCTACCACCCTTCTGCCCACTAGATTCCAGCCAACTACTGTTTCATGCATACACTCAGCACACCCACCCACCCACACACCTCACTCAGGCCCCTGCCTGATCTTGGGATCACCCAGGAGACAGACACCACAATTTGGCCTGAGAGAGAAAAAAAAGAAGAAGACGCTCTCAGGTTCCACGAAGAAGGTGAAGTATGGTTGGCATCAGAGCCTCAAAGGGAAAAAAAAGGATTTAGACCAGCAGAAATGAGGGGGAAGGTTGTTGAGCGGGGATGTAGCATGACAAAGACTCAGGAGCCAGGAGGCACACTCACCAGGAGGGTGCAGGAAAAGACCTCACAGACCCAGTACTGATTTTTCCCTTCTAGTGAGTAGCCATGTGGTCCTGGGCAGGTCTCTTTGCTGAATCTCAGTTTTCTATTTAATGGAGATAAGAATCTCCTCCAAGCAGAACTAGGGGACCACTGACTCAGAACACGGATTACAACTGTCACAATGCACTGTGCACATAAAGATGCCAGACATCAGTTTCCCAGCCCTTTCCTTGGACCCTCCCCATCTCCCCCTCAACTTCTCCATCCAAGTCATGCCCAGGATCTTAAGTACGGTCGTCACACCTAAGATCCACATTGCCCCTCATGCTGACAGCCCCCCCTCATGGAGGTGGGCATGGCTGACCCACCCTTGTGCAGCCATCTGCAGCATCACAAGCCACCCAGTCTCAGCAAACGGGGTGGGTAATTAAGGCTGGAAGTCTCTCCCAGGCACTAATGGAGAGACCCAATGTGAGTCAATTTTCAATCCACTGTGAATGGCCTGCTAATTGGGGCACTGTTGAAATGATGGTTATTTGGAGGCTTCTAACATAAAAATAATAAGATCAAAATACATCAGATCAAAGCCAAATTAGCTATTAGCTTAATCAAGGTTATGTGAGAGGAGACATTACACAACTTGTGCCCTGGTTGTGACAACAGATGCTGAACTCCTGGGTCTGAGTTTGGACCTTGTTGTGGACACACTGTGGGACCTTAGGTGAGAGGGCAATCCTCTTGGGGCTTCTCTCCCTGCCCCTGTATGCACACACATCAACGTCAAATCAAGATGATGATACTCATTCCCCAGGGCTGTTGGGTGCACTCCATGAAAGGTTTTTATCTGTGGAGAGGAATGTGTGCTGCCTGGCCTAATGGGACCTCAGAAGTCAAGGTCCTCTGGCTTGGAGCTTAGAGGTATTTCCTAACTTCTCTGGAGGATAACAGCTTTTGTTATCATTCTTTGCCTCTAATATCACATAGTCATAAAACTGATTTCTCTCTTGATTACAGTGCAGACTTGATGGATTGGTAAGGGCTCCCTGAGCAGGATGCATTGGTGGGGAAAGGAAGGAAGTAGAAATGAATCGTAATGAGCAGCTCAAGATCCCTTCCCAGAGCTCTGGCCCAGGAAAGCAGAGGGTCAACATGAAGGCATGTAAGCCGGTCAGCAGCTTCCCAGGAATTGGGAGGATAGAGACTGCTCTGAATTCAGGGTTGGCACAAGAGGAGGAGAGCCATGGAGCTCAGCCAGGACTCCTAGACATGGCCCCCCAATCCACTATCACACTTCCATCAGCTTCCCTAGGGAAGATGTCAGCATTCAAGGATCTGGTTAATATATGCCAGGTGCAATACTGACCACCTAACAGGACAAACTCTCACTCACTCTCACCCTAGTTTTCTTATCCCTTGGTGAGAAAATTGAAGCACAGAGAGGGCTGGCTGGTCATTTGACAAGTGCTACACAGCCAGAGAACTTTAGAACCAGGTCACCAGGAACCTCCACTACCAATGATGGGAAGAGACGGAGGCCAGTAGGAGACAGCCTGGGACTCTGCAGTTGATCCTACATCCCCTTCTCTGGGTAGAAATCCCAGGGCAACTCCAAGCTTAGCACTCCCCAGGGAAAAGCAAGCAAGCAAGAATATGTCCTGCCCTGAATGAAGGCAATTCTTCAGCCCATCAAGTCATTTGGTACCTGACTGCAGGGTGGGTACTAGAGATAAGAGAAGTGCCTCCTGCAGATATTGAAGTCATTCTGGGCACTCTTCTCCATCCCCATAGGGATATCTATAAAATTCCCAGGACAAGGCTATGGGAAATAATGCCCCACAAAGTTTATGCTAGAAGAGACCCACCCTTTCAGTGCCTGTGCCTGATAATGATGCTGGCACTACCAGCCTGCCCTGCCATCTGCCAGGCACCTTGGATGCCTCAATCCCTAGGCTCAGCCACAACTACTCCCCCTGAGAACCAGATCTGAGAGGAAATCCATCCATTGCAGTCCCTGCTCCTCTGGGATCACAAACTCCCTCAAACAGCAGCCCCTGAGTTAGCTGGTCTCTGGCTACCACCTTATAAGAACAACCTGAGGTTTCCCAACAGACAAGGAAAGAGAGAACATCCACCTGGGGTAGAAGCCTGGTAGGTGCTTCACTTCACCTAGGCTTAGCAAGGCTTGACTGCTCTCTGCAGGCAACAGGAGGGCCAGGCTCTGAGCAGACCCAGACTGAGCCCTGCCTGCCCAGAAGGAATGACCTCTCCCCAAGGGAGACCAGAACCTCTGCCAGCCCTGAGGCTGCTCCCTCAAGCAGGGCTCCTAGGGCCACCTCATGCCTCCAATCATCTTAACAGCTGCAGGCACCCAATCTCCCCCCTGCCACCCTTGTTATCTGAGTCCTTCCTTTCCTCCTTTAAATTGGCACTGGCTTTATGAATATTTGAATTCTAATGGCTAATGCTTTAAATTAAGGTAGCATTTATAAATACTTTATGGCCAATGAATAATTGACCAAATTTAGTATTGTCATAACTCACAGTAAATTATTGATCTATGGAGAATAAACATTTTTCATCTTTTATTAAGACATACAAAGGGTAAACAAAATCATGGAATGAGGCCACATGGGGGGCAGGGCTGTAAAAGGCCAGCTCTAAGTCTCTGGCCCTGGAGTGCATGGATGCTCCCCCAGGCTCCCCAGGGGAAGGTGCCTCCTCCTGAGCACAGAACACACACTTGACGAGCAACCCTGTCCACCACTTGCTTCGGTCACTCTCAACTCCAGCTCTCCAAATTTCTGGAGACCTGCAAGCCCTTCTCCTCCTGCCTTCACTGCCCTCCGGGCCCAGTATTCTCTCTGATCACTCTATTGCAGGGTCCCTCAGTCCCCTCTGTCTTCACATAGCATGGCCATTAAAACCTCAACCCAGAGTCAACCCACCATGGGTAAGCCGGCCCATCCACTTCTCTACCCCTATAAGCAAGCAACAGAGGGTGGCAGAGAGAACCACCCAACTGCAATTTGGTGACCTTGCAACATTATTGTCACTAATCCCCACTGTGGTCACCACCTCCCCACCCAGCTATTCACCATACTCCCCTTCTTTACTATTACCTCCCTTCCTATTGTCCTTGAGCATCCCAGAGTTCTGTCCATGTTCAACTGATGACCTTGCTTCACTCTTCATCAATAAACTAGAAGCAAGCATCCCAAGGCAGCTCCACTTCCTGCCTCCAGGTCTTCCCATCTATCTGCATTTGGACTGAAAGTTGAAGAAGGAAATCTCCCAGGTCTAAGGCTGCTCCCTTCTCCTGGGCTCAGGATGCCCCTGCCTCTTGCCTTCTCCCACACTCAACTCCATCATTTATGTCCTCTCTCTGTGGAAAGATGCATCTTCCATTTGCCTCTGAATATTAAATCCTGGCCCCACTGAAGTTTCCACATTTTTCCAGCTCATAGCCCTCCCCTGGGCTCCTAAGCCCCAGCCAACAGCCTACCTGATGTCTCCACTGGCCACTCAAACTTGACAACACAGAGTTCCCTGAGCTGATTCCTCAGTCTCAGGAAAGTGGCACCCCCATCTACCCACTCCTTCTTGCCGCTTCTTACTTCCTCAACCTCTGCACCTAAGTCGTCAGCAAGTCCTAGATGTTTTATCTCCCAAATATAACTTGAATCTGTCCATTCCACTGCCATCACCTTGGTCCAAACCATGGTCTCCCCCAGTGTGGGCCCATACACCTGTCATTTCTACTTGTCACAGTGATCTGGCCCTTATGAAGCCCCAGACTGTGCTGTCTGTGCTTAAAACCCAACTTCCCATTGTCCTTAAAACAAAACACAGGGCCCTCAGGGCTCTGGGTATCCACACCCACACCCTGCCTTCCAGGGAGCCAGACTTTGCACAGGAACTCCATGCCCCAAGCCCTTATCCCTGAGGGCCTCCTCGCCTACTCCCTGAACTGCCTACATTACTACTGTCCACACCTGTCGGACTAACCCTCCTCCTCTATGTGCTTTGTGGGTAACCATCACCCCTCCAGAGAACTTTCACAACCCCTAATCTTCCCTCACCGTGGTTGATTGCCAACACTGGCCTTGGTAGGCTATTCTGTGCCACCGCTGCGCAGCAGTCTCCTTTCCTGGCCCATGGGCACATGTGCAGGCACCCACACAGTTTACGCTCCCAGGCCCTGGCCAGGTGCCTGCCCTGAAGAACAGAGCTGCAACCTCTTTAATGCTCAAAACAACTCTGGTAGAGAAGAATTTTCAAACTTGCCAATTGCTCTCCATGCCCCCCAGAAAGAAAAGCCACATCCCATAATTTGAAGGAGAGTTAGTTTCTTAAAGTTGACACTCTAACGAGGGGAGCCAGGAGAACTCAGAGGGAGAGAAGGGGGAGTGGGGAGCAAAGTGGCAAGCCTGAGGTCTGGTCTGGGCAGAGCACCTGGGCAGCTTCTCTCCTGGACAGGACAGGAGGAGCCTGCGTGCTCTTCTGGCCTCAAGCTCAGCCCAGCCCAGGAAAGTCCAGGACAGTGAGGCCAAAGGGAATAGGGACTGTCACCTACAGCATGTGGGCAACTGGCTCAGGCAGGATGCACAAAGCCAACCAAGAGGATGGGGAAGAGCTAGAGGCACCATGGGGTCTCTGGGGCCTCATCCCTCTGCCAATTAATGAATCAAAGCTGATTCCCTGCTCCCACGGGTTGGAAACACAGGGAACACTGGGTGGGATCATGCTCACTTATTTATAGCTCTCCAGCTCCTCGTTAATGACTTTTACTGCTCCACCAATGGAACACTAGGCTCCTGGCCGGGGAATTACACAGAAGCCTACAATGAAAGTTAAATCAGGACAGTGAGGAGTCCTGGTCATGTCTGCACAGTGGAGCGCCATAAAGAACCTCAAAAGGAGCTGAGCACTAGGGCTTCCTGCAGCACTTTCAGGGTCCCAGGGCCCCTCAGTCCTTGTATGAGTTTACCTCCTCACCCTGCCTCTGAATGTCTGCATCCCTCCTGCCACCCCTCTAGGTCCACCCACATCCCTCATTGGCCAACTGGTCTCCCTGCCTCCCAGCTCTCCTTTCTCCGGGCCCCTGTACAGACCAAAGTTCAGCACCAAACATGCCCTTAAATACCTGATATGCTCCCTGCTGTCAGGCGGGTGACACCAGCCACCAACCCTCCACTTCACACAAAAGGAGGGAACCATTCTGTTTTCCAACCTTCACATGCCCCATGCTCTCGTGTGTTCATACCTAATCGCTAACTTAGCACATACTGGTTCCCTTTTCCTGAAAGGCTCTTTCTTCTCTACTTTGCCTTCAAAATCCTACTCATTGCTCAAAACCCTTCCCAAATGCCTCTTCCTTTGTGCAACGGTCTTTGACTTCCCCTTGCTATTCAAAGTTAGCCATTCTTTTTCCTGCAAGTCCAAGAACACAGAGACCCCATGGTGCCTCTGATGGTCTAGTGGTTAGGATTCTGTGCTCTCACTAGGAATACTTTATCCTAGCACATTTCTATTGAATATGTATTATTATATCACTTCATGCCCAATTCTTAAGATCCAAAGAAGAGAGACCGAGGCCCATGGCTTTTTGAATCTTCAGGTTCAGGCCCTGGTACAGAGATGTTCAGAGGACATTGGGTGAAATAAATAAAAGCCCAGATGTATGAATACTAAAGAAGTTGTCTGAAATATCGATGTTATAAGGTAAACAAATAAGCCAGAGAATCAATGGGATGGCTTATGGAAAATTATGACTTGTCCATGAACAGGGCTACCCTTGAGCAGCACAATGAAAAGAAAGATCTTGGACTATGGGGCCTCCTAGACTTGGCCCAGAACCCAGGCCCTGTGCAAATGAGCCAAGGGGCTCAGGCAACTCACTTCTTCTAATTCTTCATCAATTGTTCATCCAAGAAGGAAGAATTGCTTAGGGTTGAATACCCCAGGGGAAAGCAACAGTGCTGTCCTGGGGCTGACAAAGGAAGAGAGAGACAAGCAGCCAGATTTGAGGATGGTTGGTTCCATGGAGCCCAGAGACAGGAAAATTCAGGGGTCAAGGCCATGAAGCAGAATTGGCTCAGGGAGGACAGGGATGGACATTAGGTCAGTACAAGGAGCTCTCTGGGGAGCTCCATTAGACCTGGGACATGGACTAAGGGTGGAAAGATTACAAAAGTGACATGGGACATTTCATCTGCCACATCCAGGGCAGTCTGGGACCAGAAAGGGTTACCAAGAAAATGCTTTAAGCTCTATTTAGAGAAAGACAGGGGAAAAGGTAGTGGTTGTGCTTTGGATAGGACATAAGGATGAGGGTCCTGCTCCTCCAGACAGTTGGAGAGGAGGAAGGGGGCATTATCACAAATGACCACCAGGTGCCACACTGGGGCCACCCACCTAATTGCTGAGCCCCATGACACCCCTGGGAGGTGAGTGCAGCTACCCCATTGTATACAAGGGGAACAGGAGCAGAGACCCAAGGTTAGAGCACTAACTAGAGCCCCAGGG
Organism: Marmota flaviventris; assembly: GCF_047511675.1. NCBI lineage: Eukaryota > Metazoa > Chordata > Mammalia > Rodentia > Sciuridae > Marmota > Marmota flaviventris. Next base: position 38,463,160 of record NC_092501.1, on the reverse strand, counting down.
GAGCCCAGGCTCAAACCTCAAGTTGCCTCTGACCTCGAAGTTAAATACATAGTCCAGGAGACAGACAGCCGTGTGCCCTCAGGCAGGCCATGTAACCCCGCTGAGCCTCAGTCCCTCACCTTTAAAAGGATAATAACAGTCCTCACCTACTAGGACTGTTGTGAGGATTAAACAAGGTAATTGATATAAAAGACTTTAAAACAATGGTTCAGTAAATAGTAAGTGTTCCAAAAAGGATTAACTTCTGTTAGTACTTGGCCTTCTCATAGGGGAGGCTGCTAAGTGGGCAGTGGGGAGGATACTTGGGACTGACTCCATTCTGTGTATGTATAAGCCAGTCTTCACATTACCACACAGTGAACTTTATAGAAAGAAAGGGTTATGAGCTGGGCATGGTGGCACATGCCTGCAATCCCAGTGGCCCTGGAGGATGAGGCAGGAGGATCCCAAGTTCAAAACCAGCCTCAACAAAAAGCAAGGCACTAAGCAACTCAGTGAGATCCTGTCTCTAAATAAAATACAAAATAGGGCTGGAGACGTGGTTCAGTGGTTGAATGCCCCTGAGTTCAATCCCCAGTACCCAACAAAATAAAAGAAAGGGGTTATGAAGGTCACAGTTATCGAGGTTTCAATTCTAGATAAGAGGCCCCATTGTTTTGGGGCTCTGATCATGTCGTGGCAAGAGTGTATGGTGGAGCAAACTGCTCACACAACAAGCCAGGAAGCAGAGAAAGCATGGGAGACAGGGGTCCTAGGAGCTCCTGCAGAGAGACACCCCACCCCAATAACCCCAAGGACTTTCCACTAAACCCCACCTCTTAAAGGCCTATAGCACCTCCCAACAGAACAACTGGGGACTAGGCCTTTAACACAGGGGTCTTTTGTTCGTACTGGGGATTGAATCCAGAGGAGCTCCACCACTGAGCCACATCGCCAGCACACCCCCCACCCCCCCACTCTTTTTTTTTTTTTAATTTTATATAGAGACAGGGTCTCGCTGAGTTGCTTAGGGCCTCACTAGGTTGCTGAGCTGGCTTTGAACTCGCAATCCTCCTGCCTCAGCCTCCCAAGCCTCTGGGATTACAAGCATCCACCACCACACCTAGCTAACAATGGGCCTTTGGGGGAGAGTCAAAGAGCTCTCTGAGGGGCTCAGCTGTATCTGTGTCCCCCACACATGAAGCTTTGAGGGATTACCCATATCCAAGCCATAGCAGTGTGTCTGGAACCTGGGTATGGAGATAGGTGGAGGCCACTGACTCTACCAGAGAAAGCAGTCATCTCAGCTCTGCTGAACAGAAAAACCCAAGTCCCTCTTGACCAGACTCCAAGCAGGATCCAGTCTGGGGGACAAGGGAGGGCAGAATCCCTAAAATCCCACCTGCCTGTGGACTTAGATCTCCTGGAAGCAACACCTCTCCTGCGTCACTGGACCATGGGTGAAGAACATCCACTGAACTCAACAATGGGCTCAGGGAAAACCTGCCCAGCAGCCTATCCTCCTGGCCGCTCTCCTGCCAGGCCAGTCTCCTAGCAACAGACCACTCGGAGGCCCTGGACACCAGGACTGAGGAGCCAGAGCTGAGCTCAGATGCGCACAGCCTGCCCTCAGCCCTTCCCACACCCCCAGGTCCCTGAGGCCAAATCCAGTGACTGCTTCTCCTCTTTTGTCTCCTGAAAGGCAAGACCATCCAGATACCAGGCCCCAGCCCTGACTAAGCACTCCTTCCCACGCCCCAGTGACCCTCCCAGATGGGAAACTGAGGCTCAGTGAGGTTGCTGGTTCTCCCCTTCCATCTCAACCTATATCTGACTTCTTTCAGCTCTCTCCGGCTATCTCTAGAATCCTCCCATTGATGCTTCTTACTTCTGGGGCCTCAGTTCTCTCGCCCTAGCACTCTCCCTCAGTGTGTGTGTGCATGGGTGTGCATGCAGGTATGCGCATGGATGTGGGAGGGAATCTTGCACTCTCACTCCCTGTTCCTGCCTGAGTCCTCTTTCCTTCATAGGACCTCCTGCTCCAAAGGGACAGAGAGCTCTATTCTGTGCAGTGACTCCTATCTCCATTCAAGGTTCAGAGGCTGTCCATCAGCCCAGAAGCTCTTCCTGGGAGGTAGTGTGGGTGGGGCAAAGAGAACAGACTTGAAAATCCTGAAGCTGGAGCTACATCCCAGTTCTACCACTGAGCTGCCTATAGCCTGGGCTGGCCAATCCACGTGTCCAAACTTTAGCGTTGTTTATGTTATACAATGGAGGGAGAGGAAGAAGGGTAGGGTTCCAGCACCTGTATCATACAGAAAGCATGAAATCACAGCCTCTGGCACAAAATAATGTCTGGATAAATTCTCAACCATTTCTCCTTGGGAAGTATCTGTCATTTATTCTTTCACTGAGCTGGTACCTAGTACCCTCCTTCCCAGCGCTTTTGAAACTGAAAGCCATGTTAGTGCAGAGACATCTAATAGCACAAAGGAAAAGGTGGCAGGCTGCTGTCTAGCCTACTGAGGGCTGAAACAGAAAGAGATGAGGCCTCCCCACCCCCCATGTAATAAGACATGATCTAGCACCAAACCACCTGTACTCAAATCCGTGGTCTGCATCTTACAGCTACATGTGACTTTAGCTAAGTCACAACTTCTCTGTGACCCTCCCCAAAATGGGCTTATGATAGTGCCTGCCTCACAGAACAGAGAATCAAGTGTCAGAGAAACAAGGAAGCACTTTGACTAGCAGCAGTCTGTGCAGCTACCTTACCACCTAGTGCAAGAGGAGAAGAAAGCAGCTCAGCCAGATGCAAAGCCAGTCAGGGCAGCAAGGCCTGAGCTGATGGTCAGTGGGATGGGCATGACTTAGGTATCCTTTGCTCATCTGTACTGCCCAAGCAGGGTACCCAGGTGTAGTGCTGCAGGTAAAGAGCAAGGAGGCTGATACCCAGCCTGGTTCCACCTGCTGCAGTTACACAGGCCTTGCTTCCTAACATCTTTTCATTGTCCTCATAGTCATCGTGGCAACATAGTCTCCAAAGTTGTGAAAATCATTCCTCTTTTAAAGAATTGAGTCTGGGGAGCATAGGGAGCTTCACCTGCTATAACTCCACCTTCTAAGGGGAAGGAACACCCTGGGAACAAGGGTCTCTGTACGTAGAAGAGGAATGGTGTCAATGCTGGCCAAGCCCCAAAGCCAGCTTTCCCAGTATAACCAACCCCACATCTCGGGGAAGTACTGGCAAACCCTCAGGACACAGGCCATGGCCAACGACTCCCTGACCATGCAGGTCAGCCCTGCTGAGCCCTACCTCAGGGAATGGCTCACTCCTGACCTCTTCTGAGAAAGAGCCCAGCTGGCCCAGGGACATTACCCATCTCAGCCCTCAGGTGCTTCGGAGCAGATGGGGAGAGAAATCAGAACTCTCCTACAGCCAGCAGGGATGAGTGGGGATCTTTGCCAGTGATAATGAAAATTTTCACAGTAGCAGATGCTCTGGGAAAACTGAAAAACAATACAACAAAATTCACAAACCAGAGAGGAACTTAAGAGAAACCTGATGGGCAAGGCTCCACTTTCTCATCAACACCTCTCTGGCCATAAGAAGACAGATTGGGAGCCATTTCCTTCCCAGCAGGTAATCAAACTGTCCCCTGGAGCCCACCATAAATCTTTCCAAGCACCTACTATGCACTCAGCAGGAGCCCCATGCTGAAAACAGAAATGACACAGATCCCGGCTCAGGCCCCACAAACACAGGCCCCTGCAAACACCGTCTGGAGGATGCTGGAGGGTGGGCTGAGATGGCTCAAGATCCCACAGGAAGAATGCAGGTGGGGTCACGTGGCTGGAGGTAGCATGGGAGTCTTTCAGAAGATAGCAGCTAATGCTGGTGCAGACACAAAGGACAGGCAGGTTAGCAGCCAGTGTGAGCAGAGGTACAGCACAGCAGTCTTTGAGGATCTGCAGGAATAGACATGCACACTGGGGTGAGTCCATGGCCCTTGGATGAAGAAAAGGGTGGGGTGCACAGTGGAGTGCTGCAGGTAAGGGTAACACTCAGTTGAGGGTCTTTTTTTTAATCCTAGGAGCAGCAGTGAGCCTTGGAGGGTTCCTCAGTTGAGGCAGGGTCTGCTCAGAGCTGCCTTTGGGAAGGTGACCCCATTGAGGGGGCATGTGGAGGGCTGGAGACTTCAGCTAATTCTTGCTCCTCACCCTGGCAGAAATGAGGACAAGGAGTACAAGGTGCAGGAGGCAGCAAGGATGGAGCCAGGGGTATCACAGAAGCTGGGGTCAGTCAGGTAGAAGCACATGTGGGGGCCAAGCAGGGGGCAGGCAAAGGAGCAGACACAAAGCTCCAAGACCCCAGGCACCACTCCAGGGCCAGGAGAACTGGGATAGTTTATAACCCTCTCTGTCACTCTCCTAGGCCTAGGACAGTGTCACCACTCTCTCCCCCTCCCCCATTTGCAGAAGGGACTGGCTGAAGTTCGGTGATAAGAAGTCTCTCACCAAGTACCATCCATAGTATGGCTGGAGGTGGGGGGAGGGAGTCAGACCTTATGAGATGCACATGCTGCCCACCTCCCAGCCCAGGTTTCCCTCCTCAGGCCAAGCCAAGGGACAAGACAAGATAGAAGCCAGTCTTCCCAGCCCTTCAGCCCCCAGGTAGCACCTGACTTGCCTTCAGGTGATTAAGAGATGCAATGAGATCTGAGTGCCCAGGGTTGGGCCAGTGAGCAAGAGTATGTCAGGGCAAAGAAGCAAAGAAGGACTTTATCCTGCTCTGCCCCTACAGAAGTTTCATGGAGGCCATGCATGTCATAGGCTGGCAGACATGCTGGCGTACCTGGCAACTGGCAGGCAGGATTTTTAGGCAGAGAGGCCTCTGAAATATTATGCATCCTAGGAGAGAGTGCCTGGCAGTAAGGGGCATTGATGCTCAGAGACATCCAAAGTGCAGGGACTGTCACTAGTACTGATCACATCTAAGACTCCAAAGGCAGCAGAGGGTATAAGTCTATGCAGAGCTGTGTTCACAAAACTCTCCAGGTTAGAATGAGCACAGTCCACCCTTCTCTGTACTCCATCTTGGGGAGGTGGGGGAGGCACCCCTTCCTCACCACGAGAGCACCAGGGTGAAGCCAAGCAGAAGAGAAAATGGCAGGTGTACACCCAAAGTAGCACTTCCTCAGGTGAAGACACGTGCAAAGCTACTCCCAGCTCCCAAGACCAAGCTCAGCTGAGGTCACAGGGTCCTCACCCTTCTTTGAGCTGTGAGTCACAGGAGATGGGCCTAGACGTACAGTGCATCACTCCAGAGCATGAGGCTCTGAGAATCTCCAAACACCACCAAAAAAACTGCTTATTGCCGTTTGTACTCCCACAAAGCATTTCCTTTCTGGGAAAGAAGCTCCACACCAGGTAGTTAGGGATGAAGGCACAGTGGTTAAACTGGTGCCTCCCCCAGCCCTGCCCTGGTGGAGAAAGGCCATGCCTGCTCCGTCACCACTCGCCCAAACTTTTCCTGGAGAGAGACTAAGTGATGGGGGCTGTAAGACACAGCCACCAAGGCCCATATTTGAAAAGAAACTAGATACGCAGGGCTGGGCTGGGGGCTTGGCCCCTCCAAATGCCCAACACCTGAACACACATGGCCCTGCAAACGCACAAACGGCCTGCTTTGTACAGAGGAATCCCCATGGAGGTCCTATGGTCATCCCAGGTCACCAAGACTTCTTGAGATTTGGCAGATGATTCGGGGCAGTTCAGGAGATAAAACGTAAGACTCTGTAACCTGCTTCAGCCCTGTCTCCCCTCTCTAGTGGAAACTCCAGCAAGGAAGGGCAGCTCAGCTCAGCCCCCGAGGCAGATGCACTCTCTCCTCTAGGACTGTGTGACTGGACAGCCCCCAGCGAGGCTTGGGTTTGCTCAATAAGATGTGGCAGGTAGCATGCTGCAATAGAGTGTGCAAAACAGACCCGGGGAGGGGCCTAACTTACTCTATGCTTGGCAGCTCCCCTTGATCCATGTGACAATTCTGAAGTAAGATTATTGACCCCGTTTTTCTAGATGAGGATGCTGAGGCTAAGAGAAGCAAAGTCACTTGCTCAAGGCAATGGAAACTGAGTTCAAACATGAGAAAGTCCAACTCCTCAGATCCTTGTCTGCCCATTCTTCCGAGTGGTACAGGAAAGACCAAAGACCTAAAGGTGAATGCCAAGGACTGGCAGAGGAAGATCAAGGACCAATAAGTAAAGAACAGCAACCAATAAGAAAAGATGAGGGACAAGCCCATAAAGACCAGGGACTAGGAGATGAAGACCAAAGAACCAGCAGATAACAAGACTGGTGTTCCAAATCACATGAAAGAAGGAAAATCTTCCTGCTCTCCCCCCATACACCTGTTCCCACTGACCAGACTAATTTTAACCCCTCCCCACCAACTCCTCACTCCCAAAATCCCCACTCTCTCCACAACTCCCAACATGCAGACTCATTTGCCCATGTTCTACATCTTTTTAAGATATCATAACATTCTGAGTTGAGGGAAGGTATTGCTGGCCAGCTGAGTGGGCCCAAGTGTTGGCACCTATCTGAGCAGAAGCAGAAAAGAGATAATCATCTGCCATCTTCCCCACCAGCCTCCTCACTGCCTTCATAGAAAGCTGCCCTCACTCCCAGACACTTCCTGGGAAGAAAGATGCACCCAAAGCAGACCCCATCCACACCTCCATTGACACTCGGGGACCCTGAGCCCAGCTGGGGACTACTATCAGGAATCCTTAATGCACCCAGGATACACCTCTCTCTGCAGAGTCATCCAGACCTGGCCATTGTCACAGCAACACTCAAGCCCCTGGCTCCCTGTCCCCTCCTCATCACCCTTCAAAGCTCAGTTTAAGTGTCCCTTCTCCAGGAAGCCCCTGGGACCTTCCCACCCCCCACAAACCCAGGCCTCAGCTTAGCCTGTGACCTATCATTGTCTGTGCCACCAGGCTGTGAGCTCTTGGGAGATCAGGAACCATGCAAGGCCACTTCAGGGTCCCCAGTGCACTTGATGTCCTGGAAATGATAAAGGGAATGAAGGAAACTGTGTTAGATGAAGCCCAGGTGACAGGACCAGTGTCACGTAGGAACTATCGATTTTGCCCTCCAGACTGTGCCTCCAGCTTTCCAACCGAAGCTGCTGCTGCTGCTGCTGCAAAGACAGTGGGGAGGGGAGGAAGGGGGCATGCCAATTCCCAGTCCCTGCGACAAGCCAGAGCTGGATGCGCTGGGTGATTTGTCAGAGGGCTGAGATAAATCACAGACCAAGATCCAAGCATGTCCATTCACTACCTGCATCTCTCCAGCTGTGACACCAACGAAGGCAGCTGCCCAAAGCGAGCTCAGCACTTTTTTGCCTTAAATGGTTGACTTCTCGAGTGTTTTTTAAAAGGATATAACACCAAGGAAAGCAGTACTCAAGGCTGAGAATTACGAATATTTATAGTGTTTAAGCATAATCACATTCAGATGAGGACTATATATCGCTCCCTGCAATTTGCACTCTTCTCAAAGCACATATTTCTACAGGGAAGAGGACTGACAGCTGGAAGTGGGCCTGGAGACTCAGGCTCTGGGAGACACACTGAGAGGTGCTGGCATCCTGGCTCCAGCCCTGCCAGGCACCTGCCCTGGAGGGGAACATGAGGGCCAAAGAGACTACGTTGTTGGGGGTCGGGGGAGAGGAGAAAGACAGTGCAGAGTGGTGCCCAGGGCTTAGAGTTCCTTTGCCTGTTTGAGTGATAGGCCCTTTTATAAAGTTCTGAAATGGCTCTTACATGCAGTAGTTGCACTTTAGTATCCACTAATAGAGAACATTCATCATGACCTAGAGCTGATGTGCCCTCAGGAAATGAAATTGCATGTTGTTATACCAACCACAATATAGTGATGGGGGAGCAGGCCGCTGTCAAGGCTGAGGGCACTTGTGGAGTCATGATCCTTTTCTACAGAGTCAAGGTCCTCAGGGACTCACCATTAGGGCTTTAGAATTGCACACACCTGAATCAATTAATAGTCACCTGATAAAGGTGTCAGGACCCCGAGGGTAGGCAGTTAGGCTGATGGAGCACCAGGCAGAGGCATGAGAAGCAAGAAGAGGGTAAGGATGAAAAGAGGAGGCATCCCAGAAGACCTTCAGGGCCAAGCATTGGGAAAGGGGACCATTTTGCCCCACATGGGCCGAGGACCTCCTACCTGCCCAACCCTGACTGCCACTCACACATACACATACACACACTTTGCATACCCACAACACATACATACACACACACCACACATATACCACATCACACACACACACACACACACATACATGGGACTCGCTCCTACAAAAAGCTTTTAAAATAGCCCACACAAGCTTACACCCTTGGAGCAGCAAGCAAAGCGAACCCAGTACATCCTCCCACCCTCTGTGGCTCCCAGAGGAGTCAGGTGTTTGCAGCAAAGAGAGGTAATCTGGGCAGGAGCCCCAGCCCACCTCCTCTCTCCCTCCCTAACTCCAGAAGCAGCTCAGGAGCTGGCCCAGCAGAGATGGGGCTGGATACCACTTCTCCAGCCCCCCAAAAGCAGATGCAGTCCCTCCTAAGCTCAGCCAGCACACACTAATGAGGAAACAACAGTCAAAGGTCACCTAGAGACAACTGCTAAGAAATACTAGACCCCAGCCTTGCAGCTCCCTCTGACTTGGCGCTGTGTGCTTTGGAAGTGCAGCCTTCATGCCCTGTACTTGACCCTTCATTGCATTATCCAACATCTGGAGAAGGACACACAACACACACAGAGCATTGCTGATGCAGAGCCAGATACATACAGAATCGCCCAGGAGAATGATTGTCCCTGTGACGCTCTTTCCCTGGCTGCCCCAGAGTCGGGTGCAGCCTCTTGTTAGGGGAGCTTCCTCATGGGGTGAAGGGCTGAGAGGAAGAGGAAGGACTGAGCCCAGAGAAAGGAGACGCCTGGGGGAAGCTGGGGTCAAGAAAAAGAGGTCAGGAAACAATGGCAGCTGGGGCAGGCTTGCCTATCCACAGAGACTGTCCTTCTGGAGTAGAGGGTGGGCCTTAGGCACCACAGGTGGCCCCCATGCCCAGCCTTAAGGGGTGGGGACATGGCAACTCAAAGGGCTCTGGTAGAGCTGGCCAAGCTGCAGCAGGGGCTGTAGCCCCGACACGGAGGCAGCAACCGGGCTCTGAAGCAGGGGCTTCTGCTCCCTGCACCTTCCTGCCCACAGCTTTGCCCTTTGGCACCTTCCCCACAGAAACAGTCTTAATGATTAAGACCCTTGAGGATTCCATGTCCATGGGACCAGCACTCAGAAGCTAGCCCAAGACTCTTGTGAACTCAGCCCAACAACCTGGCTGCCCAATCCCTTCCCAACCCCCACCTGCCCTCCTTCCTCTGGGCTCTGTTCCCTGCTGACCCTCTGCCTGAGGTGCTCAGCCTACCCAACTCACAAAGTCACTACTTGGTCCCCAAGACCCAGCTGGAGTGTGGCTCACCTCCCAAAGGGATTGGGTGCTCCAGCAGTGGCCCTCTTTCCCTCCATTATGGAACCTCTGTGCACTGTCCCTACTGCTAGACTGTGAACCACTGGAGGACCTAGGCTATGCCTCATCTGTGATCTTAGGTGCCAGCATAATTCCCGATACCTGATAGATAGATGGTAAACACTGAGAGAGGGAGTGAATGATGACCAGGATGGTGACCAGGTGGGTGGATAGAGGGATGAGTGGGTGCATGGGTGGGCAAATGGGTGGTAGAAGGATGGGTGGATAGGGAAGTGGATGGGTAGGTGGATAAATGCGATGTGTTTATTTATGTGTGTTTGTTATATGTGGCGTGCAAAGTGTGTGGTATATGTGGGGGGGTGCAATGGTCAGGCGGGTGTCTGAATGGGTGAATGGATAGATGGACAGATGGATGAGTAGATGGAAGGACGATGGATGGATGCGTAGGTGAGTAGGTGGCTGGGTGGGGGTGAGTGGGATGGGGGATGGATAGGTGAGTAGGTAGGTGGATGAATAGAGGAAGGGTTAGGTAGTAGATGGGTGGCTGGGTGGGTGGAGGGTGGGTGCATGGGTAGGCGGGAGAGGACATGTAGATAATCAGAGAAAGTCTGACCTTGCTCTGGCCTTGGTCTCCAGTCCCTCCATGCTGCCAGAACACAAAGGCACTTAGAAGGATTAAGCCTCCTGGATACAATTGAACCAGCTGGAAATAGCTCTGTGCAGCCTGCAGCCGCTGCCTCCCGGCAATCTGCCTCAATCAACACCCACCTGGCCCTGCTGCCACTTCATTCCACCTGACACCCCAGCTAGGCGTCCCAGGTGTCAGCCCCACATAAGGAATCATAAGGGACAGGCCTACTTAGCCAAAGCCAGCAGCGAAGTCACTCTCCTGGATCCCCCGTGCCCACTGGAGACAACAGTGCCCCAGGAGCTGCCACCAGAGCGGAACCTAAAGACAACAAGAAACCACCCTCTGCCATGAGCTGGATCGACCCCCAAAAATTGGACACATGGGTGCCCTTCTAGTCCTGCCGTGCCCCTCGCTTATTCACCTGACAACACATTCATTGCCCTAAAGAGTTGCCACCTCAAGGGCTGAGGCACCTGAAAAAGGGTGACACACCCAGGCAGGAAGAGCAGCCTTGGTGCCGAGGGGGTCTGTACCTTCCACACAGGGACTGCTTGAAGTTCAGGAAAGGGCCCCCACATGGCCTCCTTTGAGCCTCAACTTTGTGCACCTCTCCCCACTCCAGGCTCCCTTGGTCTCTCCAGCCATATACCTTAGGTGCCTCCCACGGGAACCCCCATTGTTCTGCCTGAGCCAGGCCTCCCCATCTTCCGGAATGATCTGGGGCAAGCATTGCAGACCCTCTTTTCCTGGGGCAGGAAGAGAAGTCACTGAGGTCACTGGGTCACAGAGGCACCTACTGGGGTCTGAGTTACCCCAAAACCTCAAGCACCATTCAAGCAGTGTATGGGGTTCAGAGTAAGGACACAGGAGCCAAGCTGCCAAAGTCAAAGCCAGACTCTGCTACTTAACTGTGCGACTTCAGCCTGTGTGACATGTAACTTCTGCATGCCTAATTTCCTCACCAGCAAAATGGACTAATAATAGCCCCACCACACAGGGTCACATGAGTAAATAGCGTAAAGCACTTAGAACGGAGCCTGACTCACAGGGCAACCTCCATGTGTCTCAGTTATTATCATGATCCCAGAGTGGCAGCGGGGGCACTTCCGGGAGTGAGCAGGCTCTGGTCATTCCCAGGCCATGGAAGCTTAATTTTTAAGCAGGTTTGTCATTGCCTGGAACTGCAGCACAGGATTATTCAGAATTCTCCCCGACACCTGGCCTTTGGCTGCTCAGAGTTGCAGAATTTTCCCGTGTTCTGCTTTACTGTAGGGGCTCCAGGGAGGCCAGAGCTGTTCTCTGCTGATGGGTGCTTTTCTGAGTGAACCCAGTTCTTTCTCGGGCACTTCCACCCCCTCCTCAAACCCTGTGCCCTGCAGGAGGACTGCCCAGAGCAGAGTAGCACAGGTAGGCAAGATGCCCTCAGCATGGCCAGAACAGATGGAGGGGGCAAGGCCAGTGCTCCCACCCAGGCCCCAGCATCTGCTGCAGCACCCTCCACACATACCCGTTCATCAAGTCCCTCATAAACACCCCTTCTTCAGGTGACCTGCCCTGGCCCCCAGACTGGGCTTCATCGCATGCCACAATATATGGCCTCACAGCTTCCTCTCAAGTATATGGCCACAACTGCCTGGCTCACCTTGGGAATCCCAGAGCTTGTCATAAAGCTGTGCACTGAGCAGGCCCTGCCAGTGTTTGTTGACTGAACAAATGACCACCAGTAAATGAAGGGGTAGCTCCCTCTCAACATCCCAAGCTCCTGGGCCCAGCTCACAATATATGCTCTTCCTCTGCCTCCCTGACTCCTAACAAGCATGACCTGTCCCTGTACCCTAAGCCTGGCTCCAAGCCTTGCCTAGACTCATCCTATAGAACCATTGCCTTCCCAGACCTTGGTAATAAGAAGAAGAAGGACAGAGGAGAAAGGCCACCATGGTCCCCACTCCTCTCTGGCCACACTCACAACCACCTGGGGGAGTGTTTTCATCATGATATCTATTTCACAGATGACACTATGAGTCTCTGAATGGGGATGAGAACACCGGGAACTTCCATGCCTACTTCATCTCCCTCAGGGTGGGGGCCTCACTCTCCCAGAAGCGACTCCACCACCCCAAGGCACAACGAAAGGCAGAAGACCAAGCTCACTCGGCTTCTCCCAGGCAATCCAGGGGACCCATCAGCAGCACCAATGCAAGGAAACACACATGCCTTTCCATCTCCACACCGGAGCTTCTCACTGTCCCTGAGCCTCCTCAACTTTCAAGACTATACTTTTGCACATCTTGTTTCCCCCATCTGCAAACTCTCCCCTGGCCACTAATAAACTCCTTCAAGAATTTGCTCAGCTGTCACCTCCTCTAGGAAGTCTCCCCTGATTTCTCTCAGATCTCTCCTCTGTGTTCCCAGAGCTGCCTCCCACTCTGGTCAGTGAGCTTCTCCAGGCAGAACCAGATCTGAGCCATGTCCTCTTGCCCCACTCAGGGCTGCCCAAGCCATCATCCCAGGATTCCTGAGACTTCTGAGGAACTAGCCTTTCAGCACCAGGTTCTTTCCAAGGACTTAAGTACAACCCTGGCTCCAATAAACCCAGACATCCATGGTGATGGCCAGGGATAGAGGAAGCATTGCCTGCTCAGCCAGGCTTCCACAAGGGGCCTGTGATACACACTTTGCAAATTGCAGGAGACATACATGTCAGAAAATTGCCTACAATCAATTTCAAAATCCAAATGAAAATGGTTGGTTTGCTCAAGTCCCTGCTAATTTGGCTGGAAATCTAAAGAGGGTCTCCCCTGGGAGGGCAGCAGAGGGCCTGAGGCTGGTGCCTGGGAGGTCAGAGATCCCTTCCTGACCACCCCCTCCTCCCAGAAGGTTCAGGGCATAGCCCCTGTGCCTGGGAAGCAGGGACCAGTCGTGTTGCACCCAGGACAGAGGCTCTGGCTCTGACTGTCCCCGAACCAGCAGGTCACAGGCCACCCTATTCCTGCCCCACTAAGAAGAACCTTCTATCCTGAGCTAGGGTGGCTGGGTCTAGGCAAGCACAGGGGTCCTCTTGTCAATTATTCTCTCACTCCACAAGTGCCCACGAAGAGACTGTCCCAGGTGGGTGTTCAAGCAACGCCAAATCCAGAGCTTTACATGAAGGACACAGGGTCATGGTATCTCTGGAGGCCACGGTTTTCCCACTTGACAAATGGGAAGAATAGCCTACCTAACTGTGTCTCAAAATATCATTTGCTACCATAGGAAGGAGCAAGAGTAAGCAGCTATCATTAACTACCCTGAGGGATCGTGAGATACCTGGTGTTATCCAGCACCTGCTCTGTGGCCCCCTCACTGTGTTTATAGGTTCAGGGTCCTCAAGCACTCACCAGCAAACCCCTGAACAGTAATCGACGCATACCAATCCATCTCCCCAAGAAAGTACACAGTCCAGGACCTGGATGCCAGTGTGATTCCCCAGCACACAGAACACACTCAACAGATGCTTGTGGAGAGAGGAAAGACGGGAAGCTTGGTCTTACACTGCCTGTAGCAGCCAAGTGCCAATGGTCCCATCAACTCAGGAGACTGAGGCAGGAGGATCACAAGTCCAAGGCCAGCCTGGGCAAGTTAGCAAGACCCTGTCTCAAAATAAAATGATTTTTTTAAAGGCTAGGGATGTAGCTCAGTGGTAGAACACTCCTGGGTTCAATCCCCAGGACCACAAAAAAAGAAAAGAAACCTCCCCTGTATCTGCACTGATATTTTTTTCTCCTTCCTGAGGACTGGGCACTCTGTTCTCACTGCATTTGGGGATGAGAGAGGGAAAAAATTGGGTAGAGAAGGGAATAGATGGGGTCCTAAGTCCTGGCTCCTCTTCCCTGAAAAAAATGCACCAACTGAGAGGCCAGGAAGCACCCCAGGGCAAGAGGCCTGCCAACAGGAACTGCAAAGAGTTCCCCACTGACATTCACTGGGCATCTCTCTGAGTCTCAGTTTTCCAATCTCTGTAACGGGAACAGAATTAATGCAAAATCTCCACGCACATACCCACCCCACCAACACCCAGACAGATCAGCCTCCAAAGGAAAGAGACACTGAGAAGCAGTTGGAATAAGAGGAAGGCGAGAATTTCGTAGAGGGGAGTCAAGAAAGCTGGAGTACAAATGCCCATTTTTAAGTTTTTTTTTTTTTTTTTCAAAGAATAGGGAACGCTTTAGCAGGGCTCAGAACAAGGCTTCTTTTTCAGGATATTAACAATTTGTATTTTTCACTATCCATCTTCCTCGCAGTCCTTTGCGCAGAGAAAAAGTCTATAAATATTTTTTTTTTTAAAGAAACGACTGAATTTTGATGAACTCAGCTAAGCGAGTGCTTTGCATATGAATGGGACCTGATTAGCCGGCACTTTCCCGGAGCAGAATGGCCTGCAACTTCAAGCTTTCCAGAGAGTTAAAAAGTTGAAGCGGCCACACTGATGTGGCTCCTCTAATAAAAAAATCATGCAGCATTTATTATTGATGCTCGGCTCAGATAAATACCCTCATCTAAAATTCTTCACTCGCAGGAACTCTTCAGGATAATTTCTCAGGATAACCAAAGGGAGTACTTCAGCCAGACTTTCGCAGGAGGCCACAGTGGCAGGAGGACAGGAAGCAAGACCAACTGAAGTGGCAGGCAGGAGCGTTTGGGTGACAGCCCGGCAGACCTGGTCACCTCCAGAGGGAAAAAAAGGAAAACTACCAGCTACAGAGGGGACTCTGTCTCTGCATGACAACTTCATCCAGGTTCGGCACAGCTTCTCAGAAGATTGGTGCCCAGATTAACTCCCCTGTGATGTGGTTGGGAAGCAAGGGGCTGGGTTTCTATATCTGAAGGCACCTGCTCATTGACATCAGCCCCCACCCTAAGCCATGCTGTATTGTGGAGGGTGTTCCCTGCTGGGGCAGCAGGCATTGTTATTATACCACCCAGACCCCCCCTTGACACATGGGTATTCCCATCCCCACCTACTCTGAATGCTAGGTGGTGAAGGCTCACAACTGTCCCCTCCTGCAGCCAGTTACTCTTACCCAGGGGAGTTACCTTGCCCTGGAGGTTGGAATCCACTCCCAGCCAAGGACCATGGTGGAGATAGAGAAGGATGATCCCTCTAAACTCCAGGGGGGGGCAACTCGGTGTTCCAGAGTCCCCAGGCCAAGGTGGGCTAGACTTACAAGACACCACATCCCTGCTTGGTTATTTCTCCTTCTCTGACCTGCTTCCCCCATAAATCACACACACTCCAACCCCTACCTAGGCTCTGCTTCCAGGGAGGCTGACTGGGGGCAGTTGGACCCACTACCAGACATTTCTGGAAGGCTGATACTGTAGATGGCAACACCAACACCCCCGTTGTCCTCTGATGCCTTTAGGATTTGGCCAACAGGAGCCTCAAACAGGAGAGAGTGGGAGGAGAAAACGGAGGACATGCTGCCCCTGGCTCCCTCTTGTCTGGGTTGGCTCTGCCACAGCCCCTGCCTAACTGCTCTCCACTCCCTTAGCCCCTTCAGCACCAGGGGAGTGAACAGCTCCCAGAATCTGGTTACCCCAGGAGGCTTCAACCTATCTTGATTTCCTTAACCCTGACGGCTTTTGTGAAGTACCCTATTCAGTCTGTTCCCTGCCAGCCCTTGGCTGGCCCAAAAACAATGCTCCAGCCCCCGTTGGTTTCACCAGAGCTAGGCCAGAAAGAGAAAAGTACAAGCACTCAACTTGGGGCTTTTGAGACATGCATCAGGCACTCCTCTCCCTGCTGATATCCTCCACAGGCCACAGCTCCCCACATATCACCCGGAGTCCGCTCACCAGTGGAGCCTTCACAATGAAAGCCAAACAAAGGCATTGGTTTTTCCAAAATCCCCAAGCGTGCATCCAGGCACACAAATAGTGTCTTGCGCCTCTCATTGGCCAGCTCCTTAGTAACTAACAACTGAGGAAGATGCAATGTGAAGCAACAGATTAAAATTTCATGTATTTTTTTCTTCAAAAACCTATAAAATCTAAGTTTCCTGGAAGAAAAAAGAAAACCCTTTCCTCCAAGCAACACAGAAAACAAGCCCTGGTCCAAGACTTCCTCCGGTTGGTATTGCGGTGTAAATCTTTAATTTCATTTACTGCCCTTGTCCTCTGACCCCAGCAGCATTCCATAAATATTTACGCAGCCAACACCAGTCTTGTTTTCCACTTTGGAATGCTAATGATGGGGACGGGTGGGTGAGGAAACAGCCTCCAGTGGCTCTTGGCCAATCAGCAAAATACATCCTGCCAGCATTCTGGAGACCCAGGGAGCTGTGTGCTTCCTTAATGAGCTGAGATGTAGTTCACTAGAGGTGGAGGGATCTGCAGTGCCCTCTACCTGCAGGCACCTTGATGGAGGAAGCTAATTCAGTAGTGGTGGCGAAACCTCAAAGGGAGGGAAGCATGGTGGAGAAAACAGAATTCCGGACTTGGACATGAATGTCCCAAAGGCTCCCTGGGCCTCCTGCTCCCATGTCCAGACTTTCAACAGCTCTCTACTTGGGCTCCGCCACATATGCACACACAAGCCCTCCTCCCAAATCCAGGCCCTCCAGAAAGCCGAGTCCCAAATTCCCTGCTCTCTACCTAAAACCAAATGTAACTGCATGCTCCCCTGGGGCTCCCACCTTACATAGGACAGAGGTCTCTTAATTCCTGCCCAAGAAACACACAAGTGTTTCTACCTGTCCATGTGGACCAGGAGTCTGGGGCTCTCTCAAAAGCTCGCCTTGGTTTGAGTCCTGACATGGCCACTTACCGGTAATGGTCTTCAGCAAGGATTTTAAAAACAACTTTATTGAGGTATAAATTACATACTATGAAATTCGCCCATTTAACAAATTTACACATTTGTGCAACCATCACCACAATCCAGTTTTAGAATACTTTCATTTCCCCCAGAAAGTTCCCTCATGCCTATTTGCAGTCAATCCCAGCTTCCACCTCCAGCTCCAGGCAACCACTAATCTGCTTTCTGTCTCTATGGTTTTGCCTTTTCTGGAAATTTTCACATAAATGGAATAATACAATATGTAGTCTTTTGTGTCTGGCTTCTTTCACTTAGAATAATGTTTTGAGGTTCACCCATGTTAAACATACATCAGGGTTTCGTTCCATTATATTTCTGAGTAGTAGTCCACTGGATACACCTAATTGTGTTTATCTATTCACCCCCTGGTGGACATTTGGATTGTAGCCAGTTTGGGGCTGTCATAGATAATGCTGTTGTGAACATTCATGTTCAAGGCTTTTTACAGGCATATGTTTCTACTTCTCCTGCATATATTCCTAGGAGTGGCATTGCTAAATAATATGGTGAAGTGTCTGTTTATCTTTTTTAAGAAACTATCACACTCTTTTCCAGAGCAGCTGCAGTATTTGCATTTATACTGACAGTGCATGAGGGTTCCAGTTGCTCTGCATGCTCCAACCCTTGTTACGGTCTTTTTTATTATGCCATACCAGTGGGTATACAGTGGTGTTTGATTATATTTTGATTTGCTTACCCTTAACGATTAACAATGTTGAGTATCTTTTCGTGTGTTTGTTGGCAATCTATTTGGGGAGGGGGTTGAAGTATCTATTCAAATCTTTTGCCCATTTTCTACTGGATAGTGTGCTTCATTATAAAGTTGTTAGATTCATTCACATGCTCTGGATACAAATCCATTATCAGATATGTGATTTGCAAATATTTTCTCTTAGACGGTATTTCAAGCTCTCAATTTCTTCACCTACAAATGGAGCTCATCAGCCTGGCATGATGGCACACTTTTGTAATCCCAGAGACTCCAAAGGCTGAGACAGGAGGATCACAAGTTCAGGGCCAGCCTCCCTCAGCTACTTAGCCAGACTCTAAGCAACTTAGTGAGGATTAAAATAAAATTCAAAATAAATAAACAAAATTCAAAAAAGGCTAGGGATGTGACTCAGTGGTAAAGCAGTCCTGGTTTAATCTCCAGTACGCCCCCCAAAATGGAGCTCATCATAATACCTTGCTATATTGTAATGAAGAGCAGAGATGATGACTATCAAGTGCACAGCATGAGACCTGGAATATAAACCTTCCACAAATATAGCCACCACCACCACCATCTCCATCTCCACCCCATTCCTGCCAGTCAGTCTGCATGTCATTTTGCCTTCAACTTGAAGCCCAGTGCAGGAACAGAAGGGGTCATACAACAAGCTTGGGCCCTTAGCCCTCCAGGCACCCCTGCATGTTCTTTCAGGGCTCCATCCACTGTCATTGCCACCAGACCAGGTCCTTACGCTGCAAAGTGCAAGGGCAGAGGGCAGGACCCATGGTGGAAACATCAAAAAAGGAACACAGTCTCAAAGATGACAAATATTAGCAGGAGGACAATAAGATGTCCTGGCTAAAGAAAGAGTAGGAGCAGAAGTAAAGAGAAGAACAAGGTTCAGGGCATATTCTGGGAGCCAAGGAAAGGGTTGCTTATTGGACCCAGGAAGTGGGGCCAGGCCCAGCTTTCAGGGTCATGGGCAAGTGGATAGGAGTGGCATTTTGGAGGCTGGGGCATGCCAGAGCCCCTGGGGCACTCTGACTGAGATAGTAATGTGAAAACATGCATTCATAACAAATTTTTTGTTCCACACACTGGCATGAAAGCACTGTTCTCTGCTCCTGCTTCTATACTCTTTCCCTTAGAGACCCTCAGCCTAGGAGAACTGGGGCGACCTCTGTGCCAGGGCCTATGTCATGGCCACTGTGCCATCCCCTCACTACAATCCTGGGAGAAGGTGATGCTACCCATGCCAAGGGCTGAACTGTGTCCCTCCAAAACATTCCTATCGGAGTCCTAACCCCCAGAATGTGACTGCAATTAAAGATAGCGCTTTTAATAGAGGTGATTAAGTTAAAGTGAGGTCACAAAGGTAGGTCATAATCCAAAATGACTGGTATTCTTACAAGAAGAGGAGATTAGAACCCAGACACCCAGTGGGAAGACCATGCAAGGAAGAGAGGAAACCATCTAGAACCCAGGAGAGCAGCCTCAGAAGAGCCAGCGCTGCCAACACCTTGATCTTGAACTTCAAGCCTCCAGGTCTATGAGGAAATAAATGTCTATTTGTTAATGAGACATGAAATGTGGTACTTGGTTATGGCAGCCTAAGAAACAAATATATCCAACTTCCACTTAAGGAAACTGAGGTTAAGACGTGGGTACCAGGGGTCTGGGGTTATAGCTCAGTCGATTGAGTGCTTGCCTTGCATGCACAAGGCCCTGGGCTCAATCCCCAGCACCACAAAAAAATAAAAATTAAGTGGGTACCATTGCTGAGGTCCAAAACTGGGGAGCAGCAGGCACAGTTTGGCTGGGTCTCAGGCCCTCTGTCTCCACCCTGTCCTCATCCCAGCATACTGCACCACTAGAACAGGGGCTTCCTGATAACTGGAACCTCTCTGAGCCTCTGTGTGCCCAGAGAAACCATCTGAGGAATCAGAGTGGAGTACCTGTACTTGGAGGAGCTTGGCACACTCGGGGAAGAG
Source organism: Marmota flaviventris (assembly GCF_047511675.1). Lineage (NCBI taxonomy): Eukaryota > Metazoa > Chordata > Mammalia > Rodentia > Sciuridae > Marmota > Marmota flaviventris. The sequence continues at coordinate 38,443,431 of NC_092501.1, read as the reverse complement.
AAGAGAAGGTATCAGGTCAGTGAGCAAATAGAAAGCAGGTTCTGAGAAAGACCCTGCAACCTGGGTGTGTGAGAAAGGAAGATGGGCCCCAAGGCCTGCCTCTTGGGGGTGAGGGAGGCAGCCCTATCATGGGTTCCAGGGGTAGAGCCAGGACCCATGAAAAGCAGCCTTTAGCTACTGTGCTGCCCAGGTGGAAAGTCCAACCAGCAACTGCAGTGTCTCCATACAGCGTGGAAGCTGGGAAGGTGCTCTCAACGCTGTCTCCTGCAGGGTCCGGATTCTATACCTGTCAGCACACCTGGAGCAGCCATGGACACACCAAGATGAAAATAGGAGATGCCCAAGGCAGCTGAAGCTACTACCAAGGCTGCTACCAAGGGGTGGCTCACCTGTGGCGTCCCCCACATCCCAATCTTTTGAATTAGGAACAGGACCCCCAAACCACCCTTGGGGAGCCTGAGCACAGAGCAGCAGGTGGGGCGGGTTCAGAGCTACACCCAGAAAGGCATGAACAGCCCTTCCTTCCATGAGTGCCTCCAAGCACAACTTACCAGGTCAATTGAAAGCCTCTGAGAAGGGTCTGCAGGATCCCTGAAAACCTGGAGCTAGAGTAGACACTGTCTCTTCACCCAGTCACACAAGGAGACACAAACTGGGATGAGCCCAGGCAACAAGGTCCTGGGAAAGCCCACATCCTGCTAAAGGAGATGGCTGTTGCCCATGCTCTCTGAGGGGTCCAAGGCTCAGTTACTCACCAGACAAACCACTACCTACTCTTGCACCTTTCCCAGTCTTACCTCCAAACTCTTGCTATATCCTCTGACCTCTCAGTCCACCCTATCCTGGGCTCTCCCAGCATCTCTCCTTACCTAGCCCCAGGCTCTGTGTGACCTTCAGTGGCCTTGGATCCTCTTTTATCAACTCTGGCCTCCATCCCAGTCCTTCTGGGAAAAGGCTCTACCCTCTCACTGGCCCTAGCCATTGGAACCCCTCTGTCTTGGCATGTTATGAGTCAGGGGTCATTACATGGCCCCCATATCCCGGACACAGACCCAACACAGTTCACCAACACCCCCGCCATATGGTGCCGCCCAGCAGTCCACACCACCTCCCCAGTGGATAGCCAGGATCTCCAGGCCTTGGCCAGGAGTACCCTCAAGCAGGACTCTTCCTCACCACTATCTGACCATCAAGGAGTTAATCTCACAGACTTAGTTCCAGTCAGTTTGCATAGTTGTTTCTATGTATTTGTCCAATTAATTATTGCAATATCAATAGATCTTTAATTTTCTCATCAGTGAGTAATGGGAATGAGTCTCAATGCCACAATACAATTCATTAGTTATTAATGTTCAAGTGCAAGTTCCTATACAAAGTCCCACTGGGAGAAATTCCTGAACACTGCCTCTGGAGGTCTTTGCCAGCAAGAGCTTGAGAGCAGATGGCTGGCCTGCCCAAGGTGGGGCAGAGACACCCAACCTGACCCAGCCTGGTCAGAACCCTGGGTGTTTTCCTGGTGTTCAGCCGATATCCAGGAAGAACATCCTGGACCCAAGGATCTAGCGGCCACCACCCTCAGGAGGAGACATACACTTCCATTGAACATCTACTTTAATAGTGCCATGCCCTGCAGTATATTCTGAGAGAAACAATGACCCTGCCTGGCCAGAGTTGGGCACTGCTCAATCATGAACTGAGCCTTTTGAAGGCCAAGTTCAGAACAGGGTCAGGTGTTTCAGGCAGAAGGAACAGCACATACAAAAATCAAGAGACAGGAAGATGATGACAGTCCAAGAGAACTGCAGTTCATCTTTAGATGGTGGAGTGTTTGGCACAAAAATCCCCATATGATACCTGGGTATTTTGATAACAATTAATTGAATATTTCAAAGTAGCTAGTAGAAAAGATTTTGAATGTTCCCAACACAAAGAAATGCGTCTGAGGTGACAGAGATACACTGATCTGATCATTATACATTGTGTACATATGTATTGAAATGTCACACAGTACCCCATAAATATGTCTAATTACTATGTGTCAATTAAAAATGAAAATAAATAAAATACCTTTCTGTCTACTTAATAAAAGGAGAGGCTTTACAAAACGCCAAGAAGGGCATGCGGAAGCTGCCCCCCATACACGCACAAACCTGCCCACTGAGAGCCCTGGGGAGGACTTAGAGGCTTCCACATTTCCACTGACAGGAGATCCAGGAGGGAACAGGGCCCTGTGGCAGCCTCCAGAGCTACTGCTGGTGGAAGGATGCCTGAGGAAAGCTTCACCCTGACAGGCCCCGCCTCAGCGCCTCTTGGAGAGCTTTTCTAGGTTGACACTGGTAACCAGCAGATTTAGAGTACAAAGACATAAGCCAAGAGGGCACACAGCAACAGAGGTGGCCAAGCTGGAGCCTCCGCCCATGCTAGCCCCCAAGACCCTAGCACCAGCTCCAGGCCACCTCTTCCTGGTAATTAGAGACCTTCTATCTTCCTAGTAATTAGAGTTCTCCCCTTGCTGAATACCAATCTGTGGGCTTCACACAGTGAGCTCCTTGCATCCTTTCTAAGCAATGGTGTCCCAGGCCCCAGGTGAGGAAACTCAGGCACAGAGGGGCAACATGCCTAGTCACCGTACTAAGTGGCAGGGCAGGAATCTGACAATGACCACTGGTGGACACCATTTCTCCATCAGCCCCTCCCCCAACCCCCTCCCACAGCCCTTCCAGTCCTGCCACAGTCCCCGCCCCCAGCAGGCATGGCCCAGCCAAGCTCCAAGTTCCTGTGCCTCAGCCCCCTCATCTGTAAGATGAGGGTCCTAATAGCACCTTCCAGAGTGGCCGTGCAGATGTAAGGTCCAGGAACAGTGCCCAGCACATAGTATAAGCACCATTCATATCAACTCTTGGTGTCGTTTGCTGCTCCCACTATGGTAGTGGTGGTGGTGGGTTATATGAAGGAACCTGGCACAGGCACAATCAGGAATAGGCACCAACCCAAAAGAAGAGGAAGGGAGGACCTGCAGAGAGGCAGTGCCACCACAGTGCCCAAGGCCTGGCTTTACAGACAGATGACACAACAGGTCTCCATTGGAGGCGGTTGTGATAGGGGTCAGGAATCCTCAGATAAAGCTTTTGGGAGCTCAGCTATTTCTGAGGCCTGGGGAGCCCAATACTGCCAGGCTGTGCCCACCCTGCCCCATTCATCCACTCAGCTCAAAGCTGTGGCTCCTGTGCCCAATGCCAATGGGCACTCATCTCCTCACACCACCCTGTGGGCTAGGCAACGTGAACCCCAGGTAACAGATGGGGAAACTGAGCCTTGGAAGGCAAAGTAACAAAAAAGCAACAAGGAAAAGAGCTAACATCCAGCAAGTTGCTCGCTCTCAGGCCCTGGGGGATAGCAGTGAGCATGGATGGTTTTTTTCTCTGTTAATTTTCAAAATTAGCCACTGAGTTAGGGATTACTGCTGCCAGTTAGCATATGAGGAAACCAAGACTTAGAGATGAGTCACTTGCCCTAAGTGCCACAGCCACTTACAAGCAAATATGGGGTTCACACCTGCGAGTCTGGTTTTGGTCACTCTCAGTTCAAAGCAGCCCCTAGTACAACATGGACAGATGCCAGGACTGAGAAGGGGCCATGCTGACCCTTCAGGACATTTAATACAACCATCCCAGGGCTCACTGCTATCCCCCACATATATGTGCCCCCTACTCACAAGTGTATACACATGCACGCACAAACATGCACACGTGCACACCCCTACACATCCAAACATGTGCACATACGTGTGTGCATGCCTGTGTGGATACACATACAGGTGCACTCAAGCATACACACACATCTATCTCTCATCCTCAACCATGTGAAGGCTGGCGGTGGAACCTGGACAGGAAATTTATTTTAAACCAATCCCACTTCCCAGCAACATTCAACAAATAAGGAACAACAATGTGGCAACCCTCAGCAATGTCAATAACCCCTCCCAGCCCCAAGTTGATGAGAGAAGCAGGTCCTTCAAAGGAGTAGAATTGGGAGACCCACCAGGGGCCCAAGGTAGGGTCAGGGTCTCAGCAGAGCCAAGGCCCTCCAGGCCCATCAGAGGCCCAGGCAGGAGCCAAAGCAGGAGGAGACACGTGGCTCTGATGCTCTAGTCCTGATTTCTCTGACTGCTACAGATTAAATCGGGGATAATGTCCCTGATCTAGGAACCAGATTCAATGCAGCTTAAAACCTGCTCAGACACCGCGCCATTATGCTAAGCAGAATGCCTGCCAGAGGACTGCCACCCTTAATCATCCCTGGCAGCAGGATGCTGGGCCACCACCAGACCCAGAGGGGAATTGGAGGGGTAGTGAGGCCCTACTTCCCTTTGCCCTCTCCAGGACAGACAGAGGGCAACAAGAGCCCCCTCCCAATCCCCAGGCTCAGACAAGCAGCCGTAGTAAGAGGCTGTTTCAAGACATCATTTCCAAGAGCCTGAGCTGAGCTAGTACTCAAATATCCTCCAAGATGTAAATTATGTGGGTTGAACTAATGAGCTATATATGTATCTTTCATCCCCTAATTAACTGTGGTTTAATGAATTTCTCAGCGCATTGCTGCCAGAATAGCCTTGCAGCCCAAAAGATTTTTTCCCCTCCATTGCAGGTAAATATTTAAAGACCCCAAATTAAAGGGAGCACCAAGGCCCAAAATTGGAGCCTTGATGCTACCCAGTGTAATTAGACCCCTGTCTCATTGATTCAGTGTTTTCATTTCTTCCTTTCTCTTCCTGAGGAGATGGCAGAGGACCTTAGGTAATAGGAACCTAGTCTGGCACAGAGCCTGGGGCTTCTTTGCAGCCCAGTGGGCCTGTGTCCAGCTCCCACTACCTGGAAGCTCCTCTCCTGGGCTCAATCTAGAGGGAGGAAACTGGAGACATTATCCACCTGTTGGCACAAAAAAACCCTTCGGGCAGCAGGGCCCAAGACACAGTTTAGCCACCCAGGGCCCTGGGCAAGTCAGGGTACTCCCCTTGTAGGGGCTCATGTCCCAGCATCTGCCCCTCCCCAAGGAGGTGGGTGAGGGGCACCCCTCCCTCAGATGGCAAACTCCTCCCAAAACTGGTTATTACTATCACCACAGCTCCCACTACCTGTCACCCTTTACTCTGTCACTCCTGATAACAAGCATTCAATGCCTAAGGCACCCCCTTTTAGGTGGCCTTGGCAAATTAAAGAAGGCCTCAACCCAAAGGATCTGTGTCTGTTAGAGCTGTCCCACGTGGTGAGCAGCCTCTCGCCTGGTCCTTGAAGGCATGTGGGTGGACAGCCACCACCCACTTGTCTGAAAGTATTCCTTCTCCTTTCCCCACGAGAGGCTGGGAAAGGTCCCTGCCCCAAAAAAGCCACAGGTCAGAAGTCAGCAAAAGGAGAAGCCTGCCTGGAAAGGGCATCCAGGGAGGGAGGAGAAGGACAAATGGACAAATGGTCCCCACCCATGGTCACAGCCTCACTGAGGCAGGTGTTAGGTGCATCCAGGAATCCTCCTCCTGGACCCACCAAGGACTGGGATAGCAGAAGAGGAAAGGGATGGACCAGAAACCCAGGCTTGACAGGAGAGGTACCAATGTGCTATGGGCCAAGGCAAGGGAGGATCAGGGAGAAACAGAGGGATACTATGATCCTCCTCAGTGCTGCCCTTCCCAAGAGACCACAAAGCTGAAAGGATAGTGACTTCAGAACCTGGGGACCAGGACCCATGCCACCCCCAGGGCCTCACTGGCCTGGGCTTAGGGTCAACCTCACCTGTCCTCAAGGCCCTGCTACTCCCCCACCACCTAAGAGTCCATGACTACCTGGGATTCCTCAGGCCTGGGTGGATACCTCCCTGTGCTCTCCCAAGGCCTTTCTCTAGTGATGGGGATGGTGTGTCTGGTGCCTGCCCAAGGTGGTTGCCGGCCACACCAAGAAAACCAAGCAAGGGGAGCTCCTGGCAATGTTTCAAGCTGGTTCTTGGCCAATCACACCTGAGCCAGCTCAAATCGGGGACTTGTGACTCTGGGTGGGGCCTAAAGTACACTGTGAAAGGTCCAACTAGGGACCAATACCAGCCCTCCTCCCAGCCACATGGGGCCACCGAGCCATCTCCCTCCACCAGTATCCACCTCTGCTGTTTGGAACCTCCACAAATACCCCTCATAGCCCCTGCCTCCCTGGGATTCCTCCCCCAACTGCTGTACAGGACCCAGTCCCACTCCCATGCACCCCACACAAGAACACACCTTTGGCATCCTGACACCCTGCTAGTCACAGGGCATAACAGCCTGAATGTCCTCTCCAAGCCTGGTGTCTTCATTGTAATCACCTCTCCAAAGCCACACCCACATAGGCCTCCCCTAGTGCTGCCTCCTACCTGCCGTTCCATGTCCAGCTCACACCACCTTCAGTAACAATCACTGTGGAGAGTCCCCTGTTCAGGATCCATGGGAGGCTCACTGAGCTCGTGGCAATGGTGAATCATTAAATACAGCCTGATGATGGCCTTAGGAAAGTGACTAATGTCCCCTCTGCACAGTCGCTTCTTCAACTAGAGATGGGGCCTCATCTCATCTGCGTTCATGTGGTTCCTGGCAGTATGCCTAGAACACTATAGTTTTAATAAATATGTGTTGGCTGGATGACTGGATGGACTAATGATCAGATGGCTGGACAGATAGACAAGGGAGTGGTTGGTTGGTTGGTTGATTGTTGAATAGACAGATGAAAAAACTCTCAAACTAATCATCAAAGAGACCAAACCAGTTCCATTGTTTTAATCAGCTGTTTCACTGCTGTGACTAAAAGATCTGACAAGCACAATTGTAGAGAAGGAAAAGTTTATTTGAGAGCTCAAGATTTGAGAGGTCTTAGTCCATAGAAGGCCAGCTCCATTCCTCAGGGTTCAAGGTGAAGCAGAACATCATGGTGGAAGAGTGTGGAAGATGGAAGCAGCTCACATAATGGTCAGAAGCATCTCCACTTGCTAGATACAAATATATACCCCAAAGCTATGTACCATACCAATTCCCATCTCCTCCAGCCACACCCTACCACTTCAGTTACCACTCAGTTAATCCCTATCATGGGATTAATTCACTGAATGGGTTAAGGCTCTCACAACCCAATCATTTCTCCTCTGAATGCACAAGACGTTGCATTGTCTCACATGTGAGTTTTTGGCCAAACCACATTCAAACTATAATACCCATAAAATCAGCAGTTTGGCTATTCATTTTCTCCAAGGGCAGCAGATCATGAAAAAAGCCTGGGGCTTTTATTTTTTATTTATTTTTTTTTAGAGAGAGAGAGAATTTTAATATTTATTTTTTAGTTTTCGGCAGACACAACATCTTTGTTTGTATGTGGTGCTAAGGATCGAACCCGGGCCACACGCATGCCAGGCGAGCACACTACCGCTTGAGCCACATCCCCAGCCCAAGCCTGGGGCTTTTAATAAGGGGTCTGTCCCTCAAGAGTCTCTGAGCAGTGGGGAAATCAAGTTGAGAGAGGCAAGAACTAGAGTCTAAGATTGAGAAGGGGAAGTAATAAGGAGATCAAGAACAAGTGGTGCCAGGCAAAGTAGAGACCAGCATGGCTGGGCCCCCAAAGGCCCCAGAGAACAATAAGCCATTATCTGGGGAGAGGAGATGGGCAAGAATTCCACCCTTTAAGGGACCTGACATAGCACATAAAGCCCAGGCAGAGTTTGAAAGAATCAACTTGGGTTCTGTGAACAAGGATGATTTAGAATTAGTGTCCACCTGTCTCCAGGCCTTCGGGGCAGACCTAGAATGTGGTTTTGGAAACCAAATTCCATCACAACCTCCAGTGATGGGTAATCAACAAGGGCCACCCTAGAGTCCCTGCAGAGCTGGGCAATTGAGGGGCATTGTTGTCACAGGGAATAACAGCCTGAATGTTCAGCTCTTGAACAGGTCAGATCAGCACGAGCCTGACAGATGGAAGAGCAAAAGGGTAAGTCCTCTTGGATACAGCTGGAGCCCCTCCTTTAAGCCAAACAGGAAGCCATCAGGCCCAAATATTTGGCTTCAATCTGGACCCTATTTCTGAAGCCCTAGAAATGAATCCATGAAGAAAGTCCATGGGGACTCAGTAGAGAGGGATGCCCACACCAGAATGTATAAATTCCTGTCTTTGTTTATTAAATTCCTTCCTAATAGCCCACAAGCCCCTTCTGCAAAGCAGACAAACAATGCAGACAGAGTGGCTTCAGATGACAAAGGCACCATCTGATAAGGCAGCTCCTGCCAGCAACCAGTCACCTTCGCCCACCTTCACCCCTGCCCCATCCCTGCAGCAGTCTGGAGGCTGCCACAGCACAGAGACTGACCTACAAGATCACCCACCATCTTGCAGGGCTCCACCCCAGCAAATGGCCATATTCAGATTGATCTGCAGAACCAAATTGGAGGGGAAAGGTGGAGGATTGCAGCCTGGAGTGGTAAAAACAGCAACCGTATTAATATGACTCAACCAAAAATAACCCTGAGCTTCAGAATTAGCCGACTTGGAAGACCTCCACGCTGATCATATAACTGGATAAATCCTACTCTCTCTAGGCCTCTACTTCTGCCTATGAAATGGGTCTGACAATCTTTACCTCCCTACCAGCTGTTGTCAGGATCAAAGGAGGTAGAAATGAAAACCAGCTTACAGCACCTAGCCATCACAAGAACAAGGAAACCTGAGCCTCTATCACCTGCATTTTCCCAGAGAGAAGGGTTGGCTTCCCTGGGAGGTGCCCTTCTGTGCAGCAGGAGCCAAGACCACCAGGAGGCTGAATCCTACACTTTATCTTGGTGCTGGGCAGTCCAGAAGAGCTCCCAGAAAATCCTGCCCCCAAATACCTGTACTTCCTGTCAGCCATGATGTTTAGAAAGCCATGATCAAATGGAAAGAAGGAGCCATATCAAGCCCTCCCTACTCTTAGAAGGCACCCAGGGTGTCTCTTCCTTGGTGCAGGAACAGTGCCCTGGGATTAGAGCTGGGAGGCTAGAGAGGATCCAACATTTGGCCAACTATAGGCCAGCTGACCCCAAGGTCACCTCTGGTCCTACCTTCAAGAATCTCTCTAGAGATGAGTCAGAGCTCACCCTGAATCCACCCTGGGCCCTCAACCCTTTGCTTCATCATCTCTAGTCTCTGACATCAGATGAATCTCCTTGAACACAGAGACAAACAAACCAACAGCTGCTACCTCCTTGAGGCTCCCCTCCCACCACCCTCCACCTTCCTTGTCCACCACCAATCCCAACTCACCTCCCTTTCTCCCTTTTTACTTCCCCTGGAGAGTACAGAGCTCTTCTGGGCTTCCGTTCTTTTCTCCAGGCTGTTCCCTCTACCTGGAACTCCTGTCACTCAACCACTGCTTTATAAGAAGATGCCTTCTTTATTCAGACTCAGCCCAGACAGGTCTCCTCGAGAAAGGCTCCAATCACCACCCCTTTTACTGGGCCTCCTGGTCCTCTCACACATATTGCTTGTGTGACTCTCTTACAACAATAGACTCTCTCCAATCCCTAATCACTAGTATAGGGGTCTGACTCAATGAAGAGCCTCATCAATGATGGACAGATGGATGTATGGATAGATGGACAGATGAATGGACATATGGACAGACAGATGAATGAGTAAATTAATACATAAATGGACCAAACATAAATTCCACAAAACGAAGATGCAAAGGCCATGTAGACATTGCCTCTGTTGGCAAGATTCTCTCTCTGCATGAGTCCTCCAGTCTGAACAAGGAAGATCTTCCACTATTTAGGGAATGTGGAGCATTCTTAAACAGAAACAAAGGAATGACCATGGTGACTTCTCCATCATCCCCTCAATAATGAGCGTCCACCTCCTGCTGCCTCTGAGCAACCTCTCTGTTTCCATGGTTACCTTCCCAGGACATAGGCCTTCCTGGAAGAAGAGCAATCTAGGTATGCTTAGCATAGCAATATATTAATTGGGCAAAAAGAAATGGTCAGAGACTTGGTATAAACGGGCTGTGTTTAAGTTTCCCAATAAGGACACTCGACAGGCTGGTCCAGGAAACAATGAAAACCGGCATGCATTTGCAATATGATAAAACTATATCCAGTTACCCACAGCTTTGGGGCTATGGCCCAATCCCTGCAACCATGAGTCACAGACTCTCACCTCTGCCAGGAGCTGACCCCCCAAGCTTTACAAGGCTTTTTCCTGAAAAGCCTGAGTTAACACCTTCTTGCTGGACCCACCAGCATGTCAGGCCATAGCCCAGAGTGGTGCACAGATCTGGAATCAGGCTGGGCCCTACCAGTGAATCAACTGGATCCACTGCCAGGAAGAGAAGCACAGAAGCTCCTCCTCCAAAGTTCTTGCCCCAAGGTCTTTGTCCAGCAATTGCTGACAAGTGTCAGAGCCAGGACCAGACATCAACTGGAGAGAAACAAGCCCTCCATCATCTGGCTGCTTTTCTCATGGCTCAAGGGTATCACCAGGTGTCAGAGAACACAGGCACCTTCCACACGACTGTGCAGCAGAACATTGGCAACTAAAAACACTCCTGTAGGTCATCTGAACCTGCTGAGGCTCCTGCAGGTCCATCTGAGCCAAAAACTCTTAAGCACAAAGCTCTTTAGGAACATCCTGATGGGCACTCACATGGTCCAACTGAAGTGCCTGAGCAACTCACTTGCAGCAGTTCCTGCATCTTAGGGTGTTAATTTGTGTCATCCTCACTACTACTTGGGGGGTTCAGAATGGCTGTCTCCATTTCATACACAAAGAAACTAAGGTTCTGACCTTGCCGAATTTACTAAGTAACAGAGTCAGGTCCAAAACCCAGGTCCAGCTAACTCCAGGGCCTTCTGGGAATATTCCTCCCACTCCACCCCAGGGACCTACCTCTGAAGCAGTGATGGGTTCCCAAGGAAGCAGGATGGTGCTCATCCCTTCTCCAACTAGAAACCTGGAATTGTCCCCAGAAAAGCTTCAATACGATGCCCAGCCTAGAGGATCTTCCTTCAGTCCAAGGCTTCCCAGTGTGGTCACAGATCCTGGTCAAACCTCACCTTCCCCACAAACCTTCTGAGATTCCCTCAGGCAGTTCATGAGCCCTACCTCTGTGTTTTCCCCACTCCAGCACACCTGGTACATCCCTCCATTAGTACACCTATCACGTTGCACTGTAATGATTATTTACGGGTCTGTGTGGATGGATCTGCAAGGTGCATGAATAAATGGATGATCGAATGAATATGTGGTTTGACACCAACTCTACTTTGGTGTGCAAATTCCATACGTCTCTAGGAACAGAGAGGAAACGCGTCTTCCCCCCTAACAAGCTGCAGTCAATGACTTCCATTTTTCTACACCAAAGACACTCAACATCCATCACCTCTGTCAGTAGCCAAATGACACTGCCTGGTGCCTACTGTGGTGGGGTGGTGGAAGGATGTATTTACATAGTTTGTTTTCCCGAGATAACATTACCATCTCCAGGGGCCCCCCATGGAGTGTGAGATATTGGTGTATGGTCTGAATTTCCTCCACAATGATTTCATGCTGAATTTGCTGAGTCTCCAAGCAAAGTCACAAATGTAAAGAAGGAGTATTTCTTTGGGCCTTCACCACATCTTTCATCCAGAAAATAAGTGGTGATAATATTTGTAATATGTTTACTGACAGAACCAGGGGCTCTGGGCAGATAACTCTTTTATGACTTACAAAGTACTTAACTAAGATGGAAAATGGCATTACTCATGTTAAATTCAAAATGAGCATTTTGTCCCAGATTGCTAGAAACCCAGTAAATGTCATTAGCTATCTGAGGTTACAATGAAATCCGCAAAGGGTTACTCTTTGGTAATTACATTTACTGTAGCTATAGAAACAAGGGACATCAGACTCAGCCCAGCTGACAGCTCTGTCTTTTCCCCCAAGATCGGCTCATCTACATGTTGCTGTCTCCAAAGACAGGGCTCCAGATTGCTGCATCTGGGCATCAGCAACCTGCTCTTGGGAGAATTGTTTTCCCCACAGGCACCAGGCTGGAGCCCCAGGACATGGGCCACCGTGATTCTTGATTGGAAACTGATGATAAAAGACAGAGACGAGACGCTCTTCCTGTGGCTTCTGCATTAAAATGTGCTCCTGAATGTGTGCCCGGGAAGTTAGGCTTCCTGGGGCCATAGTTCTATGGCAGATGCATTATTAATGGCCAGCCTGCTATTGTGCAAAGCACTTCCCCACCACAGAGCTCCACACCACCACTTCCCAGCACGTCCCTAACACTCCTCCCTCCCAGGCCAAGAAATATGCCCACCAGAACCAGGTCATGAAGCTCCATTAGCCCTCTTGGACCCTGTTCACACTACATCATTGGTGGATAGTAGGCGTGACCCAGAGGCATCAGAAAAGAGGAACAGAGGGAGCAACAAGGGAACCTGGGAGCTGGAAGCAACTTCAGCATCAGAGGGAACTGGGGCTGACGGCCCTGTGAGCCAAGCTAGAGTGCCAGCCCCTTCTCTCTCCTCCTGTACCCACCACCATTTTCTTCACCATCTATGAGGGAGCCAGCACTTGCCCTTCCTGCAAGGGTTTCAAAGCAGGGCACCCAGATCAATGGCAACAGCTCCTAGAAACTTGTTAGATTTCAATTACTTACAAATGTTTAGTTTCTACCCCAAACCCACAGAAGCAGAAACTTCTGCAATGGGACCCTGTAATCTGTTTGCTGGCAAGAGTTCTGGGAGATTCTGAAGCACCTAAGTTTCCAGAACTACCAGGCTGCTCTTTAGATTCATAGGGGTAGCTTTCCAAATCCTGATTCTCAGTCACAGCCCTAGACTCTAGGGGCCTGGCATCAGTGTTTTCACAAACTTCTGGATCATTCTCATGTGCAGCAGGGCTGAGACACCCTGGCCCTGAATGCATCTCCATGATGCATATAGGGCCCAGCAAGCTCCCAGCAATGCTGCCTCAGAACCACCTAAAGCCTGAGGCTGGCCCTCCACTGGTTGATCCTCAGCAGCTCTCCACTGGACCACAGACATGCCCAGGGCACCAGGGCCCCTGGGAGCAGACCTGACCAGATCCTTGCTTATTGCACCGCTCCAGCCAGGGATCCCCAGCTGGCTGACCTTGCCAGGTACCTCTCTACTGAAAGGAGGCAAAGCATTAAGGAGGCTGGAAACCCAAACCATGACCAGCCCTGGGGCAGGCCACATGAGGGCGCCCACGGGGAACGACCTGTTGAGCCTGGCTCCCAAAGCCCCAAGGGCAGGCTCTTAATAGCCAGGCCCCCTCCCTAACACTCTCCCACCTTCCCTCATGCCCTAGTGAATGTCGCCTACCTGAATGTCACCCTGCCAATCTTGACTCCATTCCTAGAATCACTACTGTTGCAGGCCTGCAAGGAAGCAAGGTGAAATTCATCTTTCTTCCCCCTGCCCCTTTTCTCTTTTCTGAAGAGTCTGTCATCCGATTACATTGCATTTACACTTTAAAATTAATAACTGAAACAAATTGTCTGGGGCCGGGGTTGTAGCTCAATGGTAGAGCGCTCGCCTCGCATGCATGAGGCACTGGGTTCGATCCTCAGCACCACATAAATGTAAAAAAAGAAAAATATGTGTCCACCTAAAACTAAATATATATATATATATATATATATATATATTTTTTTTTTTTTTTTTTTTTTTTAAAGAAACAAACTGTCCCCATACCTCAAGACCTAGGTCAACGTTCTACATACACACACACATAAGTGCCAACCCCACAGGGATACCTTCCCTATGCTTTCTCCCTCTCTGCCCCAGGATAGGTTGGCTGAGATCCCCTAAAAATAACTGGCGAGGCCCTTAGCTCCCCCAGCTTGCCTCAGGACACCTTCCTTCTCCTGTCATTACAAGCTCTCTTTCCCAGGGCCCTGTCTTGGTCCTCCTCTGTCTGAGGATCCCCTTAGGATTCTGGGGTATTCCCAGCACTGTCCCTATAAGAATATAGTTTACTCTGTTGGATAGAAGTCCTGAATAGCAAATCTATAGGGACTGGCCATGTCCATTCACCTGTGCTGGGGTGGATCACAAGTGGACTGAAAATTCAATCCAGATTCAGGAGGCCCCACCTGCATATACTCCATCTCACCTCTTTCTGTCCACACAGTCCACTCTGTCCTCTAAAATTACTGAATCCCCCATCAGACAGCCTCCCAGTGGTCACAGGACATCCTATAACCAGGGCTTCTAGAGAGGATGCCAGATTCATTTGGGTCATGGCTCCCTTCTTTCCTTCAAGTGCAGAAGAGAATCAGTCACCATCAGCTGTTCAGTAGTTGACACAGCCCTTTCTGGCCCCACAGCTGTACCCATGTGAATTTTGTCTGTGTGTCTTGCTTAGGACTGCCCTGGGCAGAGAAGTGACCCCATGGAGCACCCACTCAACTGCTCTACTCCTGTGACTCTGCCTACTCTTCTTCCCCTTCTTGTCAGTCTGAGGCTGCATCTCAGGCCAGGGTAGGGGCTCTGCTCCCACCAGCAATGGCCTAGCTAGCTCCCATAGGCATTCAATTTGCAAAGATAATGTAAATGTCATCACATCCCCATGACTGCAATTAAACTCACCCCATTGGCAAAAGGATCCACAAGTGACAACAGAGAGAGAAGCCCTCTCTTCATCCTAGAAGATCATCACCCCAGACAAATATGTTATTTACAAGGCTGTCAGAACATTAATAAGTATCTGAGTATCACACAACATGGAGATTAGAGGGCATTTTTATAGACACACATGCAGTCACAGCCTGACCTAATGCGCCTATTGTACCTCCTGGTCCATCCTGCTGTCTGCTCAGCAAAGCTGGTGTTTAGGGACTTCTTTGCCCCAGCCTTCTACTGGAAGACATCAGGAGATCAGAAGGCTGAGCGCAGCCCAGTTTGATCATGGCTGTGTTCAACTATCTAAGGTCACAGCTTTCACTGGGCATCCCCTCTCTGCCTGCTTCATTCTCTTCTAGGATCCCCAGCAGTATTGCCCCAGCCCCTGCCCCTCAGGCCCAGGGATGGTACAGCTCTTGGCCACTGCTAGTCCCCAAGTGTTTCCCCATCCCTGGTTCATTCCTCTCCCTTAAATTGTGTTCAATGACCTTTAAAAGGGGTGATTTGTTTTTTTGCCAAACACTGATTAACTCACCTAGAGAGTCAGCACCTTTAATAGTTGCTGTAGTGTTGGATTTCATACAGGTATCCCCACAGTCCTGACTGAGGTGGGCTGGCTGCTAGTGTAATTAGGTGGATTCAGAGACTCTATTAACTAGATCCAAAGGAGGCTGGCTCCTAATAACTAGCAGAGTCTCTAGTGATATGCCTTGGGGCTCTATCCTCAGAACTGACTGTTCAAAGTTTTATGAATGACTTGGCAGAGGATATTGATTGCTACTGATCCCACTCCAGAGATAATTAATAAAGTATTGGGATCCAAGAAGATTTTGGTTATCTAGAGCAGCAATGAGCCATATTTAGCAAAACAGAGCTCAACAGAGATAGGTAGAAAGTCAAGACATAAGAACAGGTGGAGAAGACTCAAGGAGAAGCTGTGATAGACAGACTAGGGTTTAGTCACCTTTAAACTTACTATAAACTAACAGCCTGAGGTGGCCACCATTGGTAGGATACCAAGGATGAAGAGTAAGAGACCCCCTCTGAACAGGCCAGATGTCAACTGAGAGTTGAGTTACATTCTGAGCTCAATGTAGGAACAATGGTACTACAGGGCAGAAATGGAAAGGGACAATCAACCAGGTGTACAGGACACAAAGTCACCACAGGACATGGCTGAAAGACCTAGAGAGAGCCAGGAAGCAAGCTGAGGTCAAGGTGAGATGAGAGCCAGTTCCAGACACCTAAAAGGATTATCTCAAGGAAGATAAAGAACAAGGGAGAAATGCCAAGGAGTCGCTTCCTCTAATCCAATTAAAACATTCTTCAACCCACTGAAACAAATAGCACCCTCGACAGCACCCTCGCCACGTCAGTGAGGCAAAACCATGTCCCATCTCCACCACAGGCTCCTGCCACCAGCCAGGATCTTGGTGGGTGTCCTCCCCCATGCCCTGCAACTTGGCTTTCCACCCCAATTAAGCTACTAACCTCACCTCCCAGAAAAACAGAAAGGAATAACAGGGAAAACTCAAAAATGAGTAAATAGATAGAAGAAATTTAAAAATCCTACAGTCCAATTAAAAAAAAAAAGAAAGAAAGTAGTATAATTTCAGAGGAATAACCAACCCTAAAATAGATCACAAGAAGATTTAGGGGGAAATGCTACCAGTTATCTTTAAGGAGAAAAATAATACATCGATTGAATAACAGGATTCAAAACAAATTAATATCTGTAGGACCCTAATAGAACCACTGTTGTAGTACACAAAAAATAAAATTGGGCTAGCACAGTGGGGCACACCTGTAATCTCAGCATCTCAGAAGACTGAGGCAAGAGGATCCCAAGTTCTAGACCAGCCTCAGAAATTTAGTGAAACCCTGTCTCAAAATAAAACATAAAAAGAGCTGGGGATGAAGCTCAGTGGTAAAGTACCCCTGGGTTCAATTGCCAATAACAAAAAAAAAAAAAAGCAAAACAAAAAGCAGACTTTGTCTTGCCAAAAACTTGCACCAATAAAACAAACAAACAAAAAAAATACACTGAGAAATGTATTGAGTTAATTTAAGCTAAAATATACTGAAGTAAAAAGAAACCCCCCAAATTTCCATGGCTTAAATCAGCACTTCACATATTTATTGAAGGTTAACCACAGCATCTTTATTCAGGCCACAGGCCAAGGAATAAACTTTGGCTATCTGATAGCGGAGGGAAAAACAAATATGGCAGAACCACATCCAGGCTCCTAAAGCTTCAGTTCAGAAAAGGTATCTGTCAATTTCACTCCTATTTCATTGTCCTTGGCAAGTCAATGGCCACAAATGACATCATCAAGGAAGCCTGTAAATTCTCCCACAGAGAGAAGCAGTAGAACAATAAGGCAATCTACTACCCATATCCAGACCATGGAACAAAGGAGGGGAGGGTTTTGTGTTTGTTTGTGTGTTTGTTTGTTTGTAATGGGAAAGATGATCCAAGAAAGGAAAAATGCAAGAAGAACCCAACAGCAGGGGCTGATCCCAAGGAAGACTTAAGAACCAGATTACAGCTGATCATCATAAACTCAGCAGAAAAGATGCCATAACTGCAGGAGATTAGACATCAAAGCACACAGTCTAAGGAAAAGTTTATGCCCAGAAATTAATGCTTACCTGAGGAATGCTTACCTTTCAAAGTAAAAGTGAGAAAGATATTCTGAGGAGGAAAAAAGAGGAGCTATGGCCTCACACAGGTGGGAGCTGAAGGCAGGGCAAGGCTGTCAAAGCTACAGAGAATCTGCCAGAACATGAATTTGTCCCCTTGGATGACCCCGACATGGTGCCCTAGGGCAAATGGCCAGACAGGACCTCTTTGCAAGTTGTCAGTTCTAATAATTTAACCAAAAAGGGTAAAGACCAAGACTGTATCTCTAGACCTCTACTGTCTTTTTCTCTTCTCTCTTTTCCCTCTCTCTCTAATAATTCTGCATCTTCCCTCCTTCACTCACAAGTCTGATGACCATATATGAACTATTTCTGTGCAGAAAACTAAATGTTATTAGAGAATTTTACTAAGCAAATATATAATTATATATTAAATTATATAAATTAAAAATATAAATTATCAAGGAATAACAGGGAAACATTGGGGGAGGGGAATCTGTAAGTTTCAAGTCAGAAATAAGTTAATTACTTCGAATTCAATCCAATGTGGAGTTCAGTCTCTGGTTGCACCCCTAATACCACATGTCGGGGGAGGGGGGCAGGCACAAACAGCAGACAGGGCTGGGGTGGAGGTGCACAGAGGAGAGAAGGAAGCAAAGGTGTAGGGAGGAGAAGAATAGAAAGAGTGCAGTAAGGAAAGTCAGGCAAGTAGAGGGAGCGGGTTAGAGGCTCGGACCTCCTCCTTTCATAGTAGGCCCCAAATGGTGATCAGACACAACAAGGGTGAATAGACACAACACAGGACAGATGCATGGATGGATGTATCATACAGAATCCAATTAATCTGTACAACTAATATGTGTCAATATAATTATGATTTTTTTTTAAAAAAGACACACCTAGGAGGCTCCCTCAACAGGACTCTCTTTCTAATGGAGACAAATGTAGGTAACACCTACTCATCTGGCTCATTGGGAGTTCTCATTGGGGGAACACATGAGGACCCAGACAGTGGCTTCTCCCTGTGAATTAAGAAGCATGTATTCAACCAAAAAGCAGCCTTTTGTGAGCTTGGTAAATGTGAGTCAGTCCCTACCATGAGTATTGGTCCACCTGCTGACCCATGGAGTCCTCCCCATCCTATGGGACACCCACGCAGAGTGATCAGGGCAACCACCCTTCCTATCCCACACCTTGTTATATGTTCTGCCTTCAACAGAGAATCTCTGGCAGTGCCCACATGACTTCTTACCACTTTCGAGCCAAGCTTGATGCCAAGCCAGACCCTAATTTACACACTGAATATTACTGATGATAATCTATATCCCATCCTTACAAACAGCAGGTACCAAACCATCCTCATCTAAGAAATGTAGAAAACCAGACTCAGAACTTTCTCATGGTCACACAGAAAGTGACAGAGCTAGATTTAGAAGCCAGGTCCACCTCTAAGACCTGCTTTCTTGGTTGAGTTTCTATAGTGGTCCATGGAATCTTCAGGAGCTCTTGGTCTCAGGGCGGGACACAGATGTAAACACTGGAATAAACAGATGTTTATACTACATATCACAGAAGGGTTAAGACTACAAAGGGTTGTTAGGAGCATGGCCAATGGAATAAGTGAACAGGTAGGAACTGAGCCTCCTCTGAAAATGGGGAAAATCCCCGGCAGCCTCACTTCCCCAGCATCTGGCTGGAAATGTGATAACCATAGAACAGACATGGACAGTGATGGAAAGCACTCCCCAGGGGGTCCCCACAGCCAGATTCCACAATTATTTGCTGAATCTCTCCCAAGGTGACAAGACAGATAGTTCTTGCACTTGCAGTGGAGGAAATGCTTTGTGTTTTCTGCTTCAGCTTTAATTTGAAGCTAAACAAAGACCTGGCTACTGGGAGATGGAGTGCTACCTGGGGAGACTGCTCCATGCCTCCCAAACATATGTTCCCCAAACTAGAGGAATGGCCAGAGTAGGGGCCGCAAAGAGCCGGGAGGCTTCCAAGCTCATTCCACGGAGAACCCAAACACCCCCACAACATTCCAGGCTCTGTACTTGGTGGCCTCCTCCCCATGATCTGAGCAGGTAGCACAACTCTCATCCCAATTTTGTGGATGGGAAAACTGAGGCTCAAATCCATCCCGTCTGAACCCACAACTCAGGTATCCTGGTGAGTCTTACAGGGTCCCTGGCAGAGAAACAGGGCACACAGAACCTCCAGCATGGGAAGTGGGTGGGGTTCAAAGCTGGCCACAGACTGTCCATTTCCTTGTGAGGATTAGATGTGAAGAGCACATAGCACCATGCCTGGTACTGGGCAAGTGCTCAGGAATTGTCATTCCCATTTTCCAGAGGACTGCAAGCTCCGTGGCAATATGTATTCATCTATTCTGCTCACTTGGGACTCCAGAGTCCAAGTACCTGATACATAAGATATGAGATGCTCCATCAGCAACTTGGGGTCTGTACCCCTTATTCCTGCTCCAGGCTTCATCTGACCAAGCCCACATCCAAGGCATTTCCTAAACTTTTCTTTTCCAATCTCTGCACTAGATCAGCAAAAAACTTCAATGGAGAAGGTGGGCAAAGTGGGAAAAGATAGAAGAAAGAAGAAAAGACAGGGTAAGATAGAGGCAGCCCACAATCCCAAAGCCAAATCTTGCCAAATATAGAGACTCCAGGTCACCCACCCCAATCGTGGGCAGTTGCATCCAGGCAGACACTGCACACAGGTCTGTTCTGTTCCCCAGTCCAAGCCCTAAATATCACACATGACTGGCTTGTTCACCATTGTGTCTCTCCTTAAACATTTGTTACAGAATAGTACTGCCCAAGAAGCCAGGCACAGTCCAGGAGATTCACTTTTCATAACCAGTCTGGAAAACTGGAAGTGTTGTTCCGGCATCTGCAGATGGCAAAAGTGAGGGTCAGAGAAGTAAAGCAATTTGCCCAGAGTAACACAGCTAGGAGGCAACAGGGGCCAGTCCTCCCCAAAGTCTATACTCTTTCCACTGCTTATAGCCTCCAAGGAGGAAGAAGGAGGGGTGAAAGGGAGGGAGGGGCAGAAAGAAGTTCCTCTGCCCTGGTGCTGTCATTCTGAGTCCTGCTCCTATCCAGCCCAAATCCTCCAAAGCCACAGCTGAGGGAGGCAATCACTGTCTAACTTTGTCTCAGGCAAAGCCAAACTCCCCTGGGATTATGATTCCACCCAGCCAGGGGCTGACTGGGCACTCTGGCCAGACCCTAGGAACCCAGGACGGGGAACTTTGTTGTCTCCAGTCACCTTGGGTCCTTCAGCCCAGGCCCCTGGTCCATGCCACTGGGTCAAAGTCTAGCAACACAGCAGCTTCCAGGGGTCTACACCCCCGAAGTCAGCCAGGGGAGGGATAGGCGCAGCCACGCCCACGGTTCCACCCCAAAGGTTGGCCCCTGGCGCTGAGTTCAGTCATCCATCGGCTGCTTTATCTCATTACTGCACACCACAGCCCCACTTCGCTGTTAATAAACTGAGCTCAGAGAGGTAAAATAACTTGCCTGAAGATCGCACAGCTGGGAAGCGATGTGTACACCCAGGGACGTTAAATGCGAAGTGCTAACCACCACGCTACATTGCCTCCCTAATTCCAAGTCCAGTTCCTCCAGAAACTCCCACATTGTCCACACAACTGCAGCTGTACCCATTTACCCCAGAGCCACAGAGGCCTGGCGACAGAGAGCCCAGGAGCCAGGAGTCCCTGAAGCCAGAGCCCCGCGCCCGCCCGGGCAGGCAGGAAGCACGGGGCGGCGGCGTTCCCAGGCCCGCACCACCGCCCTCCCCCAGCGAGCCGAGCGCGAGCATAGGCTGCATTTGTGGGAAACCGGGGCTCAGCTCGCTGAGAGGGAGTCAATTTATTCTGGAGAAAACATCTTTGTTCTGCGAGTGAAGGGGAGCCATTTCCAACAATTTAATGCTCTGTTCACGGGCCCGGGTGCTGGGGTTGCAGCGCGAGGCTTGTTCTTCGAGGCAGAGCGGCACATAATGAGGCTTCTCACTGCTGCTCTCCGCCATCGTGCCAAAAACCAGAACGGTTATTTATCCATTAATCTGACATTACACCCCCTGCATTTTATCTGCTTAAATAAATTTGGTGGTTAGAGTGTGTGCCTGGCGGAGAAACTCCCGCATTCAATTTCCTGCGCGCCAACCCTTGCAAGGGGGCCATTATAAACTCGCTTTTGACATCCGAGGGCCTCGGTGGTCCCAGCTGGGAAACCCAGAGAGCAGCCCAGAGGACTGCGTCTCCCAGCGTGTCCAGATCCAGGCTCCACCGGACAGTTCTGTAGAGACTGACTGTCTGGGGGCCCAGCATGAAGCAACAGTGTCTGAGTCACAGCACCCTTTCTCTCCGCAGAACAAGTCACTTCCTTCTGCCATTGCCTACAGGCAGCGCCCAACAATGAGCAAAGCCAGTGCTAGACCCCCAGTGCCTGGGTTGGAATCCTGATTGTGCCACTTGCTAGCTGTGTGACTTGGAGATATCATCTCACCTCCTTGTGCCTCAGTTTCCCCACCTCCCTCCTAGGGTTGTTGTGAGCATTAAATGAGTCAGTATGTGTAAAGTGCTTAGAACAGTGCCTGGCAAGCTTAAGCGCTCAATTACAGTTGATTTTGAATATTAACTTCTAAAATCTAGGACAAGTATTTGTAAGCAGGCTTTAGAGGTGGACTAGACCACTGGGTCTCCCTCGCCCCATCCCACCCCCATTGCAATCAGTGAAGAAAGGTGGGCATCATGGGATATTTCATTTAAGTGTCCCATTAAAAAATGCTTGGCTCTCATGTTATAGAGGAGTAAATTGAAAGCCAGAGAGGGCAAGGAACTTATCCAGGATTCCAGGAAGTTCAGCCCAGAGCTAGGAGCAGAACCCTGGCCTCTTCTCTGCAGGGTCAGGTTTTTGGTCTTGTTTTTATCATGACTTTCAGGTGCTTCGTTTTCAGTGAGGTTCTTACTAAATTCTGAACTTAATGGCAGCTCAGGCTGACCTATGGAAAACACCAGCTGGCGACCCTCCTCTCCCATCCCAGCAGCTGCAGCAATACCCTACCCTGGAGCACAGGTCCACCAGCAGGTAAAAACCCCAACCTTCCGACTTCCACACCCACCACTCCTGGGTCTAACAATCCTTTCCTCTTCTGTCTTTGACTTACCATTTCCTTTAATCCTCTGTTTCTCTACAATATCCCCTTGACCTGGAAACTTGGTGGAACTTCCTACCTGTAACCCTATATCTTTTGTGCCCTTGGCATCCTGTCCCCCTGTCCCCAAGGCTGATGTCTTCGCCATGCCCACCACTGGGAGACACCCAATCTTGCTGCCATGCCACCATGCAGCCCTGGATGGAGGTCCTCTCTTGGAAGCATCTTTGTCTCTCTTGGAGCTGGCCTAAGTTCACCACAGCTCTCCAGGGACTGTCCCCAACCATGCTCATTCCTTCAAAACCTCCTGGAGGCTGGTTGCTCCACCTGGAGAACGAGACTTCCACAATCTTCTCTCAACTCAGAAGAGCTTGGCCGGATGCCCCACGCTGACTGAGAAGGTGAGTTGGGAGCGAAGCGGTGAGTCTGTAACCAGAGAGAAGAGCCATGTCCCACGCAGGAGCCGCTCTGCCCAGGCAGCTGCAGGCCCAGCCCCTGCCTCCTTCAGAGCAACAGAGAGGCAGGCATGCGGGCAGACAGACGCCCAACACAGAGACCTCCCAATGCTCGGCGGCATCACCACTGCCCCTTCCTCCTTGGCCCCACAGATGAGGAAGCCCCTCCAACCTGCAGCCAACTGCACTCTTTGCTGACCAGAGGCTCCCAGAGAAGAAGGGCTGCTTCCTGGCCTCCCAGGAAATCCCATAAACAAAGCCATCTGTCACTAAAGTCCAGGACCAGCCAGGTAGGACCTGCACTTCCCCAGCCCCTTTCTTCCTAGCCACCTACTATGGACAGGAAGATGTTGTCTTGGCCACAAACCAGGGGCAGACGTGCGCTGCTCATTGCACCTAAGCAGTCAACCTGGTCCACTCTCCAGGAGTGAGTTCCTGACACCCCAGACTTGGGCGCAGCCCCATCTTTAAAAAAAATTATTTCCACTCATCTCCCCCTCCACTTCCCTAACTTTTGACTGTTGTTCTGCTGTCAATCTGACCCTCACCCCTGATCGATGCTGATATAGGGAAAGTGACTTGAGTTCTGGATCACATCAACTTCTGATCATGCCAGCTGCTCCCAGCGCTGATAACCTGTGCCAGGCACTGTGCCAAGTGTTTTAAATTTTAAGACTGAGTCAGGGACAGCCCTCTCATTTTACAGATGAGGACACTGAGGTTTTCCCATAGGCACAAAGCTTCCAAGTGGCCCAGCTTGGATTTGAACCCAGATGTATCTGAATACAGAGCCCTGAATCTTACCACCAGCCCTGCCATGTGGCTGGCACGCCCATGAGTCTGTCTTGGTTTTTGTTTTTTGGACTGCTTTTTTGTTTGTTTGTTTGGTGTTTTTCCCCCCATGTATGAATCCAGACACTAAGTGTGGATTCACACCATATGGGGTGGATAAAGGTCCTCCTGCATTCCCACTCTGAGAGCCATGGAGGAAGAAGGAAGAGAGCTGGGCCCTGCTGCTGAGGTTTGCTATGGGTTCTGATGGGGCTTTGTCTTCCTTCAGTGCCACTAAGTCTCACCTGTCTTTGGCAACAAGAGGAAATCAACATCTTACAGCAATAAAAGGCTGCTCTTGGTTAGACATCAAATGAATCAATCTTCTCTGACAGCTAATTTCATTTTGCTACTTTCCCCAGTGACGACTGCAAGTAATGACCCTAAGGATCTGCAAAGTCGCTGCTCAGCAACCCAGTCTCCCACGCCCCAGCTTCCTGTGCTGCCATGGCTCAACCCCTCGCCTCCCCATGCCCCCAGACCCAGCCCTCAGAGACTCCTCTCTGCCAAGGACTTCCTCAAAAAGGTTCAGGCCCAGGCTGCCCCCTGAGACACTAAGAAAAGAAATAGACACACCAGAACTCAGGCCTGAAGGCACCCTATTGGAATCATCACTGATGACCAATCCTATCTTTGAGGGTCTCATCTTTCCCCTCATCAATGATCCTTTCCAAACATCCCACCATCACTAACTCCCAAACACACATGTGACTCCAGCTATGATCCCAGGACCTGCCATACACCCCTAATGCATAGCATCAATGACCCCATCAAAAAGCTTCCCAAGAACAGCCTCTGCCTCCCCCAAACCCCCACATGGAATATTCCCACACGGCATCCCTAACCACCCCAAACACTGTCAACAACCCCAAACCACCCTATCTGACCTCCAAATACATTTCACCAATTCCTAGAACTTCTGCACAGCTGAGGAGCCCCAGGGATCTACCTGTCCCAAGCCCCACCCAGATCTGACCCACAGCTTTCCCATTCATGTGGGAAGAAAGGGCAGGCAGCATTCACACCATATGGGGTGGATAAAGGTCCTCCTGCATTCCCAATCCCTGGGCTGTGATGGGGTACCAATCCAGCTCAGGAGCTCTGCCCACTTGTTTTTTTTTTTGAACTGTGGTTTCATGGTGAGCCCAAAGCCAACTGCTGCAGGTTTGCTGGCTTAGGAAAACTTTTTGTCACTCCTGTGCCTTGAGACTCACAGCCAGGAAACAGCTTAAATCCACAGGATCATCCCATGAAGCCCACCTCCTTCCAGCAGGGTGGGAGACTGGGAGTAGGACCCACACACACACATTCCTCTCCACACTCCCCTACATTCCAGAAATGTTCAACACCCGGGTGGGGAGCCTCTTCCCTAGTCCCAGCAGAGCGCCTCTCTTCAAGAACAGTAATGCCATTTAGTGAGTCTCTGTGTGTGTCAGCCAGGCCTGCACTCTGCACAGGACTACATCCACATCAGGTTCACATCAGGGCATGGATTCCCACCCCCAGTCAGTGCTCAGCACCCAGCAGCAAGCCTCAAATATGTACTGAATAAATGAATGGATGGAGAATTTCCACCTATTACTTCATAAAATAGCTCTGCCCTTGCAAGCTAGGTATCATTATCCTAACTTCAATTTGAAGAAAGAGACTCCAAGAGGGCAGATCAGGGACTTGAAGTCACAAGGCCATCAACTGGCACAGCCATAGTCAAACCAAGTCTGCCCAAACCTGTAGCCTCTGCTGCCTCTGATCCACACAGAGACGGGATCAACAAGGATTCATTACATCGATAATGGTAGCTCAGCCCAGGCCTGCCCTCCTCAGGCCAGGACTCCATGGCAGCTCCCAGCTGCTAAATGCCCATCTCTTCCTGACACCGAACTGCAGCTCCAGGAAGTACAGGCAGCAGCCTCTGCATCTCCCTGGCAACCCAGGAGCTTTTGTTCACAGAGAATGGATCTGATTCATCCCCCCAGGGTGAACAGCAGGGACTGCCAGCGGGGGAGCAGAATCTAGACAGTGCCTGCCACTTGGACAACCCAAGCTGGGCTGACACATACAGAGATGAGGATCTTTGCTAGACAGGTACCCACCACACCCACTATCCAGAATTCCACTGCCATGGCTCATGACATCCTGCCCATGATGAAGGAAGTCTTAACCCCTGGTCCTACCATTTCCCAACTTCTTCCCTTCCATGCACACTCTCATAGGTCCCCAGGATTCCAGACACACAGGCCACTGGTACCTGCTCTGGTTCTCTGTGCCTTAGTACATCAGTCTCTCAGACAGCAGAGACCCTTCCTGTCTTGTTCTTCACTGGGGATTTCTTATCTTTGAACTAGGGCCGTAGACAACTTTCCCTGAGCAAAATGAGTCACTACTCCTATGCAACCCATAGCCCTGTGTTTGCTGTGTCATGCACAGTGCTCTCACCCGGAGGTGTCCCTTTCTGAAATGAAGGCAGTCCCTCTTCTAGACAGGAGGAGAAGGGAGGAGGCAGGGTTCCTTTCCACTGAGCAGCCCCAGCTCCTGCACAGAGGGGTACACGGGAGCCTAGAAAGTCATTACTGATGGGAGAGTGAAGAATGTTTGCTATCAACTACTACAGGCACCAAAGCCCCATAGCTCCCCAATACCACTGAGTCATATTTGGTGGGTGGCCTGCTCTGGCCAATGAGAAGCAATTGGTTCCAAGCAGGAGTCTCAGAGCTGGTTCTTGTTTCCCAGCTCTCATCCCTTCAACCAGTATCACCAGTAGAGTTTAGATAGTAGCTGCTTGTCAGTCTGGTTCCTGGAGTGAAAAAAAATGATCACAAGAGAGCAGAGCCTCAGACCAGCCCATGATGGACATCCAGGACATCCTGAGCAAGAAACCAGTCACTGAGATTTGGAGATCGTTTGCTTCTGCCACATAGGTTGGCCAATCCTGACGCTAGCAAGGACTAGGAGAGCAATGCTTTCTGCAGCTTCCAGGTTAGCACAGAGGCCAGGGACTCTAATAGGAGGCCAACAATAGCCCAGCTGACTCTCTACATAGACCTAGAGCAGATGTGCCCCTGTGATAATCACATGATAAAATGTGAGAAGTAGAAAGAGAAGGAAAGGAAGGGGAAGGAGAGAGGATGAGAGGAGGAAGAGGAGGAGGAGGAGGAGAATGGAGCATGTTGGAAAGATTTGGGTTTTCAAGACAGAGGGATTCAAATCCAAGCTAAGTCATATCCATGACCTTGGACAAGTCCCTTCACCTCTGCAAATCTCAGTTTCTTTATCCTAAAACAGGTCCCACCCAGGGTGTGCATAAAATAACAGGAGCACAAACACCTCATATAAAATGTCTAGGACATTAGTAATCCTCTGTTGCCCAGGGTTGCTAGGACCTTTGATTTTCTCCAAGATCCCTGGAAGAAAATGGGCAGAGGGAGCCAGACTGAACTCTAGCTCTGGCATAAGCAGACTCAAGCTCCATCCAACAGACTGTATCTGAGAGGACACCACCCCTCACCCACACAGGAGATGCTCTAGGCTCCTGATGTGCTGGGCTCACTGGGTATTCAAGCCAATGCTCCAGGTTATCCCCATACACATACACATACACACACTCACACACACACACACACACACAAACACATACACACACAAACACACACACACACACACACACTTCTTAACCTCCTCACATGCACACATTCTGAGATGCCGTTTCTGGCTCCTCTGGGTTACCTGCACCCTGGTCTGCTTTGACCCCTTGATCATTAGGAATCCTCTTATCCGCATGCCTCTTGTGGTCCTCAGTCCTTCCTCTCTTTCTTCCTGGTCACAACTAACCACTCCCTCAGGCCCCATCTATGGTTGTATTCACTGCCTTTAGTCTCAATCGCAGTCAGGAGAGACTTTTGAGGCAGGATGGAGACCACTTCTTAGAAGTAGGGGCACATGCTACTTGCTTCTTGCTGTCCCTCAATGAGACTTAGAATTCAGTGTATACACCAAAGCCCTCATTATTCCTGCCTGGAGAGGCTCTGACTCTCACAAGGGTGAGGATTCGGTACCCATGTGGAAATGCCCATCAGAGAATCCTACTGTGCAAAGACAATCCAAGAAATCATTCTGTTCAAAGACACGGAAATCAACTTCCTAAGTACCAGGTATCTTACTGGGTGATTTACATGTGTTCCCTGTGAAAACCCTACAAAATGCCTCCTATGATCCCATTTTACTGTATATGTGGGCACACAGGCTCCCTGTAGGCCAGGGGCCAACAGAGTTTACATGTGGGTTTACTAACTCTGTATTTTAAGCTCCTTCCTATAACCTCCACACAAAATTAACCATCCTCTTCCCTTAATGGATGAACAAATCTATCCTGCTCTGGACAGCTTCCTGGAACAGCATTTATAATCACATTCGATGAAAAATGTTTTAAATGAACCTAATTCTTCATAGTTTGGAAACATGAAACATCTGTTTTATCTGAGCAGCCTTATTCCTGATTAAAACAACTATGAACCATTTCCTTCACCCCTTCAGACTGTGGGCTCCTTGAGGGCAGGGGATATGAATTGTTCCTCAATATCCACTGGAGCCTGGCACAGAATACTGACCAGTACCAATTAAATAATTAAATTGTTCCTACCCACCTCATGCCACCAACTGCCTTCTCATCACCTACATTTTCATTCTCTACATTTTCATTCTCCCCTGTTCTTACTTCATTAGTTGAATTCAAATTACCAATGTCAACAATAATAATAATTTGTATTTCTGCTCCTGACCAAGATGAAGTAACAGGGACCAGATTTTATCCTCACTCCTGAAAGAACTAAAAAAAAAAAGTTATGGGAAAAACTATATGTAAAAGTCTTCAAGACATTGGATCTGAGGCAATGAAGAACAGTGACTCCTGGGAGACTGAAATCAAACAACGTGAATCCTACAATTGCCTCAGCTTACTGTCCCAAGAGAGTTTCCAGGGTGACACTGAGAGAGGGGAAGCAGTGAGAATTCAGCAGATGCCTTGAGTTGATGACTTAAAAATGAGAGCTTAAAGACACCAAGGCAGACAGAGTTCACAGAACAGAGAACCAGGAAGGAAAGCAGTGTACCCAGAGAGAGAAACTGCATGCTTCTTAGAAGATCCCACTCAAGTATTCAGCAGTTTAAGGAAACTACCCAAAGCCAAGAAAGAATCACCTCAAAGATTTGAGGGAATAGTGCCTGGCACTCCAGCAGGACCCAGAACTGTGCTTATTTCCAGCCATACTATAAAACCGGATGGTCCACAGGGCATTGGATAGAATGCATAGAAAATTTCCACCACTGCAGTTGTAGCTCCGTCCTACCTAACAAATAGTAAAAGCAAGACCCACAGGATGGAACTATTTCCACATAACTGTATCCTAGAATAAAACTCAAGAATACTTACAAGAATGCAAAAGTATCTATCACTATGTCCAGAATCCAACCAAATCCCACAGGGTATTTGTAAAGAGCAGGGGAAATGCTACCCATATGAAGAAAACAAATCAATTAATGAAAATTGAGCCAGAACCAATGCAGATTGTCAGAGTTAGCCAGGAGGATATTAAAAGTCATATTATGCTCTAGGTTCAAAAATTAAGTGGCAACTTGAAGTTTTAAAAGAAGACACAAGTCAAACTTCTGAAGATGAAAACTACAATGTGTACGGTTAAAAAAAAAAATAGTGAACTGGACTAATGTCTGATTAGATAAAGCAGAGAAGAAGATTACCAAACTTGAAGACATGAGACACAGAAAAAAAAAAGAAAGAAAGAAAGCAGAGCTGGAGATCTAACCTAGCATTTTGAACATATTGGACAGGTGTTTTGCTGCTGAGCTATATTCCCAGCCCAATAGAGAGAAACTGCATTCATGACCTAGCCCTGTTCAAATTTTGGCAGATATTGCAATTTAAAGAACAGGGGAGAAAAAGACTCCAGGTGATGACTGGTGTTAAGTAAGCACAGATTGTGCGGGGTGCCTAAAAACCCACCATGGACATTCATCCCTTAGTATCAACAAAGAAAATTAAACAACTGTTGTGGTGACCCCATCCATGAGGGGCCCGAGCATAGGCCACCCATACCTTTTCATACTGCACAGTGCTGGAGGTGTAACCACAGAGAGCATATCTCATATACTCTGCTATCTAAATCATACCTGTTTGAACTACTAAAGGGACACCACTCACATGAGTCCTACATAGAGAAAGCAGGTCCCTGAGGCTCGGACACAGTCTGCACAGAATCAAAACTAAATAATCATAGCCTAAGAAGACAGAGAAACTAAAACATGAAGTCCATTTTGAATTAAACTCAACAATATACAACAAACCAATATCTAAGGGCATATCATCAAGATGAGTGTCTCCCTAAGAAAATCCTCATGTAAAAGTGGAAGAAATATCTATCCCAATGATATGTAAATCTCAACATAGAAACACAAGAAACATGAAAAACAAGGCAATGTGACACCTACAAAAGTTCACAACTCCCAAGTAAATGAATCCTAAGATATTGAAGTGAATGAAATACTGGATAAAGAATTCAAAAGGTTGATTTTTTTAAAATAATCAATGTATTCAAATAATATACAAAGAAATGGCTCAATAAATTCAGGAAGACAATGCAGTATGTAAAAGAGCAATCCAATAAAGAGGTATTCTGAAAAAGAACCAGACACCTTGGAAATAAAAAGCTCCATAAGTCAAATTAAAAACTCAGTTAAGCCGGGCATGGTGGCGCATGCCTGTAATACCAGCGGCTCAGGAGGCTGAGGCAGGAGGATCGAAAGTTCAAAGAAGGCCTCAGCAAAAGCAAGGTGCTAAGCAACTCAGTGAGACCATGTCTATAAATAAAATACAAAAATAGGGCTGGGGATGTGGCTCAGTATTCAAGTACTCCTGAATCCAATCCCCAGTACAAAAAAAAAAAAAAAAAAAAAACTCAGTTAAAAACCTCACCAATACACTAGATAAAGGGAAAGAAAGACTATCAGGGTTGAAGACATTCAGACAGTAATAAAGGAAAAACATAAATTATGAACAGAACATACAATATCTTTGGGGCAACATTAAAAGAACAAATGTTTGAAAGAGCTTTGGACAAGGAAGTTGAACTATAACAGGCTAATGGCAGATAAAGAAAACTTATTTGGTGTAATAATAACAGAAAATTTCTCAAATCTTAGAAATGATCTGGACATCCAGGTCCAGGAGACATTTAGAACCTCAACTTGATATGACCGGGAAAAAACTTCTCCATGACATATTATAAATTGTCAGAGAGAAGTGACACATCACTCATAAAGGTAAATCCATCAGAATAACAGATTTCTCCACTGAAACCCTAATGGCTATGAGGGCATGGAGTGCTATATTTCAGAATGCTGTATTTCAAGGCCTGAAATAAAATAACTGCCAACCTAGATTATCCAGCAAAGTTATCCTTCACAATTTAAGAAGAAATAAAAATTTTCCAAGATACACATAAACTAAAAGAATTAATGACCACTAAAACCAGAATTATAAAAAAAAAAAAAACATCCTCAAAGGAATTCTACATCCAGATGAGAAAATAAGATAAATACAACCATGAGAGTACAGGAAAGAATAAATCTTACTAGAAAAGTAGTTAAACAATGAGAAGTAGGAAAGAATCAAACATTGTTATTCCAGTAAACTGTCAAACCTCCATGTAATCTCTAAGGGGAAAAGAAATGAACATAGAATATTCAAAACAACCAAAAGAAAAGCAACAGAATAACAATAATTAGCACATTCTTTCATCCTGGATATAAATGATCTGAAGTCTCCATTTAAAAAACAGATAAGCTCATTGGAATAAAAAGCAAGACCCAACTATTTTCTGTCTGCAAGAAACTCACCTCACTGACAAAAACACACAGAGACTAAAAGGGAAAGGATGGAGAATGATACACCAATGAAACAGAAAAGCAAGCAGGAATAGCTATACTCATATCCAATAGAATAGACTTCAAGCCAAAATCAGTCAGAAGAGATAAAGAAGGTCATTACCTATTGATAAAGGGAACAATCTATCAAGATATAATAATTGTAAAAATATATCAAAGCACCCAACTATGTAAAGTAAACACTACAGGACAAAAAAGGGAGAGAGAAGTGCCAAAATGATATTAGTTGGTGACTTCAATGCCCCACTCTCACCAATATGTAGATCTTCCAGAATAAAAAATTCAATCAACAAAAAAAAAATAAGAGTTAAATTACACTATAGATCAAATGGATTTAGCAGACATCTACAGAATAGTTTATCTAACACATGCAGAATGCACATTCTTGACATCAGCACATAGAACTTTCTTTAAGAGATTACATTTTGCTGGGCGCAGTGACCCATGCCTGTAATCCCAGTGGCTGAGGAAACTGAAGCAAGAGGATTGCAAGTTCAAAGACAGCCTCAGCAAAATCAAGGCACTAAGCAACTCAGTGAGACCCTGTCTCTAAAGAAAATACTAAATAGGGCTGGGGATGTGGCTCAGTGGTCGAGTGCCCCTGAGTTCAATCCCCAGTACCCACAAAGAGAGAGAGAGAGAGAGAGAGAGAGAGAGAGAGAGAGAGATTACCTTTTATGCTGTGAAGTTCAACTTAACAAATAAGAAAGAAGGAAGGATGGTCAGTCTACATCTTATCAGACCATAATAAAACAAATCAACAGCAGCAAAAATTATGCAAACACTTAGAGACTGAACAATATGCTTCTGAACAAGCAGTTGAATGTTAGAGAAATTTTTAAATTCCTAAAATCAAATGAAAATGAAAACACAACCTGCCAAAACTTATAGAACACAACAAACACAGGTAAAAAAGTGAAGTTCATAGCTATAAGTACCTATGTTAGAAAAAGAGAGGTCTCAAATAAATAACAATGCATCCCAAAACTTTAGAAAAACAAGAACAACCAAACCAAAAATCAGTAGAAAGAAAGAATAATTATCAGAGCAGAAATAAATGAAATAGAGGCTAAAAAGAACTACTAAAAAAGAGCAATATAAAAAAGAAGTGATTCATTGAAGAGATAACAAACCCTCAGGCAAACTAGTCAAAAGAGAGAGAAGACTCAGATAAAATTAGAGATGAAAAGATGGATATTCCAACAGATATCCCTGAAACGCAGAATATCCTTAGGGAGTGTTTTTAAAAATCGTGTGGCAATATATTAGAAAATCTGGAAAAAAAATGGACAAATTTCTAGACACATATCACCTACCAAAACTGAACCAAGAGGATATTTTTTAATTAATATATAATTAAATAATGAAATTCAAGAAGTAAAAAAAAAAGTCTCCCAATAAAGAAAAACTCAGAACCAAATGGATTCACTGTTGACTTTTACCAGAATTTTAAAAACTAATACCAATGCTCCTCAAACTATTCCATAAGTAGAAAAAGAACACTTCAGACTCATTCTATGAAGCCAGTGCTGCCCTGCTTCCAAAACCTGATGAGAACACAAGAGAAAAAAAAAACTGTAGAACAATATCCTTGATGCAAAAATGCCCACAATATACTTGCAAATTGAATTTAACTTCTTAATTAAAAAAAAAAAAAAAAAAGCATACATCATGATCATGTTGTTTTCATTCCAGTGATGTTAGGTTGGTTGGACACATGCAAATCAATAAATGTAGTATACCATATAAATAAAATGCAATTTATATGTATAAAAATAAGATGATCATCTTGGGCTGGGGTTGTGGCTCAGCGGTAGAGCACTTGCCTAACATGTGCGAGGCCCTGGGTTCAATTCTCAGCACACATAAAAATAAATAATCAAAATAAAGATATTGTGTCCAACTACAACTAAAAAATAAATATTTTTTAAATAACATGATGATTTCAACAGATACAAAACAAAAACCTTCATTAAAATTCAACATCCTTCATGATAAAAACTCTGATTGTACTAATTGTATTCAGTATAAGTACATAAGGATCATACTTGACATAATAAAGACAATATGCAAGAAACCATAGAAACACTACTACCACAACACTATTTACATTAGCCATTTTCCACATCATACTGAATGTGGAAAAACTGAAAGTATTTCCCGTAAAATCAGGAACAAGGCAAGGGTGTCCACTTTCATAACTCTTATTCAATATAGTACTAGAAACTTTTGTCAGAGCCATCAGGCAAAAAAAGAAAATAGGGATACAGATAAGAAAAGGAGGATTTCAACTTACCCCTGTTTGCATAAGACATGATTCTATACCTAGGAAACCCTAAAGAATCCACCAAAGTCTCTTAGTAGCAGGATACAAAACCACCTGATACAAAAATCAGTATTTTTCCTCTACACCAATAAGGAACTCATTTAGGAAAATCATCCCACTTACAAGAGTCTTAAAAAAAAAAAAATACACTAGGATTAACCTAACCAAGGAAGTGAAAGTCCTCTACAGTGAAAATTATAAAACAATGTAGAAAGAAATTAGAGAAACCACCAGAAGATGGAAGGACATTCTATGTGCATGGATTGGGAAAATTAATATTGTTAAAATGGTCCTATTACTAAAAGCCTTCTAGAAATTCATCACAATCTTCATCAGAATACCAATGACATTCTACACAGAACTAGAAAAACATTCGTAAAAATCATATGAAAATACAAAAGACCCTGAATTGCAAAAACAATTTGGAGGCAACACAATACCTAATTTCAAAATATACTATATAACAAATTAACAAAAACAGCATTATTTTAGATAAAAATAGAAATGTAGACCAATGGAATAAAATATAGAATAGGGCTATAAATATACACATCTTCAGCCACCTAATTCTCAATAAAGGAGCCAAAAACATGTTGAAAAAAAAGATAGCCTCTTCAACGAATGGTTCTGAGAAAACTGGCTACCTACTTGTAGAAGACTGAAATTAGAATCCTATCTCTCACCTTATACAAAAATCAACTCAAAATGAATAAAATACCTTAATGTAAGACCTAAAATTTTGAAACTATTAGAGGAAAACATAAGGAACACACTTTAAGATTTGGGCATAGGCAATGATTTCCTTAAAAAAGATTCAAATAGCTCAGGAAATAACAGCAAAATTTGACCCACAGGATTACTTCAAATTAAAAAGCTTCTGAAAAGCAAAGGAAGCAATCAACAGAGTGAAGAGACAGCCAAAAACATGGGAGAAAATCTTTACCAGCTACTCATCTAGTATTCAGAATACATAACAAATTCAAAAAAAATAACACCAAATGAACAGTAATCTGGTTTTTTTAAAATGGGAAAATGAGCTAAACAGATACTTCTCAAATCAAGAAGTACAAATGGTCAATACATATATGAAAAATTCTTGACACTGTTACCCATCAGGGAAATGCAAATTGAAACCTCATTGAGATTCTACCTCACACTAGTCAAAATGCCTAATATCAAGAAACCAAAACATAATGAATGCCAGAAAGGATGTAGACATAAAGAAACACTTATATATACTTGGTGGGACTGTAAATTAGTAATAAATTAGCCACTATGTAAGACAGTATTGAAGTTCCTCAAAAATCTAAGATTAGACCTGCTATGTGATCTAGCTTACTAGATCTAGATACTGAACATATACCCAAAGGAATCAAAATCAGTATACAATGGAGATACCTGCATACCCATATTTACCACAACAATATTTATATTAGCCAAGCTATGAAATCAGTCTGGATGCCCATCAACAGATGAATCAATAAAGAAAATGTATTGCATTGAGTATTAGTCATCTATTAAAAAAATCATGTCTTGGGATGGGGTTGTGGCTCAGTGGTAGAGCACTTGTCTTGCATGCGTGGAGCACTGGGTTCAATCCTCAGCATGGGTTCAATCCTTATAAATAAATAAAATAAAGGCATCATGCCCATCTACAACTAAAAAAAAACAGAAAATCATGTCTCTTGCAAGAAAATAGATAACTGGAAATCATTAGGATAGGAAAAATAATCCAAACTCAGACAAGTATTACATGTTTTCTATCATCTGTGGAATTAAAAAAAAAAAAAGGACATGAACGTAGAAGGGGATATATTACAGAAGGGAAGGAGAAAAAGACCAGGGGATGGGATGATTAGAGAGGGTAATAGGGAAGGTGGGAGTGATCAAAATACATTATATGTATAAAATTGTCACAATGAACTCCTCCTTTTGTACAATTAATATTTGCTAATAATTACAACTAAAACACAGAGAGAAATAGAAAGGGAGGAGGAAAGAACAGTGGCACTCTGCAGAACAATTTCTAATAGACTATAACATACACATAACTAGAATCCCAGAGTAGAGGATGCAAAAAGGAAAGGAGAAAATATTTATAAAAATAACTCATAAAAATTTCAAATATGACAAAAACTACAAACACACATATCCCAGGATATCCAGAAACAACAAGAACAATAAACATAAAGAAAAAAACTACATCAAGGCACATCACAGTCAAAATATTCAAAATTAGAATAAAGAGAAAAATCTTTAAAGAAGCCACAGAAATAAGACAGGTTATGTTCATAACTAGGATAAAAATGACAGTAAATTTCTTATAAGAAACAGTACAAAAATGAAGCAAATGGAGCAAAATCCTTAAGTTACTGAAAGAGAAAACCTATTAATCTATATTTTTATACCCAGCAAAAATATCTTCCAAAAAATGAATGTGGAGCAAAATGCCAGAATAGGCAACTCCAAGTTTACAGCTCCCTACAAGGATTTATTTTAAAAAGCAGAAAATGACAGAGATAACTCTGTCAAAATTCTGGATAACAGTCAAAGATTTTAAAGCAACCAACACTTTGGTATGGTTTGGGTCTTAAATGTCCGAAGACCATAGGTTGAAGATTTGGTCCTCATCTTCTGGTGCTATTGAGTGAAGATGGAACCTTTAGGAGGTAGAGCCTAGTGGGAGAAAGTTAGGTCATTGAGGGTGTGTCCTTGAAGGGAAGACTGAGGCCCCAGCTCCTCCCCCTGCCCTTTGCTTCCCAGACACCATGAGGTGAGAAGCTTCTCTGCCATGCATTTCCACCATGATGAACTGCCTCACCACGGGTCCAAAAGCAACAGGGTCCAGCAACCACAGACTGAAATCATGAGCCAATCTTCCCTCTTTATAAATTTATTTTCTAAGGTATTTTGTCATAGCAACAGAAAGCTGGCTAACGTAACAATCAAGAAAAGGACAGTTAAAAACAGTAGAAAAGCACTATGTTATTTTTATTTACTCTTGCTACCTCCCCACACCAGCATGGTGACATTTTAAAGTGGACAAAGTCCATATTCCCAATGTGAGACCCTCATCCCTGGTTCTAGAGTGAGCAGAGCAGATCTTATGCACAGATTATTGTGCCTATATACAGACTATCTAGAGACTGCCTGATTGATGCACTCATCTGTTTCACCTAACTTGGAACTTAGAAGGTGGAACCAAAAAATGGCAGGCATTGCTCATAACACTGAAAAACAAACTAACAATTCACAGAAACCTGAGCAAAGGATACATCTGAAACATAATAAACTGTCTGAGGCCTAGGAGGGAAATCTGTGGAAGTTTCTGTGGTAAAATTAGGACATTCACAAATAACCACTTATAGCGGGGATTTTAGAACATCACACTATGCATGAGGCAAGACACATGCTCAGAAAATACTTGAGACAACCCTAAGCTTTCATTTCACACCTGGTTAAGTGTTGCAGCTCCCTATCACTGAGCAAATCTGCAAAGATTGAGAGAAATGTTTGGGGTTATTTTGTTTTTTCTCTTTTGTATGTTTGCTTTTTGCTGTTGTTTTGTTTTTAGCTCATGGCATTCAACGAACTATCTGTTAAAATATTAATTGAACAGTAGCTGAAAGGAACATAGACTTCAGTGACCACACAAAACAAGGAATAAAGTCTTTGTAAAAAAAAATTAAGATAGACACTAAACACCAGAGTATACACTTTTCAAAAAAAAATTTTTTTAATAGCAAACCTTACAGATGGGGAAATTTTGATTTTAAAAGTTACCATATTATGATATTCAAATGTCTCAGTTTGGGGAAGGGAAAGGCATAGAAAGAAACAGGAAAACACAGCCTTTTCAAAGAAACAAAATATATTTATAGAAACCATCCCCAAGGAAGTCCAGACATCAGAACTACCATATAACAACTTTAAAACAACTATCTTAAGTATGCACAAAAAAGGTAAAGGAAGACAAGGACAAAAATCTAAAGGAAACCAGAAAATTGTATATGAACAAAATGAGAATACCAACAACAAGGTATACATTATTTTAAAAGAATCAAATTCTGGAACTGAAAAGAATAATTTAACTAGAGGGGTTAAACAGCACATTTGAGTAGGCAGAAGATTCAGTAAGCTTGAAGATAGGACAAATGAAATGATCAAGTCTGAGAGGCAGAGAGAGAAAAGAAAGAAGTGAATTCAGCTTAAGTCACCTGTGATACCCCATCCAACAGACCAACATATTCATTATGTGTGTTGCAAAAGAAGAAGAGAAAGAAAAATGCAGAAAGAATATTTGAAAAGATAATGACTGAAAATTTTCTGAAGATGTGAATTTTAAATCCAAGAGAGTCACTGAACTCCAAACAGGATAAATTCAAAGACCCATACAGAGGCCTACAATAACCATACCATTTAAAAGATGAGAACAGAATCTTATAGGCAACATTTGTCACGTTCTAGAAATCTCCAATGTATTGGTTTCTTGGAGATGCTCCAACAAAGTACCACAAACTGTAGTTTCTTGAACAACAAAATTTATTTTCTCAAAGATCTGGAGGATAAAAGTTTCAAATTTGGGCATTGGCAGTGTCGTTTCCTTCTAAGGACTGTGAGGGAAGCATCTATTACAGGACTCATATTTGGCTGACAGTGGACCCTCTTCTCTCCATGTCCTCCCACCATCTTTTTTCCATTCTATATCTATGACCAAATTTCCCCTCTTTATAAGGACACCAGTCAGTCTGGATTAGATCCTACCTTAATGGCTCATCTTAAATAACTATATCAGCAATGAACCTGTGTCAAAATAAGGTCACATTTGAGGTACTATGGTTTGGGAATTCAACATAACAATTTTTTTAAGAACAGAATTCAATCTAAAGCACTTAATAAGATTTAGCAACAAATTTCTCATCAGAAACCAAGTAGGCCAAAATGTAGTAGGATGACAGATTTAAGAACAATAAAATATTTAACCAAGAATTCTATATCCAGCAAAACTATCCTTCAAAAATGAGAGAAACATTATTATAAGCTAAATAAGTCAGTTGCAAAATACAACTATCCTATGTTTCCATTTTTATGAAGTACCAATAGTGATCAAAATCATAAAAACATAAATAGAATGGTGGTTTCCAGGGGCTGGGGGAATGAGGGCATAAAGAATTATTATCTATTGAGTACAGAGTTTCAGTTTGAGAAGTGTTCTGGATAAAAAGGGTGGTTATGGTTGCATACAATGTGAATGTATTTAATGTCAGTGTACTTAATGCTGGTTCCTTAATCTCAGATTTCCAGCTTCCAGAACTGTGATAAATGAATTCCTGTTGATTATAAGACATCCAGTAAATGGTACCTTTGTTATAGTGACCTGAACTAAGAAAACAAGCTAATATTCCTTATGAATACAGATTTAAAAAAAACCTTATCAAATCAAATCAACAATATATAAAAATGTAATATATCAAAACCAATTAAGTGTTACTCTGAGCTATGCAAATTTAATTTACTATTTGAAAATCAGTTACTATAACATTAATAAATTAACATTAATAAACTGAGGGGAAAGGGCATATATGATCCTAATAAACAGAAAAAGCATTTGACTAATTTTAAAATCCATCCTAATAAAAATTCCCAACAGAACAAGCATAGAAGGAAACTTTTTGATTTAACAAAGGACATTTACAAAAGAAAACTATAGGTAATATCAAACATAGTGGTGAAAGACTGAATCGGTTGACTTCCCCCTATGGTCAAAAAAAAGAAAGAGGATGATTACTCTTACCATTTCTATCTAACATGTTAAGGGAAATTCCTGCTATTCCAATAAGACAATAAATTTGTCTTATTGGAATAGCAGGATTATTTTATGAAGTAAAAATAATCTAGATTGGGAAACAGTAAAACTGTCTTTATTCACAGGTGGAATGATAATTTATGTAAAAATTTAGATGGAATTTACCCAAAAAAAGCACTAAAACGATACATGAGTTTAGCAACATTGCTAGATACAAGATCTATATACAAAATCAAGTGTATACCACAAATTAAAAATGTTAGAAATAAAATATGCTTGGGCTAGGGTGTATCCCAGTAGTACAGCACTTGCCTAGCACGCATGAGATCCTGGGTTCAATGCCTAGTATGTATGTATATTGCACAATAACAACAAAAATAGGAAGTATTGGGAGACAATTCTGAAAAAAACTTCCACCATGGCAACCTTCTCCTTCTTCCTCTATTCATTAGTCCTTCAGTGATCTCCCACTCTTCCATTCAGGAGCGTTTCCAGACCAGAGTCAAGACCAAACTCAGTGAGCTCCTCACGACTGCCAGGAAACGAAAAACAGCAATGGTGTCAGTTTCTTTGCAACTGATTTTATAGTTAATGTCATGATTATAATGAGAACCCTCATGAAGTATGGAGAAACAAGGCCACATGCACTGTCACTGGGGCTGAGTGGCTCTGCCTGACTTCAATCTCTTCTCTTCATTTATTTTTCAAAAGCTTGCGTCATTCCTCTCCCTATGGAATTAAGTCCAGACTCTTTGGCACAGCCTCCAAGACCTTGACCGGGACCCCAACCTACCTTTCAGTTTTCTTTACCATGACCTCCTTCCATTGGTTCTTTCTACCAGCTAAACTAATTCACTGTTCCCCAAACACCTCCTACAATTTCCCTTGTCAGTGAAATATCCACCCCCTACCTCCCCTCTTCCCACCCTCCCTTTATATCTCATCCTCAAGCCTCAATTAATTACTCTTCCTTCTCCTCACATGTAAATCCTTCCCAGTCCTCAGAGAACAGCTGAAAATGCCTCTTCCCCCAAGAAACCTGCCTGACTCTACCAGCCAGGGGGACCACCCTTCCTATGAGACTAGACTGGGACCAGAAACATGTCTCCTCTCTGATACAGACTGTGGTGAGCCTGGTTCATCTCTGCAATCCCCAAAGCACCTCTGACAGGACCCTGCACAGGCAGAAGAAACCATCAGTGAGTGTTAGAAGGAAGGAGGGGAGGCAGTGGCTTCTTCTGGAAGGAGGAAACAGTGAAACACTTGTAATAGAGAGAGGCAGGAGACAGTAAGGGAGAAGGGTGTAATTCTCACCCTGTGCCTGATACTGCACTCCTAGGATTTTGGAGAAAGGTGAGGCACACTGTGAAGCTACAGCCATTGTATCCAGGAGTTGCTAAAGTGCTATGAGGTGCACCAAGATAGGCCAGCTTTTCCAGGACAATTCCTTATCATGGCTGATCTGGGCTAGAGGGAAACTGGCAATGAGGTTATTTCATCCATTCTCTTCTTCTGTCCACTGGTCAAGTGATTGGGCCCAACACAGACCTGTTCAGAGTTCATGTGAAAACACAGGATGAGGATCTATGGCCAAAAGGAACTTTGTTCTTCATGAGATCTTCTGGACAGGCAAGCTGTATCTGGTCACTGGAAGGGAGGAAGCACAGTCTTTGGATTCCCTAATACCCACACATTCATGACTCAAGGCCTTTGACATTGGTCCTGAGGCATCAGGGAAGTGTTCTGGATAGAGGTAGATCCAGAAATGCAGTCGCAACTGATCAGAGCTTGGGCCCAGCCATGAGCACATTTGCAACCTCCCCAGGCAATTGATTCTACTGGGAAGCAGGTTTGAGACCCTGAGCCTGGAAAGGACTCCTCCCTGCCAAGCCACAGGTGCTCTTGGGTGGGAGGTGAAGAACTGCTCAAGGAGGGGGCCTGCTGCTGCCTTCAAGACCTGCCTAAATGCCAGTCATCCCCAGACTGCCCAGTGGAAGGCAAGGTGGCACAGTGGTGAGGTGCAGGCAGACTCTAGCACCCAGTCACCAGATTTGTATCCCAACCCCACAGAATGAAACCTTAGACAGATGACTTCACCACTTAAGCCTTAGTCTTTGCAAATCAGAAAGACATTCCTCACCTTGCACTGTTACTGGAAGAATGAGATGAAAAGGTAAAGACCCATAGATCCTAGCATATTGCATATGTCCAAGCACCGCCTTCATGATCCCGTTCCAACCCCTAAAGGCAGAATCAGGAGGCCTGTGTGTCCCTGTCTCTCCCTGGCTGACTTAGGCAACTCATTATACCTCCTGGGCCCCAGCCACCTCATCTGTAGATTGGAGACAACCTTCCTTTCCTTCAGCCCATTAGGGAACTTAGAGACTGGGAGCCTTTCCAGCCCTTCTATGGAATCGAGGTGCTGGCTAGGCCAGTCCTCACAGGTTCACCTCTAGAGCAAGTCAAAAAGCAAAATTCCTTCAGTAAGCTCCTGAATCCGTATCAGTCTAGGGAGGAGAGGCTTGTGTATCATTAAGGGTCACCATAAGCAGGACAGGATCATCTAATCCAGGGTGGGCACAGAGGGTGCTGATCTCCTATCACAGACACAACCAAGTCCAGGCAGCTTGGCTCCCTCCATCTTCTGTCTCATCATAGTAGTCCCAAGGCCCTCCCCAGAGCCTCCTCTCCCAGATCTCAAGCCCCTGTATTAGTCAGCTTTCCACTGCTGTGAAAAAATACCTAAGAAAATCAACTTAAAGGAGGAAATATAAAGTATCTCTGAGTTCAATCGATTCCCAGTAAAAGAAAAAGAGAGAGAAAGAAAGAAGGAAGGAGGGAAGAAGGAAGGAAGGAAGGAAGGAAAGAGGAAGGGAATAAGGGATACCCTTGAGGGCATACCTACGGTGACCTACTCCTTTTCAGTAAGCCTCACATCCTCCAGTTTTCACAACCTTCCAAGAGTCCACTCAATTATGGACCCATTCATGGATTAAGCCATTGATGAGATCAGAGCCCTCATGATCCACTCTCTTCCCAAAATCCCACCTCTGAACATTGGTGCATTGTAGGCTAAACCTTATAACCTGAGCCTTTGAGAAACACTCCAGACCAACTATAACACACATGCACACGTGTGCATTATCTCTCTCTCTCTCTCTCTCTCTCTCTCTCTCTCTCTCTCTCCTCTCTCTCTCTGTCATGGCCCCAGATCAGTCATCATCTCTCTCCTGGTCATCCACAGCAGTCCTGAATATAACATATTCTCTACCTCAGCAGTGGGACTCTTTCACTCTTCTGCCTAAAACCATTCAGCAGCTAACCATTCAGCTCACAAAGTCAAGTCAAGCCAAGCCCCTCAGTATGGCCCAAGGGCCCTTCACAGCCAGGATTAGGCCCCTGCCCACCAGTGCCCCCTCACCTCCTTCCATCTTCCACATACATCAAAGGACTTGATTTTCCTCTAGTACACCAGTACCCCAGCCTGGGCATCTCCATGTCTGTTCATGCTGCCCTCTTGGAATGCCCTCCCCACCCTGCTGTGTGTTCACCAATTTCTACTAGGCTCTTTTTGGCACCACCTCCTCCAGGATACCTCCTCTGCAGACCCCTCCACATGGTGGACACCTCTGGACAGTTTCAGCCCTCACTGACTTCCCTACCTTTGTGCAATTTGCAAAGGTCTTGGAGGAGAAGGGGAGAACTCAGACTCCCTCCACCTAGGGCTTTCACCCCATTCAGCTCACTAACTATGGTAGGGTACCTGGGGCCAGCCCACTGGCAAGCTGCAAGATAGGGTTCAGCAGAGCTGAGCAGATTCTAGTGAGACCAGCCTGCTTAGAGTAGGAAGTGGGCTCAGGAACAAGCTCAGAACAAGCTGTGCCTAAATAGTTTGCCCACGTGACAC
Organism: Marmota flaviventris; assembly: GCF_047511675.1. NCBI lineage: Eukaryota > Metazoa > Chordata > Mammalia > Rodentia > Sciuridae > Marmota > Marmota flaviventris. The sequence continues at coordinate 38,399,661 of NC_092501.1, read as the reverse complement.
ACACATACACACACACCTGCCCTCACACACACACACACACCTGCCCTCACACATACATACCTGTCTTCACACACACACACCTGTCCTTATGCACACTCACCCTCACACACACCTGTCCTCACATGCAACTGTTCTCACACACATCTGTCCTCATACCCACTTGCATATATATATTTGCCCTCATACACACCTACACAACATATCCTGCCCTCACACACTCACCTGAGCACATACAAACCTGTACACACACACACACCTGCACACACATAAATATTGCATGCATAGGTACTCTTGCATGCACACAGCCTGCACTCATCTAATCACTGCTGTTTTTTCACCTACTGATGAAGACTACTCCGCAGCTTGGCCACCTCCTGACCTGGCTCAGCTTCACTGAGGCCCAGGATTTAGAGGCTCTATCTCCAAGCAGAGGGCATTACAAGTGCTTCTCTTTGCACAAAACCAGAGCACCAGCTCACATCATAGTGCACACTGTCACCGCTGTTGAACTGGGGCCCATAGCACCACTGCTAGCACCAACCAACCCTTCTGGCAGCTCCAAAAAAAGCACCACAAGGCCTCCAAGTACCATCACACACCTAGGCCATTTGGAGCAGAACCTGAAGTGACAAATGTGGAGCCTCCCAGCTGATAGGCTCCAACCATGACCTCAAGACAGGAGAAAGTCCAAGCAAATACTCTCAGCAAAGGCAGGAACTATGGCGGAGGCCAGGATGACATCTGCTGTCCAGTGCCAACACCCCAGGCACAGGCCTCCAGCAGAGGGACATAAGCTTACAACAGAATAGGGCCAGGCAGGCGCCGTGAGAGAGGGTAGAGAAACACACCTGCGGTCACTACGGCCTAGTTCTGCCCCAAGGTGGTCAGGAACAGTCTTATCACCTGTCCTTACTCATAAAATGGGGATAATAACAGTGGGGCCACTAGGGGATACATGTAGCAAGGCCATCTAGCGCCTGCTCCCAGCCCCACAAGTCGCTCATCTGCTTTACAGCCCATGTCAGCAGTCCACCCACCTGGGGACAAAAAGTCAAGGGAAGGAGAGGAATGGGGCCCTCCCAAGGGTTAGACAGCTATGCCTCTGCCAATCTCCAGTCCAGGGAAAGGGTCCAGAGTGGCCCTGCACAAGAGAAAGCTTTAAATACTTAAAAAATGCCCCTCCCCAGCACCAGCACCTGTCAGCCTCCACAGCCCAGCCCGGCGTGGCCTTGCTTCCCCCGAGCCAGGGCATCGCTGACATCAGCTGACAGTGATGGCTTTGAAGCTCACGACGTGTGGGCCAGACACCATCTCCCCGCGTCTGCCTCAGGCTGCCAGTGGGGGAGTTCCTGGATGGCACACTCAGGATCACCCTGCACATGATGCTCACAGTGAAGCCCTACAGTGACATGCTCGCCTAAACCAAATGTGACATTCTTAATGACCCACAAAGAGGATGCAGCGGGGGAGACTTCAGATACTGTGTGTCACAGAAACAAAGGGAGCAGCTTCTAATCAACATGCTGTCTAAATGCCCAGGCCCAGGGCCCCTATAGACATGTCAATAAAACAGGAAACCTGTGCTGTGCCATCTGCAGGTCAGGTTGAGGACAAGACAGAGGGCAGCATGGTGGGGGCAGCACAGTGTGGGCATGCTCCCAGCCCCCAGGGAGACCATCACTGCCCCACACCTCTTGACCTTCAGTTTAGTAATAATCATCATGTTTCAGCTATCTCTGCAAAGTGATTTCTGTGTGCCAGGCACTGTACTGAGATAGGTAGATATAGGTGTAGGAATAAGTATTGATATAGGAGTAGGTTAGATATAGATGTGGGTGCAGATATAGGTACAGGTGATATGTACATATAGGAATAGGTGCAGGTGAGATTAAGGTCTCATATACGTAAAGAATAGGTTAAAAAAGAATAGGTATAGGTATGGATAAGATGTAGGCATAGGTACAGGTATAAATATAGACATAAGATAGCTATAGATTAAGGATGGGGTAGGTGGGTATGTAGACAGACAGAGATAAGACATATATGTAGACGTGTAGAAGTACAGATGCATAGACACAGGCTTATCTTGATCCTCATCATAACCCTATGAGGAGACTGATATTTATTCTCCTTCCAATAATGGAGGAAACAGGATCCAAGTGAACCTGGACCAGTCAATAATAGTGGCCCAGGAGCAGGCCCTCATCAAAGACCTGAGAAGGATCCCTTGGGGAGTATCCTGGACCCCTGATCTGGATGGCCAAGGATAAAAATGAGGCAGTCCCCGTGGCTCCATCATCAGGCTCAGTATCTTTCCCTCCCCTTCATTTTCTCCAGATTTGGGGAAACCATCATGGGGTTCACGGCATTCCCTGCTTCCTCCCACAAGCAAGGCCACAGGAAACTAGGCAGGAATTTGCAGCCTGTCCTCCATAAAGGGATTCTCTAGGAAGGAAATGCCTTTCAGTAGCTTGGCATATGGTTATGATGCTTGAATGAGGTCAGACAGGCAGGATGAAATCGCAGCCCTGCTGAGTGCTAGCTCTGTGACCATGAGGGTTGCCTGCTCCAAACCTCACTTTCTCCTCTGTAACATAAGGATGAAAACAGTACCTGCCCCAAGCTGGACCTTAACAGCTCTCTACTCAGCACCCAGCAAATGCTCCATCAGCATTGATACTTTCCACCAGGACTGGGAAGGAATCTTGCCACACAGAGAAGAAGAGGGAGAAAAACTGGGGCCCTCGAGACCCATTCTTGCAGGAAGCTCCTGGGTTCAACCTCCAATGCCTGGGTACCTGCAAGGTCCCAAACCCCAGGCCACAGACACAGCCTTGTGGTGTTCACTCCTGTAAGTCATGCTTTTGTAGGTTCTCAGAAGCCGAGGCAGGTGGGGGACTGAGACACATGACCAGTAGCAGTGCAGCAGGGACATAGGAAAATGACAATTCTGCAGGAACTGAAAGGCTATGCAGAGCAGGCCCCCAAAGGCTGAGAAGATGAGATCCAGAAGGGTGCACCAAACAACCCTAGAGGTGCAGAAGTGGCTGGAATGCCTGAGCATGGGAGATCCTGGGGGAAGGGGTTGCACATAAGGATGAGGAAGAAGCAGGACTAAAGAGAAAGAGGATTTGCCATATGAGAAGCTTGAATTGCAAAGGTTAGCGAATTACCCACCACATCCCTGAAAACTGGGGGCTCCTCTGGGTCAGGTCATTGACTAATTCACACCTTATTGAAAACTGAATGCTCACCCAAAGCAGCAAACAATCAAGCAAGGGCCCTGGTGCCTTGCCCAGTAAATGATCAATCAATTTAAGGACGCTGCTGTTATTATTCTTTTAACCAAATGCCTTTTGAAACAGAGAGAAAAACTGAAAGTGAACCAATGCACAGTGCTTATGTCAGTGCTCTGATTCAAAAGGACTCGACACGCCAGAACAAAAGAAAAGCAGTGTATGAGATTCATCCAGAGGTCAAGTGCATTGGGCCCCTGCTTCCCAGTTCCTGACGATACCCGGCTATGCCATTAGAGAGCTGGCCATCCCCCTCCACAGAGCTCACCCAGAGTAGGGTGACCACATGTCCTGATTTTCCAAGCACAGCCCAGTTGTTCCTATTGTTTAGCAGAATTATTGCTAGCAGCGCCTTTCACTATAAAAACTTTCATAGTTTAGATAGGATCTCAGTGGTCAGTCTAAATTCTGAGCTATTTCTCCTGTTGTCTTGGGATTTCTTGAGGTTCTCTAGCACCCAAGTTGTAGGTGGCTACAATCAGGACCCAAAGAAGACATGCCCACAAGGCCTAGGGTAGTCCTCCTTCATCAATAAGAGTCTTCTCTCCAGATTCACATGCTCCAGGAAATCCCTTGCCGCCCCCCCACAGCAGCCCAGCCCTGCACTGTTCCACCTCCATCAAAAGCACTTGTTGCTAAATCATACCATCAGCTCCTGAGCAGGGAGGAAGGCACCTGTGGCAATGCTCAAAGCAGCCCAGAGAGGTTCTACCAAATAATCTCACTGCTGATGCACCTCCTCACCATACAAGAACCAAGTTCAGTCGGCAAATGCCAAGAGACTCCATATCTCCTGAACAGTAACACCTCAGCTGGAATAACCTGGCATGGCTAACAAGAACATGCTCCAGGTGACCAAGAGAGCCCATTTTCCCCAGGTAGAACTTTACAAGGACAATGATGGCACCAGTTATTGGAGAGTCTCAGCCAGAGAGGTGGTTTCCTCTGGCAACGTTGCACCTAAGACCTGGATCTCTATGCACAGGTGAGGCTGCTACAGAGCAATCACACTGTTATTCTAGAATGTGATCAACATCAGTTTTCAATGGACTCAGAAACAAGGTAGAACTTTATGAGGGCCAAGAAGTTCTGTTAAACTAGCCTCATGGCCTCTCCAATGCCCTATAGAAAAGGAGCCTTTTAGTTGGGTTGATGCCTCCTCAAAATGGCAGCTTAGTCCTCAGGTTCCCTCTCAAACTTTACTGCAACCATTAACACCTGAGCCCCAAAGTGCCAGTATACCAGTTGCCATGTAACATCCATCTGACATCGGGTGCCCTTCTCTGGGGCACTGGCTCTGCCAGTCACATGAATATAGCAGACATGGTGAGCATCAAGATACCCAGACAGGTGCAGGGTGAAGGATGCAGCAGGCAGCAGGCCTTGCCCAATTCCCCGGTGCTCAGCCACCTTCCCGTTCAGCACGTACACATGGCCCTACGTACGCCTCACTCTACTGCATCAACTCAGGCTTCTGTACAGATGAAGATATACATGGATACCACTGTTCTGCCCCCCACAGCTCTTCTCTCACTGGGCCTCAAGAACCGCAAGCTTGAGAAGTGGGCTCAGAAGATGTCCCTCAAGGGGAACGGGCTGACAAATGGATCCACCATGCTAACTGGGAGCAGTACAATGAGGCCCAAAGCATCCTCAATCTTGGTGTCTGGTGAAGACTAACCAATGCCCAAGAAAATTGGCCTGGCCATGGAAAGCAGAGAAAGGAAGGTTCATGAAGCCCCTGCTGGCAAATAATCACTCGCATCATCTTCCTAATTGTGAATTCCTAATAAAAAACAGAACATCAGTGAGTTGAAACATTCATAACTTAAAATCCCCTGCAGGTCCCTTTGCTGCTCTTAGTGACTCAATACAGGCCAAATCAAGCCCTCCTACCTCAGCCTCTTCCACCCCTATTCTATGGGACCCAGGATGCTGCTTCTCAAGGTCCAGAGCCCACAGTCCACCCACTTTTCTAATTACTTCTGGCTTAATCTTTTTTAAATGGCTCTGATATCCCCAGTTCCCTGCTTACCATGCTGGAAGGGCTCTTGGGGGACCATCCACTGATCTGACCTGTCCTGCCTCCCACTCTCAATTTTCTTTTGTGGAACTTCCCAACTCTGCTCCTGTGACTGCTCCTGTGACTTATGGTGGGCTAGTTCAGTCCCCTGCTCAGATGTAGCCCAGCCCTACCAAAGGGTGAGTCCCACCCACCCTGACTAGTTCAGGGATGAACTGGTGACCCATGCTGGGCTAACACAATATCACTGGAGCTTCTGCTGGAATTTTCCAGAGACTCTCACACATGCTGAGACTATAGAAACCATTGACCAGATAAGCTGGAGTTCCGGCAGTCATCTTTGTCATCAGGTAGGGAGAGCATTCCTAAGAGTGAAACCAATCAAGAAGAGAGGGGAAGAAGGATCGAGAAAGAGGAAGCAAGAGAAAGAGGTTTTGTGATCATAAGTAATAATTGCTAGATCCAGTCAAGTCTGAAGGTAGACATATCCATGGGCCACCTTATCATATAAGCTAAAAAAAATTATCTTTACTTAAACCAGTTTAACTTGGATTTCTTTCACTTCCAACCAAGAAGACTGTAGTACATGGTACAGCTCTCTATGCCAAAAGACAAGTGGACTTAATGATAGATAATCAAATAATTGTCTGAGAATGTGATGTCTGATAAAATGAAGTGGAGCCGAAAACTGAGAGGCAATGCCTTACTCCCACTGATGTTCCCCAGGGAGGGGACATCCCAGCTGTCCTTTCAAGGACATTCCAGATAAGGGAACAGCAAAGACAATGCATGAAAGATCTTGATGTATTCAGGGAAATAGAATGTGTGTGGCAGGGGCAGTTGTAGGAGGCCAATTAGGAGCCTGGGGTGGAAGATAAAGTAAGGGCTTTTTTTTTTTTTTAATCTGCTAATGAACTTACACTTTATTTTATAGGCAATGAAGATAGAACATGCCCACAGGCCACACTGCATCCTGCTGTCCAAGCCAGGGAGACCAGCTTTGGAAAGGAAGCATCCCAAGATGAGCAGTAAGCCCAGTTCCCAGGCCCTGCAAAGCCCAAAGAGAAGAGCAAAAAAGGTTTTGAGTCCCAAGAGTTTTTAGGGCCCAGGGTGGATTATAAAAATCACTGTAGTCACTGCAGCTGTGCTTTCAGGGCTTAGAGCCCACGTAGAGTTTGGTCATCCTGGGCCATGAGCACAAGGTCCAGTGATAAAGCAGAGGAGAGGCAGTGGCAGGAGGGCCGGATGCAGAGGCCAAGGGCCCCCCAGGTCCACAGAGTTAGGGTGGAAGGGCTGGAGAACTCAGGTCCCCAGTCTCAGATCCCACAGTCTCCACACTCCTGACCTTCAGAAACTGGACAGAGGAGGCAAAGCTGGGGAGTCCAAACAAAGCAGGAAGGAGTCATTCTGGGAAAAGGAAACAGTCGGAAGGCTCTCATCAGAACTGTGGAGGTGCAGGGAAGGGGGACCCCATGTCCTCAGGCAGCAGCCTTCCCAGTGCTGGCCTTGTAGGAACTGTCCTCCTCCATGAAGCCCTCTTGGGTGAAGATCTGCTCTTGGCTACTGCCCCCCTTCATCCTAGGCTAATTCCAATTGGTACATGGATCACGTTGTGCCTTACCCCACCAGAGGGTAGGGGTAAGGGAATGAGGAACCCATCCTGCTCATCACCAAAGCCAAAGCAAAGTAACCGTCAAAGAACACTGCACCCTGAGCCCACAACACATAGACACAGCTAGAGGCCAAGTCCTGGGGCCGAGGGAAGTTGGCAGCACTTCAGCATGCAATCCTGATGGAAGGCTGTTCATCCCCATCCAACAGCAAGCGCCCAGCCAGGGTCCCACAAACAGGACTCAAACCAAGGTGGGCCTGGCCTCAAGCCATAGCCTGCTCCCCTCCTTCACTGTCATTGCCTCTAGCGTCTGGGGCTGCCAACCCTGGAAACCTGAGCAGAGAGGAAGGCTGCAGGGCCACCTGCACAGATACCCCTGGGTGGGCAGGCCAAGGGGAGGCAGGGGCTGCAGGCTTGTACAAGAGAGGACAGTTGACTTCCCACATAGACTCAGGGAAACTGCCCAAGGAAGGAGTCATGAAAGCACCATGTCCTCCACTGACCCCACCCCAATGTGGTTTAGGTGCCCCCCCCATCAGGCTCCAAGTGCAGGAAGGCTCCTCTGCTCACCTGCAAGCTCCATTTTAGGAGTTCATTAGGACTGACACCAGCCGAGATGCACAAGTTGACAGAGTGACAGGGAAAATGGATTCCTGTGTCGCCCTGAAGCCACATGCCCCAGGGAAGCATCATCATCCTGAAAAAAGACTCAGATCTCCGGAACAGCAGCTCCTTTCCATTTGTTGGTAAACTGGAGTTGACAGCTCAAGGAGATTCATTGGCCCCGGGCACCTCCTCTGGGTCTCATAAGCAACCAGAGATCTGCTGCCCCTGGGGACAGGAGGAATCCACTGTATCAGGCCTCCCTTTATATCACCTTCCTCCCAGTCCTCAGGGACAAGGCCCTTCCAAGGGTGCAATATAGGTGATCGTGTGAATGCTGGTGAGTGGGTGGGAGTGCACTGTGGGGAGGTATGTGGGTGGGTAAGCAGGGTCAGATATGTGGAGTGTGGAGTATGGGTGTGAGTGGTGCATGCATGGAGAGGCAGATGGAGGAGGGATGGATGGGCACTCATAGCAAGAAGTAGACAGATCCAGGACTCAGAAAAACCACAGACCTTAAAGCCCCAAAGACCCCTGCTGCTAACCCAGGCCTCCCCTTTGTTCTGTCCAGTGCACAACTGTGAGATAATCACATGAAACCCAAGGGCTCCTAGAGTACTGGCTCTCCCAGACATGCCATCTCCTTCCCTCCAGAGCCCTGCAGGGCCACTCAGGTTCCCAGGGGCCACACACACTAATACCAGGTGGGGAGAAGGTACAACTGCCCCTCCCTTTATCGTGCCCACTGAGAGTAGTGGAGGGCAACGCCACAGCTCACTGACAAAGCCCCAGAAGAACTTCCAGGCCAGCCAGGCCCCAGGGATCAGGGTAGCCATAAAAGAAGAGCCATTTGATTTGATTACTTGGCTCTGCTCAACAGAGCCATTTACATGTTAAAGGCGTTTTTTCTTTTATTATTATTCTGCATATTACATTTCCAACAAAACCTCAAACCAATCCTCAGAGCAAACCCTTTTTATATTCTCCACAAAGCAATCTGGTTCCCATACCCAGGCCTTAGTAGAAGAGTGAGGACCCCAGGTGCTGACCTGCATGGGCACCAGGCTGACAGCAGGAAGGTACTGCTCTCAGAGGAGGAGTATTATCCTGGGCCACTCAGAAGGAAGGAGACCATGCTATGAGTGGACGGCATTCATTCACTCATCACTCATCCATCCCATAACCACCATCGGCACTCACTCTGGTCCAAGCAGTGTGCTGGGTTTCATTCTCACTGGACAAAGACCTCTGTAGTCTTACAGCTAATTATTTTTTTTAATGGCTGATAAATGAATAGCAAAAATAAAAAGCAAATAAAATTTTTAAAGTCAATTTTTAAAAAGCCAATAAAGTCAAATATTTAAAAATCAGTTAAAAAATGACTCAGTAGATGATAGAATATATTAGTAGATGATCATCGCAGATAAAACTAAATTGGGGGAAGGGGTCACAAGAACTAGGATAGGGACAAAGGGGATTAGTAAAGGAGACCAAGGCCTCCATGAAGACGTATGAAGCAAGATCAAAGGCGGAAAGGGAGGCATCACACAGAACTGGGGCAGGGGAGAGACACGGAACAGCATTCACAGGAGAGGCACAGCTGGTGCTGAGGACAGCCTGGAGCAGCATGGCTGAAAGCAGTGAGCCCAGAAAGTGGGCAGGGCTGAGGCTAGCTTCACAGGCCCTGGTGGCCACAGACGGGACTCTGGTTTGGGCCCTGGTGAGAAGGGAAGCTGTCAGGATCTTAACCAGAGAAGTATCATGATATGAGTTAGAGTACATTCATCTTACTTTGGTGCCATGATGAGAACAGATCAAGGGGGCAAAAGGGCAGAAGCAGGCACACCTCTTAGGAGGCTGATCCAATAACCAGGGTGAAAGATAATGATGGATCAATCCAGAGCAGCAGCCATAGTATGTGAGGTGAGTTAGAGGAATGGGCTACTAGAGGCCTGGGAAAAAGACAGGAGTACAGAGACTCTAGGTGTTGGGCCTTAGCACCCAGAAGCAGGCACAGATGGAAAAGACTCAGGAGGCCCCACTTGAACTGACAAACTAAGCTTGTTGGGAACATACTTGTTTGAGAAGCCTGTCAGTTGCCCAGGTGGAGAAGGCAGCTGCACTATTTTAAGTGGGTGGCAGAGGCCAGCTGGAGCATGCTTCATGCAAGCCATGGGTGTGTGGGTGATATATTAGGGTATGCAACTGGTCAAAGTCACCAAGGAAAGAAGTGCCATGGAGAAGAGAAGAACTTCCAGGTCTGAGTAATGGGACACTCCAATGTTCAAAGGTTGGAGATAAAAAGAACCAACCAAAAAAAAAAAAAAAATTGCACAAAAGTACTCACCAGAGGACTGGCAGCAAGAAATTTGCTATCTCCCAACCCAGAGGAAAAAAAAAGAGAGAGATGGGGCTGATAAGAGGAGAGCTGAGAATGGACCATTAGACCAGCCCACATGGAAGTCATCTGGACATTGACAAGACTGCAGTGGGCTCAGGAGCAAAAGGAGAGAAGGCATTGGATACAGAGCCCTATCATTCTTTAGAAAGCTGTGCTATAAAAGGAAGGGGAAATAAGACAGTGGCCACAGAGGAATTGGGGTCAAGGACAGGATTGTTTAAGGCAAGAGTTATTACAGTATACTTGTAGCCCAAGGAAATAATCCAGTAAAGAAGAAAACTCAATGATGAAAGCAAGAAGGAGAGAATTGCTAGGGCAATGGCCTTAAGCAAGCAAGAAGGGACAGGTGGAATGAAGTATCAAAGAACAGGGGTTGCCCCTACAGGACATTGGACAATTCAGCAGGATCCAGAGTATTGTTGAGGGCACAGACAGGTGAGCAGGCAGGTGTGGTGGTGGAGCACAAGAAACTTCCCTGCTGTCTCTGTCTCTCTTCCCAATGGGATGTATGAGGGGCTGGGGAGCAACAGAGGAGAGAAGAGGTGCTGGTGATTTGAAGAGAGATGGTCAAAGGGAATGGACAGTGAATGGACTGAAGAAATACAATATGGCAAATAAATTTTTAAAAAAGAAAAAAAATATGGCAATATGGCAGCCAAGGCTGGGCAGCATAGATGTTTGTTTCTCTCCACTGACAGTACAGATTGAGCTTTGCTCGATGCTGTTGTGAATCACACCTGTCCTTGTCTTGTTCATCTCTATCCCTAGTACCTAACAACATTCTACAGACACTCAACAAGCATTTGAGAAAAAGAATGATCAGGGAGGGAGACATGCCAATCTCATGTACACTGTGGACACCTGGTACCAGAGCCAAAGACGTGGAAAGTATGCTGTTCATTTGCACTATGGAGGGGCAATTTCCACCAGTCAAGCCAAAAGTCACCTCACCCATTTCTCTTGCAGACAGTGATCCAACCTCCTTGCTCCTCCTGTTGCCAGGGAGATTTGCAACAGGATCGTCGAAGCCCTTGGCAAGCCCTACTGGGAAGCAGCCAGTCTCCCCCCCAAAGCCCGCTCCACCAGCCCTGAGTTAATCACAGCGGCTTCCACACCATGGCCAGCAGCCAAAGCTCATCTCCAACATCCTCACACACTCCTCAGGATGCCTGAGAACCAGCGTTCATTCCCCATGGCTCTCCATTTAATGAGACCATCAGCAAAACCCTGCAGCAAGAAGGAAAATGATTATGATATGACATAAGAGAAGCCACAGGATGCAAAACGGATTACCACTGTGGTTACAGCTGTGCCTGATGTCTGTCTACAAACAAGTTCTAGAAGGAACCACAGAAAAATTAAAACCTTTTGCTTGTTAAGATGCTGAGATTGTGGGTTACTTCTCTGTTTTCTTTTTGAATTCTGCAATCCCTGTTGCCATTTGGGTTATACAGTAAATAAAAAGTATAACTTTCAAAAATTAATTGTTCTACCACAGGTAGAATATCCCTTATCTGAAACGCTTGGGATCAGAACATGATTCAGATTTAGATTTTATCCGATTTGGGAATAGTTGCATAAATATAGGAAGATATCCTGGTATAAGGCATAAGTCTAAATATGATATTCATTTAGGCTTCATATACACCTTGCTTATATAACCCGAAGGTAATTTATAGATTAGTTTTAATAATTCCATGCATGAAACAAGCTTTCCTGGTGTGAAATTTTCCACTTGTGGCATCACATCTATGCTTTTAAAAAAAAGTTCCAGATTTTAGAGCATTTCAGATTTTCAATTTTTTAATGGGAGGCTCAACCTGTTCTGTATTCTAGACAGGCAAAAAATATAACATGAAATGAGCTAGGTGATCTCACAGAGGCAACAAAGAGTACCACTGCTCAGGAAGAAACTTCACTAAAGATGTGCATGACCTACATTAAAAAAAAAAAAAAAAACACTAAGCTTTAAAGGCAGTTATAAAAGATGCTTTGAATAAATAGAGAAAATAACTGTTCCCAGATGGGAAGACTTTATGTTATAAAGATGACAATTTTCCCAAAAGTTAATTTATAAATTTAATTCAATCCCACTCAAAATCTCAAAAGGATTTCTTTAAGGAATTAAATAAAATCATTCTAAAATCATCTTAAAAATAAACAGATGAGAATATTAACTAAAATTCTGAGACGGAAAAGAAATGTGAGGAAAACAGATATAAAAATATTATAAAGCAATAATAATTAAAGTACTGTAGAACAGGCACAAAAAAATAGAAATTAGGGTCAGAATAAAATATCCAGAAATAGACCTAATTACACACAAGAATTTAATGTATTACAAAGTAGGCATCAACAAACAATGGGAAGAGGGATTCTTGATTAATTAATTATGCTGGCAGTTTTGAGGAAACCTGATTAATTCAGACACACACTTATATCACACACCAGATAATAAACTCTGAAAAGATTAAAGGGTCAAACAGGGAAGTCAAATGAAAGAAAAACCTATCAGAAAACAGAAAATAAATGTCTGTTCTTTGCGAGGAGTTGAAGTTACCTTTTCAAATCTCATACTGGAAAAATAAAGTCCAAAAATAAATAACAGATTCAACAATATAAAAAGTACAAAAGCTTTGTGGGAAAGAAAACATAATTAAAAATAGTTCATGAAAAATATTTGTAGCAATGTGTAGGCAGAGTGTTGATAACTCTGTAGTATAAAAAGTTTGCACAAATCATTATGAAAAACCTCAATAAGCCAATAAATGAATGGACTGAACAGAAAATCTACCCATGAGGTGATGTCTAGTAAATACACAAATGAAAAAGGCTCCATCTCTCTGGAAATCAAAGGGAAAGTCATATCATATCTATTAAAATAGCAAAACAAACAAAAAAAAGTTTGTGATTACAAATATCTAATGCTGGTCGAGTTGCAGTAAAACTGATCTTTTCACATACTGTCAGATCCAAATGATCCTTTTTGAAAATAATCCAGAATTACTATTGCCAGTACCATAAAAATGCCCATACTCTTTGACACAATCATCTCACTTTTTCTGAGAAAAACAATTCACTGGAAGGAAAGGGCTACTTCAAGGAGATGTTCATCATTACATGATTTATAATACCCAGAAATGGAAAACAATCTCAACCTCTTATGAAAGGGGATGTTTAAATAAATTAGAGAACATCAACTTAATGGCCAATTTATGCAACCATTGAAATGATAATTGTGAAAACTCTGTAGCAACAGCTAAAAATGTTTACAGTATAATAAAGAAAGCAGTAACCAAAACTGTAGTTGTGCTGTGATTAAAAATACGCCTATGGACCAAGGACTGGAAAGGAATACAGAAAATGAAAATAGAATTGTGAGGTCTAGTCAATTATCTCCATTCCAGTGGAACAGCACTTTTGTGTATTACAAAAAAAAAAAAAAAAAACTCCCTTTGGCTATGCAGCCAGCCTTACCTGATACTGCTCCTTAGCTGCAGAAACCCCGTGTTGGGGCTGCAGGGTCATGAGCAGCCAGCCCCTGGCCATTCTCAGCCAGGACCCAGGGCCCTCCCCAGGCCAGCCTGCCAGGCACTGTGCTTCTTATGGGAAGCCTTAATGCCCTCTTGTCCTCCCTTAAAATAAACTCCTCATCTTTCAGGACTCATACCAGAGCTGAACATGTGCTCCAGGAGGCTTCCTCACCTCCCTTGCTATATACCTTGTACAAACTCCACCATCACAGCACCTACAGCTCTCCCTGACAGAGGTACCAGCTTGTATGTGTCCTGCTCCAGTCTGAGGGACTCCTTGAGGGCAATGATGTCCAGTTTGCCCTTAGAGGCCCAGAACTAAGCTCCTGCCCAGTACAGAGAGCATATCAATAAAGGTTTGTTCACACGTCATTGGACTCCAACATTCTGCCAAATCCTGGATGGACATGGAAAAGGATGATAGGACCACATCCCTGCCTTCTAGAACTAGGATTAGTTGGAATGGAAAAGGAGCACACACGTATGAAGCCCTGGGGGTATTATCTACACTTTCTCCCATTCCATCCTCACCTGATGTACGGGGCAAACTATCATCACCTCTACTAACGAGCTCAGAGAGGTAAAGTCACACACAGTCAGCAGGGTGAACACAAGTCTGTCAGATCCAAGGCTCTGCTTTTTCCCTACATCCTCATTGTGTCTGTCTGGTTCACATGGTCCCTGCAGGACAGGGACTGGCTTTCCATGTGACCATTAAGAATGCAATAACACTTTGCTAAAGCGGATTGTGAGGGCTTAGCAGAAAGCCAGCAGAAAATCCAGGGCTTGTGCCTGCCCCGCCAATGCCCATGCAAAGTCAGAGGTTACCAACCACTCTTCCTGCCCCCAAAACAAGCCTCTGCTTCCCTATTGATATTCTCACTACATCAATGACCACCCAACTGGACCCCAAATAGACACATGAACTGGAGGAGATATTGAGGACACTGAAATGCCAGCACTGCTGACCATGATCTGGCAGAGCTCTTAGAGCCCTGCCTGGACCTGGTCAGATAAAATATGACCTGAATTGAACAATTTCCCCCCAAAAAAAATCATATCCACTCAAACCTCAGAATGTGACTTTATATGAAAAGAGGATATTTGCAGATGTTGTTACATCTGCAACATGAGGTCATACTGGACTAAGATGGGCTCTAAATCCAGTGCCTGACATGCTTATGAGAAGAGAATGCATAGAAACACACAGAAGGAAGAAGCCCATATAAAGATGAAGGCAGAGACTGAGGGATGTATCTAAAAGTCAAGGAATGCCAAGGAACACCAGAAGTCACCAAAAGCTAGGAAGAAGCAAGCAAAGATTGCTCCCAAATTGAAGAAAGAATAAGTCTCTGCTGTGGTGAGCTACCCAGTATGCAATAATGGGATGTGGCAGCTCTAGGAAACTAAATAGTATACCTGGGAAGAGGCTTTCCTTATCAATGGTTTCTCTTTCTGAGGTTTCAGTTACCTGTGGCAAACATATTAAATATTATAAAGATATTAAGGGGAAAATCCCAGAAATAAATAATTCATACAGTTTAATTGCATACTGTTCTGAATAGCATGATAAAATCTCACATTCTCCAAACCAGATGTGAATAATCCCTTATTCTCAATGTATCCACACTGTATATGCTACCCACCCACGAGTTACTTCTTTGTTACTTCAATTATTAGATCAACTGTCACTGTATTGCGGTGCTTGAGTCTGAATAACCCTTATTTTACTTAATAATGGCCCCTAAATGAAAAAGTAGCGATTCTGGCAATTTGGATATGCCAAAGAAAAGCCATAAAATTATCACAATAATGACATAAGGACAGTTAGGATGATAAGAAATTTTAAGTGTGAGAAAGAGAAACCATATTCATATAACTTTTATTACAGTATATTGTTTTAATTGTTCCACTTTACTATTATGGTTGTTATTATAATTTAAATGTGAGATGTCCCCTAAAAGCTCACCTGTGAGACAATGTAAGACAGTTCAGAGGGGAAATGATTGGGTTGGAAGAGCCTTAACCCAATCAGTGAATTAATTCATCATCTGATGGGATTAATTGAGTGATAATTGAAGGCAGGTAGCATGTAGCTAGAGGAGGTGGGCATTGGGGGTGTGGCTTTGGATTATATATTTATATTTGGCAAGTGGAACACTCTCTCTCTCTCTCTCTCTCTCTCTCCTTTATGGTCATCATGTGAGCTGCTTCCCTCTGCCACAGTCTCCTGTGATGATCTTGTGCCTAACCTCAAGCACCAAGGAATGGAGACAGCCTTCTATGAACTAAACCTCTGAAATCATGAGCCCTCAGATAAGCTTCTCCTCCTCTACAATTGTTCTGGTCAGATTCCTTAGTCACAGTGGCAAAAAAGCTGACTAAAACAGTTGTTAATCTCTTACTGTGCATAATTTATAAATTAAACTTTATCATAGACATATATGTACAAGAAAAACAACATAGTATTTATGGGCTTCATTAGTATCTGTGATTTCAAGCATCAACTGGTGGTTTTGGAACATATACCCTGGGGACAAAGAGGGACCACTGTATGGAATTTCCTAGCACCTCCAACCTCATGGCCTGGTCCTCCCCTTAGGACCACACAGACAGCCTCTCCAAGGTCCCACCAGAGCCATCAAACATTCATGAATGGGGCAGAGCCCTCTGAGCCCTGGCACTCCAAGCACAGCATTCTCTTAGGCCTTATCCAAATGGAGCCAGCTGACGCCACTCCACCTGAGGAATGGACTGAGTCTAGAGGGTGACGCAGGGAGCTTGGACCAGGAAGAAAAAATGATAGAAGACAGACCCATGGCATCAAGGGCAGTGTGGAGAGCAGGTAAGCAGGAGCTTTCAAGGCAGAAAGACAGGGCTCAAATTCTACCTCCACCATCTCCCAGCTGGGCAGTCTTGGAGAAGGCTCTGAAACTGAGTGATGGCGTGCAGAGAGTGCAGAGTGTGCAAGGCCAGTTCCCCCCTATTGCTAATCCACAGGCAGGCCCTGAACAGTCCTCCTGCCCTCCAAGGAAGGCCAAGGGAATAAACACTTATTGAGAAGTAAAATAACCTCCCCCACACAAAGGAGCAGAAAAGAGACAGATGGCCCAGTCACCATGGAGACCAAGCCACAGGTCACAGGCAACTCAGAAGTATGCTGCCTTGTAACCCAGATGCTTCAGTGTCCCACCTTAGACCTGCCTCTGGGCACTGGCACACCCTGGCCCAGGGTGGCTCATTGACTTTCCGCTTGAGGTTTCACTGATGAAAAGTCCAAAATCAATCAGCTCCATCTATCTCTCTTTGCCACTGACACCCTTCATTTCCGTTCATTTTCCTTCCTGTTGTGCTAATGGTGTGTAGCTAAGCCACAGCATAAAAGAAGATATAAAATTATACAGCATTATCTTTCCCCTGAGCCTGCACACGTGTGCTTTTCTCTTCAGCTCTACTGTCTCTCTAAAAGGGCAGCAGGCTCACAGCTCACCCAGACCTAGACTCACTTGTCAGGGGCTTATCATCCAGTAGACAGACCTCCAGACACAAAGCAGCATTCCAACCTTGTATCCCAACCTTCCCAAGGAAAGGAGCAGCAGGGACCCCAGAGGCCTTGGAAGAAAAGAGCCAACACACTTATCCCTTGCCTGTAAGAAGTTGTTTGCCTGAAACTCTGTCACCATTGGTCCCACAAGTTGACAGTCATCAATAGTAACAGAGCCCAGGATCCTCTTTTCTAATTGGCCTCTTTACCTTTCTTAAGGCCTTAGTATTGTTCAGAAAAGCAGATTTTCACAGCCTTTGGATAGCATCTATTCTGATTTGACAGCAAAGACATTTCTGAGGTCTCTGGTGATTCTGGACCTGAGGAAGCCTCTAAAGTCATTGAGGCTATTTATACTCCCCAAAATGGACTCAGACCCAGGTGATGGTTTACTGCCTGTCTCACAGGTCACCCTGACAGGCCCCCACTCTACTTCCTGTGCCCCCTGACTCCCAGCCCACACTTGTTTCCCACTGAAAGCCTCCTGTTATGGGTTAGGTGTCCACCAAAAGCTCATGGGTGAGACAATGCAAGAAGGTTTAGAGGTAAAACGATTGGGTTGTGAGAGCCTTAACCTAATCAGTGTGTTAATCTCCTCATAGGAATGAACTGGGTGATGACTATAGGAAGGTAAAGTGTGGCTGGAAGATGTGAGTCCCTGGAGGTGTGTCTTTAGGGTACTCCCAGTGAGGGGAGCCTGTCCCCCTCTCTCTGCTTCCTGCTGTGATGTCTTAAGCTGCCCTCCTCCACCACACCTTTCCACCATAATATTCAGCCTCACCTGGAGCCCTAAGGAATGGAGCCAACTATCTATGAGCTAAGACCTCTGAAACCACGAGGCCCCAAATAGACGTTTCCTCCTCTGTTTTGTTCTTGTCAGGTCTTTTGGTCACAGCAGAGAAAAAAGCTAAAACACCTCCCTTCTTTGGAACAGCTCCCTTCCTTATACCACACCCAGATGAAATCCCTGTGGGCTGGCCCAACATGGCAGGCCAATCCTGGACAGAGACAGCAGTTCTTCCTGGGAAACTCCTTGGGAGTTAGCCCTGCAGAAAGAGGCAATGGTCCTCACCCAGCAAGAGTGCTTCAGTGAATAAGGAGCTAGGAACAACAAGGAACCAGGGACATCATTGCTGTCCCTTGAAGGTATGAGATGTACTCTGGATATGACTGAGAACTTCTAACACTCCTTTGAGAATCTAATGCACCAGTGAATCCTTCCTCCTTCTCCCTAAAATATATCTTCCCATATCCAACACAGTATTTGCCTACAGTCCCAAGTAGTCAAGGATATACAACTACAAATGAAGGTTTGATGCCCAATCACTAATCAATTGAAAAAAAATTTTTTTGTGGTGCTGGGGCTTTGAACATGGGAGGCAAGCACTCTACCAACTGAGCTATATTCCCAGCACTCAATTGAAAAAATTGAAACGAGTACTTTTGATAAGATACAATACAAAACAAATGGCACCCCCAATTGTGTATTCACACCACAAATGTCTTAACCTGGGTCACACTTGCCTCCTGCCCAACTTCCAGATTATTGTCAATATAGGGGGTAGAGGAACAAATTAAATGATACCATGAGGAAGCAAATGGCTAGATTCAGTAGGTGGAACACGCTACAGAGCCACTTGCCCATGCTATACAAGCCAATATCATGGGAAAGAAAGGGAATGAGGGAGATTGGTCTAGATTTCTGTTACTCAAAGTATTTTCCATGGATCACCAGCTGCAGCATCACTTTATGAGTTTATTAGAAATTCAGAATTCTCAGGCTCCAATCAGTGTTGTATTAAGACCTTCAGACGAGTTATGTGCACACACAGAAGTCTAAATAAAAAGAGAGTTTTGAAAAACAATAAGTCAGCCACAATGAATTGCCCTGGATTGAATTCTAACTTGAATAATTAGCTATAAGAGATATTTGGAGGGAACTAGGAAAATATGGATATGGATTGTGTTAGATTACACTAAGAAGTTACAATTATACTGCTAGTCAGGATATGTGGGAAAATATTCTTCAATTTTTAGGAATGCATAGTTAAGGACAGTAGTCCCAAGAACCTAGGTAGATGCCTGAAATTGCACATAGTACTGAACACTAAATATACTATATTGTTCCTATACATTCATATCTATGTCAAAGTTTAACTTATAAATTAGGCACAGTAAGAGATTAAAAACAGAAGAGGAGCAGTCGCCTGCTGAGAGGCTGAGCCGCCCCCTCCCCCTGCGCCGGCATAGTAGAGGGAACTGGGACCGAAGACAGAGCAGGCCCAGCGGCCTGCTGAGGGGCAGAGCCGCCCCCCACCCCCCTCGCCTGCCAGGTAGGGGAAGGGTGACCACCGACAGAAAAGGCCCAGTGGCCCAGGGCGGGACAGAGCTTCCAATCACTCCTGCAAGGTAGGCGGGCCTGCGACCCACCGGCAGAAGAGGAGCAGTCGCCTGCTGAGAGGTTGAGCCGCCCCCTCCCCCTGCGCCGGCATAGTAGAGGGAACTGGGACCAAAGACAGAGCAGGCCCAGCGGCCTGCTGAGGGGCAGAGCCGCCCCCCACCCCCCTCGCCTGCCAGGTAGGGGAAGGGTGACCACCGACAGAAAAGGCCCAGTGGCCCAGGGCGGGACAGAGCTTCCAATCACTCCTGCAAGGTAGGCGGGCCTGCGACCCACCGGCAGAAGAGGAGCAGTCGCCTGCTGAGAGGCTGAGCCGCCCCCTCCCCCTGCGCCGGCATAGTAGAGGGAACTGGGAACAAAGACAGAGCAGGCCCAGCGGCCTGCTGAGGGGCAGAGCCGCCCCCCACCCCCCTCGCCTGCCAGGTAGGGGAAGGGTGACCACCGACAGAAAAGGCCCAGTGGCCCAGGGCGGGACAGAGCTTCCAATCACTCCTGCAAGGTAGGCGGGCCTGCGACCCACCGGCAGAAGAGGAGCAGTCGCCTGCTGAGAGGCTGAGCCGCCCCCTCCCCCTGCGCCGGCATAGTAGAGGGAACTGGGACCGAAGACAGAGCAGGCCCAGCGGCCTGCTGAGGGGCAGAGCCGCCCCCCACCCCCCTCGCCTGCCAGGTAGGGGAAGGGTGACCACCGACAGAAAAGGCCCAGTGGCCCAGGGCGGGACAGAGCTTCCAATCACTCCTGCAAGGTAGGCGGGCCTGCGACCCACCGGCAGAAGAGGAGCAGTCGCCTGCTGAGAGGTTGAGCCGCCACCTCCCCCTGCGCCGGCATAGTAGAGGGAACTGGGACCAAAGACAGAGCAGGCCCAGCGGCCTGCTGAGGGGCAGAGCCGCCCCCCACCCCCCTCGCCTGCCAGGTAGGGGAAGGGTGACCACCGACAGAAAAGGCCCAGTGGCCCAGGGCGGGACAGAGCTTCCAATCACTCCTGCAAGGTAGGCGGGCCTGCGACCCACTGGCAGAAGAGGAGCAGCCGCCTGCTGAGAGGCTGAGCCGCCCCCTCCCCCTGCGCCGGCATAGTAGAGGGAACTGGGACCAAACACAGAGCAGGCCCAGCGGCCTGCTGAGGGGCAGAGCCGCCCCCCACCCCCCTCGCCTGCCAGGTAGGGGAAGGGTGACCACCGACAGAAAAGGCCCAGTGGCCCGCGGCGGGACAGAGCTTCCAATCACTCCTGCAAGGTAGGCGGGCCTGCGACCCACCGGCAGAAGAGGAGCAGCGGCCTGCTGGGAGGCAGAGCCGCCCCCTCCCCCCCGCGCCTGCAAGGTAGTCGGAACTGAGACCACCATCAGAACAGGTCAGACCTGCAACCGAGAGACAGAACAGGCCCAGTGGCCTGAGGAAGGGTAGAGCCGCCCCCCCCCCACACGCCTGCAAAGTAGGCGGACCTGCGACCCACTGGCAGTACAGCCCCAGAGGCCTGCAGAGGGGCAGTGCCGCTGCCTGCGCCTGCAAAGTAGGCAGAACTGCGACCACCGACAGAACAAGCCTAGCGGCCTGCAGAGGGACAGAGCCGCCGCCCGCGCCTGCAAGGACGGCGGACCTGCTACCGACTGGCAGAGCAGGCCCAGCGGCCTGCCGGCGTGGTAGGCACATTGCCCCAATTGGCGGAGGGGCAGAGCCGCCGCCCGTGCCTGCGAGGGAGACTTTGCAACTATACAAGACCAATATAAATATATAGGGGGAAAATTCAATAGCACAACAGTTTCACCAAGAAGAAAGGAACGCGAACAGTATGAAGAGACAAGGAAAGAAAGGACCACAAGCATTACAGGTCAACTCAACTTTAGAAGAGGTAATAGCTGCAGCTGATGGAATGTCAGATAAAGAATTCAGGATATACATGCTTCAGATGATCTGGAGTCTCAAGGAAGACATCAGACAGCAAAATCAGACAATGAAAGATCACTTCAACAATGAATTACATAAACAAATCCAAGAAGCAAAAGATCAACTATACAGGGAAATAGAGGTTATAAAAAACAAACAAACAGAAATCCTAGAAATGCAGGAAGCAATAAGCCAACTTAAAAACTCAATTGAGAATACTACCAGCAGAGTAGAACACTTAGAAGACAGAACATCAGACAATGAAGATAAAGTATATCAACTTGAAAAGAACATAGACAGCTCAGCAAGACTGTTAAGAAACCATGAGCAGAACATCCAAGAAATATGGGATAACATCAAGAGACCAAATTTAAGAGTCATTGGGATACAGGAAGGAACAGAGTTTCAAACCAAAGGAATGAGCAATCTATTCAATGAAATAATTCGAGAAAACTTCCCAGATTTGAAGAATGAGACAGAACCCCAAATCCTAGAAGCCTACAGGACGCCGAATGTGCAAAATCATAAGAGACCCACACCTAGACACATTATAATGAAGATGCCCAACATACAGAACAAGGAGAGAATTTTAAAAGCTACAAGAGAAAGGAAGCAGATCACATTTAGGGGTAAGCCAATCAGGATAACAGCTGATCTTTCAACACAGACTCTGAAAGCTAGAAGATCCTGGAATAACATATTTCAAACACTGAAAGAAAATGGGTTCCAACCAAGAATTGTGTTTCCAGCGAAATTAAGCTTCAGGATGGAAGATGAAATTAAAACCTTCCACGATAAACAAAAGTTAAAAGAATTTGCAGCTAGAAAACCATCTCTTCAAAACATCCTTGGCAAAACATTACAGGAAGAGGAAATGGAAAATAACAATGAAAACCAACAGTGGGAGGTAGGACACTAAAGGGGGGAAAATAATCAAAGTGGAAAACAAACCATGTTTAGTAACATAAATAAACAAATATGGCTGGAAGAACAACCCATATCTCAATAATAACCCTAAATGTTAATGGCTTAAACTCACCAATTAAGAGACACAGGCTAGTAGAATGGATCACAAAACAAGACCCAACAATATGCTGCCTACAGGAGACGCATTTGATAGGAAAAGACATACATAGGCTGAAGGTGAAAGGTTGGGAAAAATCATATCACTCATATGGACTTCGGAAACAAGCAGGAGTATCCATACTCATATCAAATAAAATAGATTTTAAGCCAAAGTTAATCAAAAGGGATAAAGAGGGACACTACATACTGCTCAAGGGAACCATACACCAACAAGACATAACAATCATAAATATATATGCCCCAAACAATGGTGCAGCTATGTTCATCAAACAAACTCTTCTCAAGTTCAAGAGTCTAATAGACCACCATACAATAATCATGGGAGACTTCAACACACCTCTCTCACCACTGGACAGATCTTCCAAACAAAAGTTGAATAAGGAAACTATAGAACTCAATAACACAATTAATAACCTAGATTTAATTGACATATATAGAATATACCACCCAACATCAAACAGTTACACTTTTTTCTCAGCAGCACATGGATCCTTCTCAAAAATAGATCATATATTATGTCACAGGGAAACTCTTAGACAATACAAAGGAGTAGAGATAATACCATGCATCCTATCTGATCATAATGGAATGGAACTGAAAATCAACGATAAAAGAAGGAAGGAAAAAGAATATATCACTTGGAGAATGAACAATAGGTTACTGAATGATCAATGGGTTATAGAAGACATCAAGGAGGAAATTAAAAAATTCTTAGAGATTAATGAAAACACAGACACAACATATCGGAATCTATGGGACACATTGAAAGCAGTTCTAAGAGGAAAATTCATTGCTTGGAGTTCATTCCTTAAAAAAAGAAAAAACCAACAAATAAATGATCTCATACTTCATCTCAAAATCCTAGAAAAAGAAGAGCAAAACAACAGCAAAAGAAGTAGAAGGCAAGAAATAATTAAAATCAGAGCTGAAATCAATGAAATCGAAACAAAAGAAACAATTGAAAAAATTGACAAAACTAAAAGTTGGTTCTTTGAAAAAATAAACAAAATCGACAGACCCTTAGCCATGCTAGCGAAGAGAAGAAGAGAGAGAACTCAAATCACTAACATACGGGATGAAAGAGGCAATATCACAACAGACACTTCAGAAATACAGAAGATAATCAAAAATTATTTTGAATCCTTATACTCCAATAAATTAGAAGATAGTGAAGGCATAGATAAATTTCTTAAGTCATATGATCTGCCCAGATTGAGTCAGGAGGATATAGACAACCTAAACAGACCAATATCAATTGAGGAAATAGAAGAAACCATCAAAAGACTACCAACTAAGAAAAGCCCAGGACCGGATGGGTATACAGCAGAGTTTTACAAAACCTTTAAAGAGGAACTAATACCAATACTTTTCAAGCTACTTCGGGAAATAGAAAAAGAGGGAGAACTTCCAAATTCATTCTACGAGGCCAACATCACCCTGATACCTAAACCAGACAAAGACACTTCAAAGAAAGAAAACTACAGACCAATATCTCTAATGAACCTAGATGCAAAAATCCTCAATAAAATTCTGGCCACTCGGATACAAAGGCACATCAAAAAAATTGTGCACCATGATCAAGTAGGATTCATCCCTGGGATGCAAGGCTGGTTCAATATAAGGAAATCAATAAATGTTATTCACCACATCAATAGACTTAAAATTAAGAACCATATGATCATCTCGATAGATGCGGAAAAAGCATTCGACAAAGTACAGCATCCCTTTATGTTCAAAACTCTAGAAAAACTAGGGATAACAGGAACATACCTCAATATTGTAAAAGCAATCTATGCTAAGCCTCAGGCTAGCATCATTCTGAATGGAGAAAAATTGAAGGCATTCCCTCTAAAATCTGGAACAAGACAGGGATGCCCTCTCTCACCACTTCTGTTCAACATAGTTCTCGAAACACTGGCCAGAGCAATTAGACAGACGAAAGAAATTAAAGGCATCAAAATAGGAAAAGAAGAACTTAAATTATCACTATTTGCAGATGACATGATTCTATACCTAGCAGACCCAAAAGGGTCTACAAAGAAACTATTAGAGCTAATAAATGAATTCAGCAAAGTGGCAGGATATAAAATCAACACGCATAAATCAAAGGCATTCCTGTATATCAGCGACAAATCCTCTGAAATGGAAATGAGGACAACCACTCCATTCACAATATCTTCAAAAAAAATAAAATACTTGGGAATCAACCTAACAAAAGAGGTGAAAGACTTATACAATGAAAACTACAGAACCCTAAAGAGAGAAATAGAAGAAGATCTTAGAAGATGGAAAAATATACCCTGTTCATGGATAGGCAGAACTAACATCATCAAAATGGCGATATTACCAAAAGTTCTCTATAGGTTTAATGCAATGCCAATCAAAATCCCAACGGCATTTCTTGTAGAAATAGAGAAAGCAATCATGAAATTCATATGGAAAAATAAAAGACCCAGAATAGCAAAAACAATGCTAAGCAGGAAGTGTGAATCAGGCGGTATAGCGATACCAGACTTCAAACTATATTACAGAGCAATAGTAACAAAAACAGCATGGTACTGGTACCAAAACAGGCGGGTGGACCAATGGTACAGAATAGAGGACACAGAAACCAATCCACAAAACTACAACTATCTTATATTTGATAAAGGGTCTAAAAGCATGCATTGGAGGAAGGATAGCATCTTCAACAAATGGTGCTGGGAAAACTGGAAATCCATATGCAACAAAATGAAACTGAATCCCTTTCTCTCGCCATGCACAAAAGTTAATTCAAAATGGATCAAGGAGCTTGATATCAAATCAGAGACGCGCCGTCTGATAGAAGAAAAAGTTGGCTACGATCTACAGTCGGTGGGGTCGGGCTCCAAATTCCTCAATAGGACACCCATAGCACAAAAGTTAATAACTAGAATCAACAAATGGGACTTACTCAAACTAAAAAGTTTTTTCTCAGCAAAAGATACAATAAGAGAGGTAAATAGAGAGCCTACATCCTGGGAACAAATCTTTACTCCTCACACTTCAGATAGAGCCCTAATATCCAGAGTATACAAAGAGCTCAAAAAATTAGACAATAAGAGAACAAACAACCCAATCAACAAATGGGCCAAGGACCTGAACAGACACTTCTCAGAGGAGGACATACAGTCAATCAACAAGTACATGAAAAAATGCTCACCATCTCTAGCAGTCAGAGAAATGCAAATCAAAACCACCCTAAGATACCATCTCACTCCAGTTAGATTGGCAGCCATTATGAAGTCAAACAACAACAAGTGCTGGCGAGGATGTGGGGAAAAGGGTACACTTGTACATTGCTGGTGGGACTGCAAATTGGTGCAGCCAATTTGGAAAGCAGTATGGAGATTTCTTGGAAAGCTGGGAATGGAGCCACCATTTGACCCAGCTATTCCCCTTCTCGGTCTATTCCCTAAAGACCTAAAAAGAGCATGCTACAGGGACACTGCTACATCGATGTTCATAGCAGCACAATTCACAATAGCTAGACTGTGGAACCAACCTAGATGCCCTTCAATGGATGAATGGATAAAAAAAATGTGGCATTTATACACAATGGAGTATTACTCTGCATTAAAAAATGACAAAATCATAGAATTTACAGGGAAATGGATGGCATTAGAGCAGATTATGCTAAGTGAAGCTAGCCAATCCCTAAAAAACAAATGTCAAATGTCTTCTTTGATATAAGGAGAGTAGCTAAGAACAGAGTAGGGTCGAAGAGCATGAGAAGAAGATTAACATTAAACAGGGATGAGAGGTGGGAGGGAAAGGGAGAGAGAAGGGAAAATGCATGGAAATGGAAGGAGACCCTCAGAGGTATACAAAAGTACATACAAGAGGAAGTGAGGGGAAGGGGAAAAATAATACAAGGGGGACAAACGAATGTCAGTAAAGGGGGCAGAGAGAGAAGAGGGGAGGGGAGGGGAGGGGAGGGGAGGGGGGATAGTAGAGGATAGGAAAGACAGCAGAATACAACAGACACTAGTATGGCAATATGTAAATCAATGGATGTGTAACTGACGTGATTCTGCAATCTGTATATGGGGTAAAAATGGGAGCTCATAACCCACTTGAATCAAATTGTGAAATATGATATATCAAGAACTATGTAATGTTTTGAACAGCCAACAATAAAAAATTTAAAAAAAAAAAAAAAAAGAGATTAAAAACAATAATTTGTCACAGTGGTGCATGCCTGTAATCCCAGCTACTCAGGAAGCTGAGGCAAAAGAACAGGAAGTTGGAGGTCACCCTAGACAACTTAGTGAGCCCTAGTCTCAAAATAAAATTAAAAGGGCTGAGAACGTAGCTCAGTGGTAGAGCTCTTGCCTAGAATTTGCAAAGCCCTAGGTTCAACCCCCAGTACTACAAAATAAAGAAACAAAAACAGTAAATAATAATAAAATGGAAGAATTATAACCATTAACTATAATGAAAGTTGTACGAATGTTTCTCTCTCTCTCTCTCTCTCTCCCTCCCTCCCTCCCTCCCTCTCAAAATATCTTATTGTACTACACTAACCCTTCTTTTGAAAGGCAACTTAAACCACAGAAAGGTAAAACAGAGATAAGGTTTGACTATTGTATTTTGGAGTGAAATGTCTATAATTTACTTTAAATATTTCAACAAAAAAAAATAAATAGATGAAGCAGACACATGGCAAAATGTTAACAAGAGTTAAATCCAGACCCTGAGTATATGGGTCAGTAGTATACAGGTAGAAATATTCCCTATCTGAAATGCTCAAGACCAGAAGTATTCCCAATTCTGGATTTTATCAGATTTTAGAGTCTTCACATATACAGAGTGAGATATCTTGGGGATGAGACTTAGGTCTAAACACAAAATTCATTTATGTTTCAAAGATACCTTATACAATAGTCTGAAGGAAATTTTATACAATATATTTAATTTGTGTATGAAACAGATTTTCATGGTATAGAATTATCTACATATGGGTCAGGTCAGCGCTCAAAAACAGTTTCAGATTTTGGAGAGTCTTAGATTTCAGATTTTTAGATTAGGGATGCTCATCTTTTATTAGTCTACTACTTCTGTATATGTACAAAAAAATGTTTTCTAATAAAAATTACAAATAAACGGAATGAATGTTTTACTTCATTAAGAAGTTTTTCTAAACAAAAATCAGAGTATTACTCAAGTAGGATTCAGGTTGTATTATTTCCCAATTTGGGGTTCAGTAGGTAAGCAATGATAGGGAAGGAGTGGGCAAGAGGACACACCATCCTTGAGCATCTCTTATACTAGCCAGGAGAACAGTTACTATTCATGGTTTCTTCACTTCAGATCATCCCACAAGATGGTCTTACTAGTCCCAATTTACAGAGAAGGGAACTGAGCTGCCTAATGGAGACATCAAACATTGCCTCACATCACACACATTAAGGATTGGGGTCGGGATTTTGATTAACAACTTGAGGTACCTCCAACATACCTGGAGATAAACCTCATCTGAACTCTCCTCAGAGCATCCAGGGGCTGGTAGGACAGGGTGATGAGGTTCACCCTGATGTTCCTATCATTCCCTGAGCCTTTCTGGACACTCCCTCTAAGATCCACCTCTGTAAGTTATCTCCAGGCTTAATTGACCTCACTGCCACTGACCTTTTAAAGACCTAACCAATTTTCCCTTTTTAGTCTCAGTTCATTACTTCTCATTACACTGCCCTTTCCCATCTCCAATATTTCCTCCCCCTCTGGCAGGGCATCCATGGGTTGTGCCATGGGAAGATGCAGTGTTCCATGTTCTCAACCACTCTGTGCAGGCTGTCAAGCCCCTGGCCCTGGGAACCCACTCCACCATCCTGCTCTGAACCTCCTACCTCTCCTCATCAGTGGTCCTTGGCATACCCATGCTCTTTCCTGGAAAACCCAAAAGCTGTGTGTTTAAGATGCACCAGGAAAGGGCAGGCAGGAGCCAGGGACCTAATTATGATGAGGAAGACATCGACAGGAAGGATTCCACCCACTGAATTCCCACTCCATGTTCCCATCCTCATTGCCTCACTTGGCTCCCATGAGCCCCCTCCATTGTCCATTGCTGGCTCTGCTGCTGGAGTGTCAGACTCCCACCTGCTCCTGGATCCCTGACCAAGATCCAATAAGCACCTGCTAAGCAGAATTCCGCTTCTGTCTACTACCTCCAGCCCAGAAGGTGAGGCAGGTCCTAGGCAGAGGCTCCCAAAGCCTGAAGGAGAAATTGAGAATAAATTAACACATTGAGGGAACAACCCGTGGTTTAGTACTCTGCCTGCTTCTGCCATGATCTCAGTTAACCTCCAACACTCCTGGAAGACACAAGCTGTTACCTTCATTTTGCAGATGGAAATATGAAAGCTCCAGGAGGGAGGAGGTAACATGTCTTTGCCAGGGGAGGGGGGGAGCAGAGGTCGGAACCCAGGCTGGCAGAGTCCAAAGGCTCACTTTTTCTATGATAAGAGTGTGAATCTGTGCCTCTTGACTCTAATGGGCTACAAGAGAATTGTGATGCCACTTGATGGCACTGCCCCATCTGGGATGGTTATTTTTATGTGTCAATTTGGCAAAGCTATGGTGATTAGTTGTTTGCTCAAACACCGCAGATAGTCCCCTACTTACAATGACTCAACTTACAATTTTTCAGCTCTACAGTGAACAGAAAGTAAAATACATTCAGTGGAAACCATATTTTGAATTAATTTTCTTGGGGGGGGGGGGTGTCCCAGGGATTGCAGGGACACTCGACCACTGAGCCACATCCCCAGCTCTATTTTGTATTTTATTTAGAGACAGGGTCTCACTGAGTTCCTTAATGCCTCGCTTTTGCTGAGGCTGGCTTTGAACTCACAATTCCCCTGCCTCAGCCTCTGGAACCTCTGGGATAACAGGCATGGACCACCTTGCCCATATTTTGGATTTTGAACTTGAATCTTTTCTAGTGATATGTGGTCAGATCCTCTCTGGGGATGCTGTGCCACAGGAGGGAGCCACAGCTCCCAGTCAGCCACTCCATCAAGGAGGGTGAACAACTGAGACTCCACAGTGCTCTGGGTTCCTAAGCTAGGATGTGTTATAGGTGAGGGGTGAAGTTCTGTTCTTCACAACTTACAGCGGGTTTGTTGGGATGTAACCCACTGAACGTAGAGAAGCACCTGTAGTCTGGAAGCGGCCATGAAGGTATTTTTCAAATGTGATTAATACTTAAACCAGTAGACGCTGAGTAAAGCAGATTACTCTCCATGACGTGGGTGGGTCTTATCCAATCGGCAAAAGGGCTTAAGAGAAAACAGGAAGAGGGATTTCTGCCCCCAGACTGCCTGTGGATTTAAGTCCATACCATCAGCTCTCCCAGGTCTCCAAACTGCTGGCTGGTCTGCCAGCCTGCTCTGCAGATTTCAGACTTGACAGCACCCATGATCATGTAAGCTAATTCCTTTAAATCAATCAATTAACCAAGCAAAATCTCTCTCTCTCTCTCTCTCTCTCTCTCTCTCTCTCTCTCTCTCTCACACACACACACACACACACACACACACACACACACACTCTCTCACCCTCCCACCACACTGGTCAGGAGTGCAGGCATGCTGAGAGGCAGCCTACTCTGAGGTTTGTCCCATAAACCTTTCTTTAGTTCTCTTAAAGTGTTTCCAATCCAAGTGACATGGCCAACCACTGATTTATGGTTGTGTAAAACTCAAAGGAAAGATTTGTTAGTGTATAAACTTGTGATTCTAGACCCCCCACTGCCTACCTCTTATTCCCCCTTGCCCTAGAAGGCACTAGAGTATCTAATATCCACACCAGAGCCCCAGAGCTGTGGGGCAGGAACAGGGGAAGTGACTCCTCAGTTTAGCCTCCCTGTGCTGGATGGGGGTGGGGAGGGAGCATCATCTCTCATAAACAATAGGAACTGGAATTACAGGAAAGTCCCTGAGGGTTTCAGAAAGGAAGGTCACACAATGCCTCGGATCTGAGAAGAAAGGAGGGACTGAGGCTCCCCCGTTGAGGACTTTCTCTATCTAGTCTCTCATCTTCACAGCAATTCTACAAGGCAGGCCACGCTGTCCCCATTTTACAGCAGAGACTCAAGGGGTAAAGTTACAAGCCCCCCTTTCTGAAGGCCTTGCAACAACACATTTACAAACGAGTTTGTGGATGCCAGAGTGCATGTTCCCCTGTTCTAGCCCAATTCCTCTCACCATATCTTAGGGGTTGGAGTGATCAGTGCCCCAACATCTACTCTGATTATATCTGGAAGCTTTCTTCCTCAAGTGTCTCCCAGTTGTGGAAAATGATCACTTCAGGTCATGGAGATGCAGAGAAAAGGAAATGCCTTAAGGTATGATCTCCATCTAGACAACTTAATGAAGTCATTGGGCAGAAAAAAAATGGGGGTCATGGCCTTTTCTCCAAAACTTGAAGGGAGAAGTCCTCCTCCTGCCTGGGAATCCTAGCATAGGGTCTATCATGCCAGAACCCCAGGCTCCAGGTGACCCCCTGCTCTAGCCCTGACTCCCACAAGAACTGAATGTTAATTAATGCTGGTGGCTTCTCTGGGACTATTTCAAGTCAAGGCCAAATGGAGTCACCTCTAACTGATTGAAAATAGCCCCTAATCACATTGAGTACTCCCTAGAGATAGAGGAAACAATCTAGCAACTCCAGAGTATAAATCTGTGGCAACCTGGGCTCAGAAACCAACATGTATTCAAGATGGTAAAGCCTCCTGCATTGGGCTCCAATCCCTCCATTCTCTCCCTCCTGCCTTTGTCATTAATCCAGCTTCCAGAAGCCAACAGCCAGAGCAATAAAGTGGGTAGAGGTGGGGAAAGAGTGAAAAAAAAAGAAAAAGGAAAGGAGGTCCGAAATTCAGGCTAGAAAACAAGCCTCTCACCCTGAAACTCAGGTCCAAAGTCATTGAGAAGCACATTGACAAAAGAGATCTAAGGATGCTTAACAACTAAAAGTTCCAGAGAGAGGGCAGGGCACCCCTGGTGGTCTGCACAGCTGAGCCAGATAATTCTGGCACTGCCCTGACGCTGTCCGAGGTGCTGACCTGCCCTACCAACAGTTTGCATGAACCTGAGCTGGAGGACAAGAGACCACCATCCTTTTTTCTTTTCTTTTTTTCTTATCTTTATTTTTTATCCACCTTTGTTTAGGTATTATTGGTATACCAAAAGCATCATTTAACCAATGTATATAACTTTGTGACTTTGGACATATGTATACATTTGTGCTAGTATCACTACTGTCCAGGTAATAAATAGAACTATCACTTCTAAAAATGTTCTTGTATCCCTAAGAGCTAACAAGTAGTGGCAAGACTGTGAGGAAAAGAGACTATTGCACACTGTTGATTAGATTGTAAATTGGTACAGCTGTTATGGAAAACAGCATGGGGGTTTCTTTAAAACACTAAAAATAGAACTATCATACAATTCAGCAATCCCACTTCTGGGTATATATCCAAAGAAATTGAAATCAGTATGATGAAGAGATATTTGCATTCCCAAGTTCTCTGCCTCATTACTCACAATGGCCAAGATATGTAAATTACTTACATGTCCATCAACAGGTGAATGGATAAAGAAAATATAGTATACATATACACAATGGAATATTATCTAGCCTTTAAAAAGAAGAAAATCTTGCCATCTGCAGCCATATGAATGAAGCTAGAGAATATTATATTTGATGAAGTCAGATATATAAAGACAAGATATATGTATGATCTCACTTATATGTGGATCTGAAGAAATCAAACTCATAGAAGAGAGTACAAAAGTGAGTACAGGGGCTTCAATGGAGGCAGTGGGGAGATTTTGGTCAAAGGGTACAAACTTCCATTTAAAAAATGAATGAATGAATGAATGCATTCTGAAGATCTACGGTGCATGGTGGGAACTACTTAATAATATTGTCTTACGTACTTGAAATTTGCTGAGAGAAGATCTGAAGTGTTCTCACCACAAAAAAAGAGAGAGAGAACTATGTGCAGTGCTGAAAATGTTAATTAACCTGATTGCAGACACCACTTCAAAATGTATATGTATATCAAAGCATCATATTTTATACCTTAAATATACATAATTTCTATTTACCAATTATATATAATAAAATTGAAAGAAAAAAATAAAACTTTTCTTGTGTCTCTTTGGGGTTTTTGTTATTTATTTATTTGCTTGCTTGATACTGGAGACTGAACCCAGGGTTGCTTAACCACTGAGCCACAGCTCTAGGACTTTGTTTATGCTTTATTTTGACACAGAGTCTCACTAAGTCCTTAGGGCTTGCTAAATTGCTGAGGTTGTTCTGGAATTTGTGATCCTCCTGCCTCAGCCTCCCAAGACACTGGAATTATAGGCATGTACCACCACACCTGGGTTTTTGATTGTTTGTTTTTGGAGGGCGGGGTATGTACATATATATGTAGCAAAAACACTCAAATGAGATTTGCCCTCTTAACAAATTTTCAAATACACAGCATCTATTATTAACTGTAGGTACCACATTGTATAGCAGATCTCTAGTATTTACTCATCTTTCTCGCTGTACCTTTAAAACATTGAACAATACCCATACTCCCTTCCTCCAAGGACCCCACTTCTGGGCACCACTTCACTGGGAACTCTACTGTCCTGCATTCCTCTTGGCTGCTCCACATAGACCCACTTTCTAGCCTGACTCTGCCAGAGAAGCTCCTCTCTCCCTTCATGAACACCCTCTGTGTTTCTCCACCTCCAGACCTGAATGAGGGCCCATCAGACCTTATGACAAGGCTCTGACTCTTGGCCCCAGCTCCAAAGCCACTTCAGAATCTATGAATATTTTGTTCAAACAGGCCATGTGGGCAAGAGGAAGAAGAGAAAGAGAAGGTGAGGCAGACTAATGCTGGAGGGGCAGGAAGCTCATGCCCAAATAAACTGGTAAAGAACTCTAAGCTCCCAACCCAAGAACAACCCTGGGTCACTCTACTCCCCTGAGGATAGAATGGATCTAAAGAGAAACCCATCATGCTACGAGAGGAAAAGATATGAGGTCCAAAAGCAAGTGAATAAAACACACTCCAAGTGTTTCTAAAGATACAGTTATTCAGTTATTTATGTCTGAAAATACTCTGTCAGTAGGAAGTTGATACAGTAAATTAGTAGATTTAGGAGAATTTGTCTGAGCTCTTGAGATTTATAAAGTCACAATGGAGATAAGGGTACGGGAAGCTGCCAAGCATTAATTTTCCTGAGCCCACAAGAGTTGAGGTGAGTCCTGAACACAGTTGGAGTTTGACAAAGTGAAAAATCAGGTCTACAGGCACACACAAGAAAAGCCTACAGGCACCATTCTCAGTCACCCGTAAATGACCCCTCCTCACGCTAATGACATGATCATTAACAAAAGCACAATAAATGAAGTGACCCAGCAACACCGATCTTGTAAGAACTCCCCTGGGGAGGTACCAGAGCAGAGTTTGGAGGGAGTCAAGTAGTGAACAAAGTGCTTGGGCATGCATAAAAGAAATCGACTGAGCTGCATGTGCTAGGTGTGACCCTTGCCTGTAAGGTCTCCCACGAGCGCAGTCTCAAACAAGGTAAAGAGGTGTCCACACTGCCTCATCTGTTCTACCTAGCAGCATTTCCATCTAGAAGGAACCCTGGGCTGGAGATGGCATGTGTGTTCTCCCAGGGACCCTGAGGAGGAAGTTGAGTTGTTATCCATATGGCCCCTGGCCTCTGTGGCTACTGCCGTCAAAGAACCACCCAAGAAAAGTCCAACAGGTGAAATGGAGTCGATAGCCTTCCTTCTGAACTGCATTTGTGAAATTAGACACAAAGGTACAAGGTTGCACTGAAGTCCTGCTCCTCCAAAGCTCCTTGATGGGAGAGCCCATCCTGAGACAGGCCTTGCAACCAGAGCCAGGGTGAGCTCAGCCTCTGGAGCCCTGACCTTGCTTCCTATTTGCACCCAGGACAGCACTCCACAGCCACCTTTCCAGAACTCAAGACCGGATGTGTCCAAGCCTACTACCACCCTCTGCAGTCAAAGCTGGCTGGCCTGAGACCACCTGCCAGGGTCTGCAGCCTCAGCTCCACCAGCTGCACACCTTGAAATTGTGTCTAGTGTGTCCCAAGTCAGAACCCAGCGCACATGCTGTGGCCCACATTCTCCTTCTCTCCTGCTGGCTCTGTCCTGACCCAGAGAAACTTCAGAGAAGCCATCACACCTGCCTGTCTCCATTCCCAAGCCCAGATTCTCTAGCCAGGCCCATAGAGACAGTCCAATGCCCCCAAATCTGTCCCA
Source organism: Marmota flaviventris (assembly GCF_047511675.1). NCBI lineage: Eukaryota > Metazoa > Chordata > Mammalia > Rodentia > Sciuridae > Marmota > Marmota flaviventris. The sequence goes on along the minus strand of NC_092501.1, from coordinate 38,364,961 downwards.
CTATCCCTTCTCAATGGACTGTACTCCAAGGGGCTACTTAGGAGAGAACCAAGCTGTGAGTCTTTGTACACCTGGCCCTGGTGCCTCTCCATCCCCAACAGTCTCACCAAAGCCACTGTCTGCCATAGTGCTCCCCAGTCCTGTGTGAGGCAAAGGGTGAGGGTCTGGGCTCCATCAGATTTCATCCTGTGCCTGACATCACCAATGTGCCCTGGGCCCAAGGCCACAGACCCAGATGGGTGCCTCAGTCCACCAGTGCCTTTGCAGAGTGCCTGGGTGTCTAAGTGTTTGAGGACATGGCATAAACAGACCCAGACTCCCAGCTTCCCACTGCCTCATGCAAGGTTTCTGCAAAGAGGATGGCAACTCCAGAAGTGGCTGATTCCATTCAGATGGAGCCAAACTTACTGACAGCCCTTGCATCATCTCATCCAGAGACTCCACAAGCACCCCCATCTACTGGAGAATGACATATCCCCACATTTTATTTTCAGAGCTTCCAAAAAGCCAAAGTCAGAGGAATTTACAACTTGGCCAGTTTTGCTAACACCAGTCTGCTCAGTAATAACCTGCTATCTCTGAGCTCAGATCTCTCTGTCCCAGACAGCAGAGGATACAGGAAGGTGAGAGTGATCGATTTCCAGCCACTCCATCCTAAAAGAGCCTTGTGGATCAGGATGAAGAAATATGTGGGCAAAAGGAAGAGGAGGGGCAGTAGAGGAAGAGAAGGAAGAGGAAGATGAGGAGGTGGGGCCGACTAATGTCTGAGCATCTCCTATGTGCCAGCCAGGGAACCAAGATACCATCTATTATACTGAGTTCAATCCCTGAAGAGCCTCTTAGGCATGTATTATTCCTTCTTTATCAATGGGGAAATCAGGGCTCAGAGAGGTTAAGAAACATGCTTTAAATCACACAGCAAGTGTGCAAACTCAGACTACCAGACATGAAAGACCATGTTCTTTCCACTATATCCTGCAGGTTCAAGCAGACTGTGGGAAAGAAATCTGGGACAGCCAGGAGACCCACTTGGGACAGAAGATGGCTGTCACCCAAATGCATGCTCCCTGTAATGCTCCATCAAATGCCCCACAAACTTGCCTCCATCAAAGCCCAAGGATACTACTGGTTCCCATGTGGGCCTCCCCAAACAGGCAAAAAAAAAAATAAAATCTAGACTACACCAGTCTGACGTGACATCCAGAAAGGTACTAAGAGCTTCCTGTTTCCTGAGAACACTGGGCTACCTGGGTGAAGGAAGTTACCATGATATTTCTCTGCTTCCTACCCACTTCCATCCATCCAACCTGAGCTTGGGGGTTCACAAATTAAGTCAAAAATCAAATGGCAGCACCAAAATCTGTCTTAATTAGCTGGTTTTTAAAGCCTTGGGTATATAGTTCCAAAGGTCACCTGGATGATTCAAGCCAGGGCTCCCAACCACACAGGCAGAACTCAAGAGCCCACTTCTCCCTCGGGGCCGGCCTCCGTTTCCCAGCATTTGTAATTTGTGCAAAGTGCATCATGGCTGAGTGCCACCAAGCAGGTGCTTTCTGCTGATGGAGCACTTTTGCAAAGTTCAGACCGCCTTGGCTACGGTGAAATTAAATGTGGCTGAAAACAAAGCAAACCTACCTCCAGATGTTTCCAGATGGCTTAGCTCCTTCAAGCCCAGATGATATCAGAGTCATTTCACTCTTAAAGCAGAAATTCCCCCAACCTGAAAAAATGACTCTCCATTGTGAGGCTTGAGAACTACCCAGAGAAAGTGTACTTTTTGTCACCCACCCCACTCTAAACACACTGTCCCTTTCTCTGCTGGAGCTGGAGCTAATGACAAGTGCACTCACTCATCACCTCTTGAAGAGCAAATGCATCCTTCATTAGTCAGCAAAGGGAAACCAATTGCTTTCCTGTCTTTCTGGACTGCTCCTCCACAGAAGGGGCTCTCCCCATCTGTCTCTGCAGGGGGTAAAGAGGCGCTTGTCCTGCTTCCCACCAACCACGGAGGGGACTCTGCCTTAAACCTCAGATGTCAAGGGTCAGTGGCACAGTGAGGGGCTAGTGGCCCAGGCAGGGAGCGGATCTTGGCTCTGTCACTTACCAGCCTTGCAACTTGGATGAGATGTCCCACCTTTCTGGAAAGTCCCATCAGTCACATCTCACAGTGTGACCAGGAAGGTTGATTTCTTCATAAACCGCCACTTACACCACCCCAGGAGGTGACATCCAGGTAGACAGCCATAAACAGTGTGCCCTGAATGTGTCCCCTGCAGTATGGGGGGTGTCAGCAGACAAATCCCAAGAGCAGCAATAGCAGTGGCCCACCCCCTGAAGGAAGAAGCATCAGGACAGCAAAGCAGCTCTGTAGGACAGAAAACGCCAAGTCCAAGGCTCTTTCCCCAGTACCAGATAGGGCTGCAGCAATGAAAAAAAACAGGCAGAGCTCAGGCTAGTGTACAGAGGCCCTGGACCTCAGCCCTGGGCTTGGCTACACCATGGGCTCTGGGGTTGAGAGACAGCGGAGAAGGTTAGATGGAGCAGCTGATCAGGGCTCCAGGGGAGGAGGAAGAGGAGGAGCCCAGACAGCAGGCACATCGGATGGAGGGACCAGGGGTGAGGCCATCCAGCAGTGGGCAGGCAGTAGTAGCCAGGACTTGGTGGGCCCTGTCTAACTGCCCTGCTATTCATAATAAACATAATAATAGTAACAGCTACCATCACCCAGCGCTAACCACTGGGCCAAGTTCTTTTACATGCATCTTCTCAGGTCACCCTCACAACAACCCTAAGATGTTGATAGATGAGGATACAGAGGTTCCAAGAAGCTCAATAACGTATCCAAGGCACTCAGGTACTAACTGAGGCCAGAATAGAAAGGCAGTCCCTCTGGCCCCTGCAGTACCATCTCTTGAGCACCTAAGCTGAGCACATTTATATAATGAACAGGGCATTCACCAGTCTCCTCCAGGTTCTCCTACTCAGATCCCATCCTCAGATCTCATAGTGTGACACAAGGACAGAGAGAATCACCAGGAAGCCTCCTTTTCAAAGTGTCCATAGCAAGGAGGATTTCCTTCCAGATGCTCAGCACAGTGTAACCTTGTCATAAGATGCATTAATGTACCAAGTCACCAAACCTCCCATACACACTGCCTAATCCCAGCACTCGGTCCAGGTTCCAAGTTACAGAACCTCAATGCTAATGCCCAGGAAATCCATGGGACAGGCAGAGCCTTCCCCCTGACTGAGGAGCAGGTAAGAGCCCGGCCACTGTCCTAGCTGGGATATCCTACTCTTCCTGTGTGTCCCCAGCCCACACGCTGGTGCTCTTGGTGGCTGGCTCCCTGATGGACAGCTGGGCCTGCCAATGCTTGTTGTTTCTGCTAAACTCGATGCTATTACAACAAAATCCCTGTATTTCTTGCAAACAATTTTCCCCTTTGCAATCTCATAAATTAACTCCCTCCTTTTGAGCCGACCAGCTTCCTGCTAATCTAACCACTAACCTATCACCATCCGTAAACCAAATGATCCCTAAACACTCTCCCATCTAAGCATAATGCACTAAAATTACTTTTTGGTTTTTCCTGCTTTATCTTTCTTTGCTAAAGACAGCTTGGGTCCAGCTTCCTCTCTCCTTCCTCCAAACATGGAGGGCTTCCGGCTCTTCCCTCCTGAGATTCTGCTTCCGTGACCCCAGGTTCTGCAGCAAATGTGCTGCTGGCTGCCTTCAGCAGGCTCAGGGTCTGAGTTCAGAGGGAGTGACTGAGCCTCCCAGGAGCTTGGGTATGGCACATCCTAAGGGTGGCACCATCCATGATGAGGGTGAGTGGCCTGGAAGTGGCTCACATCCCTGAGTCCAAAGCTCATCCCACACCTGGGGCTCCTGTGTCCAGTAGCCACTCACTTACCCAAGTTCTCAAGATGGGAACAGCTATGACTATAGGGTGCAGCCAAAGGAACATGAGAGGAATTCCTAACCTGGCCCAGAGATGGGCAGAGAAGCTTTGGGTGTTCTGGCTTGGGGATCCGAGTGGAGTGCTCTTAAAAAAAAATAAGTGGGCTGCCAGATGGGCCCACTACTCAGCAGGGGAAGCCCCTGAAGAGGCAGTTCTCTGAAAGCCACATCTCTTATGAAGTTGTCTTAGCTCTTAAGCTGACAGTTCCCTCACCCAGAGCTTCTCCCACTAAGCCCAGATATAAAGCCGTCATTCCAGAGCCCCGCCCATTGCACCAAGACTGCTATAGGAACATCAGAGAGGCCATGCAGGGCAGAGCCAAAGGACTCAGGACCCCATGCTGAGCCCCTCATGCCAATTCATCCCACAGGATGCTCCCTCTACTTGGCCCTGTAGGTAGGACCTTCTATTCAACATGACCTTCCCAAGTCTGACCTCCCTAGACCTGCCACTTGTGTCTTACCCACTGTGACCTCCCTATTTCAGAGCCTCCTGCCTCTGTCAAATGGCATGACCTTGGACAAGTCACCTTCAGCTTCCTTGTCCGTGGGCCCACACCTCCTCGGCTGTCATGAGGATGGAACAGCAGTGTACACAAAAGCGCTTAGAATATGGATTGGTGAGAACACCATAAAGCAAGTGCTCTCCCTCAGCCTTCCCCTCCACCCCAACCTGTTACGGCTCTCTCACCTGATCCACAGCCACATCCTGGCCAGCACTCCCTGAGCCCAGATGGCTACACACACCAGGCAAGGGAGGCTGAGGCCTGGGTACAAGGAACAGAGCAGCCCTTGGGGCAGGAACATGTTCTGTGTGGCCCAGGCAGGGGGTTGGAGCTGCTTCACTAATGAGTATGAGACTGGCCATTTCCCCTCAGAGCTACTACAGCCACTAAGTCACACAAGGAACTGGATTTTTGCATATCAGGTCACAATTTAATTTTAAATTACTTAGCCTGGTCACCCACCTGATCTGCTTCCTTCCCCACAATGCATCCTTCCTCCATCATTAACATATGCCCCTATAGATCCAGCCATCCATTCCCCCACCCTTTCATCCATCCATCCCCCAATCCTATCGACTCCAATCCCTAACAATTCAACCACCTGTAGGTCCTCCCACTTACTGCCCACTCACTCACCCAGTCATAAATTCAGCCAAGTATTCATCCACCCACCCATCTATCCATCTTTTAATTCCCATCTATCAACCCCATTGAGCCATACACCTATCCATCTACACAGGAACCTCTTCTATCCATTCACCTACACCTCCAGCCAACCTCCATTTCCCTACTCTTTTAATGAGACTGATCAAAAGCAACAAAAGAATGAAACTTGAGACACCAGGGGCCTAGCACTGGCCATAGACTCAGCCATGGCACCCCTGTCCACTCTGGCCTGTAAAGGAAACCTCCATTGGGTCAACACTTTATACAACCTTTAGGTGACATACCCTTGAAAGTCCTCCCTCAACTTCCAGGAAGATTCTGAGCAGCCAGAAAGTTCTGCACATTTTGCCACCAAGCCAGGGGTCAGGCACACTGCACTCACTCTCCACCCTCTCCACACTCTTCCACGGTAAAGACTGCCAGCTCCTTCATACCAGGGATTTTGCAGCCCTGACTTGTGGGTGAATCCAGTCTAAGGCAGACCCTGAAGGGTCTCCCATCTGCAACTGCCCGGGCAGCAGACATGACCTGGCCCCTGCAGCTCTGCGCACTCTTGAATCCAGGTAGAAGAGCCTTTCTCCAGCCACGCAGGAACAGCGCAAGCAAAGCCTACAGACTTGAGAGGGCAAGACCTAATGAGAGACGGCCAAAGATGGTGGAGATGGAGGTGATGCTCAAAACAACAGGGGGAATGAGTCTAGAACAACGCAGTCCTGGGAGCCTGAATGGAGCTTGGTGCTCTGGAGCACCAGCCTTCCGAGGTGGGTCTTTATGGGCATCACTCATATACCCAGCAGCCAGATACGATGCCTGTCTTGGTTTTACCTTGTTCCCTATGATGCAGGGGCAGGCTGGAGTTCAGAAGTATCTTATCCCAAGCCAGTACTTCTTACCCTTGAGGAATCAAAATCATCCTGCCTAAATGCATATCCCCAGGCCCTGCCTAGGTGGGGTTGTTAGTGGCTTAGGGACAGGAATCTATATAAAATTATGGCTTTGGTAATTCTCATAAGGTGGCCCCAGTACACTATTAACAAGCAATACACATTAAATTCCCTCAGAAGACTCCTGCAGGCCTCCCCACCCCTTACCCCCTGCAGGAGGCTGATACCACCCCCAGGCAGCACACCTGTGCACTTGCTCAGGGATCAGGGCTCAGCTCAAGTTTGCATAGTTGACCTTTTTCCCTGCCCTCCTCAGACCCGAATTCTAGAAGCTGGACCTACAGCTCACTCCTGGAACCCCAGGCTGTCACTTCAGGCCTGGCTACTCTTGCTTGCTGGGCTATCCACCCACAAGGCCCCTGGCCCTACTCTGAACCAGACAGGATCCTGTAGTAGAGAAAAGCACATGACTGGGTACTCTGTGCACCTGTGGGTTTCTGAAAATGTCATGAATGACCCAGGAGGAAAGCACTTGTCAATATCATAACAAAAGGCTTTATGAGAATGTTTTTCTTTTTTATTAATATTTCTTTTAGTTGTCAATGGACCTTTATTTATTTATATGCGGTGCTGAGAATCGAACCCAGTGCCTCACACATGCTAGGAAAGCGCTCTACCACTGAGCCACAACCCAGCCCCATGAGGATGTTTTTCAATGAACCACAATTACATCTCCCCTTCGGAAAGTGGATTCCCTACATGGGAGTCCCCCTCCGGCCTTCTCATATCCTGCCTCTTCTAGGAGGTCAAGGAGAAGCAGCAAGACCACATGCAACAGGGATCCTGCACACCATCACCTCAGCCAACACCCCTGGCTGGGCCATGAAGACATGAGGGCCCTGTCCCTGGTTCTAACCAGGACAGCAGCAGGCTAAGGGGCCCTCTCTCAGGGTACCCTTTGGCTTAGGTATTCTGAAAGGTTGGGCTGAGCTCCTCAAGTGAGAAGAAAAGGCCCAGGTGCTTGAAGTCCCTATCCCCAAGGCCAACCTGCTCTTCACAGGCATGAAAAAGGCCACAGCCCCTCAAAGCAGGCAGGTACAATGTCCAGTAGCTGAGTATTGGAGCCAAGGGAGGCTCCCAGCCCTGCCTGTTGCTGTGGGGCACAGCACCCACTCTGCCAAGGGCAAGCACTGGAGCAGAGAGGAGCCCCAGGAGACACCCCCAGCCCCAGCCCTTCTGGTGGTCTCAGTCTCTTCCAGCACCCCTCCTCTGAAGTAACTCACCCAGAACTCCTTAGATCAACATGGAACCAGCCTTTCACCGCAATTCTAACAGATCTGACCTCTCTTTCTGACTGTCACATTGTGCCTGATCCAGCATAGGGGTCTGGTTCTCACCACTGTGTCACATCACCCGTCAAAACTCAGCACAGCCAGGCACCGAAGGGACCCTTAGGGTGGGAGAGTTTTATGGTTTATATATGAGGTGTCCCCTAAAAGTTCATGTGTTGTCATGTAAAACTAAAAAGAACAAATAAAAAATTTTAAATAACATAAAAATCTCACATGTAAGACAACACAAGAAGTTTCAGAGATGAAATGATTAGATTATGAGAGCTCTGACCCAATTAGCTGATGCATCCACTGATATGGATTAACTGGATGGTAACAGTAGGCAGGTAGCATGTGGCTAAAGGAAGTAGGTCACTGGGGGCATGCTTGGGGGCTCATAATTTGTCCCTGGTGAGTGAAGCTCTCTCTGCTTCCTGGCTGTCATGTCCTGAGCTGCTTTCCTCCACCATGCCCTTCCGCCAAGATGTTCACCTTGGGCCCAGAGCTATGGAGTTGGCCAACCATGAATTGAAACTATGAGCCAAAATAAACTTGTCCTCCTCTACATTGCTCTTGTCAGTTATATTGGTCACAGTGATGCAAAAGCTGACTAAAGCAGAGAGCTACAGGGGAGGGGCTTTAGGATCAAGAGACACACAGGAACTAAGTACCCAGTTCCCTGGTGTCTATTGAATAATGGAACACAGCTGACCCCAGAAATCCATGCCCTCACTCTGGTTTAACTCTTCATATTGCACTTAACGAGGACATGGTCATGACCACTGCTGCCACATAGAAGCCATGATAGGGCTGCCTCTGAGCTCTGCCCCAACAGCTCTGCCACCAAGCCTCGGCCTGCTAGAGCCAGTCCACACAGGGAGTCCATGCAGGCTGGTGGGCTGGGTATAAAGCACACTGCTACGCCCTCCTGCTATGCAAACCCTGCTTTGATATCTTAGGGACATTCTGGAAGCTGAAAGACAGGTAAACACAAGTGGACTAAGCCTAGGGTCCTGACTGTCCATTCCCTGCTGGAACACATCTGAGCCAGGGGTGGGCCTGAGGACAAGGCAGAAGAAGGGGGTGTGTGAGAGGAAAGAATTCACTCTTGCTGAGAGTCTACCATAGGCAGGACAACTTGGTAGATAGACACATTCCCTCTCCATTCATTCATGCACTCACTCAATGAATACCCAACGGGAACCAAATGGTTCACATTCATCTGAGAACCAAACAGACTTGGACCCCATTCTCATGAAACTTACATTCTAGCAGGAGAGAAGGCATAAAAAAGCAAACAAGTAAATATGTATACAGATTGTCAGAGGTGAGACGCTCCATGGGAAATACAGAGCAAGAGAAACGGAACTGGGGCTGGGAAGGGGGGTTAATGTAACATGAGGGATTAAGGTAGGTCTCACTGATGGGTGACACAGGAGCCCACACTTGGAGAAGGTAGGGAGCCATTCAGGTATCCTGGAAAGGGTGCTGTAGGCACAGGGAACAAGAGTGCCAAGGCCCTGAGGCTGGGTCATGCCTGGGGAGCAGGAGGAACAACAGAAGGCCAGGGCACTGAAGCAGAAGGAGCACAGGGAGAGAGGGAGGAGAGGAGGGCCAAGAGGGGCAAGCTCATAAGGGCCTCATGGGGTTCAACTTCAAGGAAAATGGGGAGCCATGGTAGGTTATAAGCACAGAGTAATGGTCTGACTAAAGGCTCATCATGACAGCTATTTTGGAATCAGAAGCCTCACCCAACCTGTCACAATCCGGAGGTTTTATAGTGACAGTGTGGCTAAAGTTCAGAGAGGTTAAGAGCTGATCCCAGGGTTACAGAGCCTTGAAGCCAATCAAGGTTTTCCAGCTTGTTGTCCCCAGGGACCTGCAAAGACGCTGTCCACCCTCCCCTGGCTGACCTGGCCTGGCACTTTCCCCAGGCAGCCGCTGCACTGAGCAGGAGGGAGGGTGGGACATCTGAACTAGCTGAGCTCTGCCATCCCTTCAGGCCTGCTCCAGGAGCCCCAGGGAGTGAGCAGCAGGAGTGTGTGGGGAGAGGGGATGGGCTGCCTCCTCCCTGCCTGGAAACTCACTCCTGTGAATACAGCACCTGCCTGCCACAAGGAGCAAACCTGAGCTGTGACCTTGGGGAATGAGGTCTCATTGAACATCTAAGAAGGAAATCCTGTCACTTGCAACAAGGGGGTTGGAACTGGATGACATTAAGTGAAATAAGCCAAGCATGGAAAGACAAATATTGTATGATCTCAATTGTATGTGAATCTAAAAAAGTCGGAGTAGAAAGATGGTTTCCTGGGACTGGGGAGAAGAGGGAAAGATGGGGAAAGGGAAGCTATTGATCAAAGGATACAAAATTTCTGTTAGCCTGGAGGAGTGAGTTTTAGTGAGCTATTGCACGACATGGTGACCACAGTCAACATGAGCATACTGTATGTTTCAGAATTGCTCCAAGAATAGATATTAAACGTTTCTTCACCAGAAATATAATAAGCTGATGAAGTGATAGATATATTAAGTGTCCTGATTCAATCTTTTTACAATGTATACACAGATCAAAGCATCATATTGTATCCAAAAGTATACAATTATTTTTTGTCAATTAAAAATAAATTAGCCAGCTGGGGATGTGGCTCAAGCGGTAACACGCTCGCCTGGCATGCACGGGGCGCTGGGTTCAATCCTCAGCTCCACATAAAAATAAAATAAAGATGCTGTGTCCACCGAAAGCTGAAAAATAAATATTAAAATATTCTCTCTCTCTCTCTTTTAAAAAAAATTGTAAATAAATAAATAAATTAGCCAGGTGCTGTGGCACATGCCTATAATCTCAGTGGCTCAGGAGGCTGAGGTGGGAGGATCCCAAATTCAAAGCCAGCCTCTGCAATTTAGACAGGTACTAAGCAACTCAGAGAGATCCTGTCTCAAATTTTTTAAAAAATAAAATAAAACAAAAAGGGCTGGGGATGTGGCTCAGTAGTTAAGTGCTCCTGGGTCCAATCCCCAGTACCAAAACTAAAAATAAATTGAAGAATGGTCATATTAAATGGCTCCCTCAGAGAGTTACATGAAATAATCTGGAAGGTGGGCCATCTTGGTGCCTGCAGAAGTCACTGACAAGGACACAGACACTGACAAGTGGCAAGACATTACTGAGATCTGGTGCCCAAGATGTTACAGGGTCCTCCTCCTCCTCCTCCTCCTCCTCCTCCTCCTCCTCCTCCTCCTCCTCCTCCTCCTCCTCCTCCTCCTCCTCCCCTTTCTCTTCTACTCTATCAAAGTCCCTCCTAGGATCAGACATAACACCATGAACTACAGTGAGGAGAAGCAGAGTACTGGAGCTCTCCAGATCCCTTGGTGACAGCAGCAGCAGGAATCAAGGAACAAAAATGCAATTACATGTTTAACCTCACACCATCACCACCACCACTGCTACCACGCCACTCCCCTACCTCACCCCCCTCCCGTCACTGTGACCACTCCCCAGTCCCCACCCCTTGGGCACTGGAGTCCTGGGGCCTCCCTCCACACCTGCGTCCAAAGGCCCAAACACATCCAGCAGAGGTGAGAGAAACAGAGCGGGCAAGTCCAAAAACTCAATTTATAGATTTCTGTTAAGCAAGTTTATGAGCACAAACTTTCAGACCAGCCCTGCTGGGAATGCAATTCCATTTCATTTGGCTCTGGCTCTGAGATGAATCACTGAGCAAATGAGGAGGTCAGTCTCCTGGAAGAGCCCTTCTGCATGCAAATAAAGAGAGTGACACAGGCCACCTCCAGGGCGATCACAGTGGACTCCCAAATGTGGAGGGGAAGACCCGGGGGAGCCTCAAGGAGGAAGCAGGACAGATGGACATTTAAAACACACCTTTATAACATGGATGAACTTTGAGGACATTATGCTAAGTGAAAGAAGCCAGTCACAAAAGAACAAATGCTATAGGGTTCCTCTTATGTGAGGTGCCTGGAATGGTCAAATTCATAGGGACAGAAAGGAGAGTGGGGTCTACTGGAGCTGAAGGAAAAGGAATGGAGAGTTACCGTCCAACGGGAATAATGTCTCTGTTTAGGAAAAAAGTTCTGAAGTTGGATGGAGGTAATTCACAGCAATGTGAACACACTGCACACCACTCAACTGTACACTCAAAATGACTGAATTACCCTAATAAATACAGACACACACATTGACCTTCTTAGGACTCTACCCTAAGAAAACAGTCTCAAAGGTAGACAAAGTTTCAAGCACACAATGTGCACTGCAACATTTTTTATCACAGTAAAATATTGAGAAGGAAAGAGGAATAGTTAGATCAATTAAGCTACAGGCAACCAGTGATTACAAAGAAGTTTTAATGACCCAGAAAATAATTATCATATCATGGTAATTACATGGAATGGCATGCCATATTTTAAGTTCCTAATGGAACAAGGTCATCCATAAACAATAAGTAGAGATTGAAACAAAACAGTGGCTTAACAACATGTTCAGCCTCTTCTTTCCAACACAAAATTCAAAAAAATAACAAAAGCGAAGGAAAAAAATGTTTTAATCCATAACAGAATTAGAAAACAAGAATGGGGTTCTTAGGAGCACAGAAATCATAAGGATGCTTGAAAGGATGCTGACGGATATAGACTGGAAATGGCACCCTAACCCAAAACACAGCAGAAAGGGCTACCCTGCAGGTATCAGTTCCATACGTAGAAGCTGAGGAAATGGGGACACATAGGAGCCCTGGATCAAATGTCAGTGTAGCTGATGGTGGGGCCACAATCCCCAGCAATGGACTGCAAGGGTGGTTGTGCATAGGCAGGAGTAGGGGCACTTGGTTTCCAGGAGGAGGAAGTTCACCCCTACCCCTGTGGCACCAACACCCAGGAGAAAAGTGGAATCCCCACACCCCAACCACTAGAATCTGCAGCAGACCAGGGACCCTTCCCAGCCATTGTAATCCAAAATCACTCACCTTATCAAGATCTGCATATAAAAAGAGGCACCGCTGAGGACTTAGAGGTACTAGGACAAGACCACACTTTCAAACCTGAACACTCAGAGAAATGGGAGAAGGGATTACTTCCTTTAAAAAGAATTTACTGAAGAATATTCCATTGTGTATGTATACCCCATTTTCTTTATCCATTCATCTACTGAAGGGCATGTAGATTGGTTCATCAGTTTAGCTATTGTGAATTGAGCTGCTATAAACATTGATGTGGCTTTGTCACTGCAGTATGCTGTTTTTAAGTCCTTTCTGTATAGACTGAGGAGTGGGATAGCTGGGTCAATTGGTGGTTCCATTCCCAGTTTTCTAAGGAATCTCCAAACTCTTTTCCATATTGGCTGCACCAGTTTGCAGTCCCACCAGCAATGTATGTGCGCCTTTTTTCCCCACATCCTCTCCAACACTTATTGTTGTTTGTCTTCATAATAGCTGCCATTCTGACGGGAGTGAGATGAAATCTTAGAGTAGTTTTGATTTGCATTTCTCTAATTGCTAGAGATGAACATTTTTTCATATATTTGTTGATTGATAATATATCTTCTTCTGAGAAGTGTCTGTTCAGTTACTTTGCCCATTTATTGATTGGGTTGTTTGTTTTTTTGTTTTTGGGTGTGCTTGTTAAGATTTTTGAGTTCTTTATATATCCTAGAGATTAGTGCTCTGTTGTGCATGTGCTAAAAATGTGTTCCCAAATTGTAGGCTCTCTATTCACCTCACTGATTGTTTCTTTTGCCGAGAAGAAACTTTTTAGTTTGAGTTCATCCCATTTATTGATTCTTGATTTTAATTCTTGCACCACAGGAGTCTTATTAAGGAAGTTGGGGCCTAATCCCACATAATGAAGATTAGGGCCTACTTTTTCTTCTAATAGATGCAGTGTCTCTGGTTTAATTTCTAGGTCCTTGATCCACTTTGAGTTGAGGCTCGTGCGTGGTGAGAGATAGGGGTTTAATTTCATTATGTTGCATACGGATTTCCAGTTTTCCAAGCACCATTTGTTGAAGAGGCTATCTTTTCTCCAATTTACGTTTTTGGTGCCTTCATCTAATATAAGATAACTGTAATTATGTGGGTTAGATTCTGTGTCCGCTAATCTGTACCATTCATTTACAAGTCTATTTTGGTGTCAATACCATGCTGTTTTTGTTACTATTGCTCTGTAGTATAGTTTAAGGTCTGGTGTAGCGATGCCACCTGCTTTCCTCTTCTTGTTAAGGATTGCTTTAGCTATTCTAGGTCTCTTATTTTTCCAGATGAATTTCATGACTGCTTTTTCTATCTCTATGAGGAATGTCATTGGGATTTTGAATGAAATTGCATTAAATCTATATATGCACAATGGAATATTATTCAGCGTTAAAATAATATTAAATGATTTTATTCATTTTTTATTCATTTTATTCATGGCATTTACAGGTAAATTGATGGAGTTTTGGAGAATACAATGCTAAATGAAGTTAGCCAATCCCAAAAAATCAAATGCTAAATGTTTTCTCAGATTTAAGGATGGTGATTCATAATGTGGTGGGGGTGGGGGCATGGGAGATGAACTCTAGATAGGGTAAAGGGGAGGGAGGGGAAGGGGGTCTGGGGGTAGGAAAGATGGTGGACTGAGATAGACATCATTACCTTAAGTACATGTATGAAGACAAAAATGGTGTGATTCTACTTTGTGTACATCCAGAGACACGAGAAATTGTGCTTTATATGTGTAATATGAATTGAATTAATTGAGTTAATATGAATTACACATTCTGCTGTCATAAATAATGAATTAAAATAAAATAAAATAAATTCAGATTTTTTTAAAAAAAAGAGGAAGAAAAATTAACTGCCAGGCACAATGGCACACGCTTGTAATCCTAGCAACTCAGGAGGCTAAGGAGAATCAAAAGTTCAAAGCCAGCCTCAGCAACTTAGTGAAACCCTGTCTCAATATAAAAAATAAAAAGGGCTGGGGATGTGGCTCAGTGGTTAATCACCCCTGGGTTCAATCCCCAGCACCAAAAAATAAATTAACTGAGGCTAGGGATGTAGCTCAGTGATAGAGTGCTTGCCTAGCACGTGGGTTCAGTCCCTAGCACCAAAAAAAAAAAAAAAAAGAACTTGATCTTGGAACCAAACATTTCATCATTAAAGTTTGAAAAGGGGCTGAATAACAGCATGGAGCAGATGAAAATCAAATTAGTGGCCTGAAGGACTGAGAGCAAAATTCTTCCAGATGGTGGCACAAAAGCCCAGAAATGTGAAGAATAAAAGAAAATTGGGGGATAGAAGCTCTAAACACCACCTGAAACGAATTTCAAAAAGAAATCCTAGAGAATATAGGAAATTGTTTTGTTTTTTAATGCCCATTACAAAAAGACACAAGTCCTCACATTGAGAGAACTCACCACGTGCAAAGTAGGGTCATACAAAAATATAATATTTAAGCATAGAGTAGTGAAATTTTAGAACCCTAGGTGAAGAGGAAAAGTACCAAAATCTTTCGGCAAGAAAACAACACAGACTGCCTAGAGGAGAACAAAGTCAGAGTGATAAACAGCGATTTTTTTTTAAGGGCCAAGCAACCTAGGTGTAAACTACAGCCCCTCTTTCCTACCGTGGGGTTCACTGTGCCTCACTTTCCCCACCTGTGTGAGGAGCCGTACCTACCTCATAGGGTTGACCTGGAAACTGACAAAGTAAAGCCCTGGCTCAGAGCACTTAGTAGTCATTTAGTTATTACCAGAATGTCAGGTGAGTGCAAATCAACAAAACAGTTATCTTAAAAGAGCCCAGGAGGAAAATGGCGTGAACCTTGAATTCTTATACTTAGTCTTTGGGAAGGAAACAGGCATTATCCAAAAGGTGAGGACACAGTTCACCACCCACAAACCTGCTTGGAAAGAACTACCAAATGGTGTGCTCCAGCAATCAGAAAAAATGAATTCAGAGTAAGTGAGTGGTTGCCAAGATCTGGAGGGAGGAAAAGGTTGGTAAGAAACTGTTCAGTCATGGGTTTTCGTTGTTGTTTTTTTTTTTTTTTGCGGGGGGGGGGGGGGGGGGGGCGGTAATGACAAATGTTCTGAATTAGATAATGGTGATAGTTGCACAACTTTGCAAATGTACTAGAAGTCACTGAAAGAAACACTTTAAAATTTTAAATATGAATCTTCCCTCAATTAAAAAAAATCCAAGAACAGATGAGCAATCCAAATACAGTAGTAAGAAAAAATTAAAATTAAATGTTAAAACTATTATTGACCCTTACTAAGTATTAAAATTTGGAGGTAAAATCGCAGTTGGTCTCATCTTAGCCAGTGATAAGTTTCAGGTGTAGAAAGCAATGAAGGCACACAGAATAATGTCTTGTTTTGCTTAGGGGGCCATCTGAACATTGATTATATGGAAGGAACAAATATGAGCTTAAAATAAAAGTGATCGCTAGCAAACAAACAAAAAAATACATTATTTTGAGCCCACCAACTAGGAGAAGAGGAGAGGAGACACTTCTGGCTGTCACAATGACAGGTGGGATCTGCTGTCACTTAGTGTCCAGGGTCAAGGACTCAAGTATCCATGCCACAAGGAACAGTCCTGCCCATAGAGAGCAGTGCTACTTCTGAGAAAATTTCTTTGAGGAACAAAAAGTGAGACCAAGACATCCAACAAGAGGCAGGAACAGGCAACAATAGCCCAAGAAAGATCAGTAAATAAAAAATACAAAATAAAATGGCAAGAAAAAAGTCTAAGCATACCAGCAATCTCAATATATATATAAATAGGTTAAATTTCCCTAACTAAAATCTTCCATAAACTGATAAGACATTTTTCATTATGACACCACTTACTACAAAAGTTAAAAATATAAGCATCTACAAAGGTTAAAAATAATATAGTGAGAAAAGCAACACCCCGCAAAAGATAACCCACAGGGGGGAAAAAAGGTATTTATCAGATAAAACAGAAGTCAAAGGGGAAAACATTCAGAAGAATAGGGAGATTTCATATTGATAAAAGACACAGTTCCACACCAAAGGCACAATAGCCACGACACCTTCTGAACTTTACAGCACAACTTCAAAATAAAACAAAACTGATAATAATTAAAGAGGAAAGTGGAAACTCTTCAATTGTAAAGATGACTTCAATATTTTTCTTCCAGATTCAGTAGGAGAAAAATAATAAGATGTACACAACTCATCTGTAAGTTTATCAATTGATATCATTTTATTAAATAAGTATTAAATTCCAAGTTCTGCAAACATTAACTAATATATTTATAGTTTTGCACACATTATCAAATTTAATCCTTATATAATACTATAAAGTAGGCACTATTATCAAGTTCATTTTACACATAGTGAAACTGATCCCCTGCAACATGCCCCGCATCATGCAGCCAATAAGAATGTTCAAGTCAGGCGCTGCCCCCAACCACTGAGAGCTACCCCCCCTCACCACCCCCACCCTGGTTACCCTCAACCTCCACTTCTTCTCCCTCTCATGAGACCCAACAGAGATGTCACAGTCTTTTTCATTCACATCTAACTTTCCACAGTGGAAATCTCAGTAAGATCCTGAAAAGAAAAAGTATTCAAAAATTTATTATACATTACCTGGGTTCAATGCCATAAGATTCGAAATTAATGACTAAAGGAATCCCCCTCCAAATATCAACTTAGAATATGTAAAACATTCTTCTTTTTATAACTGCTGACTTAAGATCATATGACATCAGAAATTCTAAACTACTTAGAAATAAATTTGAATTAAGATCCTTATTGAGCTTAACCAAAACAGTACCCTTAGTAAAACCCTTAGTAACTTTTTTTTTCTTTGTTGTTGTTGTTGTTTTATTTTGAGACAGGACCTTGCCCTTAGTAACTTTTGATAAACTGGGGATCACAAGAAATCAACTTAGCTGAAAAGAACATCTAGAAACTTACTGCAAACATCATACTTACTTATGAAACTCTAGAATTTTATACCACTGTCAATATTTAACATTATCCTAGACAATGTGATGAACCTGAAAAAGAAATAAGGATGAATGTTGAAACAGATGAGACAAAATTGTCAAAATTTGTAGAAAATCTGAGTATCTAATGAGCTCAAAGAGAAACCACTAATAAACTTTTCAAACTCATGTGAGAGTTCAGCAAAACACCTCAATATACAATCAATATGCAAAAATCAATAGCTTTTGTGTATGCCAGCACTCCCAATTAGAAAATGTAATCCAAAAGAAAGTTCGTTCACATTGGAAGCAAAAATCTATAAAATCCCTGGGGATGAGCTTAATGAGAGATATGCAAGACCTATACAAAGAAAACTGTGAAACTTTGCTAAAAGCATTAAGGAGACCCCAAATAAAGGAGATGCACTATGTCCCTGGATGGTACTGTCATTATTATGAAATGATAGTTCTTGCCTTATTAATCTGTATATTCAAAGCCTCCCATGACAAAGACATGTTTGCACTTATAACTGGCACATGACACATAGCTAATGATTATTCATAAAAATTACATGCCCTCCAAGCATTTATTTACTTAATCAAATATTTGAAAGTTTTAAGAAGGGTAACAAGGTCTAACCACATGAGAAATCAGAGGGGAAAAAAATTAATGAAAGAGTAGAAAGCAATTTAAATACACCATGAAGCAGAATTAAAATCCAGGACCACAGAGACACTAAAGGATATAAAAGAAAGAAAAGAATGATGCCAAGAGATGGAGCACTGTTGAGCCAAGCAAACAGGTTCCAGCAACCAGGGACCTCAAAGTCCCACAGATGCTCCTACCATGGGGAGTGGGGCACAACATGGGTTAAACTAGAGACAAGAGCATGTGCCAGGTTACCCAGGAGGCCACACACAAAGTGGGACTCAAAACAAGAGCACATTTGAAAAAGAATTTGGTTTCAAAATAAGTCATCCCAAGCAAACTAACACCTTTGTTGGACATCTTTATATTTATGCTATGGTTTGGTGCTGTTGTTATTTTGAAAGACATGGAGGTAGGGCAGCCTAAAATCCTAATGCTTAGATGGCCCAATGGTCTCACTATCACCCTAATGATATACTTGTTATCTATGCTCAGAGTGCCGCCAACAGGATGGCAGAGTTTATGACATCCATTGCATGAGACTCCCTTGGACCATAGCATCTTGAAGAATTTACAGGGCTCAGTGATAGAGGGTTGATCTAGCATGTTTAAGGTCCTGGATTCAAATCCCACTGAAGAAGAAAAAGAAGAAGAAGTGAGAGTTTACTAAGCTGGGCATGGTGGTACAAGTCTGTAATCCCAGGTACGTGGGATCCTGAGGCATGAGGATCAAGAGCTCAAGGTTAACCTGGGCAAATTGGTGAGACCCTTTCCAAAAAAATGAGAACAACAATCACAATCAATCGATGAACCACAGACAACTACATACTTCTCATTTACAAGTTTTACCACTGAGCTCTCATTAAGTAATAGAGGAAAATGTGTTTGCAATGAATTACTTGCATAAATAAGTTAATGGGACAATACTTCTTATTAACAATTAAGATTTGCTAGGATGACATACGTTACATAGGTAAAAGAAAGACTCACAGTAATTAGGGAAATGCACATTAAAATAACAATGAAGTACTGCCTGTGAGCCACCGGATTGACAAAAATTAAAAGGCTGATAATATCAAGTGTTGGCAAGAATGAAATACAGTGGGTGCTCTTCTTACACAGGTGGGTGGGAGTGCAAATTTATTCAGCTCTCTGGGGGGCAATTTGACAGAAGCTATTTAAAAATTTAAATGTTCATGCTGTTCAGCCAAGCAATTCTACATCTTAGAATCTACTAGATAAATACTCATAGACCTGTATGTGAATTTTCATCTCAATATGGTTTGTAATCATGAAAACTTAGAACGAACCTAAATATCTATTAGGAGGGGAGTCTGTTAAATATCTATTAACAAGAAAACACACTTTAAGATTCTATTTAGAATGCAATAGGTTTGTATGAAATAGCCAAGCAAGCTCACCAAAACAGATTGGTGAGTGAAAATAAGCAAGGTGCACTGTAGTATGTGTAGTCGGCATTCTTTGTCTATTTGAAACACAAAGCACAAAATTTTAATTATTTAAATATTTCATAATGACATGTACTTGTGTATTAGTCTATGATATTTAAAGAAATAAAAGTGTTAAGGTTGAAGGCTCAAGAAAAAAACTGGGTGATTGGTATGTGCCCAACAGCGCAAAGAAGCTGCAGAGAGGAGCAGCTGGACGCTGTGAACAGAGGTTTCCTGCAAGGCTGGATTCCTGGCAACATTTATCTTGCCAGGTACTGAAAGCAATTTCTTCCGCTTTTCAGGACGTCCTGATTTTTTTTTTTTTCATGATGCCTGTGTATTGCTTTTACATCAGAAAAAAATCAGGAAGCATTTTCTGTGCAAATGGTCAATGCCTCACTCTCCCACGGAGAGGGACTCCCTATAGATTCTCTCCACATTCTGAGCATTGACTTGGGGATAAGAGAGAACCCCAGAATTCTGCGCACACCTGGCAAGACCCCCACCTCACACTCTGACCCACTTAGACTCACCATTCCTGTTGACCACAAGACTTAACTGGACTTGGACTCACTGGAGGCGTGAGGCCCAATATCTCTGTTTACATCCCTCCCCACTCCCAGAGGGCCCTCGCCCCTGCCTCTATCTCCCTGTATTGCCCAGCACATGACAAGAGAATGAGTGCAAGGCCTGGGGTATGGGGGCTAAAGTAGGGACCCTGAGGCTATATGGGTATATCTCCCAATCCCCCAAGTCCTGTCACTGTGGGATGAGTGGACAAACCCAAAAATCCCAAGAAGTAAGGGTGTAGGATCCTAGCCAATCACCTGCCAGCCTCTCCTCACACAAGAGGGGAGAGCTTGAAGCCACCCCTCCCAACCCCTCAGAAATGAGCTGCCTGGTTCCCACCCCAAACACAGACATGCACACTGCCCCCTGGGGGACCCTCCAGCTGCCAAGAATAGGCTGCCTCAGCCTCAGCTATGGTCCCCCCCACATCCTTGAGTAGCTCCAACCACATCAGGACTGTAAGAAGCCTCCAGCCTCATCCAAGGACCCCTAGCAAGCAGATGTACCGTGGTTACACATAGCCACCAACTCCTAATAAGCCAGGGGTGTAAAGCTTATATGTACCCAAGTACCCCAACATTGTCACCATGAAAGCCAGGAGGAAGGGAGACTGCTCTGGTTTCTAAGAACAGAGTCTGTGGGGCCATCTGCCCTGGGAAAGATCTCAGGCAAGGACCAACTGTCTATTGAACAGAGAATGGCAAACCCCAGTAGGAAATCCCTTCACCTAGCAAAAAGAGAACAACAGCTCAAAAGACCCTTCAGCACCTATATGCCACCACCTTCTGTGCCCATCCCCTTCCCTGTGCCACTGAACAACCACCAGCTTCCTGACAAGTCACCTAAACCTGAAGGTTCCTCTGCAAAGCCTCAGAAAAGAGGGCTCTACAGGGGGTTCTCTACTCAGCTCAGCCTTCCAGTCTCCTCCCTGCTCACACTTTGGACAACACAGGATTCAATGCCAAGGACCTGGAGCCTCGATGTTCATGGGGAAGTTGGGGGGAGCCTCCTCCAAAGCCAAAAGAGAGCTGGTCCAACCTGCAGGCCACACCATCAGCTCCTCACTGCTCTGGGGTTCAGCCCAGCACCCTGAGTTCCTTGACCCAGCCTGTGAGGCCACATGTGACCCGCCCCAATTAACTTTTCCTTGGCTCCTGTCTTAGTTTCCTCATATGCAGACAAAGTCGCCCTGAGAAAAAAAAAACAATGCTGAGTGCTTGTTGTAAAGGGCCTGGCACAAAATAGGTGCTCAAGAAAACAAGCTGCTGCCTCTTCTCCAGAAACAGGCATCAGGGCCAGTCACCATAGGATCTGACTGAGTGTGTGTGGTGGACTGTGATGACCCAAACAAGGGCCACTGCCCACAACATCAGCCCTCCTATTGAACATGGAAGACACAGAAAGCAGAAATGGATAGGCAGGGGGCAGGCCAGTTGGAGACCAGGGAGCACAAAGCAGACCTGAAACACCATAGTCGCCTGCAAAAGTGAGAACACCTGGATCCACGGGCTTCAGAGAGGGAAAGGCTGGAGCCCAGGGGAAGGTGACTTCCCCGAGGTCACACAGCTGGCGCGTGGCAGGGTGGAACACAGAATAGGTTGGCCCTGGACTTCAGCCCTGTGGCTGGACTGGCTCCTCCATGGCCCTTACCTTCAGACCTCCCCCTGCAGGGGGAGGGGAGGCCGTCCCAGGACAGGGAAGGATGGGGAGGAGGAAGCACTGGACAGGGAGAGAAGCAGTCAATACGAGATGGCCGAGGGGCCTGAGAAGCAGGGGGTGACAAGGGGGCTGGAAGCTGGACTGGGCATCCTTGTCAATGCCCCGTGTGGTGGCGCTGCCTTCAGATGGCCCTTTGCTGTCCACCTGGTGAGAAATGCTGCTCCCAAGCCACATCCTGTCCCTGGGGCAGCAGCCTCCAGGACTGGGCACCTTCCAGTGCCATGGCCTGACCCTCCACCTAGCCCAGCACCTCTTCAGAGCTCCTGGACCTGCACCAGGGCTGACCTGGGCTGGCCTCACCCCTCGACCTGTCCGCAGCCCAGCCTGACTCCTGCTCCTGGTTTCCCCAGGTGAGGACCCAATAAGCACCATGGAGCCGAACTCCCCCTCCAGTCAGGCTCCAGGGTCTGACAGTTTCCCAGGCCTCTGCCTCATCCCCATGGACCCTTATCCTGGCTCCACGCCCCACCACCTGCCTCTGCCTTCCACCCAGAACCTCCCAAGTGCTGCCTCCCCTCCCCACAGGTACCCCAAACTCCACAGTCTACAGCAACCCCACATCCTCCTTTCTCCTCCCTGACTCCCCATCTCAAGGATGGCCTTCCCTGAGGCCCAAGTCCAGACTTGACCTTCACCCTGAACCTGCCCTCCCCTCACTCCAGTGTCTAGGAGCTAGCTCCTGCACTCCTGTTGGGCCTCCTCCTCCCACCCCCAGCCCCACCAGCTGCACAGTCAGCTTCTGTAGTCCACCTTCCACCACACTGGCTTCCTGAAAACACAGACCTCATCACATGACCTGCAGCTTCAAATCCTCCCATGCTCCTCTGCCATCAGGATGAGGTCTGGCTCCTGCCTTTGGGAGACTCTCCACCACTCAAATCTCCAGCCTCATTCCCTGCCTGATCCTCCTTTGGACTAACCACCAGGCACTTTGTGCACAGAGGTTTTCTACCTGTGCTTGAAGTGTCATCCCCCACAACCAGCTCCTACTCCTTGTTCTACAACTTAGGCAACCTGGTCAACTCCTATTCACACTTCAAAACCCCAACTCAAGCTTCCTACAGGAAGCCTTCCTTGACTTCACTAGAGAGCAAAGCCTTCCCTGAGCCTCTGCTGCTTCTGCGATAACTTCCCACTTAGCACTATGAACTATGATTATTTGTTTCCATATCTACCCACCTTCCTCTAGACTAGGGGAGTTTTGAGGGAAGGCGTTGTGTTCGAGTCACTCTGGAATCCCCTGCAGTTAACACAGAGTAAGCTCTGCACAAATGTTTGTTGAAAGTAGAGCTGACTGAATAAATGAATCAACCCACCCTGACACTGGATGCCAGCCAACGCCTTCTCCAATCATCTTCTCCCTGTTGTGCTCTGTCCAGCAGAAGCCCCTCAGCTCCTGCCTGGCTCAAGGCAAAGACTGCTTCCCCTCCCCTTTGTCCCTTGCCCCTGCACCCCGGCCCCCTGGCAGCCCCTCTAGCCTATCCATCTGCCTGACTAATGAACAGAACAACCTGTGCTCCTTTTCCAGGGAATACGCCTGCCTTAAACTGCTTTGAAGAGCACAGCACCTGCTCACATATCAATTAAAATTATAATTAGGTGGTGAGAGTATATAATTAAAATAACACGTTCCATCTCCCTCATTTACTGCTGCTGCTGGATGTCAGGATGAAGCAAACCCGTTCTCAAGAATGGGGTGGGGGTAGGGATCGCCCTCATCTCTGTACGCACCAGGCGTCTCTTCTGACACAGAAAGCAGATCTCCAAGGTTGCCCTGACCAACAGGACTGAAAAGGATTTTCTGTCACTTGCTGGGTTGGAACTAACACATCTCTCTGTCTGGTTATGGTTCATATCACGATGTCAGACTTTTTCAGGTCTCCATACCTTTGGATGTGAAATACTATCTGCCTAGAATACCCTTCTCCTCCTGTATGCATGTGCAACTCCTATTCATCCTTCAAAACCCAATCCTGATTTTCACTGGCACTGGGCTCTGGGGACACAGGAGAGAAAGATGCAGTTCCTGTTTCAAGGCCCCCACAACACCAGGCAAAATGATCCCCATGTTCCACAGGAGGAAACTGAGGCTCCCTGATCACTCTGAGGCAGAATGGATCATTCGCATGAAATTGAGGATGTGGACGGATCTGCTGAGCCCTCAGGGTCTCAGTCCCTCCCCATTTTGGTGGCCACAGGGACAGGCCTCCTAGAACACAAGCATGTTAAATCTGCTGCCATTTTCTGTGCCAGCAGGTCATTCTGTCAAGTGGCATGTCCTGCTAACAAGAACAGACGTGTGGCTTGGGAGGAGCCATTTGCTACTAGATGGTGCTGTTTTGCAGAGAATTTGCCAACCAGGAGATCTGCCCAGCACCCAGCATAACCGGCTGCAATATTTATGAAGTCCCATTTTGGCGGAGCATGGGAGAAATTACTTCTTGCCTTTTAAAATTAAACTCACTTTGACTTTTGTTGCTGTAACCATTAAAACCTGAGCGTGTTAGCTATTGTCAGCTCCACCAGGCTGATTTGCAGCCAGCCAGGGCTGCCTTGTCCCTGAGCCTCCTTCAGGATGCCGAGTGGGGGAGCAACGCACAGTTATTGAGTGCCTCCCAGGTGCCGGCCACTCTGCAGGGTATTTTACATATGCTGCCTTGGCGTTTCCAAAATGGGTTTTGCTAAGCAGTAATTACCCAGGATGTTAATAGGTGCTCTGCCAAAGAAAGTTCTTTGTTCAACTGAGCCTGCAAATGCTGACTTCACAAAAGTTAATGGGCTTCTTTACTACAGGACTTCTCAGAGCCTTATACATGCTGATGTGCATGCTGATGCCTCCGAGAGACACATCTGGCTGCATCATGTGTATTCAGCCACAGCGTTTGTCTCTCCAACATCATGTGGCACTAGTTGTGCCAACCTCAGTTCGGGACAGGCTATTATTTCATTTCATTCCTCACCAGCCCTGGAGGTGGCTATTGCTGTCCCCCACTTAAGAGATGATGAGCAGGCCCATGGAGTCTCTGCCAATCACTGCTGTGACCCCCCTGCTGTGCCTCCCAGCACCCAGCACATGACAGCTCTTGGCTAGCAGTGGAGAGCCACATGAAGAAAGCCATGCAGGGGACAGCTGGGGCACTCTGGAACTGAGATAGGAATCTGGGAAGGATACCGAAACTCAAAGGAAGTGCCCATAAACTACCGAGATGCAGAAAGCATCCGTAAACAACGCAACTTCTGAGCAATATGCACTTGGCCCGCACCCTTGACCCATGTCTCCACCTATAGCCCAAGCCCTCAGCACAGACCCATGGCTGTGCTCCCTCTGGAGATGACCCACATGCTCCCTTGAATGCATATTCCTAGCTTTACCCTAAAGGGGTCTCAAGGTTGCCCTTATTCTCCCTTGAATTGTATCTACTTTCCTAAAGTAACCTCTGTGTGTGCCTTTGCCTGGAACGTGCTGAAATTTTTTTCTATCCCAGAAGCCAAGAACCCCACTGGCCCTGAGTCAAGCAACCCCTTCTCTCTGGGATCTCCTCAGACCCTTGTTCAGAGAAGTGTCTTCTCCTGCAACAGAACTGTCTGGCTTCAAACTCATTACACTGTCCATAGTCACTTCTCCAAATATGAGGAGAGAGTCCCTCCCCCATCCCACCCAAACCCTGAGAAGACAGTCACTTGACCTGCTGCTGGCCCAGGGCAAACCCTTCAGCAGCCTCCCCTGCCTTCAGCTGAGCACGGTTTCTCTGGGGCCTGGGCAGCCAGGGGTCACATGACCATCACACATGCTGATGGCAAAAGCTGGGGGCAGGAGGGCAGCAAGCTGTTCCACCTTTCTGAATCTGTATCAGTCCTAGACGACCCGAGGCGGCCCACCTTGGAGTTTGATCATTGGACTTAGACCAATGTTATGTAGGAGATTTTTTTTTCCATGTTTACAGTAAAATGTGCACATATGCAGAAATGCTAAAGGGACACATAATAGCAGGTGCAAGTTGGTCTCCTCCACTGTCACCCCTCGCCCCTGGCCTCAGATCAAGCACACATTTAGGCTCTGGAAAGAATTTGGCGATTGAGTGGAGAAAAAATACAACATTCAGGACAGAGGAAAGGCAATGGTGGGGCCCAGGATCATGAATTCTCCTACAGTGGGGGCACAGCCGGCCATGTGCAATCTACTGGCCCAGGGGCTCTTCTAGAGCCCAATCAGGCTGCTGAAGAAGAAATCCAAGCGGGTGTCCACATCTGGCCTTCTCCACTGTGACAACAAGGGCTGCTTTCCATCCATACAGGCCCCTCCCCACCTCCTCATACTCTCATCATCCCAAGTGCCTGGAGCCCCGTGGTGCCCCCACCCAGCCAGCTCCGGGGCTGGCTTTCATAACAGGTACTAAAGCACAATGATTAGGTGACAAACCTCATTTTCCAGGAGGCAACACGCAGAGTTGTAACCAGGCCTGGCTCCATGGGAACATGACTATAAATTGTTTCTGACAGTTGTATTATTTCATGGGAGCATCACCCACTCCTCCATTTACATTTCTAGAAAGATCCTGACACACAGCCCTGCTGACTACCTGCCCCACAAACAGACAAACCACAAGCCAGTCACCAAGAACACAGCCTGTCCTCTGCCAGAGAGATAGCCACACACACCTCCAAGAGCCCACCAGTCCCTCCAACCTGAATGTAGACAGGACAAGCCCAGGGGCTACCTCAGAGTGTGGCTGCACTGCCCGGGCAGGAGCTGCCAGGCTCTGACCCTCCACTTTGTAGACCCAGGAGTCTGTGGCCAGGTGATCCCCAGAGGCAGGCAGCTCCCACCACATTAGGCCAGCTGTGACGCCACAGAAACCTGGGCTGAAATGAGGGCAGAACCCACTACTAGGAATGACCCTGGTAGTCCTGAACACAGCACAGGGAGAACGAGGCTGGTGACCAGAATAGCCCAAGAGGAAGTGCTCCTCATAGCGGACGGGCACTTACAGTTTGAATGAGCACCACATTGCTCACTGGCCTCAGTCTTCTAACAGCCTCCCCTTTCCTCTGTGGGAATATTTTCCCAATTCCATGGGGGCCTTAAGAGGAGTAAGGCACATGGCTCAAGCTGGCCAGTAAAAATGGCTTTCTTGATAATGTTGATTAGTTCTTAGGTTCAACCAATCAGGTTGCCCCTGGCCTGGGTAGCACAGATTGGTTCACAGGTGGGCATATAATCCAGGATGGGCCAACTGGGATATCCTTGAACCTTTTAGTTGCTTCATGACCCAAACTGGGCCAAATCAGAGTCCTCTGAGGACCTCTTCCATGGACTAGATAGGGAACATATTCTCTTTGACATCTTTGCTAAGCAGGAAGACTGACTGACTGACATATGGAAGGAACATGGCAAAAAAAAAAAAAAATGAAGTCAGGCAGAAGCACAAAAAGATACCCGACTGCCCAACATCCAGCCTTTCCTAAATCCCCTTTGGGTAAAGGCCAAGATAAGTTGGATCCTGGTTCCATACAACTAAAGGATCCCTGGCTGGTGTCCATGGAGAAAGTTTGCTGGTCCTAAGGGGCCAGGAGCCCACAGCACAGGCCTCAGGAGGCCAGCTCACCATGAGAGCACATGGTTATGCACCCACAGGCCGCTTCCCCTGCTGTCCTTTTTCAAGCCCAGCTCAACCTTCAAAGTCCTACACAGCGGGCGTCGCTGTCAGGAGGGACCCTCGAGGCTCTGGCTGGCCCAGGACCACTCAACTGTGTCCTGCTCCTTCACTCTTGGTCAGCACAGCCCTCCCCTTGCCCTCCCCCCTCCTCTTCACTCCCAC
Source organism: Marmota flaviventris (assembly GCF_047511675.1). Taxonomy (NCBI): domain Eukaryota; kingdom Metazoa; phylum Chordata; class Mammalia; order Rodentia; family Sciuridae; genus Marmota; species Marmota flaviventris. Next base: position 38,337,448 of record NC_092501.1, on the reverse strand, counting down.
TGTGAGTTCCTGGGATTCTGAGGCCAGTTAGAGACACCCCACCTTCCTCATAGTGCCAGGCACATGGCAGGTGCCTGCACAGGCTGACTGCCCTGACACGCCTCAGGAAGGAGCCCAGGCCATCCACAGTGAGCAGCTCCTAGCATGGCATGTCCTGCACCTGCTCTAATTCACACAATAGCCTGGGTGGCCGGTTCCGTGAGTATCCCCATTACACAGATAAGGAAAGTGAAGCTCAGGAATCTTTACAATGTTACTCAAGGTCGAACGTTGGTAGGTGGCAGAGCTAGGACTCAGATCTGGCTGGTCTGCCTCAAAGCTGTCTCTCTGCTCCTCTCTCTGTGCAAAGGCAAGCTCCATTCACTCGTCACATCTACCACGTACCCCAATATCCACTTGGTCCGTGACACACCCCCGAGTGGCTGTGAAAGTGAGCAAGTGCCCCCTCAGTACCTGGGTATTTCCGAGGTGCCTCCAGGAGTCTCGAACTCCTCAAAGCTCTCCTGAGCTGCTAGGAAAGGGGAGGAGGAGGCATGGAGTGAGAGAAGCTTCTGAGGCTGGCAGAGGACAGGCCAGGGCACCTCAGAGCCCCTCTCAGGGGGACTGGGGTAGGCACACGCTTGACCTTTGGGAACGGATTCAGTGATTACCCAGTGCTGGCTCCCGCCACACTCATTAACTTGAGGCTCCCAGGGGTATAATAGTTCCTGCTGCACCGGGTGCTGGGCCAGACAGGCAGAGCCGCTCTGCAGGATGCACACCAGGGAGAAATCTCTGCCCTGCGCCTCACTCTGGGGAGGAGGACCTGAAGGCAGCCCTCAGGGGTGGCCACACCGTGCACCCTGAGGGGCCATGCTGAAGAACAAAAGAGGAGAGAAGCATGTGGGGAAGGCTAGGAGTCAGCAGACCAGAGGTGACCTCAGGAGAACATACCAAGGGTCCTCCAGGGGCCATGCAGGCACATGACAGTGCCACCCACCAGGCTAGGCAGCCAGCTCAGAGGTATTCAGTCATCCGCGCAACCTGCACTGACTGAGCACCTGCTGTGTGTCAGGCACAGTGCTGGAAAAGAGAGAACCTAAAGACAGTGATCCCTGCCCTCCCAAAGCTTCCACCTGGGATGGAGATGGACAGCAGGGCAGGGAGTCGTCTAGATGGGACACATTGTAAGAAGAGGACTGCTGTGCAGAAAAGTGGGGCAAGGCAGCGCGACAGGAAAGAGGATGGAATGCTACATGACGGCCAGGAAGAGCTCACCGGAGGTGCGCCTATGGGAGGGGACAGGGAGCCTCACAGATGCATGAGGGAGGTGACCAGCAGCAGCAGGAAGGCTCCAGGGGAGTCAGGTCACAAGGTGGAAGAGAAACTGCAGGATGCGACAGGGGAGGAACACGTTCGCAGGAAACACGCGAGATCCCTCTGACTCTGGCCAAACTCTGAAGCACTGTCATTCCGCGCCAGGAGGAGGAGAGATGAGCCGCGTGCAGGGACCGAAGAGGAGAGCCCTGATGGCTTGCCTTCCTCCAGAGTGAGAGGCCAGTGCAGGTGTGCACACCTGGAATGTCAAGGAGTGAGCCAAGCCTGCTCCCAAGGCCAAGCCTGCACACGCGTGTATACACACACACACACACACACACACACACATACACACACTCACACGCTCCTGCCTTTACTTCCTCCAGGACACACATTCTTTTGCCTCTGGCCTTTGTACATGTTGTCCCCACCCCATTGCTGTTCCATCTTGTCCCTCAAAAACTTCTCCTCCTTATCACTCAGTCCCTACTCTAGGGACTGTTCCTGATCTCCCAGGTCCATCTTTAAACATAAGCCAATAAAATTCAAGTAAAGGAGAAGCATACTTCAAGGATGGATGGAAAACCCTTCTGCGATCCCGAGATCCAGACACAACATGCTGGAGGATGCCTGAGGGCCTCTAATGCCCACTAGGCAAGCCAGAAGGGTGGCAGAGAACACGCTGGACAGGGACAATGTCCTGTGTCAGCCCCTGGGGCTCACAAGAGCCTGCTCAGAGCACTGCTTAGCCCCAAAAGCCTCCCAGGTGGCTTCTCTGCAGGCTCCCTGCAGGGCTCCCAGCGCAGCTCCTCCCTCCGCCTGAGCACCAGCCCTCGCACAGCTTCTACAGCCACACGAAGCCTCACCAGCTGTAAATGCCAGACACTCGGTGAGAGACCACGTGTGGTGAGACCTTGGTCACATTTCACAACAGGTGGTCCCACACTGTGGGCCTGGCATTTACATGGGTGGAGATGGTGCCCCTGCAGTGGGGTGGTAGGCCAGGGTGAGCGCTGCCCCTCTTCCCACCCCTGCCTGCCCAGAGAGAGGACCTCAGCTTTGGAGGTCTGGGCTGGGGGCTTCCAAACAGAGTTTCCAGGCTTGAGAGCTTTGGGCCTGCAGTTCATCCTGTGAGGATCCTAGATTTAGAGACCTGAATTGTGCCATGAAGAATCTTAACCTGGGATTTTGGCCAGGGCCTCTAAACCTAGCCAGGAGTCCAACTTTTATAACACTGATTCTAGAAGTTCTATCATGGGGTAGGACAGGGATCCTGAGTCTCAAGTTCTTGCCTAAGAGGGTTTGCAAAGAAAAGCAACTCTGGGATTTTCCAAGCAAGAGTCTGAGCGTTGCCCACCCAGCCTTCTCCTGAGCCTCTAAGGAGACTCTAGTCATCCCACAACACCATTTTTAAGAGGCTTTTGCCCAGTGGGAGGCTCCAAGCCCAATGCCCTGTGTATTCCAGGAGCAGGAACAGGAATAGAGTCCTGAAGGGTTGAATATCCCTCAGGTTGGAGGGCACATCCCTCTGAGAAGTGATGTGGAGGCCCAACTACACACAATGCCACCACCAGCATTAAAAAAACAGAGAGGGCAGCAACTGGCAAGGGTCACACAGCACTAACAGTCTACTTCCAGGTCTGAGTCCTGGTCCTAGTGATTCCTTAGCCCCAGGTCAAAGGAACCAAGGGGAAGTTCCACCCTCCCTCCCAACACGCACGCGCACACACACACACACACACACACACACCATATACTGGATTCTCACCCAATGGCCATTAGGACCAAATCTATTGGCCTGACTGGGGCAGTCCCATTAAGAGAGGTCAGCTGGACGCTAGTGGGTACCACAAGCTGGCCTGTGGGGGCATCAGGATGGGCTGACCAGAGATAGGGACCTATTCCTCAGTTGGGTTGGGCCAGGGCCTCAGGACAGAGTGGGAAAGGCAGAGAAAGGAGATTTTCCTGGGCCCAGCGCACCCTCCAGGAATTTCTGGGGAGCCACACTGCTTCCCCATGTCGGGGCAGCCTGAATCACTGGTGGTACAGCCACTCTGCATTACCGAGTATCAACAGTGCCCAGCCCCAGGTGCAGCCCGATTCTAAGAAGCACTGACCACTAAAAAGGTCTTATTTGGGCTGTGGTTATAGCTCAGTGGCAGAGCACTTGCCTAGCATGTGTGAGGCCCTGGGTTCGATCCTCAGCACCACATAAAAATAAATAAATAAAATAAAGGTATAAAAAAAATACAATAACATTTTTAAAAGGGTCTTATTGGTGGGGTTGGGGATATAGCTCAGTTGGTAGAGTGCTTTCCTTGCATGCACAAGGTCCTGGGTTCAATCCCCAGCACCACAAAAAAAAAAAAAAGTCTTATTTGAGAGTCATGTGGGTAAATGTTTGCTCCTCCGGAAAGCACAAGTCCTTGAAAAATAAGACCACCAGAAACGAAGAAGAGGAAGAAGAAAGATCATGGTTTTCCAGGCTGTGCGTGCTGAAGTTCAGGGCCAGGTCCACAGCAGGGACTCAGAAAATGAACGAATGGACAGACCTTCCCTTTTCTCTTAAGCAGCAATAGAGGACTTCATACAGCAGCACTTCAGCCGCATGCCATTCTCTCCACACTGAACCTCACTTGGACTTTTTAGAGACAGGGTCTCACTGAGTTGCTTAGTGCCTCACTGTTGCTGAGGCTGGCTTTGAACTCATGATCCTCCTGTCTCAGCCTCCCGAGCTGCTGGGATTATAGGCGTACACCACCAGCCCAGCTCTCACATGGACTTTAAAGCCGTGTTTCAGAGACAAAATGCTCAGAATTCTATGGAGGAGCTCAGGTTGGGGTTTCAGCAGACAAGTGTTCACCTCCTTCTAACATAACACAGTCTCCCAATACTCATCTTAAACTACCTTAATGCTAATTTTCTGGATTTCTATATGTAAAATAAATCATTTTAATAAAAAAAATCTGTATCTACAGTATATGAAACAAAAGAAGATTTCAAAGCCCATTAACTCCCAGAGATGGTATGTTACTGGGAGAATATGGGCTGTATAATTAAAACAATTTAAATCCGATTATAAAAAGACAGTGGGCTTCACCGCCTGCCACCATCTCACTAATGGAAAGAAAACCAATATCCTGAGTTTTTTGTTAAATTACTGTAAAATTATGAATTAGAACACACACACACCACCGCTTCACCGCTCTGTATTACTGATGAGATGAAATATTCCTCACAGGGAAATGTTGCTTTAAGCCATCAGCAGCACAGGGCTCTGCTGGGGGCACACAGCAGTGTCTGGTAGCAAAGGCCCCTGACAGCCAATGTGAGGAGTGTCCTCTTTGGAGACCCCCTTTTGGGTAATGCCCGGCTCCCCACATCCTCTCTCCACTGAACCATGGAGTCCTGTGTCTGGTGAGTAAGAACTGCCCAGGGCAGAGAAACGGATCAAAGACAGTTTATGGCCTAGCAAGGGATGGGGGCCACGTGGCCACACCCAGCCCTCTGCACCCCATGTCTCCATCATGAAGGGCTGCCCATGATTGCCTGGTCCTGGCTGCACCACCCAGGAAGCTCTTAAAACCAGTGTCTGATCCCCAGCAGGGCTTGTGCAATCTGGCTCTCTGGTTGCAGCCTGGACACTGATATTTGTCTGAGTTCCCTGGGCTGAGACCTGGGTCTGCTGTGACCACACATGCCTAGCACAATGACTGGAAAAGGGCCCACCCTCCACGGACATGTGGGCAGATAATAGATGGGCACCTACTATAAGCATGTCCTGTATATATATTATTCTTTCAGAGTATCTAAATAATTCTTCAAAGTAGATGTGGGTGTTTTCACCTTACAAATAGGAAAAATGGGGTTCAGAAGCATAACTGAGCATGTCCTGAATCACATAGCCAATAAGAGGCAGACCTATAATCCCAGTGACTTGAGAGGCTGAGGCAAGAGGATCACAAGTTCAAGGCTATCCTTGGCAACTTACAAGACTGTCTCAAAAGGAAAAATGCAAAAGAGCTGGGGATATAGAGCACCCCTGGGTCTAATCTCCAATACTGCAAAAAGAAAAAAAGGTAGAGGAGGGATTCAGCCCAGCCAGAGTATAGTCCAGTGTTAAAGGCCACTCAGGAATTTCCCACTATTCTACAGGCCCCACTTCCCACCTCCCCCACATCCCCCCACCCAGCCTTATATGTGTCCCACACCAGGCCAGAAGCAGGGGGAAGATCAGAAAAGAGCAAGAGCTAGTTGTTGCCCCTGAGTCCCTCCAAGTCTAGCAATGCCATCAAGTGTCAGGGGGGACTAAGGCAATAGCCTCTCCTACACCAGCCTCTTTCAGGGCAGAAATACACTTGCAGGGATATGATTTCCACACACCCTGAAACTCATACATCTGAATTCCACCATTAGGTCATTCTTATAAATCTGGCATTTGGGTCCCTTGAGAACTTTAGTGGCCCACAGCACATCCTCTCAGCCCACCTTTTAACATGCTGCTGTGGCAACCAGTTGTGTGCACGTGTAATGGGGAAGCACCTCACCTCTGCTCACCAGGGGCTTCTCTGCTGGCACCGGATAAGAACCCGCCCAGCTTGGATATGATCAAATTATATTACACACATGTATGAAATTATCACAGTGAAATCCATTATTTTATAAAATTAATATGGACTCATAATTATAATAATAATAATATTTTAAAAAGGAGCAGGCATAGCCAACCTGCTGTGCAAACCTGAAACAGCTGCAAGAGAGACCCCCCCCCCCAGGCCACTGACCAGTGCAGAGTGGGCTGGGTGGGCTGGAAGGTAAATAATGCCCTTTCTTTTTTTTTCTTTTTGGTGGTGGGGGTAACCAGGGATTGTACTTGGGAGCACTCAACCACTGAGCCACATCTGCAGCCCTATTTTGTATTTTATTTAGAGTCAGGGTCTCACTGAGTTGCTTAGTACCTCACTTTTGCTGAGGCTGACTTTGCACTCGTGATCCTCCTGCCTCAGCCTCCCCGGCCACTGGGATTACAGGCAAGCGCCACTGTGCCTGGCTTAACCCCCTTTCTTTAGCCAGATGGACAATCCAAGAGGCATTGTTCACGGCTCCCAGGGAATCCCCCAGAACAAATAAGCCCCAATTGCCCATGGCCATGACCAGCTCAGACTGGCTTTCCCTCCTGCCCTGATTCACACTTCCTATTCCTTCAGAACATGTCCCAAAGAACACTTCTGAAGCATGTGAGCCTTTGTCTCTGGCTCTGGTTTGGGTAGAGAGCGGCCCCCGCCTGTGATGTCATATAATATGCCAATATGCCGACACCCCAGTCAGAAGCCATCACCATCTCAACAGCGTATTACTAAAGTGACTCCGAGAGTGGCCCAACTTGGATGAGAAGGAGCAGGGGCCCCAGGAGGGGAGAAGAGGGGGACCTGAGGCTACCAGACCTACCACAGAGCTTTGGGTGAACTGGGGGTTCTGGCCCTACTCCCCAACCAGGGTGAGGGCCGGGCGGCATTCCCAGAATGGCCTGGCAGTCTGTTCCTTCTGTCCCCCTCCCCATGACGCCCAGACAGTCGTGGGCATGTGAGGCCAGAGTCAGCCAATAGGGGTAGGCCACAGCTGCATAGAAATCCTGGAACCTCCAAGACTGGCTCACTCCATAAACCCCAGCTGTTCCTGAGTCCAGAGCACAGAGGCCTTCAGAGGCAGGGGTGGGAAGCTGACCATTCCCATAGCTTCCCCATCTCCATGGGCCTCTCAGCTCTAGGCCTAGCTCCAGGTGTGTATGAGTCTGGGTTCTGACGTCTTCTCTACGGCCCACAGCCTGCACCCCTCAGTGGGCTCAGTCTCCAGAACCTGGGCTACTTCTGTCAGGCCAGTGGAGAGGAAGCCCCTACAGACCATGCCAGGCCAGTTTTCTCATGCCCAGCAGCCCTGGGCAGCTCCCCTTCACCACGGATACTCTGTTGCCCACTTTGGAGCCTTGGCTTCAGCATCCCATCCCCTAGAGCTCTGCTTCCTTTTCTTTACCTGGCCAATCCCCCTCCCACACTTAGAAGAGCTCAGATGCTCTTCTTCCAGGAAGCCTCCCCTGGTTGCCTCCAACCCAGGCTAAATTAGGCTTGTCCTCCCATGGCCCCTGGGCTGCCTTCATTCTCTTATGGTACAGATCACATTCTTGACCCATCTGGCTGCCCTGCCACACCCAGCTCCGTGGCCATAGCACACGGAGCAGGCAGCCATGAGCACCAGATGCCAACCAACACTGGACAGCCTGACCCAGAGATTGGTTTCTGCAGGGATATGAACCATGCTCTCAGCCCCATGAGGAGGCTCACATCCCTTCCTGGGCCACCACCAGCCGCTTTCTCCAGCTGAAGTTAATAATTTTAAAGTAATTAAGTTCAGCAAACCGTAACTGATGAAATAAGGACTGGTGGTGGCTGGCAGAGCTGTCACAGTCTCGCCCCCTCCCAGGCCAGGGTTTAGAAGGCAGTGGATAGGCCTAACCATCCCATGGCAGAAACAACCTCTCCTAGCAGCCAGCCACCTAATGAGACGTCAGGGGATTTGTTAATGATATTAGGAGGGCTCAGCTCTGCCTCACGGTGCAGAGGATTTTTGTTCAATTATTTGTGGGTGGCAGGAGCCAGCCCCTTGCTGATAAGGCAGACCCTCCAGGTACTACTGCCGCAGCCAGTGTCTCAAGGTCCTCAGCAGTCCTGGGCAGTGGTAGAAGGATAATCAGAGGCAGATGGAGCAAGGCCAGGCCTCATGCTGCAGGCCAGGGCTCCTTTCCATCCCTTGGAACCTGGGGCCTCCACCCATGGGCCCATCCAAGGGAAGGGAGCAGAGATCTCTGCATGTGATGTGAAGGGTAGGAAAGACCCACTCGGGTGGGGAAGGCGGAGACAGGAGCCAAGGGCCTGGGCTGCAACTGCATACAAAGCGAGCACCAGTGTGTGGGGCCAGACCCCATGCCCTGCCCCTCTCCTGCAAAAAGGCCTGCACTTCGCACATGGTGCCAGGGCAGAGGGCTGCTGCTTGTCAAAGCCCAGCAGGACAGGGCTCCTTCAGGAGCTGAAGGAGCCCAAGGAGCAGCAAGCTCCACCTCCTGGACATTAGGCCAGACCTCCTGTTGGGACCTGGGATTTAAAGTAAAATTAGGGCACATACCGCACCCACAGAGACCCTCGACATGGGGGTGAGCCAAGGTACTAGGTTCCCATTCCCCCTTCCCACTCCCCAAACCTCTGCCCCACCAGCCTGGCCCCAACCCTTCCCTCACTGTCCTCACACCCCTCTTCCCCCAAATTCGGCTGACTGTGCCCTGAAACACAAGCTCTCCCATCCAAAGCCTCTTAGCCAGAAGCCTGGCACAAGTGTCCCTCCTCCAGAAAGCCTTCCTAACTGCCCCAAACTCCTGTCCTCACACGCACATCTGTGTGCACACCACAGTACCCGCCACAGGGCCTTTTCCTCCCAACCTTGATGGCCTCAAAAAGAGGTTTCACATCAGCAGTGTCTGGGGCTCCTAAAACCCACTGGGAAGGCACGTCCTCTCAGGGGGTGCAGCCCCAGGGCTCCGGGCCACTTCCCCTCAGGTCTTCCCAACTGCCTGTGGGCAGAGAAGTACCATGCTGAGCAGCTGCCTCAGATGAGGCCACACTGTTGTTCTGCGGGCCCGACACCCTTTCTCTTCCCATGTCTGCTATGCCCCTCTCTATCTCAGTCCAGTGCCAAGGCAGCCCAAACCTGGCCAAGCAGGACAGTCCATTCCTCTGGAACCAGGATTGATTTGGGGAGGAAACTGATTAGTCCCCCTGCCAGGTCAATGAGCAATAATTGTGAGACTCTAAGGACTCTTCTGTGTGTGTGTGTGTGTGTGTTACTGGGGATTGAACCCGGAACCTTGCACATGGTAAGCAGGTGCTCTACCACTGAGCTATATCCATAGCCCTTTTTTTATTTTTAATTTGGAGACAGGGTTTCACTGAGTTGCCCAGGCTGGCCTCAAACTTGCAATCCTCCTGCTTCAGCCTCCCAAGTAGTTGGAATTACAGGCATGCACCACTGCACCGGGCCCATGAAAACCCTTATAAAATAATCCCCCTCTTCCCATGGTGTGGGACCAGGAGGCTGAGCTGAGTAGACTTCAGCCTGCAGTAGCCAGGATGCCGCCTGGGAAGGAACCCATGCAGGGCTCAAGAGGAATAAAGGATGTGAAGATTAAGATGGGGTCCCATGGATGGATATCCCTGGATCCGCCCACACCTGAGGTTCACAGCCTCTGTCTTTTCCACTCCATGGCTTAATAAATGCCCCTATTTTACTTAGGCCAGTTTAAAGGTCTTTGACACCTACATAGCCAACTGGACTATTATGAAGAATGATTGCAGATCCATGGCAGGTTTTCCCTAGTATGAAGCTAGGGGCTGGAATTCTCAGATGGTCTGACTTCGCATTCCAATAAACACACATGTGAGCAACAACTTTCTGATGGACCATGAAAGGCAGACACCCTCCCCGCTGATCACAGCACCATGGCTCAGTCACCTGCTCCATAGTCCCAGTGGGCTCTTCCTAGCCTCTCCCCAGCACATCACCAAAAAGGCTCCTCAGGGAGGGAGAGAAACCCCAGACCGACTCACCACCCATCTACAGGTATGTGCCACGAGCCCATTAGGTCACAGGAATATGCACACCTGTGTCTGTGTAGGCCCACATGTGTGCGTGCTCGACACTCACTCCACCCTGCAGGTGTCAAGGCTGTAGACATCTACTAACCCTGAGATGCTTAATCTGTGTCACTGGTGCTCACAGACCTTTAAAGGCATATGAGGAGGCTGGTTGCCCACCAAGACAGGATGGGCTGGACGGCACAGCAGTGATGAGGTGGCCCCAGTACTGCAGGAGCTGTAGGAAAAGGCTAAGAAGGACACAGGGTGGTGAGGTCCAGGGGTGTGTGGGTGGAGGCAGTCAGGGGAGACTGGGGACAGAACTGGGTATCCCACTAGGGACAAGATCACGAGGTCTTTAATGCTGAGCACAGGTATCATCCTGCATGCCCAGGAACCACAGGACCCTGTGAAGACACAAATGTCAGGAAGATGCCCTGGGACCCAAGCATATACATGCAATAGCACATCCGTGGGACACATAGTGTCCCAGAGGTGAAGCTACCTGGTCTTCAGGAATGCCCACACCCTCAGCTCTTGCCATTACCGGTTGATCAGTGGGTGCTGAGCCTCATTACTGACCTCACCATGCTCCCTTTAATGAGATTAATTTTCTTGGTAGGAGCTAAGAAGCCTGGCACAGTCAGACCCCCCACCCAAGCTGTGCTCCAGCAGGTTTCTCTTGATGAGATTTTGATCATGAACAACACAGCTTCAAAGCCCCTCCACCCCTGCTCCCCAGGAGGGGTGAAAAGCCTGCTTCCTCAGAGGTCAGTGTGACAGCTCCCAAGGTACATGAGCACCCCTCACCAGCTCCTGGAGCACCTGCCGAGGGCAGCCCTGGCAGGAGCGTATGGACAGCGCCCGCTCACCATGCTCAGAGCTGCCATGCTGGCTGGCCCCAGTTGCTCCTCCAGGGGCCTTTCTCCTGTCCTAACCTGGAAGAGCAGAGGACAGCACAATGCCAGCCCATTTCACACATGTGGACGCTAAGGCTGTGGTGCTCAGGGGATGGGGGGCAGCTCCCAAGCCACTGGGGGATTCCCAGATGAAGAGGAAATGAAAACTTAGATCCTAGAGCACAGGCAGCCCCAAAATGTGACGTCTAGAGTACAGGGACACTACTATTTCCCCTGCACAGCCTCCCTGCCATACCACCCGCCCCTGGCCACACAGGCACCCGGCAGGCATGCAGAGGGGTGGGGCAGACAAAACTTTCTCATTCCACCCTGTGATCACGGAAACATCTCTTACTAATACTTTACACAGGTCCTTGGAAGGAAGCAGGTGACCACTACCAAGGAGAGGCAATGCCACTGGCTCCCATCTTCAAATCCAGAAGCTGACCAGGAGGAAGTGCAGCTCAAGTTGCCTTTAGGTGGCAGGTAGGGCTGCTGGCCATGCAGCAAGCCTCCAGGCCCCACAAGCCACCCGCCCCTGGGTAGCCCTGAGCATGAAGGCAGAACCACAAACAGCAGCTTGCAGAGGTCACAGAGAACAATCTCATATGTCTGCCTGTCCCATCACTCATCCAGGGACATTTTCTGAGCACCTACAATGAGCCACACACCAGGCTCAGCTCTGAGGACTTAGCAGTGAAGAAAACAGACCTCCTCTGCCCTTGTGGACCTGATGAACAAATAAATTAATACTATGACTGCAGGTGGGGAAGCAAAAAAAAGGGGAGTGGGAATGCTTTGACAGGGGATAACAGGGGCCACATTTGGGAGCCTCTGAAGGCTCAGAAAGAGTCCATTATACAAAAGGCCTTTCATATGGTAGGAAGAGCATGTGGAAAGGTTCTGGGGTAGATGCATGCTTAGCCTGTTGGAAGGAAGAAAGGAAAAGGCCAATGCAGTCAGAGAAGAGAGACCAACGAAGTGTCAACAAAGAAACAGTTAAGGTAAGCTTTTGTCCGTGTGCTTGAAAATTTACAGGCCCTGGTAAAGGTTCTGGATTTTATTCTTTAGTTCAGTAGGGAGCCATTGAATGGTTCAGCAGGAAAAACAGAGGTGATCAGATTGATTTTTCAGATAATCTGGCTGCTGCATGGACAGCAGCCTGGAGGGGAAGACAAAGGCAGGGAATAAGGAAGAAGTGACCTCAGGAGTGCAGGCCAGGACTAGGGAGACAGGAGTGGATATGGGAGTGCTGGTGACAGCCAGGGATCCAGGGAGAGTCACATGCACAGCAGGAGGCTAGGCAGGGAATAGCAGAGTGCTGGCATGGCTGCCCACCCTTCATTTTTCCTAAGCAATCCATGCTTTGTTCTGCTCTCTGGGTAATTCTCTGTGTGGCCCAGGGCTGTTCTGAGATGGTGCACATGCAGCCCCAGACGCAGTGTCTGACTTCAGGTATCAATAGATACCTCTGCTGCTTAACAGGCAATCCCAGGAACCTGCAGTGGAATAAATGCTGCCTGATCCACCCCATCCCTGTCCCTGATGAGATTCATGGGCTGACTCCAAGTACCACCTGGGGAATGTCCATGAGGCTCCAGTGGAGTGAGGGCTCCAGGCGCCAGCAGACTCTGGCAACTATGATGCCATGAAACACAGAGGAAAGTGTATATGGACAGAAACAGTGCGCAGGACTGACAGGTGCAGAAATGCACCAGCCCATGGTGTGTTCATGATTCTCACAGATGCAACCCTGTGCCCCATGCGTGCTGGTCCGTGGCCCAGAGTCAGGCCACAGAGCAGTCAGGGAGCCAGGCTGAGGGGTCAGGCCTGGGCATAGCCTGCTGAGCATTCCTGGGGTCAATGAAGGCAGCATAGACCCCTGTAGGGTGGTTTGAGGTTGGGAAGGAGAATGAACCCTCTGGGAGGCAGGAGTGAGATTGCTCAAGCTCTGAACTGACAAAACATTAAAGGAGTGTTTGTTTACAGTCCACACTTGCAGCCAAATCACCAACTGCAAAAGCATCAAGTGGGGGTGTCTGATGCATCCCCCTCTCTTGAGAAAAGGTTCCAGAGTCACAGCAGAAGACGACAATGACAGCCAGTGTCCACTTGGGCTTTCTGAGTGTCAGCAGAGCATCCAGAATGAGCAGTGACCATCTCCATTCCTCTGCACTGGTCAGACGACATTATGAGGAAAATAACCTCCTTACCGAGCACCTCCTTGGAGCCAGGCACAGGCTGAGTTCTTCATGTTCATTACTTTGTTTGGTCCTTAAGACAACATATTAAGAGAAGCACCATCTTCCCCATTTTATAGGCAAGAACACTGAGACTCAGCAAGGTAAGTTCTCATGAAGAGACATCAGAGGCACAGTGTGTTAAGAGGGGCACTGACAAAAAGGCATGTATACAAAAGAGAACAGGGAAAAAAAAAAAGAAAAACAAGCTCCAGAATGTATAGCCTGAAAATTCTTTGACGGGCACACAACTGTCTTTAAGCCCTTAAAGGTATAGGACAGAGACAATCTGGGATCAACGTCAAGATCTGTCAGAGATGAGAATCATTCATCCTCAGAGGCACACAGATCTTCAACTCCAAAGATCTTCTGGTCCAAGTGCCTGATTTGAGGGATTCGTGCACTAAGGCCCTGGAAGGGCAGGACTGGCCTGTACTCCTTGGGTTAGGTCTAGGCCCAGGCCAGGTTCTCCACAGGCCTTTCCCCTTCTGTCTTAGCCAGCTGGGTCTGCTATAACAAAAGGCCATAAGCCGAGTGCCTTAAACAGCATAAATGTATTCTCACAGTTCTGAAGGCTAGAAGTCCATGATCAAGGTGTCAGCACAGTCAGTTCCTGGGGAGGGCTCTCTTCCTGGCTTGTTCATGGCCACCTTCTCACTATGTCTTCCCGCGGCAGAAAGAGAGAGAGCAAGCTCTTTGGTGTCTCTTCTTGTAAGGACACTAATCCCATACGAGGGCCCCACCCTCATAACCTCTTCTAAACCTAATTTTTACCCAGGCCCCATCCCAAATGCCATCATATTGGGAGTCAGGGCCTCAGTGAATGGATTTTGGGGAACAACTATTCTGTACATAGTACCTTTAGACCTTCCCTCAACCCAGCCTTGGCTTTGCAAAGCCCTCTCGGCTCTGGACATCAGAACTCCATGCCCTTGCTGACCTGCACTCTGAAAAGGATCCTTGGGGATGACACACCTGAACTGAGACTTCAGAAAGCTCCAGAAAGAGGATGACAAGTGAGAGGGCTAGTGGAGCTCCAAGCAGCCCCTAGAAGAGGGGCTGCTGAAGGTGCCCAGGTAGCATGAGAATCTGTAGCAGTGCCCCTCATGTGTGCATGTACTTACACACACACACACACACACACACACACACACACCACAACACAAGGAAGCTCTGCCCAGATCCCAAGGACCTTATTCATCCCTCCTAAACAGTCCTACCTCCTTCTGCACTGCCCATCACATCACCAACCCCCTGGACATGTCACTGTCCAGCCTGCCTATCTCTGGGAACAAGGGCAACAGGTGGCCTGTGAGCACCAACTCAGTGCTACCGGCCATGCAGTGCTGAACATTGGCCCTTGAACATCTTTACAAGGTGCCCAGGAGAAGCTGTGAGCTGAGGTTTGGGTTCTCATGCAGAGCAAGGCCCCCATCAGCCATTCCTGGGCCAACTCCAGTCCAGGACTCTGTGATCAGGAAAGAACCACCCTTAGAGTGCTAGCCCCAGACTGAGAACATGCAGGACTGGATTGTTTAGGCTACCAGAGTCCTGTGGGAGAGACAAGTGAGGGCAGGTACCCTGGGAGATAATCAGGGAAGAGAGGCTGGAGCCACCCACAACTGAGGAGAGCAGCATTTGATGTTTAAAGCCATGACAGGGAAGGAGGCATAAACCAAGTCAAGTCAGAGCAATTTCAGCATCTGGTACCAGAGATGGGGCACCATTGAAACAAGTGCAGCACAGAGGTTTCAGAGGTTAGGGGCCCAGAGCCCAAACCAGAGACCAGAGCATGGCCCCTCTCTTGCTCACCATGCCTCCGAGCTCGCCTATGAAAAGATAAGAGAAAGCCCACTTCTCCAGTACAGGAGCTGAACCAGGCAAGACCCCAAGTGTCTGCTTTTGCACCAAGCAAGACAAGCACCATCGGGAGCAGGAGCCAGCTGTCCAGGCCAGGCTGAGTTAGTACCAATTCACAGACATTAAGACTCAGGCTCCGAGAGAAGTGATCTTTTCAGGACCACACAGCTAATCAGTCACAAAATTAGGAATCAAACCCAGACCTGCCTGACCCCTTTCCATCAAATAGGTGGTCAGGTCTCAGGGGACTAGGCCAGGACAGTTAGATTTGGGCCATTCTGTGAAGTTGGAGTGTGCAGGATTAAAATACCATGCAGTGACAGGCCACAGGTGCCCAGAGCCCCAGACTGCACAGATGGCTCTGAGCAGCCTCCATATGAGCCACATCGTCAATACCAACCTCCTTCCCTGCTCTCCTGAGACACCCAGAAAGGCCAGGGCTAAACTCCAAGCCACAAGCTTCATCTGTCCAAAGAGGGGCGGAAGCTGCAGGAGTGTGCCCACACAGCCAAGCAGGGACAGGAAGAGAGGGAGGCCAAGAGCCCCTTCGGGAACCACTGAGGCCAATCATATAACAGCCATCCCTTCCCCTTTACCCAGCCGCTACTCAGCGCCTGGCCCTTAGCTAGATATCTAGATATCCTCAACCCACCCTCCATGGTCCTGTGTTGCCATCCAGGGAAACTGAAATACCCATCCAGAGTCACAGCAGAGCAGAGACAAGACCTCCGGTCTGTATGAGGGAAAGTGACCCGCCCCTGCTCAGCTCCTGGACACCACTGTCTGTGGAGAAGGGCCAGAAGTGGAGAAAACAGGTACAGAGGCAGGGAGAGATGTGGGGACAAGTAGAGGTGCAGCTGCAGTGTCTGGTGCCTCAGTTTGGGTCTGGCAAAAGCCAGAGTGAAGGAGGCAAACTGGAAAGAGAGACTGGCCAGGGCCACATGGACAAAGTACAGCCTGGACTGAGGACTACCCTGGACCCAGCTAGCAGCTCCCAGGTTTCACCCCTAGAAGCCTGCCCACAGCATGGGCCCAAAAACAAGTAGAAGGAGGCCATCTAGTCACCCCCAGTGCTAGTACTCCATCTAGTACTCTCCCAGTGCTTCAACTCCAAAACGGAGACCTCTGGGCCTTTCTCTTCCCAGCCTATGACCATCAGCCAGGAAACTCACTGTTTATAGGCTAAGAAAAAGGACTTAAAGAACCCAGAGGATGAACTACTGCACAGACCTAGCCCCTTCCAATGCCCAACAGAGAGGTCAGCACCCCAGAGAAAGGATTTGTCACAAGCCAGCCCACGGCAGAAATATGAGGGGTCTCTGCCCCAACTCAGTGCTGCTATGTGAGAAAGTGGGTGCAAAGGGTCAGGAAAATCAGTAGAGGAATAAGGCCATAGGGCTGAGATTGTAGGAAATACAGACTCACCAACATCCAGCTACAGATGATGGTGCTGGCTCTACTGATGGTCAGTCTTGGAAATAATCTTTTTTTTTTCCAAACTCACTTTATTGACACACAAAATTGTATGTATTTACCATGCACAACATAATGGTTATATATGTGCATTGTGGGGTTGTTAAATCTAGCTAATTAACCAATACATTACCTAACACAGTTAACATTTTGTAGTGGGAGCACTTAATATCCACTACTGAAGCATTTTTCAGAGATCCAATATATCATCATTAACAATACTGGCCACCCTGTGCAACAGACCTCCTGAACTTATTTCTCCTAACTATAATTATATATCCTCAGACCCAGTCTACATTATATATCCATTCCCCAAATCCTTCACCCCCACTCCCAAGTACCCCAGCCTCTTCACTTCATTGCTTAGGAAACATCTAGCTCAAGGGTCCTGAGAGCCAAGCCTGTCCAGGACCAAGTTCAAAAAGCATGAGATTGGTAGACACAAAAAAAGTATAAGTGAGAACCAGTCGGGCCTGGGGACCCAGGCTTCCTGACTGACACCATATCAGGGAGCCACCCCCAAGACACAGAGAAGACACGTAAATAAGAGTACCAAAAGAACTGATGGGAGAAACAGGTTTGGCCCAACATAAAGTGGTTTTATATATTTCATTTCTTGGTTGCTGTTGTTTTAGGGAATCACCAACGAAATAAGAAGCCTGTTTTGGCATGAACAGGAAGTAGGCATGGGTGTTGTTCATCAGACATTTTCAGTTCTCCCTTCTCCTCTAGTCACATAGTAGGACTGTGCTTCCTGGATACCTTGTGAATGGCTGGGCATTCACATGACACCTTTTGGCTGAAGACACGTAAGCAGAAGAGATGTGGGTCACATCCAAACTGAACTCTCCTGCTCCCTGCAAAACTACTTTTCCTCTGGAACAGCAACTGGCAATGATCAGGCAGAATGATGATAAGGAGCCAGGTTTCCAGCTGACCAATGATGGACATACAACATGGGCAGGAAATAAACTACTGTCACATTAAGCCACTAAAATTTGGGGGTTGTTTGTTACTGAAGTATAACTTAGTAGTCCCTGAGTGATACAATGAAAAATGCAGGAAAAACACCAAAGACTAAAGACAAATGGGCACAGCCTAGCTAGGAAGTCCAAAAAGAATCATATCCAGGGATCAGACTGGGTTAGATATGTTTGAGAAAAAGTAGTGCAGATTCAACACTCTGTGATTTTAGGTGACAGCATTTTCTAGGGAGTTGTGTTAGCTTTCATTTACTGTGACAAAATACCTAACATAAACAACTTAAAAGAAAAAAAAAGGTTTCTTTTGGCTCAGGGTTTCAGAGGTTTCAGACCTCAGTCAGTTGGCCTGTTACTTTAGGCCTGTGGCAGCACAGGACATCACCATGGGAGCACATGATAGAAATGGTGCTTACTCCATGGTAGCCAGGAAGCAAAGAAAGAGGAGGGGTTGGGGTCCCAATATTCGCTTCAAGGGTACACCCTCAATGACTCAAGTTGCTTCCACTAGGCTCATCCCCTAAAGGTTCTACCATCTCCCAACAGTGCCACAGACTGATGACATCAGGGCCTTTCAGGGACATTCAAGATCCAAACTGTGGGGAGAAACAGTTTGGATCCTATAACAGGAGTGAAAGTTTAAGGGAAGAGGAAGGACAGAAGCTGGAGGGTACAAAGCTGGGGGTTCTCAACCCGGCCTCTATAAGAATTTGGAAAGTTAGTCTGCCTGCTCCTCAAAGATGTGTCTGTGAGTGCTAAGAGATAGTCTGAGCTGACCTCCAAGAGAAACCTGGAGAAATGACCCAGCATGCTGCTTCAGGTGGGTTGGGTGTTAAAGGGCCTTGGTTCCCATGGAATGAGAACAGTTTCTTGAGGCAACAAGAAAAGACATATGTGGCCAGACCCATGGTCTCCTACCCACAAACCTGGCATGAGGTGCAACTACTCACTGCCAGGTAAGCCCCACCTCTCAATCTGGGGAGCAGGGCGAGGGCGATGGGGAAAACTGAACGGAGTTTCCTGAACCCAAAATAAGAGGAGGTGGGTAGGACAAGAGCACAGTCTATAAACTGAGAAAGTGTGTATACTACATATATTTGTACACAGGTGTTCATGCATTAACACGCATGTATGTGCATGTGTGTGTGTACATCTTAGAAGTAACCCTAAGATGAACCCTGAACCCTGACAGTGCAGCTGAGGGAAGGTTGTAGGCATTCCTTTACTCAGCCATAGGCTTATGGGAAATCCAGAGACAGGACTACAACAGACAGTGCCCAGCCAAATTCTAGCAAGGGATCACCCATGCCTGAGCCTCATCCACAGCCACCTTCAGGCTTGGAGCATCTCTTGACCCTGAGGGGCCAAGAAGAGCACCTTTCTGTGAGACATAGGGCTACAAAGCAAGACAGACCTCAACAAGGACCCCAGGTGGGCACATGGGGGAGCCAGGAGAGTGAGGCTCTGCAGAATCTTCCCAGGCAGAAAATGAGGCTATGGGTTGGTATCGTGGTCCCAAGTTATAGTTCGGCTATTCCATCAACAGATTCCTCCAGGAATATCTTTATATACAAGAAGCATCTGAGCCCAGATGAAACTCACAGGAGTTATGTAGAAGCCTTTTGGGCCCGCAGTGTGACACCTCCAGAATGAGCTTTGTGGAATGGTGGCACAGCTGGTCTGACTGAAACCAGGGGATGCTACCCAGCAAACAAGAGTGCAGCCAGCCTGCAGAAGACTATCAAAGTAGAAAGAAAGTTCAAGGTAACACCATGCTCTGGCTACAATGAGCACAGATGGGTATGCCAATGTGGTGACAGAATAATGGCCTACAAAGACATCCATGTCCTATTCCCCCAAACTATGACTATGTTAGGCTATGTGGCAAAAGAAAATAAAGGATGCAACTAACCTTAAACAGGGAAGTCACCCTGGACTATCTTGGTGGACCCAATACAATCACAAGGGTTCTTGAAAGAAGGAGGCAGAAGAGTGAGAGAAGGAGATGTGATTGGTGACTAAGCAAGGTCAGATGGACCCAACCACTACCGTGGGCATTGGAGATAGAGGAAGGGGGCCCAGGCTGAAGAGTCCTGCTGCCTCTGAAAGTTGGAAAAGGCAAGGAAGCAATTTTTTCCTAGGCTCTCCCTAAGAAACCAGCCCTGACGACAACTTGGTTTTAGCCCTGTGAGACTCTGTCAGGCTTCTGAACTGCAGAACTCTAAGCTAATAAGTTGGTGTTGTTTGACCCAACTAAATTTGGGGTAAACCTTGTTTTAATGCCAAAAGAAAAGTAATATAGCTGAGTGGACCGAACGATGGCAGTAGGCCTAGAGGCCTCTTTGCAATGACAAAAGCATCACACTCAGAGCCCTTGACAGTGTCTCGGTGAGGCTGCCAGCAGGGCTGTGAGGGCGTGGCCTCAACGGAACTGATAATTCTGAATGGAAGTGAAAGAAGACACCAGAGGTCAGAGGGAGACTCTAGCTTGAGACCTAGATACCAGCATGGTGAGTGAGGGACAGGGGAACCACCTAGGAGGTGACCCATATGAACTAACCAAGACCTTCAGAAATGGGCATCAACAAGTTTGTTGTGTTTCTTTTTTTTTTTTTTTTTTGTTTGTTTGTTTGTTTTGGTTTAGTTTTTTTTTTTTTTTTAATCTCATTATTTCACTCTGTGAAGAACAAGCTATACCTGAATCCTTTTTCCCTTGTTTTCTTCTCTTTTTGGTGGTAGTGCTGGGGTCGAAACCCAGGGCCTTGCAGATGCTGGGCAAGCTCTCTACCACTGAGCTACATCCCCAGCCCTCACCTTGTCTTCTTAAAACACATTTGTGCTCATCATAGCTAAAAGGAATATTATTGCCTCACATACATTCCTTTTTTCCTGCCTCTTCTTTAAATTGTTATCCCTCTACACTATGACAGATATATCTACAGCACACCCAATAACTCACATCTTTTACTCACAGTAAAAGATAATACTGTGAAAAGAGAAGACTTGTGTTCAGTCAGTTCTTTTATGCACTTATATAATCTTCTACTTGAGCAAGCACTTTAAAACAATATGAAATTTTTCTATTTAACAAATTAATATCTCTTATCTAGAAGACAAATTTTCATACTTATTATTAATATGGACTTGGCCAGATAAGTCTAGGATGCAATATTTTAGAGATTTAAATGTCCTTTCTGTTATCATTTACTAATTTTAAACCCTTGCATCAAATGCATATTTTATTGAATGTGATCCATTCTTTTACATAAAAGAATTTCCTCAAAGGTAGTGTTTGGAAGGCACTTGTGCAAAACCAATCTGAAGAAATCCTACATATAAATCTTTGGACCAACACACCCAAGTGGAGTTTCTTATTTTCTCCAGAAGTTATTCCATTTCTTAAAAAAACATTTTTTGCATGTTGGAAAACATATGCAGCCACTGAAAGCAATGTTTATAGCTGGGCAAAGTGGGTGCCCACCTGTAATCCCAGCGACTCAGTTGCCGAAGCTCTGAGGATCACAAGTGTGAGGCCTGCCTTGGCAATTTAGCAAGACACTGTCTCAAAACTTAAAAGGGGCTTGGGGATGTAGCTCAGTGATAGAGCTGTGTGAGGCCCTAAGTTTAATCCCTAGTACCATATGGAAGAAAAAGGGATGTTTACAAATAATTCCCAGTGGTTGCAGAAAAAGCTAATGATAAGGTAAATGAAAGTAGCAAGCCATGCAAATGAACAGAATGGGAGCCCTCTGCATTTATAAAATTCAATGGAGGGAAGGATTAGAAGGAAATAGCAGTAGTAGAACTCAGGACAATTTTGCTCTGCTTCTTGGTGCCTTCCTGCACCTTCCACGTTTTATATAATGAGCATGCATTGGCCTCTTTCTCTTTTACATTTTTAAAGTAACACATGCTCACTGTACCAATGCATTTCTTTTATAATTGGGGGGAAAAAGTAAAAGCTAAAAAATGAAAAGGTCACTTAGGGTCCCCCTCTCAAGGAATTCACCAGCTTAAGAGATGATGTAGCTAGAAATATCAATAGCCTTAAAAGAAACTGAAATGGATTCACAGCTGGGTCAGGGAACAGGGAAGGAATTAGTGTTTACTGAACACCTACCGAAAGCCTTATGCAGATAGTTTATACATGTCTCATCTCATTTAATCCTCACAATAATCCCATGAGGCGGGTACTTTGATTATTCCCTTTTAACAGATCGGGAAACAGAAGCTCAGAGTAGAATCAAGACTCTCCCAGGGTCATATAGCCAGTGAAGCAAGCAGGACCTCAGCTAGATCTCCTTGGACTCCAAGGATCAAGCTCTTATCCCAGCATGGGCTGCCTCTCAGACCTAAACTGGGCAGCATCACTGCAATCCCAGGTGCAACCAGAGGTCCCTGGGGGCTTGTTCATTCTACAAAGAATACGAGCCCCAGGGTGCCATGCCTCTTTATCTCTGGTCAGCACCACCCCCGCAAACTGTGCCTATCATCCATGTCCTACTGCAATGAATGTCCAGGCTCAGAGAAAAGAGAGAAGGTAACCATCAAGCAAGGGTCAAGCCAGGGATGGACGAACATCCCACAGAATACAGAAAAAGGATACTCAGCAAATTGAATACCTGTTCACTGAGCCCCAGACAAAGGGAAAGGAGCTTGCTGAGCCTAGCTCTGCCCTTCCCAGAAGCCCTCCAGGGCCTAGCTCCTTCCATCCCTTGTAGGCATCCAAGGGCTATGCAAGGTCATGGGATAACTATGTCGATTTTTGCTCCTGCAACTTATAAGGTAGAAGCACATGCCAGCTTTAACCACCTTCTGGGCAGCAGGCAGCCTAGCAACAACACCTGGCCAGAATCACTCTACCTGAATAACTATTGCCAGCCCTCAGACTCTAACTCCCTAACTCCAGATGTGCAGAATCACTCATTTCTCATACCCTTCTGAGACTGTGTCAACCTGCCATCCTGGGAGACTGAGACATTTTTTCCAATTATACAAATAGAGAAACTGAGACCCAGAAAAGCAAGGGGTCTAGTTTATCAACCTGAAAAGGCCCCTTGTTGGAGACTTTACCTCCAGTACAAAGTTGCATTTGGGCCTGAAGGTCAAATAACCCATAGCTATGTTTTGTTTTGTTTGTGCTGGGTGTTTAAATTGTTTCATTAATTGGCAATAGTTAAAAAATCAGATTTTACACTAAAGTCCAGATTGGAACTCCTTTTTAAAAAAAAAAAGCAGACACATCTACAACAGCAAGATTTTTCAAATCCCAAATGGCAAAATCAACTGAAACTGTGTGATAGCTGTTCCTTTTAACAGAGATGCCCTCTCCAGGGGACCAGCTGCATGCTTCATCCATGTGTGTTAATCTGCCCGTGTAAGAGCATCACCTTCCATCTCTAGTGAGCTGCTGACGGGGATTGATGGGCATCATTCAGGGGCAAAATGAATAAGCATGAGACATTCAACACTGCAGAAGGATAGCTGGCAGAACAGAAGCAAGGAATATCAACAGAAATATAGAAATCTAATGTAGGGGCTGGGTTGTAGCTCAATGGTGAAGCACTTGCCTTGTACATATGAGGCACTGGGTTCGATCCTCAGCACCACACGAAAATAAATAAAATAAAGGTGTTGTGTCCATCTACAACTAAAAATATTCTTTGAAAAAGAAATCTAATGTGTACAACTGGCAGGGTTTCCAAGACTGGGACCTGCAAGGAGCTGTCATAGAGGCATAAAGAAGAAATCCAGGAGCAAGGGACATCTAGAGACAGGAATTACTGTTAGGACATAACCACACACTCTTTCCCATGCTTCAGCTGACATCAGACTATGGATGTCCAGATTGGGGCTCTGTGAAGACAGCTCCACTGTAGGCACTGCCAGCCTCATCCCATTCAACACCATCCCAAAAGCAGTACTTGGGACTCCAAGTTTGTACAGCCACCTCAAGACATCCTTGGACCTTCAAGTTTCAAAGCCAGGTATCCCTTCCCCAAGAGCTATTACCTCTCCCTCCACTGCTATACCTCGAAACAGGAGACTCTCAAAAGACCACCCTCCTGCACAAGGATCTTCATAGCAATAGCTCTGACCTTCTGGACCACATCCATGTATTACTGAGTCACCCTATCTCTATACTTGCAAGCACCAGGAAACTGGCAGCCAACGTATAACCCCAGGGCAACAGGAGAGAGAACACTGGACCCAGAGTGCTGGGAAACACAGTGCTAACAACTGGGAACCCCTCAGCCTGCCCACTTTTGCCCTACACCCACTGCCCTGACAATTCCTCCTGCAAACAATCCCTGCATCCTGTGCCTCCAGCTGTGCCCCTCTATCCTCAGCGCTCCAAGGCGCTGACCTCAGTGTCCAACGTGGTTGTGGGGAGCAAGACAAAGGGGAAGAATAAGGACCAAGACTGGGCAGGTGTCAGGGGTAGAAACAGAAGCCCAGGAAGCCGCAGGCATGGGGGGAGGAGCCAAGTTTCGGAAGCAGCAAGCCAGGAGAGAGGGGAGGGAAAAGAAGACGAAGAAAAAGCTGAGGAAGATGCTGTGGCTAATGCCCTCGCCACACACCTGTAGCCCCTGCCACGGAGCCGGGAGTGACAGCGGCTGCAAACAACCATGGCCCAGGCGCGGGCTAGGATTTCCCCGCAGCAGGACCTGGCCCAGCTCGGCTCCTTTTCTGGGCAAACAGCGCCCACCTCCGGCCCAGGCGGCAGTGCTTCCGCCCGCCGCCGCGCGAGCAGCAAGAGAGAAAACAGCTGCTCTAAACCTGGAGGAGCAAGGCTGAGAAGCCCCGCCAAAGCACTGTGGGGCCATGGGGCGCGAAACTTGGCGCCAGACAGGTTGTGCTCGAGAAAAGGCAACCAGGGCAGGTTGCAGAAGCTGGGGGCTCATTGATTCAAGGCGAGAAAAACGCAGGTCCACCAAGATGGGCGGATGGGTTTGCAACACAGGTACCCCGCACTCAGACACGCCCACCCAACAATCGAGAAACAAAGACCTCCCGGAGCCACAGGCCGGCGCAGCCGAAAAGAGGGCACACAGGTGCCTACCCCGCGGGAAAGGAGCCACCCAACCCCTCCAGGAGCCCAGCTAGTGGTGCGCACGGAGTCTCCACTCTATTTCCGCAGCAAAGAGCAGTCCTAGCACCATAGCCTTGCTGGGCCCCAGAAGGCTCGACACTGCAAGTGGCACCCGGGCGAACAGGAGGCTCCGCTCAATCCAGCCTGTCACAACCTTGCCAGTCCCCATTGCTGCGCCACTTCACAGGCCACTGCCCAGTGAGCCTTGGGCGCAGCGGTCACTCACCTTCCTGCACAGCCTGGAACGGATTGTTGGCCTCGATGACCTTGATGGAGTAGGTGATCTTCTCACTCTGCAGGATGTCATCGTTGAGGCTCAGGTCGGATACAGCCAATTGGAACACCCTGTCGTCCTTGGCTGCGTTCTCCTCGAAGATGGCACCTGGAGGAAAGGAGGGGTCAAGACCAGATTTAGAAAGAAATCCTACCCACCCTCCCTTGACCCTGGAACAGGGTGCTGGCAGGACCGCAGGTTACCAAGTGGTGGAAGGTTTGGTCTGGGGTTTCATTTTGACGGGGTAGTTTAATGCTCTCCCACATAATCCACACAAGATGTGCTCTCTTACCCTCCCCCAGCGCACACGTGCACATAGTTGACATGAGTTACACATAAACATCCCACATGCTGCCACCAGGTTACACACGTGTCTCACAACCAAAGCCCCACACGTCCCAGCCATGCTCCATTCAATGGACTCAGCCAATCTGGGATGGCCTAAGGCAGTACTCAAATGCTCCTAACATGGTCACATAAATCCCATCCCAGAAAGTTCCTGGGAGATCAGTTCCCCAACCCCAATCCCTGAATGGAATTGGCTCCTTTCTGCTGTGTGCGTGCCCTGCTTAGTGAAGCTGGGCGAAGAAGGTCCACAGTTGGCTTTCCTGCACCAAAGGGTCTTCTTTAGGCATAGGGCATTCCATGGCCAGCAACTTGGATGTCCGCGACGCTACACGGTCTGGCGACTGGTACTCGTGTCCCTGCTCTCCTTCCCTCCCGTTTCCTCTTCCTGTGTGTATGTCGGAGGGAGTGGGGGGAGGGGAATGCCTCCTAGACCCCTCCACGTTCTGATCTAGCAAAACGGAGAGTCCCAGAAGAAGCCGCTCTTGAAAAGGCCTTCTAGAACCGCGGACAGTTCCTCCAGGGCGCCCTCCGACTGGCGCTTTGCGCGCTTTTCGCCGCTTTGGCCCACCCTGCGCTAGCAGTCCAGATCGGTGCGACTCGCCGGAGCCTGGCCCTGCAGCCTGGGCAGCTCCGGAGTCCCCACCCCCACCCCACCAAGCCAGGCCCGGAGGGTCTCAGAGGTCCCAGCGTTTTGACCGGTAATCCCCGGGAGCTGAGAGTTGAGTGGGCGGAGGGAGGCCCTGCTCCTAGGTTCTTCTCTACATCCGAAACCGCAATGCTGACTGCGAGACCCGCGCCCGCTTCAGGGCGGGAAGCAGGTTTGCCCCCCAGCCCTGAGAGGGATATTGCAGTTCTCCAAGCTAGGTCCCAGACCCTCACTACCCCTCTCCACCTTCCGCCCTTCTGTCCCATCATTCTCCCCTTCTCACCTCCCAACCCCCAGTTTCTCTGTGCTTTCTGGTCTTTCCCAACTTCCGGAAAGGCGACTGCGGAGGGGCTTCCCCAAAGCAACCGCTGTCAGCCCCTCAACCTGGCCTAACTTCCCAGGATTTCAGCCGTGCTGCTCCCAACTCCCGCCCACTCCTCCTACGAGCGCCCCTTCCTCTTCTGCTCTCTCATCTTTTCTCTGGGTTCTCTTCCTCCATCCATCTCTTCCCATTCAGCTCCCCCCACACCGCTGCCCACGCTTCTTCTCTCAATCCAACCACCCAGGATACTGCCCCCCAAGACTTGGACCAGGAGAAACTCTGGGACTGTCCAGGATTGGGCTGCAGTCGCCACAACCAGATTACACACACCCCCACATATACACCCAGAGCTATACAGACACACACCGGGGAAACAGACAGACACTGTGTCCACTCTAACAGGCTGACAGACCATCGTGCTCGCACCAACACACGCTCAAATGGCCCCACACACCCAACGCCCTCTCTCAGTGACACCAAAACGTTACCAGGTGCACACACAGCGAAACACGCTGACAACACCCATCCATAGTCACACATGGTTCCGGTCCGGCCTCTTTGATCTTGCCCTGCCAACTTGGCGAGCACCCCCCCCCCCGCCAGCCCGCCCCTTGGCCCCGGCTGCTCTGAGCTGCGCTGAAGGGCCCAACCCGCCGACGGCCCGATCAGGGGCGCGGGTCTTGACGTGCGTCCAACCCCGTGCTTTCTGCAGCTGCGGCCCTAAGTGTCATCAGAGGCCGCGGGGCCCCGCGCGGAGACAGGAGCCCCGGGGAGCACCAAGAAGCCCACGGGAGCTCGGCGCGGCCCCTGCACAGCTCCTCCGCGGGGCGGCGCGGCGCGGCCCTTCGGGGGAGCACCGCCTGCCGAGCCCCTCTGCCCGGGGAACCGCCAAGTTTGGACGCCGCGCACCCCTAGCTCTGTTGGGGCCCCCGCCCAGCCTCGGCCCGGCCGCCCGCCGCGCTCACCGATGTGGATGATGGAGTCGGCCCGCACGGTAACGCACTGGCATATCCAGGGGAGAAGCCACAGCGTCAGCGCTTCCATGTCCCCCGGGCGCGCGGCTCATCCGCCCGGGCCCGGGGCGAGGCCGAGGGCAGCGCGGAGCGGGGAGGCGCCGGTCCGGGTGCAGTCCCGGGCCGCTCCCCGGGAGAGCCGAGCCCGCCCGTGCGTCTTCCCCCGCGCGCCCGCCCCTGCGCCCTGCGCCCGCCCCAGCCCAGCCCAGCCCAGCCCAGCGCGATTGGGCTCCCGCGCCGGCTCCGGTGGCGGTTGCGGCGGCGCTGGCAGCCGGAGCCCAGGCCCGCGCGGCGGGGGCGGCCCGCGGCGGTGGCGGCGGTGCTTCCCGCGGCTAGATCGGCTCTGGGGGCGGCAGAGGCGGTAGTGGCGGCTGCCGGGCCGGCGCGGCGGCTCCGGGCTAGCTGTGTGTCTGAGCCCGGGCGAGGAGCGAACTGCGGAGGACGCCCCCTCCCCTCCCCCTCCCCCTCGGCTCTGCTCCCCCTCCCCTCCCTCCCCGCCTCCCTCCCCTCCGCCCTCCTCTCCACCACGTGACTGCGGAGCCTCAGCCTCTCCGCTCGGCTCTCGCCCGCTCGCGGCTCGGAGGGGGCGCCGGGTGCTCAGCTCTCCCAGCCAGAGGGACGATCGGAAGCCCTCACGGCGGCGGGGACCGATCTGGGCTGCGGAGCGCAGAGACGTAGCGGTCCTAGCCTCGCTTCCCAGATTCGCCAGGGCTGGAGAATGGAGGAGCACGGCTGCCAACTGCCCTCGGGGGGGACTCCGAGCGCCCTGGCGCTGAACGATCTCAGCCTCCGAGCATCTTGAGTCAGGCCCCTGGCCCGAACACACAACCCCTCGTGGAGCGGGACCTCGGACGCAGTAACCTGGAGAGAGCCGGGGGCGGGGCCGAGCCAGACACCGTGAGTCTAGGGGGCCGGCGTCAGGCTCGAACCCTGGCAGGCTGTGCGGACCTCGGCCAGCGCCCATCCCCCGCCTCGCGGGCGGTGCGCTTAGACCGGAGTCGGGCAGGAGGCTCGGACTCTGAAGCCCAATTCATGGCCGGAAACCGGCGCAGCCGTGACCGCGGCGCCTGGACGTGAGGAGCCTTCCAAGCGGCAGGCGGGCTCAGACACCGACCCTGCACGGAGCCTTCACTCGCGAGCCCGGGCGGAGAGCCCGCTCCCAAGAGGCCAGAGCAAAGCAGGGCTTCCTCTCCCGCCGGGTGCGTGCCTCTCCCGCCACCACCAAATATAACATTAAGCTGTTGAGGGATCAAGCCTACAAGGTTGAGGCGAGTCGGGCTCACACTCCCAACACCCAGGTCCCAGCTGAACTCTGCTCCACGTGACACACCCAAGATTTCGGGGAGACAGCTGAGCCATCCCGGACCCGGATTCCGCGGAAGCTGGGTCTGGGAGCGCCTGGCAGAGCCTTGTCAGGGAGTTGCCAGAAGCTGTGCGTCAGGCTGTGCACTGGATGTGAAGGACCTGGAGAGGCTCAGGCTTGGCCTTGCCTAGAGCTGCCAGTGCAGTGGGAAACAGACACCTAAACAGTCAAAAAAGATGTGGAGAGGACTATGAATGAGCTATGTCCACACAGTCCCGGACTGTAACTCAGCCTGGGAGGATGGCTTCTCGGAGGAGGTGACAGTTCTAAAGGCTGAGTGGAGGTTACCAAGGGAGAAGGAGAGGCTTCCAGGCATTTGGCACTGGTGAGTGAGCCAAGGCAGGAAGAGAAGAAAGGATCGTATGGGGCGTGTGTATGTGTGTCCCTGTGTCTCAAGTTGCCAGCCACAGAGTAGTCATTGGTGAATTTTACTTTGGAAGAGTTGGGAAAAGACCGCAGAAGGGACCAGTAGAGGCATGGAGAGCTGTGAGGAAGCGTCTCAGCTGAGCAGAGGCAACTGGGCTGCAGATATATCAAGGAACCCCCATTGGCAGGCAAGGTGACTTCTAGAATGAGGGGACCAA
The DNA here is from genome assembly GCF_047511675.1 of Marmota flaviventris. Lineage (NCBI taxonomy): Eukaryota > Metazoa > Chordata > Mammalia > Rodentia > Sciuridae > Marmota > Marmota flaviventris. The sequence continues at coordinate 38,308,379 of NC_092501.1, read as the reverse complement.
CAGGCAGAAGAGAGGAAATACCTACAGCTGGGGCTGAGTATGGTCCCATATACTTCCTCTAGAAATCTGTCTTAGGAGACTTGCATGGTGTTTTAGTCAGCTTTTTGCTGATGTGACCAAAAGACCTGACAAGAACAATTTTAGAGGAGGAAAAGTTTATTCAGCACTCAAGGTTTCAGAAGTCTCAGTCCATAGACAGCTGGCTCCATTGTTTTGTGACCTAAGTGATGCAGAACATCATGGCAGAAGAGTGCAGTGGAGGAAAGCCACTCAGGACATACTCACCAGGAAGCAGAGAGAGCTCTCACTCACCAGGACCAAAATATATACCCCAGCTATTCAACTCCTCAAGCCACGTTCTACCTGCCTACAGTTACCACCCACTTGATCCATTCAACTGGATTCATACACTGATTATGTTAAGGTTTTCAAAACCCAAATATTTCATTTCTAGATTTTCTTTGTCTCACACATGGAGAGGACATAGGGGACACCTCATATCTAAACCACAACACATGGTAAAAACATGCATCACTTAACTGCTTTAACCCCCACCCCATGTCTCAATGCTTATTGCTACAAAATTCCACCATTCACTGGCTGAAAAAATGTAGGGAGAAGGGAAATAAAGGATGGGTTTCATTATGTAGCAATTTAGTTCCTATGGGGACTGTGTCCACCTTGGAAGACGGTGGGTGTGGTCACATCTTAGGAGCTCAAACCTGAGGTCAAGAGGCACAGAATCAAGAATCCCCCTAGGAGTCTTCCTGTTGGATCCCTGCAAAGTGTTGGCACAGTGAGCATGATGTGCCCAGTTGGAAGCCATCCTTGATGTGTGTGTACTTTGTTGGGCAGAGGTAAAATGATTACAGTGGGACAAGCCTTGAGACCCCTTTTCAAATATGGAGAAGACAACCCACCAACACACTTAGTTTGGGGAAGATGTCTATCAAATTCTAGTTTGGATGATGAGGTCACTATGGTTTGGGGCCTGAGGGTCACAACTAAAATTGGAGCCTCCCTGGAACCTGTTGGCCTAGAGTAACCTCACCTCCTATCCCAAGCACCCCCTTACCCTTCAGCTTCCAACCTGTGAGTTTGGATACCCAGCCCCTGACACTGATTCTCAGAACACTCCACCCAGCCAGACTTGTCTTCCTGGCCAGACTAGAATGCCCTGGATACCCCTTTGCATGGTATCCATGGTATCTTGTGGCCCCTCTGCATGGCTTTCATTTCTATAAAGCAAGCACAGAGACCTCTAGTGATCAATGCAGACTTACCTCTAGGTAGGACAATTTCGATCCTCTCTGCCACCTAAATTTGGAATTATCAGGTTCCAGGAGCATTGGCTATTATTGGGGGCTTGTTTGCTAATCTCTTAATTTTTTTTTTGTTCCTGGCCCAGCCCAGCCCCTTTTGTGGCTACAAAAGCTTCCTCCTAAAGGCCAGGCCCCCCAAAACCAGAAGAAGCAACTCTATTCAAATAACAAGTTCACCCATACTGCAATACCTGGCTGAAGAAGATAAATTAGCAATCTCTGGGTCATATGATGCACACCCTTTTTCACAGAGGGTGAGACAGACTCAGAAAAAGGCATGAGTTGCCCAAAGCACCACATGAGTTGTTGACAGACCCAGGATTCAGTCATCTTGGTTTGCTCCTCACTACACAAAGGTGTATTCACAGAAAACAAAACTAAGTCGATCAATCCTTCTTTTGCAGAGTTCAGTCAGCATGGGTGATTGCTTTTTCTAAAGAGCTCTTCAGTTTTACTGGTTCTATCTACATTTGTTTAGCACTTACAATATGCAGGCACTGTACTCAGCACCTTACATTTTACCTAGGAAATGGGATTCCCATTTCACACACAAGGCACAAAGAAACTGAACAAGGGTGCAACCATCAAGAATCTCCACTCAAGCACCATGGAAAGTGAGCAATTTGCTGCCAAAGCTTCGGGTAAAATGTCATGTCAAAGAGAGAGGCCTGAGGGTCCACTTGGAAGCCATAATCCTTGTGATTTAAGTTTTTGTCATCCCAATGCAAACCTCTCATTTCTCCATCACCTTCTTTTTCACCCCAGCCAACCGGACTAAGGAAAGGCTAAGACCTGTCACCCTGGCACAGCCCCCTGGAGCCACTGGCACAGTGCAGAACCACCAGTACCCTCCTAGAGAGCCCCCCTAGATGAGACCTGATTACTATGTCTTTCTCCTCCTTCCCTCCCCAGCACAGAGTCCACCAGGGATTTCTAAGACAATTCAGTTCTAAGCTTGCCTGAAGGGTGCTGCTGGCAGAGACCAAGGCCCAGCCTGGCAGATTCTTAGCAGGTTTTGGCATGGAAGACCTGCTCTCCTGTGTACACAGGAAGAGAGCCAATCCCAGTGCTGGGGTAAAACCCTAGAGAGGGGTCAGCTGGCATCTAGGAAGGAGCCTGAATGCCAAGTTCAGCCCTACCCATGGACCCCAAGGAACCTGCCCTGTGCCAGGACCCAAGCTCCAAAGACCTTACTACCAACTTCCTCTCCTAAACTATTGAGTTTTTCATTAAAAAAAAAAAAAAAAAAAAAAAAAAAAAACCACTTATTCATTGCTTGTTTCCTCTGTTCCCTCAGTAGTTGCCTTTAGCTCATCTGTTGAATGTTAATTGCCCATCTCTACTTTGTCTTCCTTACCCCCTCTTGCCAACCTCTTTCATCTTGCTTTTAGTGTTTTATCAACTTATATTTATTTGTTCTTCTTTTATATTGCTGTATTTTTTTAGTTTATTTTTTTACTCTTGGTAGCCCTCTTGGGTTTTTACTTTTAAATTTCCCAAGCCAACAATCTTTGGCATTGCTCCTTCTATTATTGCAGCATCTATTGATTCAGTCCTTGGTTTTCTTGAGGGTTGGGGGAGGGAAGGAAGTGAGCCTGATGGTGGTCTCCCTGTACCAGCTTGCCTGAGCCTCAAGGGCAGGACCCACTGGCTTGGCCCCTGCCCACAACCTTTTGCACTCTTTCCCTATTAAGCACTATTAAGGGCAGAGGTAGTGGCCAGGAGCCCAGATGGGAAACACCTTTAGCTTATTGGAACCACACCCTACATGTCAATGAAAAGGAAGGTGTTCACATACAGTGTATCCTCTCTAAATAGAAACACTCATCTTCACAGGACAAGGGCCTCTCTTTACCCCTATTATTCAGTCAGGAGGCAGACTCAGAACAGGGTGCTCATTCTGCTTAGAACGGACTAATTCAAAAAGTTATCTGGGGGAAAAAATGTCTTCCTTTGCAAAATCAAGCCAGAATTCCAGAGGTCTGACCAAGGGACCCAGGATCTCCAGGTGGGGAGGGTGGCAGGGCCAAACAGCAGCTAAACCACTCTGGAGCTCTAACACTGACATCCAAATATCCCCTTGGCCCACTGGATCTTAGCAAGGTCCATCCATTCTCTAGGGTGTTATGAAGGTCAAATGAAGCAAACTAGAATTTGCACAAAGCTCTCACAAAGACCAAAGGAGAGCAAAAAGCAAGTAAGACTCCAATCCCAGAAAGGACCCTTATGAACTGTCATCAGTCTCAGGTCTCTTACAGCAGTATGTGTCTCAACAGCCTCCTAAACCAGAGATTCTCCAATCTAGAAACCTGGATCTAGTAGCTCCTTCAAAAGAGGCTCAGGGATTCTGAGGCCCTGGATCCCACCCTGCTTCCCCCATCAACCTTGCACAAGGGTCCTCTGAGCCCAACAGTATGAAGAAAGAACTCTGCTGCTGCCATTCAGATGGTTTGAAACCACAACACTAAAAGGCTCTCCCTGGATTCAGAGGCTAGCCCAGTGCCCTCTTGGTTGCTTGCTGGATTCCCTGCTTCCCCACTTTTCCCTACCCATAGACCCTGTGACTCTGCCCATTTCGCACTTTGGGGAGCACCCAATTCCCCAGTGACTGCAAGAACCAAATGGCAGGGATCTGAGTCCCAACCTGTATAACTGCCCTCAGAGCTGAACTCAGGCTCCCATATCCTCCCCAGCCCTACTGACCCAGGACACAGAACACCAGAGAGCCCCTGCCCCTCCTACCATTCCCCAGGACTCCTCCTGCTACGTGTCATCTGTTACAGTGGAACTTGGGTAGAGCGAGATCCTGAGCTGAATCTGGGAAAGGGGTTTGCATTCTAAGCAAAGAGAATCGCAAGAGGAAAGGAATGGAGGCAGATGCAGGCAAAGGGGACCAGAGGGGAAAACAGAAAGAGGTTAAGTAGGATTTGGCAGGGGGGCCAGGGTGGTTACCAGAATGGTCCTGGTGGGAAATGCTGTGGCCAGACACAACTCTACAGAGCAGGCCTGGGGTCACCACATGGCAGACAGGGACTCATTAACCATCACAGCTTCAGTGGGCATTCTGGGGAAGACAGAGGGCTACTATTCACAAAAGGGAATACAAACAAAGAATTAAAAGGCCTTTGTCACCTGGCCAACCGGGAGATCATAGGAGACTGCCCCACCCTAGCTCTACAGAAGATAGTCTGTGCCAGTCATATGTCCCCTGCCCTTTTCCTGAGGCTGCAGGTATCTACAAGTGGAGTGGGGCCTTGGGGGCATCAGACAACAGACCCAGCCTACTCCTGTCTGAGATGCAGCAACTGAATGTCATCCTGCACAGCAGGCTAGGAGCTGCACAGTGCAGTTCCCATCATGACCCTCCTTATTCCATGCTAAGCAAAGTGCAGCCCACCAGCTCCCACCAGCACAGGCCTGCAGCTGCTGAGAACCAAACCCCCAACTTCTCCAGGGGAGCAGGGATAAAGGGAACTGCATTTGCCTGGAGCCCTGGCCCATCCTATAGATAACCCCACTCTAGACCTGGCCCTCCAGCTAGATACAGTCCCTAAAAGATCTGAGCACCCTGCCCATGAACATGCTCATTACCAAGAGCAGGTTTTCTGGCCTGTTAATCTCTTCTCTTATCCAGAAATGAAATGAAATTGTGGTTGATTTTCTCTGGGTGTCACAGTGCATTTAGCACCCCATAAACCTGAAGAGATTGGGTGCTGCCTTCTAGGGAGGTTCCTGGAGTTTTGGCTTGGAGCAAGAGCTGCCCGTTGCTCCTTCAGATGAGGCAGGGAGACAGCACCAGACCAGTGACATACTACTGGGAACCTTAGGCAAAGTTCTAATTTCTCAAAAATTCATCTGGAATATAGAAAAGGAACGAGGATTTTGGTGTAGGGACACAGAGAAGGAGTATGAGAAGTCAGGGGAGGTAAGAAACCTGCATGTACCTAATCCTTGCCAAAGAACACTGTGGGGACAGGCAGTGCAAGGTGGAGAAGGAGACAAAGATATGCAGATTGTAGGCCTCAGGCTGCATGCCACTGAGGTCCTCTGAAACTGTCTCCAGGGCAATGACAAATCAATGATAAAGAAGGAGGGAGGGAGAAGCAGCCCTCGAGATCAAAGAGGAGGAGCAGGGCTCAACCATGGGAGGCACACATGTCATCCTGTCACTCCGCTGGCTACCTGCTCAGTGCATGTTAGTGACCCCACAAGACCTTGTCAGAACAGGGTTCTTATCCTCACTCCCCACTCTACAGATGAGATCACTGAGGCTCAGAGCACTGAGGTCGCTGGAGTGTTTGTGGGTGCAGCAGGATAAAACATAGCTCCCCAAAAGATGTCCACATTCTGATTCTAGAACTTGTGACTTTATTTGAAAAAAAAAAAAAAAGTACAGATTTAAGGATCTCGAGATGAGGAGATTGTCCTAGATTGTCCAGGTAGACCCTTGTCCAGATACCCCAAATTCCATTATGACTGTGATGAGTCTTATGAAAGAGAGTCTAAGAGAGACTATACCATGTGACCACAGAGGCAGAGATTGAGTGATGTGGCCCCAAGTCAAGGAGTTCTAGAAGAAGCTGAAAGAGGCAAGAACAGATTCTCCCCTGTGGCCTCTGGAGGGAATATGGCTCTGCCAGACTTTAGGCCCCATGGCCTTTAAACTGTGACAGAATAAATGTCTATTGTTTCAAAGGACCGATTTGTAGTAATTTAACTGAGCAGACACAGGAAGTGAGCACAAAGAAGAAGCCAGGACACAAACCCAGATCAGCCTGGCCTAGGGCCAGAGGCCCCATCCTTGGGAACAAACTCCAGTGCCTTTGAAAATGAAGGCACTGCCCTCTAGAAGACCAGGCTGCAAACACTCCATAGCAGCCACACAAGCACCCCTCCTCAAGAGCAGCTAACAGAGAGAGCAAGGGTAAGCCAACAAGAGAGCAGTTCTCACTGGAACAGCCATGGGCCTGCACTTCACCATGTCCACTCCAGACCGTGCCAGCCTGCTGGAGCCCACAGACCCAAAGAGGACAAAGATCCTTGAGAGAGGTCTCTGGAGCCAGAACACCGAGCAACAGGTGTGTCTGAGACTAGCTGCAGCTGCCTGTGCTCTGCTTCCCATTCCCATGTGGCAAGCCACCCTGTTTCTTAAAACATAAAAAAAAAACCTTTGTTGCCTATATATGAAAGCTTCTTTCAATGTTCGGTTTGGTTTAGAAAATGCATGATACCATATCCATGTACTTCTCAACCGTCCTGCAGCCAAGGGGTGGCCATGTGGCCCCTTCCAACTGATGAGATGTTGTTGAAGCTCTGCTCACAGAGCCTCAGAAGGAGAAAACTGCCTTCCTGCCTTGTCCCTTCTTCCTACCTGGAATGTAGACAAGAGATCCAGAAAGAGGCTGCCATCTTGGGACCTTGAGAAGTCATGGTAGATGGCACTAACAACTTACTTTACACAACAGGAGAGCAATCGGTTACAAGCTCGGTCTGTGCCAACTACTGCAGTGATGTTCTTGGTTATTCATACCTGACCACAAATCCTAACTGATTCACCAACCAGAAATAACCCCCATTGACATAATTCTTGTCCTTTTTTCTATTTGGGTATAGAAACTAATGAAAGTATCACTACCTAGAATTTATTTATCTCTCACTTTTTTATTGCCTGCCTCTTCTTAGAGAAGGTAAGCCTGATAAGGAGAGAATTTATCTCATTTATGATTTTATTCCAAGTACCTAGAACAATACCTGGCATGTCTAGTAGATATTCAATAAATGTTTAATTAATGAATGAAGTAATGAGAATTTTTAATGAAATTGTTTCCTGAAAACACCACTTTTAATGGCTGATTAGAGTTCTATCCCATGGATCTATCATACTTGATTTAATCAGTCACTTACTGTTGGACACTTTTTTCTCAGGGGGCAGCATTAGAAGCAACGCTACTGTAAAAGTACTTATACATGCATTTTCAGCTCTTATGCAATTATTTTCTTAGGATAAATGCCCAGAATTGTAATTACTGGGTCAAAGGTTACAGAAAAATTAAGTCTTTTAGCATATATTTCCAAAATTGCCCTCCAAAACTATTTTTTAAACCAATTTACACTTCCATGAGCAATTCATGAAAGCATTTTCTGCACCTTCACCAAGACTAGACGTTATAAATTTCTTTTTTTTTTCATTCTGATAAGTGGAAAATTGTAGCTCAATTCTTTTAATGTGCATTTACTTCTCTCTGGGAATACTGAGCATTCTTCGGTATTTGTGGATCTTTGGCAGGTCACCTCTGGAAAGTGACCTGCATCTGCCATCATCTGTTGCAGGTGTATGACCACAGATGGTAATAGTAGGGTCTCCTTGGCCAGTGTTCAAGGGCCTTCAGGAAATATGGGAGAGTGCTGCCAAGGGCTAGAAAGCCTGGAGTCTGAGAGATTCTAGAAGCAGAATCATTGAGCTGAGATGTCTTTCATATGAAGCTTGGACCACACTCCCCGCCCGCCTAGGACCATCATGGATGGAAAAGACACATGTTCTGATGTGAGGGAGGCAACATTTTGATAGACATAGGCGAGAACACAGCCCTCGCTGCCAGGCCCTGAGAGACCTAGAAAGCTGTTACTGACTTCTGAGACAACCAAGAAGTGTTCAAATAAAGAGGGAGGAACTGGGCGGGGTGGTGGGCATGGGGGATTTCAGGAGGCAGCCCCGCACAGGTGAAAGCACTGAGCAGGTTGAGCTCAAGCCCAGATGAGCCCTCCCTTCAGGACTATATGGCCTCAGGCGGAAACCCGCACATCCTCACACTGGCACCCGGGGTCAGTGGTCCCACGCGCCCAGATATTTCTACACTCTGCCCGTTGAGGGGCCAGCTGGCCCGCCCACCTGGCTAAGCCCATCCCCTAGGAAGGCCATTGTGGCGTCTGTTAAAACATCTCCAGCCCCTCACTCAGCCCCGCCTGCGCCAAGCCGCGAGACACTGCGCAGTTACCCTCATTTCACAGATGGAGGGATGGCGGGTGGGGTCAAGGGCATGGTCAAGAATCTCCAGGATGCTCGAGAGACCAAGAAAGAGTTACTCAGGAACTTGGGAGTCTCGGGGAGGAGGCAGTGGAGGGGAGCCAGACCCTGAGAGAGCCCAACCAGGGCTCCCATCCCCTGCTGCGGATTCACAGGCTACAAGGGCGGCCCCTCTGCAGCGGTACTGGACCGCACGAGGTCTGGCAGCAAGAGCAGCGCGGGTTTCCCAAGCTGAACCAACTGCAGCCTTGGGGCAGCCGTGGTGCGATGCTGCCCCCTGCCGGCATCCTGGGGAAACCAGGCTGCAGGCACCGCAAGGCTAGAGGATGGATCCTAGATACCCCAGGTTGACAAGGACTTGGTCTCAGTGAAAATACCACCACCTATAATCAACAACGTTTTACATAGCATTTTCTTTTTTTTTTTAATTTTTATTGTTGGTTGTCCAAAACATTACATAGTTCTTGATATATCATATTTCACACTTTGATTCAAGTGGGTTATGAACTCCCATTTTTACCCCGTATACAGATTGCAGAATCACATCAGTTACACATCCATTGATTTACATATTGCCATACTAGTGTCTGTTGTATTCTGCTGCCTTTCTTATCCTCTACTATCCCCCCTCCCCTACATAGCATTTTCTATGGGCGGGGCACTAATTAATATTTTATGTGCATTAACTCATTCAGTCTTCATTAATTCTTCCTAAAGGAGGCACTTAGTCCATTTACTGTTGTTATAACAAAATATCTGAAACCAGATAATTTATAAAGAACAGAGATTTATTTAACTCATGATTCTGAAGCCTGGGAAGTTCAAAAGCATGGCTCCAGATATCTGTTCAGCATCTGTTGAGGGGCTTCTTGCTGCTTCTAACATGGATAGGGAGCAAGCATGCTAGCTTGGATCTCTTCCTATGAAGCCACTAATGCCTCAAGGGGGCCCTCATGACCTCATCTAATACTAATTACCCCCCAAAAGCCAACCTCCAAATACTATTGGCACATGAATTTTGGAATTAAGTTACCAACACATGGCTTTTGGGAGGACACATTCAAATCCCAGCACAGTTTTTCCCATTATATGGAGGATAACACTGAGGTACAGGAAGGTTGTACATCAGGCATACTAGGCCCACAGTCATGAATCTGAACAATCGGCCAACCAGAAGGGTCAGGAGGGAAGTCAGGCTTTACATATTCCAACATAGTGTCACTTTCTATGGATTTCTAGAGCCCAACTCCCAGAGCAATGTCACTACAAAACAGCAAGCAGGTGTCCTATAGCGTACATCACCACTCATTCTCTACTTGGGTCACATGGGTGAATGGGAGGTCCTGGATTTCCCATAGATCTACTGGGGACTTCCCTGGGAGATTTTAAAGGCCAGGATTTCAGCAGATCCCAGAATCCAAAGTAGTGAGCTGGATGCCCTCTTCAAAGGCCACCCAAGATCCTAAACAGGAAGAGGACCTGGATGGCCTCAGTCTTTGTGAAAAGCCCACTCTTCACAGTGTCCATCTTGGCCGCCCACAGTTTCAGCTTCCTCCCCTCTTATCCTAATTACTGCCAAAGTTTCAAGATCAGCTCCCTCCCAATCTTAGGTCAAATTAAGACAGTCCTGCCTAAAACCCTTTTCTACAACTCAACAACAGCCCCTAAAAGAAAACCCCAGTTAAAAAAAAAAAGGCAGAGGATTTGAATATATATTTCTCCAAAGAAAACATACGAGTGGCCAATGAGCACATGAAAAGATGTTCAACATCACCCATCACTAGGGAAATTCAAATCAAAACCACCATGAGATACTACCTCTCACCCATTAAGATGGTTACTCTCAAAAATGAACAAGTCAATGAATAAATAAGTGCTGAAAAGCATGAGGAGAAATTGGAACTCTTGTCGACTATCACAGGGAATGTGAAAATTTGAAAACAGTATGTAATCCCTAAAAGAATTAAAAATAGAACTACCACATAACCTAGCAATCTCAAAAGTGGGTATATATCCAAAAGAACTGAAAGCAGGACTTTGAAGAGATCTTTCTACCTCCTGTTCATAGTATTCACAACAGACAAAAAGTACAAACAACCCAAGTCCCCATAGACACTTGAATGGATAAACAAAATGTAGTCCATATATGCAATGGAACATTATTCAGTCTTGAAAAGGAAGGACATTCTGACACATACTACAACACAGATGAGCCTGAGGACAATTATGCTGAGTCAATCAAGCTACTCACAAAACGACAGTGTATGATTCACTCAAATTATTTGCTCAATTTCTAGAGACAGAAAGTAGAATGGTGGTTGTTATTTAATGGAGAGAGACTTTCAGTTTGGGAAAATGAAAAGATTCCAGAGATGGATGGTTATCATGGTGGCACTATTCAATAATGCCACTAAATTGTTCACTTGAAAATGGCTGATAGTAAAGTTTGTCATATGTATTTTATGGTAATTAAGTAAAAAAAAAAATAAAATGAACCCTCAACTGGCTCTTCTGCCTAGAGAACCAGGGTCAGACTCCTCAACTTCTAAGCTGTAGAGAACACTTGTAGGACTGGCCCTCAGGAATGCCCCATCCCCTGAGAACTGCATCAATCAAAACGCACAGGGCCGTAGGAAGAGGAACCAGCCCTCCACCTTGCCTGGTTGGTTGGGCCACCTACTCAAACTAGTCCAATCAGCACCCTCTTCCAGAAGGCTTTTAACTACAGTAAAGAGAATCAGGCCCTCTTGGGTGATGGGAATGTAAGATGTGAATTCTTGTAAAGTGGGCAGACAGGATGGCTGCTCAGGGAGGAAACCCGATAAGCAGAAAAAGAGGTGGTGGCTGCTCCCCCGCCCTCCCCACTGTTGTGTTCTGGTCACTAGCACCAAAGATTACTGCCCAGAACTGACCCTTCAAAGGGCTCCCAATCTCCCAATATAAACAATTTAGCAGCACTAATGATGCCGTTCCCCCCAACCCAGCCCTCATTCATCTGTTCCCTCTCCTAGGAATGCCTTCTCTCCTATGTGAGCCAGTGAAAATGCTCTCAGCTGGTAAGATAAAGTTCAAGCTCACCAACCAGGAAGACTTTGTGACCCACAGCCCAACCACTCATAGAAGTGGCTCACCCTTGTGCCCCTATGGCTGTAGACCCGCACCCACCATCGCACCTGTTTCCACATCTGTCTCCCCACTGAACTGGAAGGACCCCAATAGCTGAGGCTCATCTTTGTGTCCTCACCACCCAGCACAGGGTCTGGCAGCTGCTAGGTATTCATAAATGTTTCCTGGAGGAATACATAGATTCAAAGCAAATAGGCTCAGAGATGGAATTCCAGGTCATCCCCCTACAAACTCTATGATTCTGTATCAGTCAGCTTTTCATTCCTGTGACCAAAATACCTGACATGAACAGGTGGAGGAGGAAACGTTTATTTGGGCTCATGGTTTCAGAGGCTCAGTCCATAGTCAGATTACTCCATTGCTTTGGGCCCAAAGGTGAGGCAGAAGATTACAGTGGAAGGGCATGTCAGAGGACCTGCTCCACTCATGGCAACCAGGGAGCAGAGAGAGCAAGAGGAAGGGGCTCAGGAAAGATGCACCTTCCAGGGCGCACTCCCAGTGACCCAACTCCCTCAGCCACGCCCCCACGTACCTGGCCCATGTACCTGCAGTTACCACCCAGTTAGTCCATTCAAACTAGGACAGACTGATTAGGTTGCAACTCTCATAATCCAATCATTTCACCTCTGACTATTTCTACAGTAACAGAGGAGCTTTGTGGGGACACCTTATATCCAAACAATAACAGATCTCATCTCCAGCCTTCCCCAACTCCTGAAACCCATCCACTAAGTCCTTGGAACTCTTGGTCAGTAGGAAGTTCATTCCTGGACGCATCATGGTGAATCATCAGAAAACCAAAGACCCAGAGGAAAATCACAGAAGCAGCTGGAGAAAAAAAGATAGATGTCTTAGACTGACATACACACAGAAAAACAAGAGATAATGGAACGATGCCTTCAAAGAGCCAAAAGAATATTTCTACTCTAGAATTCCAGATGGAGAGGAAAAAATATCTTCTAAGAATGAAGATGAAATAAAGATTTTTTTTAAGGCAAACAAAAAGAGAGTTCATTTAGAAACAAGTATTCACTAAAGAAAATGCTAAAGGAGATATTTCAGGCGAAAGGAATGTAATCCCAGATGGAGGGACCTATACACAACAAGAGTAATGTCTATGGAGTTAAAAAAAAAATCAGAATTGAAATATATGACAATGGTAAAGTGCAGATTGACTGTAGACTTGGGTAAATTAGGTGTACAGATTTTAATTTTGAGGGAAGTTGAAGAGAGACAGGATAACTTATAAGATAAGTGGTATGATAAAATATAGTTACACCCAAAAAGAGAGAGAAAAAGAAAGATAAAACAGGTGGCAAATAGCACGTTATAAAATTGTATTTTTAGAACACAAATACATTTGTAAGTATATGAAATATAAGAGAAGTAAGTGCTTTAGTTGAGTGGCAAAATGACAGTGAACAGGAGTTTTTTGCAATCCAACTACATGTCGTTTAAAAAGTAAATTTTAAAATACAAATACAAGGAAAAAATGAGAGCAAGAGGAATAAGAGCTGTGCACTATGTGAACATTAATCAAAAAAAGAACTAGTGTGGCTATATCAAAATATCAAGAAAATAGGCCTACCATGCACAAGGTCCTGGGTTCAATCTTCAGCTGGCAAAAATAAAAAACTCATAAAAATAATTTTAAAGTAAATATACATATGCATATATATGATTATTATGTGAAAATAAAAGGTTTGATTTACCAAGGAGACGTAACAATTTTAAATTTGTATGCACTTAATAACATAGTCTCAAAATACATAAAGCCTAGCTGGGCACAGTGGGGCATGCCTGTAATCCCAGCGGCTCGGGAGGCTGAAGCAGGAGGATCAAATTTTTCGAAGCCAGCCTCAAAAACTTAGCAAGGTGATAAGGAATTTATTGAGAATCTGTCTCAAAATAATAAAAAAAAAAAATTTAAAGGCTGGAATGTGGCTCAGTGGTTAAGTACCTCTGGATTCAATCCCTGATGCCCCCCCCCCCCAAAAAAAAACACAAAACCTAAAATGTATATTTACAAAAAGAGACTAGAAATCCAAAATCATAGTAATTGATTTTCACAAAAGTGTCTCAGTATAGATAGGACAAACAGTCAAAAGCAATCGCAGTTCAGTGAAGAAATTAACAATTAATACAGTATTATCTCATATTCAATTGGTTGTGGGGCAGGTTGCTCAGAAAACACACCAAGTCCTAGTTATGTCCAAATTGAAGAGTCTTTATTCCGACTGGCAGGGACTGCTCCCTACAGGACCAAGTTGTCTCTGCAGGAAACAGCCCAGAGCCTGAGCATTTTAGGATATTTAAAGGCAAAAACCACATCTGGTGCAGCTACAAGCAAGCAAGTTCAGAAGCTGAATTGAGCAGTTAGCGAGACAATGCAGTGGGTACATTGGTGTTTCCCACGAGACTTTCCAGGTTGGCATAGCAGCAAGCAAGCGGAAGGGAAGAGGGTCAAAATAACCCTAGTTCAGTACAAGTTAGAGAATGGTTACTAAAGTGTAGACAGTCAACTCTGATACATTGCCCAAGAACAATGGAATCCAAAGAGAACAATTTTACATTGTATAAGAATTGCTATTTTGTGTTGCCAAGTATGTTAAACTAGATAACTATTAATGGGCACAGAAGTGGGGCTTTCCCATGGGAGAAGCATTTCTTACATGATATGAGTCTCAGGGTAAAATGGAGTCTGCTTGCTCATTGCCCATATAGTCTGGCCCATAACACTATCTATTGGACACATATAGAATTCTGCATTCCACAAGAGCAGATTATACATTCTTTTCAAATATAGATAAACATTTACAAAAACACCATGTCTAGTTGAAACAGTATTAAACAATAATTAACTTGGTAATTGATAGTAAAAGAATAATTAGAAAATTTCCATATATTTGAAAATGAAGAAATACTTTTCTAAACAATCCTGTGGGCAAAAAGGAAATGACAATTGGAAATTAGAAAATATTTAGAATAGAGTAGTAATTAAAATATATTACATGTCAAAACTTGTGCTTCTCGCTAAGCAGTTCAGCTACTCAGAGACCATCACCCTTATAGTTTTGAAAGAAAAAGCGCAGAAAATTAATGAGAAACTGTTTATTAGGGGGAAAAAAACTCTAAAAAGGAGACTAAAGAAAATAGCATAGTATAAATTAATATAAAAATATAAAATACAAAATACACTTAAAATTATTACAAACAAAACATGAATATATAGTTTATAATCATATAATAAAATATAAATAAACTTATGCAATGGAAGGATTATAACAAAAGCACCAAAGTTGTTTCTTTGAAATGACGGACAAAGTTGAAAACCTCTGACAATATTGGTCAACGTGGGAGAAAGAGGGAGCAATAAGACAGACGAAAAGAGAGAACAAAAATAACTGAGAAAAACAGAAGTTAAATAAGGATCCTACAGACATTATAGATAGAACAGGTGGCAAATAGCACATAATAAAATTGTATTTTTAAGACACAAATACATTTGTAAGTTTATGAAATATAAGAGAAGTAAATGCTTTAGAGAGTAAATTAGTAAATGCTTTATGAGAAAACAGGAACATACACTTGAAAGTTCAGATGAAATTGAATTTTAAAATTAAGTAAATTTCTTTCCAAAGTATAATTTATCAAAACATACTAGAAGAAGTGGAAAATCTGGCAAGTCTTGTAATTATCAAAGAAATGTAAATCCTCCAGACCCAGATGGCTTCATTGGTGAATTCCACCTAACACTTAAGGAAGAAATAATTACACAAAGCTTCTAGAGAACAGATAAAAGGGAGAGCTTTCCCTACCTCTGTGTGAAGCCAGCCTAACCTTAATACTGAAATTTGACAGAGACACTAAAGAAATAAAAATTACAAGCCATCACCTCTGGGAAAGTAAGTTTAAAACTTCTAAACCAGACATTAGCCAGCCAAGTAAAACAAATATTAATAAAATATGAAGCTATTTAAATACATATGGTAAAATATGCAATTCATTGTGACCTAATTTTATTTATTTTAGTAAAGTAAGTTTGTTTAACATTAATCAGTCCATGATATTTCCATATTGTAATGGATTGAAGGAAGAAAATATATAGCCTTTATAGTACCATCAAAAAGTATAAAACTTGTGGATTATATGGAAAATAAATCTGTAGGGAGAAAACTATAGAATTTTACTGAGAAGTATTAAAGAATACCTAGGTAGATAGAGAGAAGGACTATGAATAAATATGGGAAGAGTAAATATCATACAGATGTCAATCACAATCAGAATCTCAACATATATTTTTGTGCAATCTGTCAGGTGATTTCTAAAATTTGTAGAGAGCAGTATGTGGTAGCACAGGCCTGTAATCCCAGCTACTCAAGGTAGGAGGATTGAAAGTTCAAGCCCAGCCTCCGCAACTTAGTGAGACTCTCAAATAAAATAAAAAGAGCTGGGATGTAGCTCTGTGATACAGCACCCCTAGGTTCAATTCCCAGTACTGAAAAAAAAAAGAAAAAGAATTGTAGGGCTGGGGATGTGGCTCAAGCGGTAGAGCACTCGCCTGGCATGCGTGTGGCCCGGGTTCCATCCTCAGCACTACATACAAACAAAGATGTTGTGTCCGCCGAAAACTAAAGAATAAGTATTAAAAAAAAAAGAAAGAAAAAGAATTGTAGAGAAGCATAAAGGACCAAGATAGCCAAGACACTTTTAAGGAAGAACAATATAGAAAGACTTATTCTACCAGATATCAATAATTATATTGCAAAATAATAATGCAAAAGAAATTCAAACAGTGTAACATTGACCCAATGCTGGAAATAGAATGGAGTGCCCAGAAAGGACACAGACATTTACCATCTAGCATAAATGGCACTGGCACTGCAGAAGAGGGGGGTGGATTACATTTTTCTCAACAAATGGCATATTCATATGGGGAAAAAATTAAATTGGATCCCTACTTCACACCACACACTAAATTCCAGGTGGATTAAACACCTAAATAGAAAAGACAAATTTAGAAAGCTTTGGAAGATTAGAAAGTTTGGAAGCTTTCAAGAAAATATTGCCATGACCTTGATGGAGAGGAAAACTTCTTAAACAAGATTCAGAAAGCATTAATCACAAAAGGGAAAAAAGCCATAAAGAGAGTAAAATCAAATCCATGATGGGATATTTCCAAAATATGCAGCTGACTATAGATTATAATAGAGTACAAAGAACTCCTACAAATCAATACAAAAGCTATAAAATCATAGGAGTCAAAGAATGACCAAAAACTTATTTGCTCTCGTCTCATTGAAAAATGGAATCTAATCCCCCTTCCCTTGGGTCTGGGCTGGCCTAGTGACACAAGAACACACCTGGGATTAACAGGTTCATCTCTCTGCTGGATCTGGAATCCCATCTCCCTTCAGATTCTCATTAATTCATATCCTCCACCCACCCCCTCAAACACACACACACACACACACACACACACACACACACACAACCGTCTCTCACCCTCCCTCCCCAGGAATTCCTTTTGACTTATTTATTTTTTTCAATTTTGAGACATGTTCTCACCAAGTTGCTGAGGGCCTCTCTAAATATACAATCCTCCTGCCTCAGCCTCACGAGTCACTAGAATTATTACAGGTATGCACCATGACTCCCGGTTTCCCATTCTGTCTTGATCCCACTCCAATCAAGCTTCACCCCCCCACCATTTTACCCAAAGTGCTCAGTCAAAGTCACCAATAACCTCCACTTTGCTAAATCCAGTAGTCACTTCCCAACCTCCTCTTAGCTTGACTTTAGGGAGCCCCTCCCCCTCTCTCAGCCTCTGCCTAGTCCCCTCTGCTCTTCCCGCCACTTCCACATACATACCCTTTCTAACCACTCTCTGGGGGATCTGTTTGAGTTCCCATACTTTAAGAAACATTCTTCATGCCCCTCCAGTCTTGATTTCCAGTTTTGCCTTCCACGAATTCCTTGTTCTCCAGTCAGCCTCTAACCAGCATCCCCACTTGGAGATGCAATACTCATTTCTAACCCCGCAAGTTCAAAAGGGAGCTTCCTCTCTCCCCACCCCAAACCTGCTTCTTTTGCAGTCTCGCCCATCTCAGGGACTTAGGTCAAAAACCTTGTCCCTCGAACCCTACATCCAAACCAACAGCAAATCCTACTGGCTCTAGCTACTACACAGATCAGGAATCTAGCTCCTTCTTACCCCTTGACCACCAACTCTCCCCACTCGTTGCAATAGTCCCTAACTGGTCTTAGAGTTCCACCCTATCCCTTGCAATCTCTTTTCAACAATGACCCCCTGTGAAACTCAAAAGGTGTGTCACATCCTGTTGCTCCTCTTCTGAGAACCTCCAGCTTCCCATCTCATGCAGAGAAAAAGCCCATATCCTCCCAAGGTTTTCTACTCTGGCCTCAACCCCCAACCTCCTCCCTCTTGAACCCCCAACCTCCTCCCTCTTCTGCCTCCAGCTCCCTGGTCTGTTTATTTGTACCCTCTGGACAACTTTGAGCGTTCCTTTTGCACTTCTGGGAAGGCTCTCTCTCTCTCTCTCTCTCTCTCTCTCACACACACACACACACACACACACACACACACACAGAGTGTTTTCACGTTTTTATTTTTATTTTTATTTATTGTGGCTCTGGAAGTTGAATTCAGGGGTACTCTACCACTGGGCTACATCCCCAGCCATTTTATTTTTTTATTTTGAGACAGGGTCTCACTAAATTTGTGAGGTTGGCCTTGAACTTGCAATCCTTCTGCCTCAGCCTCCTGAGTCACTGGGATTTACGGGCGTCCACCAACTCTCCTGGCTTCACATTTTTATTCACAAGCCTATCTCAGGGAAACTTAAAATGACTTATAACCCCTCTTTCTGTTTTCCTCTAACTATCTAACATTCTAGGCTTCTTTTTTCCCAACGCCCAGTGCCTGGAATAGTACTTTGCATGCAGGGGGAGATGAGATTTGCACCCTGGTGTCTCTGACCACAGGTCCAGCAGAGACCCATCCGGTTACCACAAAGAAACCAAAAGGGACGGGGCGAGGTGGGCGCGGCCTGTGTCAGAAAGCCGGGCCCCAGTTGCAGGCTTTCTTTCTGCGGGTCTTGGGCGTTGGGATTCTCTGATTTCCCGAGGAATGCCAACGGTGTGGCAGGAAGCGCAGGGCGTGGAGGGGGCTGGAGAGACTGCGCTTTCGGGGTCGTTGGACTGCGCCGCGCCGCGCTAGGCTTCCTGGAGGGACGAGAGGGCCAGAACTCCTGCCGCCAGGGGGAGACAGAGCCCAGTGCGTGCACCTGAGTGCTGGAGGCGGGCAGAGCTGGGTGCTCTACTCCAGAAGTTGCCCCACCCCTGGGCTAGTACTCTGCCTGGTCCGAATGCCACTGCAACAGCGCGAAAAAGACCGACTGCCGCAGCCACCGGGGACCACGGCCGGCGTCCAGGAGGATCTGCAGGCCCGGGTCGGAAGGACCTCAGACATTTGAGCTAAAAACTGAAAGATGAGTCATCATCCAAGCAAAGAGGGAAGAGATGTCCCGGCCTGGAGCCTTTGAAGGCTGGAGCGTGGCGCGGGTGGCAGGGGCGGTTCTTTGGAAAGTCAGATTGGCTGCACTTGGAAGGGCATGACCAGGAGGGAAAGAGCAGGTGCTCGAGGCCTGGCTGAGGATGTGGGCTTTTCCCCAAAGTGCCGTTGATATTTTTGTTTGTCCGCAAAGAACAGAATCATATTTGTCTTTTAAACATCTGCTTCTTGGATGGAATAGGGTGAGAAATAAAAGCAAAGAGCATAAATCAGGGACTGCCCGGAGGTGCCTTGGATTAGGGAGCGGAGGCAGGCCATAGAGGCATCAATATATTTTGGAGTTAGAATCACTAGGACATTGGGATGGGTTCATTGCACGTGGGAATGGGGAACAAAACAGAGTCCCTGGATTCCGGCTTGTCCGCTGGAAAGAGAAGCTGCTACCGCAGGAAAGGGGAGAGAGTAGTTCCTGAAGATAACTTTGGGCCATTAAAACTAGAAACATGTGAGATTATGCACAACCGATTTCATACTCACTGGAGGAAACTGTTATCAGGAAATTTCCAGTGAAGTAGAGATCTTGTCATTCTATGGTCACAGGAGGCTGAGGCAGGAGGATCGTGAATTCTGGATGAGGCCAACCTCAGCAACTTTAGGAGACCTCCAGCAACTTAGCAAGACACTGTCTCAAATTTTTAAAAATAAAAATGCTATGTGCCTGGTGAAGATGAACTCTGTGTGCTGGGACTGGGCTGGAACAAAATGTTCCAGCCAGCCTCAGTCCGGGGGAGAGGTATTTAAAGACAGGAATATAAAAACCTCAGCAAATGAGACTGTCAAAATATATCTAGTACTGGCAGTCCATGTCTGCGTATCTATCCCTGGGCCACTGTGTACTCACCCAGAGGAACCCTCGACCCTGCCCACTAGCTGTCCCCTGAGTCTCCACCGCTCCAGCCCTACCTGCTTGAGTTTGTAATTCCCAGCGCCACCTCCTGCCACCTACATGATCATGAACAAATTTCTAGGCCTCCGTTTCCTCATCTGTAAAATGAGAATAAAATGTCTATGGCATTTGATTGTGGCGAGGCACTTACCACATTAAAAAGGATTTATTATTGATTAGGAAGAACCACAAGCCTGTGGAGCTGCGGGTCCCTTGGGCCAGCTCCAACTGCAACCACAGATTCTTTAATAGACTCCCTGGCTTGGGGGGGTGGGGGCGGGGAGCAGGAGCTGGGGATTGAACTCAGGGACTCGTCCATTGAGCCACATCCTCAGTCTTATTTCTGTCTTTTATTTAGTTGCTTAGCGCCTCGCTTTTGCTGAGGCTGGCTTTGAACTCAATCCTCCTGCCTCAGCCGCTGGGACTACAGGCGTGCAACGCCCAGCCCGGCCCCTTCGTTGGATTTTTAAGTAACTTTTTCCCCTCTCTTCTCACGCCAGGTGGAGCTATCACACCGGCAGCTGGGGCCCAGCCGAGGGGACAGACTGGGAGGGGAACTTGGCATTCATCTGGGGGCCAGGTGCACTAAAACTACCTGAAATGTGGCCACAGTATCAGTGGCTCTACCACTCCCATGGGGCCGGACGAGGACCTGGGCATCCACACTTTACAGAGCTTTCCCTGCGAGTCCAGCATGCTGCTTAAGGAGGTCAAGCAGAGAAGAAAGGGCCAAGCGGAAGTGCGCAATTCTAAAGGCCAGGCTGAAAAAGAGGAGCCAAGCGGAGACTGAGGCCAAGCAGCGGTGAGGTAGGAACAGATCAAGGAGCCGATCAGACGGAGGAGAAACGGAGGACCGACGCAGGAGTGCGCTGATTTCGCGCGGCCGCTGGGGTCCCTGGTAACCTCCGCAGACCCGACACTAGGTGGAGTAAATCACCAAACCTGCGTTGTAGAGGCACCGAGCGAGACTGGAGCCAGAGAGGGCAAGTGCAAGCAAATCCTCTTAGGAGCCTGCAATGAAAATCTGGGAAGAGAGGCGACTGCAGCTGAAGGGAGTTGCAGAGTGAGGGGAGTTTGGTTCGTTTTATATGGGGGCGGGGCCTCCTGGAAGAGTTGGGAAGTTAGGGGAAGCCTCCGGGAGAAAGGGAGGAGAGAGCAGAGGAGCAGGTCCCTGAGAACGCGAAGATGGGACCTTGTGGGGACAAGAGAGAGTGAGCAAAGAGGGAGGTGCAGCGGTGGCCTCACATCCTCCTGAAATCAGTGGAAATTGACAGTGGGGGGGGGGGGTGAAAAGAGGGAACGCCTGAAGGAAAGAAATGCTCCAAAATGACACTCCAGGTTGCTGGGGCGGGGCGGGGGGGGGGGTGGGTAGCCGCACTTTGAGAAGGTTGCAAAGAGGGCTGAGCCCGCACTTTGAGAAGGTTGCAAAGAGGGCTGACCCCAGGCTAGTCTCGGGTCTATTAAGGCAGTGGGGTTAAATGCACAGAAAATAATGGTACAGAGCGGGTTGGGGACCCCCGAGCCCCTGAGGATGCCCTGGAAAGGAAGAGCGGAGGTGGAGCAAGGGGAGGAGCTGCAAGAGGCAGGCTGAGGACCAGAAGGGAAGCCTGCTTAGGATGAAGCCCCACCCCTGAGACTGGACACTGGAGTCCACCTTCCTTCATACCTGGCCAGCTGTCCCAATGCCTCTCCCTACCAGAACCAGCCAGGCACCTCTTTCTCTCGGAAATCTTCCATGCACTCCCACAAGAGAGTAGGTTCTCCTTCCAATCTGTCCTCCATAACCTGAGCACAGCTAGAAAGAACTCTCTGAAATCCTCCTACTGAATCATTCCAGGTATCTGCCTGGAACCCAGGTCTGACTTGGCACAATTTGGGCAGGAATGGACAGATTAACAAAATGAATAAGTATATGATGCTTAAAAATAATATTTGGGTGTCCCAGAGAGTCCATTAAGCAGAATGGGTAAAAGCAACAAGAATCATAGAGTCGGGGCTGGGGATGTGGCTCAAGCGGTAACCTGCTCACCTGGCATGCATGCGGCCCAGGTTCGATCCTCAGCACCACATACAAACAAAGATGTTGTATCCGCCGAAAAAACTAAAAAATAAATATTAAAAATTCTCAAAATAAAAAAAAGAATCTTAGAGTCAAATGAGATGGGAAGAAAGTTCTGATCCCTGTCTGCCTCTGAGAAGGGACCCATAGCCCCCCTGCTTGAGTGAACTGAAGCTGCAGGAAACTGTGCAAGGGATATATGGTCAGTGAACACACCTCCACTGAAGAACGGGGATGCAGGGCCAGGAATGTGTGCTGTTGGGGTGGGGGTAGAGGGAGTGCCAGCTTTTCTTTTAAAAACACTTGTTATTGCATTCTAACAGTAGGATTCTCAATGACATTGCACATGTATTTATAGCACTGTTTGGGATATGACAAGGATGTGCAAGGGGGGAGCAAAGGAAAGGCCCTGGTGGGAGTTGCTATAGCCAACATAGGGAGGGTGTCACCATATCATGGTGGACAAGAAGAAAGAGGAGCAAGGAAAACACCTGCTGGACAAGAGCTAGAGGCTCTCAATGTCACTTCTGAGGCATTCCCCAAGGCTAGTAGGGTAGAAGGTTTCCAAATAGGGATGAAATATTAAATAACACTGAACTGCAAAAAGATAAGGTTACCTCCTACTTATTTCTTTTTCAGTTCTTCCAATTACTTCAAGAGGCAAAAGTGTTCCAGGTAGTTAATATATTTTACTTACAAAATTATTAAACATGCAGAAAAGCAAAATTGTGAAACACCCTTTTCCCATTGTGCAGAAATATATCAGGACATCCTTCTGCTGCAGAGCTCTTCTCTATAAAACAGACATAAGTCATTAGACAGCTGAAGCCCAACCCCACCCTTCCCCCTTCCCTGCCTCCTGCGGCCCTGCTGTTGATATGCAGTCTGCCTTAAGGTCTAATTGACTTTCCTACACTTTGATATTTGTATATTACAGTTTCCCTGTGCTTTTCACTTTACATAAATTGTTACCATGCAGTGCATATCATGCTGCAACTTGCTTATTCTTGCATCACGTTTTTGATATTTAGATGCCTTGGCAGATGGAGTTCTCATTCCCTGGCTTTGTATTTTAGAGTATTTGATGAAACAGCAATTTTAAAGTTCACTCACCCATTGGCCTGCCCAGGTGTTGTTGCATGGTTCCCACTTTTCTAAAATGATCCATAGCAATACACTGAATATCTGGGTTACTTGTATCCCTTTGACTCCAAGAAAGGGCTTCTCTAGAGTGGATACTTAAAAAAAAGTCTCCTTAACAAGGTATGCAAAGGTCTAAGTAGGATTACCAAATTGCTTCCCACATAATGGACTATGTGGGACTAGTTACCATTTCCTGTTTCCACCAGTCTCATCTGGTTGATGTATTATCAGACCTTTTGAATCCTGCAAATCTTATGGGTGTGTAAAAGTATATCATATTTTAAATGAACATTTCCTTATCATTAGGAGTTTGAGATTCTTCATAGCCAGTCATGTTCTTTTGCATATTTCTTACTCTTGTCCTTCACATATTTTTAATGGAGTAGTTTGTCTTTTTATCAATTTTGTAGGACTTTGTTATAAATCTGTATACTAATAATCAATCATATATGTTGGAAATAACTTCTCCTACCTTCTCCTGCTTTTTTTATTTTGGGTTTTTAAATCAAATAGAAAAATTTTTTTTCCAGATTTGCTTTTTACATCTTGTTCTTCCTTACCTCCAGTATCATAATGCAGTTTCCTTTGTTTTCTTATTAAATATTTTATGAGTTTTCTTTCTACCTGGAAATTAATATTTAATCCACAATAAATCGTGCCTGAAGCCACCACTTTATCTGCATGTCACAGGTTTTCCTTTGTAGGAGTCACATTCCCAGACCATTTTATTTTGAGACAGGATCTCACTAAGTTGTTTAGGGCCTCACTAAATTGCTGAGGCTACCTTTAAATGTGTGATGCTCCTGCCTCAGCCTCCTGAGTGTCTGGAATTACAGGCATGCACCACCATGCCCAGCTAATTTTAAATGTTTTCTAATATCCATTAGGATTTCTTTTTCAACCCCTATATTATTTAGAAATACGTTTTTATTTCCTGGTGGATGGGAATTTTCACTATTTTTTATTTTTAGCTTTTATTAGCACTTACATGTTTGTGATTTCAGCTACTTGGGATTTGTTGATACTTACTTTGTTGCCCAATATATGATGAACTTTTTGTGTTTCATATGGGTTATGTATTATATTTCTATTTTGTACTGATTACCTTAGATTTTTAATATGCTTAGATTTTTTAATAGCAAAAGTTAAATTAATCAGTATATCTTCCTCCCACAAACAAACAAAAAAAGACTTGATAAAGCTTTAACTTCCATCAGCCCTTCCCCACTTTACCTGTTTTCTTTGTCTAGCAGTTTTAGTTTCATATATATATATATATTAGTTTCATATATTTCATATATATATATGAATATATATATATATATATATATATATATATATATATATATATATATATATATATTAGTTGTAGATGGACACAACACAATGCCTTTATTTTTATGTGGTGCTGAGGATCAAACCCGGGTCCTGCCTTTGCTAGGCGAGTGCTCTGCTGCTGAGCCACAATCCCAGCCCCTAGTTCCATTTCATTTTTATGCCTTCTAAATTAGTCAGTGTCATTTTTATTACTCCTCCTATTGGACTTGGCCATGTACTGGCCCATTTCCCCGTGTTCCTCATACTGTATTCCCCCTTCTAGATTTAACTGACTCCTTCCTTAAATATGTCCTTTCATGCTCTCAGGGAGACCTGTAAATGGCAAATTCTCTTCGTCATTACTTACCTAAAAATACTTTGACCTTACTTCCAAAGGATGAATTAGACTAAAACAAATGTGGAACATTTCTCTGCTTAGCCCTTGCACTCTGAAGATACTATTCCTGGGCTGGGGGTGTGGCTCAAGCGCTCGCCTGGCATGTGTGCCGCCCAGGTTTGATCCTCAGCACCACATACAAACAAAGAATAAAAATAAACATTAGTCTCTTGTTTAATTGTTCTTTTGTATAGTCTACCTTTCCTCCCCTGTTGTGAATTAAGTTATTATTTGTCTTTCATATTCTAAAGCTTCATTACCATATGTCAATGGTAATTGGATAGGATTTGCATGTGTTGCCCACCAAAGTTCACATGATAAAAGCTTGGTCCCAGGTGTGGTGTTGAGATGGTGGAACCTTTAAGAGGCTGGGCCTAGTGGGAGGTATTACATCTTGGGGGAATTGCCCTTGCAAGGGATTAATGCTGGTCTCAAGGAGTGAATTCTCTAGAGAATGAGTTGTTACAAAGCAAATTCCCCTGTTTCTGCTCTCCCTCTTGCTTCCTGTTACCTCTTCCTCATATGCTACCACCACTGTGATGCCATGATCCCTCACCAGAGCAAAGCAGAATCCAGCACCATGCTCTTGAACCTCCAGAACTATGAGTTACATAAATCTCTTTCTTCACATATTACTCAGAATCAGGTATTTTATTATAGCAACACAAATTGACTAAGACAGTCAAGGTTTGAGTTAATTTTTCCTGCTCAAAATCTGAATCTGGAGATGCATGTCTTTCAATAATTCTAAAAATTTTTAAAGACCCCCCTCTTCACAAGGCTGGGGAGGTAGCTTAGTGATAGAATGCCTGTCTAGCATGCATGAAGCCCTGGATCCAACCCCCAGTTTCAGAAAGGGTAAAAAAATAAAATAAATCACCTCTTCACCATTCCTTCCAATTTTTCATCCTAAAATTATGATGCATATTATATTCTCTTTTTACCCAAACTTCTTTCTGTATTTATTCCCTTTCTTGTTTTCTGTTATGTTCTCTGCCACATCCTATTTCACAAATTCTTTCTTCCTATGTAGTTAATCCGCTATTTAACCCGTTGAGTGGAGTTCTCCTTTCTAAATGGCATTGTCTTTTCAGTTCCAGTTCTTTTTACCTAATTTCTTTTTTCTAATTTTCCTGTTCCTTTTTATAATATTATTTAATGGTTTCAATGCAATCTTCTTGGTCTTGAGCCAGTTAAGAGAAATTTATATTATAGTGTCATCAGATTGTTCTATTTTCTAAAGTTTTTGGATTCTAATTCCTATTTATGTTATCTGCTGATGTCTGTTTATGGTGAATTACTTCAGGGTAAGTTTTGGTTATGGATCCTTGTTGGTTTGGAGTTGAGGTATTTTTGTTTTTGTTTGTTTTTGCTAAAGAAATTTCTTTTTTACTTGGAGGGACTGGACTCTGATCACTGAAGCTCAGGAATTCAGAGCTATGCTGGGGAACATAGTAAGACTCCATCTCTTAAAAAGAAAGAAAGGAAAAAATTTCTATATATTCCCGTTTCTAAGTGTTATTTTTTTAATCATAAAAGTATATTGAGGGGCTGGGGTTGTGGCTCAGTGGTAGAGTACTCACCTAGCATGCATGAGGCACTGGATTCGATCCTCAGCACCACATAAAAATAAAATAAAATAAAGATGTCCACCTGAAACTAAAAAATAAATATTTTTTAAAAAGTATATTGAATTTTCTTAAATGCATTTTCAGGCTCTATGGAGCCGATCATGATCAAATTCTTCTGCAATATCATTTCCTTCATTTTCCCCCTGGCACATAGACTTCAATTATTGCCTTAATTAAAATGGCTTCACTCTCTACCATCCTTTCTGTTTTATTTTTCTCCATAAAAGTTATCACCATCTGACATAATTAAGAACTATTAAGGGTTTTTTTCATTGCTGTATTTTCAGTGGCTAAAATCCCTAACATTTTATTTAGAATGTTTGTGTTGTTTGGATAGGGAGATTGATTTACAGTTTTCTTTGGGAAGGGGTTATGTTTGTTGAACCAGTTTTTTTGCAGGACCTTATGTAGGGAATGTTTCAAGCTGGCAAAATTACTTTAAGACCCAGAGTTTTCTCGAGTTATTTTAGTCTTTACCTCCCCGGAGCCAGTGAAGAGGAGCTGGGAAGTGCTGTAGGGCTCCTGGAAGCAAAAGTCTTTCTTCTTTTCTCTACAGAGCAGTTCTGCTCCCTGTAAATATGACATCTTTCTGTGTACTTCTTTATTGGACTTCAACTTCTCTCCTTTTTGGAACCACACCAACTCCAGGGAAGCTCCTGTCCAGTCTGGATTCCTACTTTTGCAAGAGAATTTGATTTTACACTCAAGAGTGTGCCCTTTGCATTGACGCTGTGTGCTCTGCCAGCTTTATAGTTCCTTGCAAGTTTGTCTCCATTTTCTCTTTTGAATTGAATCCTCGCTTCCTTTAGCAGTCTTCCCACCTACTTTTGTAGATCAGAATGTTAGCTGATGCCTAATCTAATTGAAGACCGAGTTTGTATTTCTGTTTCTTGCCTATTTGGTCTTAGAAAATCTTGAGGAGGGGAGGGAAAGGTGATCTTATTCCTTGCAAGCCTAGAAGACTTCAAGCACTCTGTATAAGCCTGCCAGCTTCCTGCCATGGGGCTTTCTCTGTGGGACTCTGAAACATCTGGGTAATGGCAGTGGATCTCTGCAGTGGTTTTATGTTAGCTTCTGTGAGGTGACTGCAGAACCAACATCAGACAAAACTTGTACGAAGCTCTTGGATGTTTTACAAAAAAAAAAAAAAAATTCTTGTCCTCAACCTTGCATCACAGGCCTAGGGTTTATTTTTCCTCAAAGAAGGAAAATTTTCTTCCTCATCCAGAGCCTAGACAATAAAGCTTCCTAGGGCTACAACCCACCAGGGACCAACCCGTGTGTGTGTGTGTCCATCCCTAATTCCTGCCTCCACACGTCACAACCAAGTCTTCCTGGAGAATTAGTTGATCTAAATGTGGAGCAATAAATATACAAGATGAACTTGAAACATCTTGTCATAACAGGTAGCAAGGCAGCATTCAAAGACAACTGGGGTCACATCAAAAGGACAAGAGTTATCCTGAAGAGACTCCAACTAGACAAAAATGGGAGAGTTGGAGCATCAATAATGATAATAACTAAAATGTTATTATATATTAAATATATAACATATATATTTAAATCCTTCATCAACTTTTTTTTTTCTGGTACTGGGGATTGAACCCAGGGATACTTAAACATTGAGCTACATCCCCAGCCCTTTTTTGTATTTTTGTATTTTATTAGAGACAGTGTCTTGTTGAGTTGCTTAGGGCCTTTCTAAATTACTTAGGCTGTCTTTCAACTTGCAATCCTCCTGCCTTAGCCTCCGAAGTCACTGGGACTATAGGCGTGCACCACTACACCCAACTAGCTCATCAACTTAGAAAGATAACAGATAGCAATTCATTATCTTGAAAATTGATAAACAAATGCAAAGAAACAAGCATTTATCCTGCCTTTCCTCTATGAACTGTTCCACTAAGTGACCACATACATGAGAAGTGTCTCTACAAAATTTATCCATCTGATAAATAAAAAAGAAATGGTATAATTAGAACATTACCATTTCCATCCCCCAAAGAATTAGCAAATGTTAGCATTAAACATCTCTGCTGTAATAGATAAGTGACCCCCAAAGGCCCATGTGTTGGAGGCTTGGTCACCAGCCTGTGGCACTACTGGAAGGTGGTGGAACCTTTAAGAGGTGAAGCTAGTGCAAGGAAGTTAGGTCACTGGGAGTATGCCCTTAAAAGGGATAATGAAATCCTGCCCCTTCCTCTTTTTGCTTCCTGACAGCCATTAGGTAAGTAGTTTCCTCCAATATGTACTCCTACCATCATATACTACCTAGCCACAGACCCAAAAACAATGGGCCAACTGACAGAAGACTGAAACCATGAGCCAAAATAAATCTATTTTTAAGTTGTCTATCTGAGGTATATTATCACAGTAATGAAAGTTCATTAACACAATCTCAAAAAAAATTGAACTTTGCATTACATATCTCCTTATAAAAGAGCACCCCACAACCTAGAGTCTAACTGAAAACTTTGAACCTAAGGTCTGATAGAACCTCCAGATCCAGTTTTCAACTTGCAGGAAATACAGAGAACAGAGGGGTGTATTGTACTGCACCATGAAAATGCAATCAGAGAAATCCAGACTTGAAAATCTTTACAGAGAAATGACTCAACTTCTTCCATGGATGCGTTATAAGAAAAAGAGAAAAGGAACCTATGGATTAAAAGAGCAAGACTAATCTTTAATGTCTAGAGAGTTACACCTGGGTGATAAAAACCATAAAGAACCCAAGGAAATAATTATTGCAAAATCGAAGACCATGAGCATTTTTGGGAGGAGGGGGCAGTGGGGACTGGAATGGGACGCAGAAGGGTAGTACGGGGTGCCTGGGAAAGTACTATTTCTTGGCCTGGGTGATGGTTATGTGGATGTTTATATTATAATTCAGTAAGCTTTACATTTTCGTTGTTTTCTCTAAGAAGCCTAACTCTGAGGCCCCAGGCAAACAGAGCCAGAGGCGAGGCCAAGTGGGCCTGGTGGAAGAAAGGTAAGGCAGGGGGCCTCTAGATACAGCTCCATTTGGAAATGCGTCCTGCGCTGCCGTGCAGGAGACGCACTGCAGGGGGCGCTGAAGACACACTAGGAGAGGAAGGCAATTCCCAGCCTGGTCCCAGAGACACGCAGAGGACTCTGTCTCGCGTCCAACCGGGAAAGAAGAGAGGAGAGGGCACATCCCTCCCAGTAAAAGGAAGGGGCAGGCCGCGGCACTCTGAGCACCGGCGCAGAGCTGGAGATCAGTGTTGAACTTGGGCTTGGCCCCGCGGGACCCACGCGAGTCAGAACTCGGCGGAGCCAGCGGGACACGGGCGTTCTCGGGAAGCCAAGCCAGGGATCCGGGCCCCGCGGGGGTTGGCGCGGCCCTGGATCCCGCGAGAAGACTCAGGCGGTAATCCGCCGAGCCCCGCAGGCAGCTGGCACCCAGGGGAGCAGCAGGCCTTTTGCCGGTGTCCGCGTGGCCCAGCGCCCGGAGGGGTCGGGTCCACTCCGACTTTCTACGGCCCAGCTCACGCTCGCCTCCGAAAAACCTTTGCGGCCTGAGTCTGGCTCTGGAGGGGGCCCAACCTGGCTCTGGTTCCGGAGCTGGCGGCGCTGGATTTGGGTCGGCCTTGCCTCCGGTCCTCCCCCGCTTCCCCCCCCCCCCCCCAGCACTTTCCAAGCTGGGAGGGAACGCGGAGGCCTCTGGCAGCTGAACGCCCACCTGCCGGGTTTCGGGAGGATAGAGGTCAGGGCGCCCCAGTGCCCTCACTACCTACCCCCTGCATCACGACCAGGAGAGCCAGGACTGGGGGCGCGTGGGTGCAAGAGAGCAGGACTAGGGCTGGTGGGCTTCCCTAAAGGACCACAGTAAGTCTAAGACGCGGGGATCGCTGGCCACCCACTTGGCAGACAGGGAGACTGAGGCTTCCGGCGTAAGCGAGGGCGACCGAGTGCGTGCGTCTCCCCAGGCGGCGCCTGCCTTTGCCACCGGAAGCTCCCGGGCCGAGGGCGCTGGGGAAGCTGCTCCTACGCCCGGATGCGTCACTCCGCCCACTTACTTATCCACGCAGGTGACACCCTTTAACCACGGCCCCGCGCCACCCGCCCTTGGATGCTGGCGAGACATCAGGAGAGGGCAAAAAAGGACAGGCCCAAGGCCATGTCCCTAACGCCTACCAGCCCCAACCTCCTCTCCAGGTAGCAGGTGGGCGGCGGGCTCTTCCCAGGCCTCGGAGTCTGCGGCTGGGAAAGGGCGCTAAGTGGAGGCAGTTGCCTGCGTGGGCTGGGGTCCCAGATGAGGTTTCTCCCGCGATCCAGCTGTTGTAAGACGTGTCCAGGGACAGGAGCCGGACGTAGAGTCCACTGAAGGCAATCTCCCTCCACCCTGCTCCCAGCCAAGTGCGAGGTGTTCTTGGGGCAGAAGGGCCAGTTAGCCCAGCTTGACAGGCCTCTAAGAGGTCACAGTATCCGGGAGGCCCCGAGGGAGCGAAAAGCCAAGTGGGACCTAGAAAACCCGCAGTCTGACTCCGCGCAGGGGCTCTCTTCTCTCCACCCAACTCGCAATGTCCTCCTGACGCGGGATCCTTTCCTTTCTTCTTCCCCCTTGGACTTCTGCCCTCAACTTCTGTCATCTTTCTCCAAAGATACCCCTCCACTCCCAGGACTGTCGCTTCCAGTTCCCAGTGTCCGCCACAGATCGCTGCTCCCAGTACCGACTCGCAGACCCGCCGCGACTAGATACGGGCGCAGTTTTGGAAATGCTGGTGGCGAAGGGAACACACTTTCTCTCTGAGGGCTTCCAAACAGTGAGGAAGAATGTGGCACTTCTATTTATGCCAGGCGTCGACAAGTATCCAGAGAACCTAAGTTAAGGGATATGGAGGCTCCTTTGGAGACATCCTCTGTCAAATGAGGGAAAGTAGGCTTTTCCTGTTCATCGTTTCCATCTTTTTCGTATTGTGCCATGGGAGCATATATTTCTATTGAAACTAACTTTTCAAAGAAAAAAAATATTTCAAGATAACAAATCAGGTGGTGGAAGTCAACAATACATAAAACATGATACAATTTATGGTTAAAAATGTAGCAAAAGTTTATTTCTGTGATCTTAAACCAAAAGACACCCAAATGGTTATGAAGTTATCTGCTAGAGGGATGCCACATTGGAGGCAGGCCATCATCAATGGGATTCTGTCACTGTGGTTTTTATTTTTACAATAAAAGAGGGGATATATTTTATACATTGTTTGTGAAACTGAATAAATACTGATATATAGATATCCAATAGGGAACCTGAAGAAAGCAGAAAACATATTTTGTCTTGGAGGGGTACCACTGGAAGGGGTGCACGGTCCTTCTAAGGAAGGATGGAGGAAACAGCAGGTTTGGTCTCTGGTTCCAAGATGTTGCTTTTTTTTTTTTAAGAGAGATAGAGAATTTTTTAATATTTATTTTTTAGTTTTCGGTGGACACAACATCTTTATTTTATTTTTACGCTGAGGATTGAACCCAGCGACTGGCGCATGCCAGGCGAGCGCACTACTGCTTGAGCCACATCCCCAGCCCCAAGATGGTGCATTTTTGCTGCCTCCTATAGGGAGTATGAACTCTCATCTCACAGAAGGTGGGGCATACCCACTCCTGCAAGCCCTTTTTATAGCACTAACCCATTCATGAAGCAAAATGCTCCTGTACTAAACACACCTCCTCTTAAGTTCA
The DNA here is from genome assembly GCF_047511675.1 of Marmota flaviventris. Classification (NCBI taxonomy): domain Eukaryota; kingdom Metazoa; phylum Chordata; class Mammalia; order Rodentia; family Sciuridae; genus Marmota; species Marmota flaviventris. Next base: position 38,276,180 of record NC_092501.1, on the reverse strand, counting down.
TGCTTTCAACATTGTTATATTGTGAATTAACTTTTGCATAAATTGGGGGTACACATTCAAACCAATGAAAAGACATATTCATGTTAGCTAATATTACTTTTAAAAGCATAAGAATGTTAAACACACGATGTAAGGTAAAAGTTACCTCTGAGGAAGTAGGGAGGGAAGAGGAGATTGACTTAAGGAGGAGCATGCTACTCCACAGTAGGGGTCACATGTTAGATCTAAAGTGTGGGTAGATTTGCAGCATTCATTACATTATCATTATAACTTTACATATATACACATTTTTAAGGTAAATCCTGGTTCATTAAAATTATTTATGTTAAGAAAAAGACATCATTAATAGGCAATTCAGAGACAGAGAGTATATGCTCTCAATATATGTGACAAAAGGTTCATATCTAGAATATATAAAGAACTGCTACAATCCAGGTGTGGTGATGCATACCTGTAATCTCAGTGACTCAGGAGGCTGAGGCATGAGGTTCACAAGTTCTAGGACAGCCTCAGCAGCTTAGAGTAACTCTGTCTAAAAATAAAAAAAAAAAAAAATGGGAAAGGGGAGGCAGCAGGGCTAGGGATGTAGCTCAGTAGTAAAGTGCCTCTGGATTCAATCCTCTATACAAAAATAAAAACAAAATAAAACACCTATATATCAATAAAAAGACAAGTCAATTAGAAAATGGGCAAATGACTTCAACAGGCACCTTGGAAAGAGGATATCCAAATGTCCAATAAGTCCATGAAAAAATATTCAACCTCATATTTCATATTTCATGAAAATGTACATTGAAACCACCATGAGATACCACTATGTACCAGATAGGATGCCTAAAATAAGGAAGACTGAGAATATTAAGTGTTGACAATGCTATAGAGCATCTAGAAATCATTAATTGCCAGAGAGAGAGTATATTGGTTTACTGACTTTGTAAAACTGTCAGACAATACCCATTAAATGTATGTCCAACCCTACGACCCAGTAATTTCACTTCTAGATACTTACCAAAGTGAAATATATGCATATATCTATAAATGACATGTACAAAAATGTCCATGACAGTTTTATTAATAACAGCCCCAAACTGGAACAAATAGTCATCAACAAGATAAATAAATTGTGATATAGTCCTTCAATTAAAAATAACAAATTATGGGGTTTGGGGATGTTGCTCAATTGGTAGAGTGCTTGCCTTGCATGCACAAGTCCCTGGGTTCTAATCCCCAGCACCACACACACCAAAAAAATAAATAAATAAATAAAATTAAGGATATACCCAACAACATGGATGACTCCCAAATTATGTTGTAACATAAGGTTATGATATAAGATCAGATGCATATGTGCTCATGATTTCATACATTTAAAAGCAAGTTAATAAAATCATAATAATAGAAGTCAGTGGAGTGGTTGTCTCAGTAGGCGGAAGTCTCACATGAGAATGAGCAGGAGGGAATGAACCTTCAGGAATGATGGAAACATTCCAGAATTTTATCTGAAGGGTGCTCATATTGTGTATACATATTTTTTTTGATACCAGGGATTGAACCCAGAAACCCTCAACAAAAAACATCCCCAGCCTCTTTTTATTTATTTATTTATTTTTTATTTTGTGACAGGGTCTCATAAAGTAGTTTGGGGCCTCACTAAATTGCTGAGACTGGATTTGAACTTGTCATCCTCCTGTCTCAGCTTCTGAAGCTACTGAGATTATAGTCGTGGGCCACCATGCCTAGCTACAGATGAAAATTTTTATTGAGTTGTACAATTAAGGTTTTGTATTCTACTATATATAGGTTATGTATTTTAAAAAAAAAAAAAAAACTAGAACTGAGGATGTAGCTCAAGTGGTAGAGTGCTTACCTAGAATATGTGAGGCCCTGGGTTCACTCCCTAGCACCACAGTAATAAATAAATAAATAAATAAACATCCCTTAAGACTCTCTTTCAATCAGTACCCCTCTCCCAGTATGCCCTGTATAAGAATTCTGTAATCCTTGACATTTTCCTCAGGGAAAACCACTTCAATCACAGTGAACAAACACAGCAAAGAAGTATTATTAGAAGCACAAGGTGGCTCACAAGATAAACAAGAAAACAGCTGACACAGTTGAGAGGAATGTATTTTGCCCATGGAATGGAGATAAGTAGAACAGGAAAGCCAACTGTCTCATGAATTCATTTGTTTATTCAACAAATACCTTTTTGCACATGTGCACACATCATGCAAATTTCTTCTCTAAAGACCAAGCTATCTTACTGATCCCTCGGGCACAGAACTAGCTCCATCTTTTTCTCCATATTGAATTGGTTTCCTTCTGCACCTGCCTCTTACCTTCTCTTCTCCTCTGTGGGCTTTTTTTGGGGGGGCGGGGAGCGCAGCTACTCGTATACCCTTGACGGAAGAACGGTCCTCCTCTATCAGGGAAGGTAGTCCTCTTCAACCAACCAAGCACTCAGCTTCCGGAGGGACACACATGGAACCGTGAGGGAGGAAGGGGACACCCGCCTAGCCAGCCAGATCAGCCGAATCAACCCTGGCAATCAATGGGGTGACAGAGGTCGCAGCCAGATCGCTCTCATATCCATGAGTTTAGCATTCTTGGATTCAACCATGGACTATGAGTCTATGAATCTTTCCAACTTGAGCTATTCCTAGTAAGTATGTCTTGGTCAGCCACAGCTGTGTAACAGAGTACACCAAAACTCAAAACAGCAATCTTTTTGATCCCTCATAATTCTGTGTGTTAAGAATCTGGGCAGGGCCCAACGGGCTCACATGATGTCATCTGGGTTGGTGTCTCACACAGTAGGACTGGCAGATCCACTCTCTGTGTGGGCCCTGTGATGGCTGTCATTAAACCACACTTCAGTTCTCAGATGAAAGAGAATGATGACTCAGCCTTCTGGGTTTTGGGTTGTTGTTGTTGTTTGTTTTGTTTTGTTTTAATCAAACCTAGGGCCTTGGACATATGAAGCCTGAATGAGCCTTAGCCCTCATTTAATCCCTAAAAAAACAAATGCCGAATGTCTTCTCTGATATAAGGGAGGTGACTCAAAACAGAGTAGGAAGGAAGAGCATGAGAAAATTACCACAAAACAAGGAAAAGAGGAGGGAGGGAAAGGGAGGGAGAAGGGGAATTGCACAGAAGACGGAAGGAGACCCTCATGGGTTCACAAAATACATATATGATGGTGTGAGGGGGAAGGGAAGAAGAGAGAGAGAGATAAGTGTCACAGTAGAATGGGTAGAGAATAGTGATGAGAGGGGAGGGGAGGGGAGGGGGGGATAGGGAGGGCAGCAGAATACAACTGACACTAGGATTGCTGTATGTATACACATGGATGTATAACCAATGTGATCCTGCAATCTGTACATGTGGAAAAATGAGAATTCATAACCTATTTGAATCAAATGTATGATATGTCAAGATCATTGTATTGTCTTGAGCGACTAATAAAAAAAAAATGCCATTAAGATGGCTTTGTCGCAAACTCTCCTTTTCCACTGAGCTCATATAAAACCTCACATAATGGCTGCCACAATTCCTAAGAAAAACATAAACAAATGCAAACCAGAACAGTTAGGCTTTTCACAAATATCAGAGGACCTGTTTTTAAGAATACATGCTTAAAGAAATGATAAGCAATATTGTCCAGTCTATGATTAGAAGGCTACTGTGGTGTAAAAATAGTTTCTTTTCTTTCTGTTAAGAAAGAAAAGAGAATCCCAGCAATTCAGGAAGCTGAGACAGGAAGATCTTAACTTCAAGGTCAACTTCAGCAATTTAGTGAGGCCCTAAGCAACTTTGAGCAATTTTGTCTCAAAATTAAGAATAAAAAGGACTGGGAATGTAGCTCCATGGGTAAGCACCCCTAGGTTCAATCCCTAGTACTGGGGGTGGAGGAGAGAAGGGAGAAAGAAAGGAGGATTGGGTGAGGGAGGATGGTTGGATGACGGACTGGAGATATATTTCAGTGATAGAGCTCAGGCCTAGTATTCCAGAGTTCCTTGGTTCAATCCCTAACACCGAAAGGGAGGGAAGGAAGGGAAACTTTATCTTGAATAAACTCCAAGCTGCCTAAATAAACCAGTCCCTTCTGTCAACACCAGCTTCTTCCCGGATTCTCCATTCAGGCTAGATCATCACAAATCCAAAGCTTCTGTACAAATATAGGTGGAGCAAAACAGAAATAAATGTCAAAGACAGCACAGCTAACCTACCTCAGTTTCTGACCTGGCAGATTATTTTAGGAAACACTCACAGCGCTCAGACAGGAAGTTCTGTGTGCTTCTGAGCTGTCAGTCACAGATACAGAGAGCATCCCTGCTACAGCCCAGACCTGGAGAACTGGGCAAGGGTAGAACTGATTTAGCCCTGATCTGTTAGCAATGATATTTGACTTCTCTAGGTCTCAGTCCTGCTATAAAAGGGGACAGAACCTCCTTCACAGCGTTACTGTGACAATAAGTGACACAGTGCATATGAAGCCCCTAGCATGGTGTGTACCGAGCAGTAGGTCTTCAATAGAATAGACATTGGCTTCCACCGGGACAACTGCAGTGGCACAGTCCACAGAACACTGGTCCTCTTCCTTCACTTGATTAACTGGAACCAGGCCCTTATGGGCTGCTGCCACCTGGCACTGCCCATGTAAAGGGTTTGTCCATTTTCCTCTCACAAGGATGTATACATCTGTGGTTCACAGGTATGTTTCATCACTGTCAAGTCTTTGTACCAGGTACCAAATATTTTATTAAAATGCTGTTCTATTAATTAGGTATGCATGAGAATTCTGTGTGCTATATCATAAACCACTCCAACTTTCAGGCAAGTCCTGAAGTAAGCCTCTGTGGTTTTTGGTTTATTTGTTTATTTTTGTTTGAAAAGTAAGGCAAGAGTTAATTTGTTCACAGTTTATGAACTCTTCAAGTATAGACCTGGAGCCTCCTAACAGAAACAGAAACTTTTCTAGAATCTCCCAAAATTGAAGACTATATCAGTCTCATCCTACATGCCCAGGAAATGTTAGAGATTACTTAAATCATCCTGCAAAATGTCAAAATGTCCTAGGATAGAAAGGCAAGAGCAGATAGCAGTAGGAACAATAACAGGTGCTTAAATAAGATGGTTTATTTTACTCCATTTTAATTTCTCTTTTACATAATTTCACTATGCCACTCCTAAAACCCTAAAAATAAATGTTGTATTTAATATTAGTCCACTTAAACTATTTTTGTCCGGACATGGTAGATCATACAGTAATTCATGCTCACTATTTCAGAAACTGTTAAGTGATCCAAAGGTTAAATGCAGGATGTGGTTTCGACAGGGTCTGGCATATATATATAGTGAATTTTTAGTACCGACAAGCTATTTTTATGAAACCATGCTTAAATTTTCACCTTGAATGATTTCACCATCAAATAGAAGAGGCTAGAGAAGCTATCTATGATTCGGTAATATTTCGTTTATACTGTTTCATTTTCTATGGTATGCTAAGTTACTACGATACTAACAACTACAATACTGTAACCCTGCAAATTTATTTTTTATTTCAGTTTAGTCACCAAAAATTACTTGATGCATCACATGGCCAATCATGCAAGAATTCACGCTTAAGTACTTCAGAAACTGTTCCATGGTCTGAAGGTTCAACAGGATGTGGTTTTTCACCCTGAAGCCAATCCCAGCTGCCAATCACTCTACTGAAGTTATAAACTTCAGTTTAATCTCTGTCAAAGCAATATGTGTACATACCTTAAAAAGTCAAAAATTTTACAATGAAAAATAAGATCCCCAGAAGCATCTATTTCTAGTTATTTCTTCTGCCAGTTAGCTGTATATTTCTAAGCAAAGTTTATTCCAAAATTTCATGATTTTTCCACTGACCATCAACCCAAGAAGACTAGATTTTTCTTCTCCTATGCCCTCCACATATTTACCCCACAGTACAGCTTTTACACAAGTTTTGGTGAGGTCAGTATTCAATATTCACTATTTGAACTGTGTAAATATTACCTCACAGGAGTCATATTTATTTTCTGGTGCAACTTTGTTACCTACAAGTTAATAATTTGCTTGGTTTTCTAAATACTTAGATCTAATTCACCACTAAGTGCCAAAAAACACCTAAATTGCTCCTCAAAAATCTCAAAACCATGAGGTCTCCTGTTAGATTAATTTCTTGGCTTTACTATGTTCCTCCTAGAGTCCTCCTGCCTCTAATTACTGCCTCCTGGGAGCTTTAAACAGTTTCTTCCTTGCTGTGAGGAATCAGAATTTATTTTAGCAATTGGTTGGAATAAAAATAGAAAGTTATTTTAAGATAGTTTCATTAGGATGCTGAGTGTTTGATCATAAATAAAACCAGTTTCCTGCCCTCAACAAACTCTAGATGGGCAATCTATGGGACAGAAAGACACAGGGACGCTTTAAGAAGCAGGGCTATGGAGTGGGGAGGAAGGCCTGGAGTGGTGGGAGGAAGGCATGGAGTGGTGGGACCCCCACCTTAGGTATCTGGGTTCAACTCCTGTGTCACTGTAATCCAAAGCAATGGGTCTGCTTCTTGGTGAGTGGAAAGCTCAGAAGAGCAACTAGGAAATAAAAGTTAAAAGTTTATTATTTGTGTCATGTAAGGAGAGCTCTAGGGATAATTTCCAAATCATTGTTTCCCCAAAGGAAGAATTACTAGCCAACTCAGTGGATTCTTATGCTCTCCATCAGAAGAATCAGAAGCACAAATGGAGCAGGAACAAGACTCTTGATAAGGATTTCTTGTTGCAGCAGAAGGGAGACACAGCACTGACCAAGAGACAGTCAAGATGAGCCCACAAAAAAAGAAGGAATTAGTTTTCTTCATGTTTAAAAGTGGGCTAGAGTTCAGAACTATTAATTGACTTTTGGTGCACTTTTTTTTTGGCGGGGGAGGGATACCGGGATTGAATTTAGGGACACTCGACCAGTGAGCCATATCCCCAGCCCTATTTAGAGTTTTATTTAGAGACAGGGTCTCACTGAGTTGCTTAGCATCTCTCCAAATTGCTGAGGCTGGCTTTGAACTTGCGATCCTCCTGTCTCAGCCTTCTGAGCCGCTGGGATTACAGGAGTGCAGGCTTTATATGCACAATTTTTTTTAATTTAATTTAATTTTTTTTTTTCGTTTTAGATGAACACAATACTTTTATTTATTTATTTTTATGTGGTGCTGAGGATCGAACCCAGTGCCTCACACATGTGAGACAAGCACTCTGCCACTGAGCCACAATATCAGCCCTTTAGATGCACTTTTAAAAGTGCTTTTCTTTTCCTGCATGAGCACTTCAATCCTGGGGGAGGAGTAGTCAGTGGTCATCCTAGAGCCAGATGTCACCTCTCTCCTCTGAAGCCTCTTCCTACATAAACCTCTATGCTCTGTAATCAGGATGAGTTGCTGTAGCAGTCAAGAGAACACAGAGGTGGGGGGTGAGCAACAAGTTCAGGATTCTGGGAATTTGCTGTCTCAGTGATGCCTGAACAGTCTTTTCCTTTCTGTTGTTTGTCCCTGGAGACTCCTGGCCAGGGCTTTAATGATGCACCTGGTTTCTGAGGCTGAAAAGACAGAATGAGTGAGTGAGCGGGTAGGGAAAGGCAAATATCATGCTCCTAATAGCTAACAAGTCACATGTTAAGGTCCCTAGAGTGATTTGGCTTCTGAAGGGAGCAGGGACTGACTGTCTCATTCCCCACTGAGTTTTTACTCTCTTAGTCTTAAAGGGGTTTCCTGGCAGTCTCCAAAGCAAGGGGATTTTATTGGGATTACCTTTCATATGCCTGTTGGAAAGGCTTGTCACACATAGAAGCACATTCCTGAGCATTCTCAGTTTAAGATCATGCTTCTTTATACATCACAGGTTCAATGGTCGTGGGCAGGATCACCTCTAGGGTGGAGAACTTAGTAAACTAATGAGTTTATAAGGAGCAAAGTTTACTCTAGGTCACCTAAAGAGGGGCTGGGTGGCTTTGGCTGGTTGAAACTGGTTCCTTGTGGATTTCTCCAAAGGCCTTATCTGAAACAACTTCATTTAAAGGGTTGGCAGCTTCTTGCCCTGCAAACACAGGTGCTTGTAGCTCTCTGAGTTCCTGCCTAGCCATCAATAAACTCAGGTGATTAACCTACCCTCATAGAGCTTGGGTTTATTTATCTGTGAAACACAGACACCTTCCATTCTTCTCAGATGATGTAGAGATTATATCACAGAAGGGAGCTGTCAAGGCACTCAGAAGCAGACCCTTGAAATGTTCCATCCTTGTCTCTTAAACAGTTGACTTCAAAGCGGGTGGGGAGACAACTCTTCACATAAAATCTGAGTTACACATCTCAGGATTTATGCCAATTTTAATTCTACATTGCAATTGTTCTCTCCCCAAATCACCATATTATATTTGAGCATTTTCACAGTTTTGTGACCAAGAGAAGGAAAAGCTCACTTTACTGGAAGATAATAACTTTATTTCAGTCCATGTCCATTTCAGAGCTGGACTTGCAAGTTTCACATGTCAGAAATTCCTTGTAGTGGTTGTAAGAAAAACCTTCCTGGTAAAAAATTTGATATTGTGGGGCTGGGGTTGTGGCTCAATGGTACAGTGCTTGCCTAGCATGAGTGAGGTTCTGGGTTCAATCCTCAGAATCACATAAAAATAAAATAAAGGTATTGTGTTCCTGTATGACTAAAAATATATATATTAAAAATTTTGGATATTGCCTATTCTAGGAGAAGTATAAATTACAAAGCATTGATTAATATTACATGAAAGTGAAAAGAACATTTTTGGGGTGGGGCTGTATCTTAGGGATGGGATACTTGCCTAGCACTCATAAAAAATATGATCCTCAGCACCACATAAAAAAATAAAAATAAAGGTATTATGTCCATTACAACTAAAAAAAATTGTTTTAAAAAAAAGGACAGTTCTTTGGTTTTACTTGTTTGTTTGTTGGTGCTAGGGATGGAACCCAGGATCTCACTAATACAAAGTACGTGCTAGACCACTAAGCTACACCCAGCCCTAAAGTTAGGACGGGTTTGTTTGTTTGTTTTTATTAGTGCATTATAGTTACACATAATACTGCACTTTATTTTGACATAATTATGTAAGCATGGAATATAATTTGCTCTAATTCAATCCCTAATCTTTCTCCTTGCCCTCTTCTCCCAATCTCTTTTCCCTTTCCTCTACTGGTCTTCTTTCTATGTATTTATTATTATTATTATTATTATTATTATTATTTTACTTAGTGCTTTATAGATACACATAAAAGAGATAGTTATTGTTGCTTGGTTTTTTTTTTTTTTTTTTTTTTTTTTTTTTTTTGGTGATACTGGGGATTAAACCTGGGATGCTTTACCATTCGGTTACATCCCCAGCTCTTAAAAAAAAATTTTTTTAGGACACTTTCATTAACATTCTGAAGCTGGCCTCAAACTTGCTTCTTCTGCCTTAGTCTCCTGAGTTGCTGGGATTACAGACATGTGTGACACCACACCCTGTAACTCTCTGAGTTCTTGCCTAGCCATCAATAAACTCAGGTGATTAACCTACCCTCATAGAGCCTGGGTTTATTTATCTGTGAAACACAGACACCTTCCATTCTGCAATGGACAGTTTTTAAAGTGTAGGTTTCCTTGGGGCACCCTCTTGGGCTGGATTCTACAGCAGAGCTTGGACTTGCCTGCTCAGACCTGCTGCTCCCAAAGTCTTGGTTGTGAACCAGCAGACAGTGAGAGACCAGGTTCTCACAATATCATTGCACAGTTAATTACACGCCAGCTCTTGATGTTTTTAAACATTTGGAATACCTTAAACAGATTCTTTTGGAAATCAGCTGTTTTCAATAGTATTCACTCTTTTCTAGCATTCTTTGAGAAATTTAAGACATTTAGTCAAAAGATCTGTCATTCCTAAGTCTGCTGGTATCCTGAATAAGTGGTCTCATTTAAGCATCAATCTATTTATCTGATGCTTGTTGAAATACATATTACCTATTAATCCCTCAGGAACTCTTATTTGCTGAACACAAGATAATTACATGCATTGCCTGCTTTCTGGCAATAAATAATAATAATCTGCTCCCATGATGGTTGGGTTTCCATTGGCCTATTAGGACTATTTTAACTAAACTAAGTGTGGTTTGAAAGGATACTCTCCAATGTACCCAGATCATCAATTAGGTGTGGCCCCATATTTAACATCCTCTGCAGAAGGCTTCTAAGCAGCGGTGTCACAGTAACAATTTTTGGTCTATTTCTTTAATTCTTTTCTTAAAAATTCTTTTTCTAAACTTTTATATTTTTGTGCTGGGTATGGAACCCAGGACCTCATGCCTGCTAAGCACGAATTCTATCACTGAGTCATACCCCTAGCCCCTTTTAAATTTTATTTATTTATTTATCTATCTACCTACCTACCTATATTTTAGGTACCAGGGATTGAACTCAGGACCACTTAACCACTGAGCCACATCCCCAGCCTTTTTTTTTTTGTACTTTATTTAGAGAAAGGGTCTCACTGAGTTGCTTGGGGGTTCACTAATTTGCTGAAGCTGGCTTTGAACTCTGGATCCTCCTCCTCCTCCTCCTCCTGAGCCACTGGGATTATAGGTTTGTGTCACCACACCCAGCTCTCTTAAAATTTATTTCTAATGCTTATAATAAATATATTGTCACTTAAAAGAAATCCAAATAAATTTATAACTGAACACAGTAGGTTCACCACTGGGTGAGTGCAAAGCTAATGTGAATAACCAGGAGACAATAGAGCGAAGAGAGGTTTATTCCAGCAAGTAAGGAGAGCACTGGAGGTCATTCCCAAGGCAGTGTCTCTCCAAGCTGAGCAAGGGACTTTTGTTGGAGACACTCATACATATTCATGCATTACAGATTGGTTATCGAATTCATGAGCTTGCTCAGTTCCATGTCATGTCTCTTCATATATCACATGTTCAAAAATGGAAAATGGAAAGACCCCTGTATGGAGAATTTGATAATGCAATAAATAGAGTTATACTTCTAGGTCACTTGAAAGGACAGGATGACTTTGCAATGTAACCGCAGACTTCACTGGTAGGTAGTCTTGTAAGTTTCTCTGGGGGCCTTGCCTGAGACAAAAACAACTTAAGAGGCAAGCTTAAGGGTCACTTGAAAGGATTGCATCTATTTGTCAGCAAGCTTAGTGACTGTCCTTAAAAGTACTGTCTAGCAATTAATAAATACAGAATAAATAAAATTTGACACCTGCCCTCATCTCATTGCCTTCTAAAATTATTCTCACAAGATGGCTTTAGTCAGTTTTTGTGTGCTGTGACCAAAATACTCAATGGAAAACTCAACTAAAACAAAAAACAAAAACTAATTTGTTTTTGTTTATTTTGGCTCACAGTATCAGAAGTCTCAGTCCACAGGTAGCTGATTCCATTGCTTGGGGCTCAAGGAGAGGCGGAACATCATGGGGGAAGGGCATGATGGAGGGAACTGCTCCCCTCATGGCAGTAAGGAAGGAGAGGGAGAGGGAAGGGGCTGCAGAGCACAGCCAGGGACCTACCTCCTCCAGCCATGCCCCACTTGCCTATAGTAGTCACTCAGTTAGTCCATTCAAACTAGGATGGACACTGTCTTTTTACCTTTAAGTATTTCTGCATTAATAGGAGCTTTTTGAGGACACCTCATATCCAAACTATAACAAGTGTGTGTGTGTGTATGTGTGTGTGTGTGTATGACTTTCTCATATATAATATGACTTTCCTTGTCAACACGATACTGCTGCATGAATGTAGGGAAGGACCACACTTCATTCAGTACAATATCCTCCGTCAGGAACTTTCAGGTAGTTTTACTTTTTCACTATTATGATGTTGCAGAAAACACATTCACGTTCATCTCTGTGTATGATACAGTGTTTTCTCCAGCGGATTGCTCGAAATAAGATTTCTGGGTCAGAACATGTACATCCTTAAAATCTCAATAGACACCATGAAATTGACCTCTAAAAAGACTGGAGCAGTGAGAGAGGGAGGAATAGTTAGAGCACAGAGGATTTTTAGGGCAGCAACAATAATCTCTATGATACTACAATGGAGTACATGTTATTAGGCCTTTGTCACTATGCTAGAGAGAATGTACAACATTAAGAGTCAATCCTATTATAAACTTGGTGATAATGGTGTGTCCAGTGATACTGGAGACAGGAAAAGTCTGACCTGGTGACAGTAGAAATGAAATCAGGGCAAAGAGTCCAGACACACAGGAAAGGCTTTAATTGGGGCTTTCAGCTGAAGGGAGACAGCACTGAACAAGAAGGAGGTCAGACTGCTCAAAGGACAAAGGTGCACAGCTTTTGTGGCATCTGTAGGGTAGACAGGGACCCAGTCTTTTCCTATCATCACATGTAGAGCATGTAGAGGTGCGTTGTTGTTTTTTTGACCGGGGATTGGACCCAGGCATGCTTAACCTCTGAGCAACATCCCCAGCCCTTTTTAAAATTATTTTATTTAGAAACAGGGTGTCACTGAATTGCTTAGGGCCTAGCTAAATTGCTGAGGCTGGCTTTGAACTTGCAATCCTCCTGTCTTGGCCTCCCGAGCCTCTGGGATTACAGGTGTGCCATCACGCCCAGCCAGAAGTAGATATTTCCCCCCCACACAATACATTTACTTTTTTTTTTTTTTTTTTTTTTTTTTAATTTTTATGTGGTGCTTGCTGAAGATCAACCCCAGGGCCTCGCATGTGCTAGGCGAGTGCTCTACCGCTGAGCCACAATCCCAGACCAGAGGTAGGGTTTTAACTGCACCTACATCTTCTTCATCATGCTTCTTCATGCACCTTCATGCTTCTTCATGGTCTCATAACCATCTTAAGTCTCCATCTGGGGAGGGTTAGTATGCTAATAAGGTAACTGAATTTCTTTAGTGACTATTCTATACATGTGTTTCCCTATTCCCCACCTTCTGTTTCTTACCATCTGAGAGTCCCTAATATTATTTTCAGGACAGGGCAGCCCCTCAGTGGGACTGTCTTAGTGACTGTTTTGTCTGTATCTGGCCTTTTTTTTTTTTTTTTTTTTTTTTCTGTTGATCACTGAGTCTCAGAAGGCTGAGCTGACTTCTCAAATTCCCATCTCCAGGTGCATTATCTCAATTTCATACCCTTGAAGACTAGTTCACTTCATTTAACTTCTAATTTTCCAGTACATCTGTTAAGCCTATAAGACTGTGAGCTAGTTTTCTTATCTCCATCCCTTCTAATTTTATTCACTTAATATTAAAAGGTACTGTCCTTTATGGGGTAGGGGTGTCCCTGTCTGTCTTAAATGTAGGTTTGTGAATTGTAACAAACATACAAATATGGTAGGGACTGTTGATAGTGGGGGAGGCCTCGAATGTGGTGGTAGTGGTAAGGGATGTCTCGAGCATGGACCCTTAACCTTGAGCGACAGCGATGGAGGTGTGAGTCTAGAGACAAGTGGATCTCATCTCCACTCTGGGAGTGGACATCATCCAATGAGACTGGGCTACACACCCCTGAAACCCAATTCCTTGCCTCATTTGGGTGGAACACAGTGTCTTCCCCTCAATAAACAGGGCTTCTGATTGTAGCTGCGCATGGTGGCACTCACCTGTAAAGCCTGTGATTTGGGAGACTGAGGCAAGAGGATAGCAAGTTCAAGGCCAGCCTCAGCAGTCTAGCAAGGCTCTAAGCAACTTAGTGAAACCCTGTCTCAAAAAAACAAAAGGGGCTGGGAATGTGGTTCAGTAAGTGTCCCTAGGTTCAATCTCTGGTACAAAAAAAAAAAAAGGTTTTTTTTGGCATTTGGTGAGTTGCCATCTTAAAATTTTAAAATTAAATATATATATAAATAAAATATCTCGGGCTGGAGATGTGGCTCAAGCGGTAGCGCGCTCGCCTGGCATGCGTGCAGCCCGGGTTCGATCCTCAGCACCACATACAAACAAAGATGTTGTGTCCGCCGAAAACTAAAAAAAAATAAATAAAAATTCTCTCTCTCTTTAAAAAATAAATAAATAAATAAATAAAATATCTCATTGTTTCTATTTCCATGGCAATTAATATTGTTGAAAGTTTTTGTGTACATTAGTTTATATATCATTATTAAGTACCTGTTCAAGATTTTTGTCCATTTAGAAATTGGATTTTAGGGGAGGGAGAGGGAAATGCTGGGGAGTGATATTAACCAAATTATATTGCTACATTATGTACATGTACAAACATGGAACAAGTTCCATCATTATGTAAAACTATAATGTACCAATAAAAATGTGGAAAAAATGGATTTTAAAAATTGAGATGTGGACTGGGGTTGTGGCTCAGTGGTAGAACGCTCGCTTTGCATGTGCGAAACCCTGGGTTCAATCCTCTGTATCACATAAAAATAAAAAAGTGTGAGCTGGGGATGTGGCTCAAGCGGTAGTGTGCTCTCCTGGCATGCGTGCAGCCCGGGTTCTATCCTCAGCATCACATACAAACAAAGATGTTGTGTCCACCGAAAAAACTAAAAAATAACTATTAAAAAAAATAAAATAAAAAAGTGAAATAAAGGTAAAAAAAAATTCCATGACTGAAATCCCTGAAAATTAAAAGAACTTTAAAAAAAAATTGAGATGTAATTCTTTATTTTAGAGACAAATCCATCCATAATATTTAACATGTGATTACTTTTTCCCAGTCCAAGGCTTGCCTCTTTAATGGTGACTTGAAGAACATAAGTTTTGGGTAAAGCCTAATAAATCTTGTTTTTCTTTAATGGTTATTAATTTCTGTATCCTATCTAAAAGAATCTTTCCAATTCATGAAGATATTATTCATGAATTGGATATTACTCATTCTTTCTTCTAAATGCTTTATAGTTTTATCTGTTAACATGGGTATTTTTTAACATGGATATTCATTTGTTTCAGAATTATTTGTTAAATACTCTCATTTCTGCATTGAACTTTTTGGTGTCTGCCAAAAATCAGTTGACTGTATACACACCAGCCTATTTCTAGGCTGCCTTCCTTGTATTGATCTTATGCCAGTATCATATGGTGTTGGCTACTGTGGTTTTATAATGAAGCCTAAAGTTCAATAGCTGTCCTCCAGCTGTTATCCTTCAAGATTATTTTGACTACTTTAGGTCCTTTGCATTTCCTTGTGAATTTTAGAATCAGATCTTCAATTCTACTATAAAACAAACAGAATTATTGACATTGGACATCCCTGGTTTTTTTAGTACCAGGTACTGAACTCAGGAGCAATCAACCACCAAGCCACATCCCCAGGCCTTTTTTATGTTTTATTAAAGATGGTCTCGCTGAGTTGCTTAGGACCTTGCTAAATTGCTGAGGCTGGCTTTGAAATTGACATCATCCTGCCTCAGCTTCCCAAGTCACTGGGATTACAGACATGTGCCACTAAGCACGTTTCCCTGCCTGTTCCTTTTTTCTTTTTTAAACCATAATTTTTTTTAAAAAAATTTTAGTTGTAGATGGACACAATACCTTTATTTTATTTATTTACTTATGTGGTGCTGAGGATATGGAACCTAGTGCTCCATGCATGCGAGACAAGCACTCTACCATTGAGCCACAACCCAAGTATAGCCTTGCCTGTGTTCTTAATCTTAGGAGTCAATTCATGACTCACCCTGAGTATATGCCTTTTTTTTTTTTTTTAAACAACATTGTATCTTTTTTTTTTTAGTTGTAGATGGACGCAATAACTCTATTTTTGTGTGATGCTGAGGATTGAACCCAGTGCCTCACACATGCTAGGCAAGCACTCTTACCTACCACTGAGCTACAACCCCAACCCAAATATGATTTTTATATGTTCCTTATTTGATTAGGTTATTTGCACCTACATAAAATATTGATCTGTAGGGCTTTTTTCCCCGTTTGTGATCTTTTTGCCTTTTGTGTTAGATACATATAAGTAAGCCTCATGTTGACTGAAAAGTATTACCTTCTTTGCTAAGTCTCTATAGAATTGATATTCTTTCTTAAATGTTTTATATAATGAAGCAGAAATGTCTCCTTGGTCAGGACTTTTATTTGTAGAAAGATATTTAAGTATAAATTCAATTCATTAAAAAAAATTTGGGGGGGATACCCAGGGGCGCTTTAACCACTGAGACATACCCCCATCATCCCCACCTTCTTTTTCTAACATTTTGAGACAGGGTCTCGCTAAGTTGCTTAGGGCCTTGCTAAATTGCTGAGGCTGGTTTTGAATTTATGATCCTCCTGTCTCAGCCTCCCAAAATGCTGGAATTATAGGTATGCCCCGCCACTCCCCACTAAATTCAATTAACTTTTATAGATATTGGAATAATCAGGGTTCCTACTTATCACTTTTGACTTTCAAGAAATTTGTTAAATTATAAAATAGATTGACTTGTTTTTATACTACCTTTTCAATGTAAGATCTGTAGTTTATTTCATCTTTAATTCCTGACATTGTAATTTTTTTTCTTGATTAGTCTTACTAAGGATTTATCAACTTTATTGACTTTTTTGAAGAATTAACTTTTTTTGGTAGAATTTCTTGGGTTTTATTTACTTTCTACTCTTATTTTTCCCCCTTAAGCTTATTTTGGATTTAATCATTCTTTCTACCTTCTTTAGTTACAAATTAAGAAAAATTAATTTTAAGCCTTAATTCTAAACACTGCCTTAGATGCATCCCACAAACTTTGATGTTTTATTTTATTGTCCTTCAGATAAAAGTACATTCTAATCTCTATTTTCTTATTGAATCATAAGTTACTTTTAATATCTGAAAGTTGCTTTCTAGATGTTATTGATTTCTGATTACAGGTATATCTCCTTGATAAAATTTCAACAATCTGAAATACATTGACATGGGGTCTATCTTGGTGAAAATTTCATGTACATTCAAAAGACATGTTCGGTGTAATGTTCTATAAATGTCAATTAGGTTAAGGTAGCTGACACCGTCATTCTGATCTTTACTCTTTAAAAAAATATATATCCCAATAAACTGGACATGGTAGCATACACCTGCAATCCTAGAGACTAGGAAATATGAGGCCAAAAGATTCTAAGTTTGGGGCCAGCATGGGCAATTTAGTGAGGCCCTGTCTAAAAAACACAGCTGGACACATAAGCATATGTCTGTAATCTCAATGACTTTCGAGGCTGAGAACCCTGTCACAAAATAAAAAATAACAAGGGTTGGAAATGCAGCCCAGTGGTAAAGTTTTCCCTGGATTTAATCCCCAGCACTGTAAAAATAGAAAAATAATAAAAATAGATCCCATTAAGATACTATACCATAGAGATACTTGCATACCCATGTTTATGAAGGCACAATTCCCAATAGCCAAGTTATGCAATCAGCCACTAGTACAAGTAATGGATGAATGGATTAACAAAATGTGATATACACAGTGGAATATTATTCAGCCTTAAAGGACCAAATCATCTCATTTACAGGAAAATGGATGGAACTGAAGATTATTAAAAGAAATAAACCAGACTCAGAAACTAACAGGTATCACATTTCCCCTCATATGTGGTATTTAGGGGATGGGAAAAAAACGCAAATTAAAAGTAGGAGGGAGACTACAGAAGAGGAAGAAAGGGGATGTGGGAGAGTGTAATGGGGGATGAATACGATCAAAGTGTTATTTATGTATACAAAATATGCCAAAAAGAGACTCACTCTTCTATATATTAAAATGTACTAATAGAACCATATCCTAATGCCTGAGGTGGCATTAAAATACCCAACTACGATTGATACTATTTGTTAACTTTTTAAAACATTTTAATACCTATATTTTTTTATGTGGTGCTGAGGATCAAACCCAGGGCCTAACACGCTAGGTGAGTGCTCCACTGCTGAGCCACAATCCCAGCCCTCCCCTTATATTTTTAGATTCCCGCAAATATCACAAAAATTCCAGTTAGGAATTAGATGCATAGATGTCATTTCTGATAGATACCACCTGCCATCATCATGATGGGAAGGCTCTTTCAGACCTGGTAACATTCCCTTGTCTTAATGTCTACTTTGTCTGTTAATAACCAACCCCACCCATGGCATTAATTTTTTGCATGGTCTTTCCCTTTTACTTATGTGATATTCTTTTATTTTAACTTAGTGTGTCATCCTGGTTGTTCAGTTTGACAATGTGTGCTCACATTTAATATAATTATTGGTATAATTCTATTTAATGGACATCTTTGGTTTCTTTTTCAAGAGAAAGCAAAATAAATATAAATAAGCAAAAAATGTTATTTGCTTCCTACTTTTATTATTGTTACTCCTTCTTTGCTCACCTTTGGCTAGTCAAATACTTTCAGTGTTTCATTTTGATTCCTGTAGTAGTTCTAGATTATCTCTGCTTTACTTTTTACTGGTTGCTCTAGGGATTATTATATGTACCTTTATCACAACCTACTTTGTGTACTATACACTAAAATCAATGAGTCTTGTTACAGAGTGATTCCATTTGTCCATAGTCTGTAATACAATTCTGAATAGACAGGTTCATGAACGAAAACTAGGTAGTATACAAATGTTTTCTTATTTTTGCTTAAGCCAGTACATTGAATTTTGATTATTAAAACCACACACACATTAGATAGGGAGAGAGGTTTGACCAAACAATTGTAGTTACTAAATTCTTTGTCCAGAGATATGTTACCCATCTATATATGCAATATCAGGGGCAATTAACAGTCAGTCATACAAACCTCTTTTGATACATTCTTCTAATGTATGAAAAATTTGAAGGCTGGAGTTGTATGTAGCTCAGTGGTAGAGCACTTGCCTAGCACGTATGAAGCACTGAGTTCAATCCTCAGCACCACATTAAAAAAATAAAAAGTATTGTGTCCATCTACAATTAAAAAAAGATTTGAACTGGGTTCGATCCTCAGCACCACATAAAAATGGAATAAACAAAATAAAGATATTGCATCCATCTATAACTAAAAAATATATTAAAAAAATGTAACAAGTATCAGGGCATAGTCAAAAATCTGTGCATGATTTAGGTCTTTCTGTATCCACTGCCTGTATAATTAAACCACACTTACATGTTGTGATTTTATCTAAGTGGGGAGAATAGATTGAAAGGACTTTCCTAGGAGCTTCCATCTACTTATGTGGTTAAAACTAGTAAGAAAAGGTGTCAAGGAATCTATCTGTAAATGCAGGAGGACTGCTGGCTGACAAGTAGGAAAGCTGAAAAAAATTAGAAGCAGCTATAAAACCTCCAAAGCAAACTGGCTCATATTTGGTGAGGCAAAAGATTTAAAAAATAACATAATAAATGTGCTAAAGGCCTAACCAGACAACCAGAAAAGCACCATCCATAACCAGCCTAGGTTGTTAAAAGTTCGTATTCTATTCAGATGAGTATTTACAAGTACATAATAAAATATTTACTCAACAAAAAATGGGTTAAACTGTACATTTAAAGCGGAAATTCACTCAAGTGGCACACTTTGTTGGCCATTAGAGCTGGCCATATCAAGTTTGAGACTACTTTCTCCAAAATAGGCCAATAGACTTATGTTAAAGACAACATGTGTATTGAAAGTAGCAATTTTATTTGAGTTAAAATTATTTACAAAAACCCAAAGACATACTTCATGAAACTGGTACAAACTATTTTTTCCTGCCGTTGGCTTTTTGCTCCAAAGATCACAGCTGAGAAATACTGTATAAAATAAAAATAGGATTGGATTCAGAAAAGTACTCTACTGTTCTAATTTCCAATTGGTAGTATTTACAGAAATATTTACAATGGAAAAAAAGGTTACTTTAAAACTTTAGTTAATTTGCAAGTCAGCCTCAAGTACCCTAAAATGCAGAGTTCTCTGAGGGTTAAAAACACACAAATGCACTGCAGCTGGTGAGGTGGTATCTTCCCTCACCCCCACCCCCAACCAAAATCTGCATCTCTATCAGTGCTTGACAATTAGTTATTACTTAAAAAACAAAACAAAACAAAAACCTGTTAAACACTGAGGTAAACCAATTCCCAAATGATTACCAGTGTAACAGAAAAATGTAGTTCACCCTGATTGATCTCACCCAAATATTTTATAATATCCCTTACCATCTGCCACAAGTCAGTTTTACCAAAAAAATCTGTTTTCTCTAAATCCAATGATTAATAAATATCAATTTATTAAAAAATAATTAAACAAAATATATCTATAACTAATTTAATTTTATGGGTATAATTTACCAATGTTTTCAACAGTTTGCTAAGCTAGCTTTTATATTCAGGGCAAATACAATCTTAATCTTTCCCATGTTACACTGGCATACTTACTATGTTCTTAAAAGGTGATGGGGTAAGGGGGGGGGTTGGGGGTAGCAGGAAGAAAATTTGCCTGGAATGAGTTACTTCCTTATAGATTTCCCAACAATCTGCATTATCAAAAATAGGAAGACAATAGAAGGCAGCCACTGCATTAAAAAACATTACAGCTGGCACTGATACAAGAGCCCCGGTTTGTCACTTTATACAAGGAAATAACAAAGTCTAAATGGGTAAAAGTTAGACTTCTAGTTATTTTCCCCAATACACACCAAACCAATATTTTTATGGCTTCAAGTTTTACAAATCCAATAAAGAAACATGATTTAACTACCAGTACCTGAAAGGTAATTAAAAGTATTAATGAAATTGATCTCTGAAAAAGCCTGTCTTCAGGCCCAATTAAAAAAAAAAAAAAAAGTATAATCAGTGGTTTGAACAATACGAGAAAAATTTGCAATGTTGTAAAATCAAATCTATAAAACATGCTCTCTGTGTTCCACAACTGTTTTCCAAATGACAACTGTTCTATGAACAAAGAATCTGGATGGAAAAAGGGTCTTCTCTAAACCAGCAATTTTAAGGCTTTGCGCTTATGTAATTGATCCTGTCACTCTATAGAAGAATATACACGTTATCTGGAAACATGAATTCAACATTGGTGTTTTAGCTTCCTTATATTTACTGTACTGAATATTAGAAAATATATCCAGAGAGCTTCCCTCAAAATGATGTTTCAAGAGCCTCCCTAGCATTAAGTGTAAACTACCCTGGGTTTGTCTACTTTGCTTAATCATTTAACAGGGCACATCAATATAATATTCCCTCAAACTGTTGTTTTCTTGCGTCTATAGCTATGACACATTATGGTATGATATTGAATATGGTTATGGTCTCAAAAGTGAAAAATAGTCCAACACCCAAACCTAATCAAGAATAAAAAAATATACTATTATCCCTTGTATCTTTGGATTCCATCTAATTTTAAATATAGACAGTAGTTCAGGGAACAACAACAAAAAAATTCACAAAATTATTAAAAGCTTTATTTACGATTGGAATCATTCAACAAAAAAGCAAAAGCAAATGAGCCTGAAAAAGGAACTAAGCTGTTGTCTAGAATGTCCTCAGAACATTCGATACCTCAGTAGCTAAGCTGCCTTTGCACCTGGCTGGCATGACAACAGTGGCTCAACATACACAGCAGTTGCACTAACAGCAGCACAAATTTTCCCCTTAAAACTTGCCCAGAATAGAGCAAGAAAAAAAGGGGAGGATATAAACTCTGCCAAATAAGTGTTTTTAAATACTGCATGGAATTGTTAACAGCCTGAACCTTTTCCCTCATTTTTGATAGTTGCAGATTGATGTAGTAACTGTCATTTAGCAAATGCAGAATGCATGACGAAGAAATCAGACGGTCTTAAAAATCCAAACATGAATGATACTGATGAATGTTCTTGATATATCTTCAAGGACTTCTTTCATGACTTTTCTTTGTCTAAGGATAGCTCCAGCATTACCGAGCACCTGAAGCAAAGGTAAAGCAGCTAGCAATGTTCCAAATATTCAATCACTCTAGAGATAGACTTCTGGCCTGTTGTTCCAACAGCACACTGAAAGAGGAGGGAAAGAAGTAATGGTTAATATTTAACAAAACTGTGAAAATATTAAATCAAAGTTTAACTTCTAAAGACATTATTAACCTAAACACTACAAATCAAAGTACACTGAGATTAAACTGTGGCTTTTATAATAAATAGTATTTTGCCATAATAACTGTTAACTTGAAAAATAAAACAGTTATTTAAACTTAAAAGAGAATCTGCTTTTTCTTTCAGTCACTATGGCCATACTAGTTTTATGTTTGTCAATGTATTATACTTAGGTTTAAATTCATAGACTAAATAAAATAACTTACAGTAAGATTCATGAAGCTCAGGAATTTTTTGAGCATCTCTGTCATTATTGAGAAGTCTCCTTCTGGCAGGTATTCCCGCACAGTGGTTACATTGATCTGAGGAAACAGATTTAAGAAAATAAAATCGGTCAACTAGCAGAAAACATGAAAATACACCTTATCATGTGTTGATGGTCATGGCATACATCATACTGCAAACTTCTACAGGGTGCTTGGAACACCTTGGTTATTTCACTTACATGTGACTTCACTCTGTTCTAGTGAGTTTGTCTACCTCCTACCCCACCCCCCCACCCCATCCCCACCACCTGGGAAAGAAAGGGAAAAAGGCAAAGTTGACGAAGAAACATTTCTGGGCAAAGCTATTTTTGTAAATGCACAGAGAAAAGGCCTGGAATAACAAACTGCACCACTGAGTATGTGTGTATGAGGTGGGAGAGGGTTATACTTCAGGATATACTCATAGAGTTGTTTATGAAATAAAGATCAAAGAAAATTTCTCATGATGCATAAATGAATTATTCAGAATAGGAATTAATTAGATCTTTCCAAAATACAATATGACATAGAGATTCTGTGCCAATGCCAGGAGAGTAGATTAAGGTGTTCTTTATTATTAACAAGCAGCAGCCAAGCTATATATAAACAAACCTTTACAAGGAAAATGCTGCATGATCTGCTTTAACACTGTTTCATTTAATTACATTTAGAAATGCTTAATTTAAAGCTTCAGAAAGAATAAGGAAAAGTTTTTTTAGTAAAGACTCAATTATAATAAAGACCACAAAAGCATGTCCTCCTAAGTCTGGATATACAAGATAAAGGTGTGTGTGTGTGGGGGGGGGGGGGATGGAGGCTGCAAAAGAATGCTTCTAATTTGACATTAGTTGATGGGGGCAAGGAAGGAGAGACGACATCTTACTCTCTAAGGAAATCCCCCTTTATTTTCTTCTATTTCTCCACCAGGGTACTTAGGAAATTATAAAGCAACAGTCAGATGAATATAGTTAGTAGGCAGTACCAACCATCCACAATCAAACTAAGCATCCCCACCAAAAGCCATGACAGTGGTGGGCACTGTAGTGACTGGTGTCTCTGGAGGACTGTTCAGTAGAAAAGGACACCTCTGTAACACAGAATAAATTATCAGCTATTATGCTTTGAATGAAAGTCCCTCTTTAATCCATCTCTATCAACAATCCAGAGAATGCAACATTTATAGTGGCTGAGGCAATGGGAAGGACAGTTATAGCACTTGTTTTAAACAAAGGGCAGCAGGCACAAAAACAAGATGCATGATACAGCATACACAATTTGGGAAATTTTTTAAAAAGTATCCAAACTATGGTATATTAGGTTGGGGAGCGGTGAAACAGTCTTGGGGCCTGCTAACAGTAAAAAAGCCATTATTCTCTTAATGACAGCAAGCCAAGGAGGATTCAAAGAGAGGAGGCTACATGATCAGCAAGTGCTCTCTACAAGAAGCTAGCTCTGGTGGCAGTGTGCAAATTTCAGGAATGGAGAAAGGCAAGAGAACTGGAAGGGCAGTGAGATGACGCACTGCCATGCATCATATTCAAACTGGCAGTAAGGATGGGTATCAGAAATTGAGTGCACTCTTCTGAGCTTCCTAATAAGTATGCTGTCTTTTTCTACAGGCAGGATTTTTTTTTTTTTTTCAAATGAGCACAAACATGTGGGTTTATTTCTGAACTCTAAGTTACATTCTTTTGGTCTATTTGTCTAAAGGTTGGTCCCGCAGTCTTGATTATCGTAGCTTTGCATTAAGTCTTGGAATCATGGGGCTGGGGCTGTAGCTCAGTGGCAGAGCACTTGCCTCTCATGTGTGAGTCACTGGGTTCGATCCTCAGCACCACAGAAAAACAAATAAATAAAATAAAGATAATCTATCTATCTGTCTATATATCTTGGAATCAGGAGCTTTGAGCCTCCAAATTTGTTCTTTTCCTGATTCTTTTGGCTATTAGGGGTTCCTTCCATCTCCATGTGAATTTTAGGATCAGCTGGACCACGAGGATCTGTAAGCCTGTGATTCTTTTTTTTAAACACCTTTCAAAGGCCATAATGTCTGATAATTCTCTGTTGTCTTTTGTTTGTGCTGATTGATTCTTGCTCATGTGGTCTTGTCTCCTTGTACGCCTGGTTATCTTTGTGCTCTGCTCACCATATCACTCAGTGTGTTCAAGTTTGGGAAGGAGGGGTTAGAGAGAGCCATGGGTTCATCCAAGATCCAACCCGGGGAGGCTTCTTGGAGGAGTACAGGCAGGATTTTCTAACTCTTCTACTTCCACATTGGGCAATCTGATTTCCTTTACATTTTGTATTATTATCTAGATTTTAGGGTTAATCTCAGTGATCCTCCAAAGCAACACACATATATAGGACTCTATGAATTCACAATACTGCTAACGACTTAAGAACCTTATAATCTCTTTAGAGATGAGAGAGCTACAACAAGAGTATGAATTAACATGGGGAAAAAATAACCCAAGATAAATCACATGGTACTAACACAATTTAATGAACCCTTAATAATCATGATTAAATACAAATGAAACTAGGGCATATGTGAAACAAATACCTAAAACTCTCCCCCCTCTCCCACAGTCCTAGAGACTGAACCTCACAGATGCTAGGCAGGCTTTCTATCACCGTGCTACATCCCCCTAATTTAAGTATTATGTTTGTTGTTTTTATTTGAAACCCGCCTCTTCCTTCTTTCCTTTGTATGGTATTCCTCATTTACTTTCAAAATCTTGTCATTCAAAATAAGTTAAAAGGCTGAACCAAGAAGATTAGAGGTAAGGGGGATAAAGATCTTGCAGGAACTCCAAAGCCATGATGAGAACTCTGGTCTGGATACTGAAAGCAGTGGTGCCTGGAGGGTGCCACATGGAGTTGGCTAGTGTGCACTTAGATCGACAATGGAAAAGATAGACAAGCAAGACTGATTAGAAAGTCACGTAGGACTCAGATGAGTGGATATACAGAAAGTGCAAAAAGGCAACAATTCAATGGCTAAAATTAAGAAAAACAGTGGATAGATGGACCATTACACAAAAGCCAGCAAAGTGTCCCCTTAAATGAAACCATCATTTTATCATTGCATTCTTTCTTCCAACCCTCTTTCAAAAAAGAGATGACCTCCATTTTCAAACAAGTTTCAGAATACAGATGGCCCTTGCTTTCTCTTGAAGCTAACCCTCTCACTATAGATCTCTACTGTTTCCTGAATGCCCTTGTTCCTAGGAGAAAATCCTCCTTTACTTTAAAATCTGGCTTTACAACTTAACTTTCACTTAAGAATATCCACCTGTGCCCCACAGTTTATAAAGAGATTCACAATGACTCTGACATCTCCTTCATATACTATTTTTCTTTACTACACATCTTTGTGTTTCCCATCATAGCAGACTATTCAATAGCAATAACCATCTACTTTGTGCTCGAAAGTAGTCACAGAAGTACCTAGACACTCATATTTCTCATAGGTAAATTCTGATGATCTAAATCATTCACAGTAATACCATCTGCTTGAACAGTGACTGTTTCAGACAAAGCAGGACTCAATGCTGGCCAAGATTGGGGAAAGACTACTTGGTAAAGAGAGGATAGGGAGGGTGAGAAAAATGTCTTAAGAAACAGAGGAGAAGGGACCTACTAGTGCTGAATATTGTACTGTTAAACTAGATAACCCTAGCTACAGTCAGCTGATGGCTATGGGGAGCACTTTCAGCAATGGACAACATAACATACCAAGGACAGTAGTTAATCCAATGTACTCTTACTTTGTAATGTACCTTGAAAACTACAACAAACATGTAAAAAATCTCTAACCTTAGATGCTATCTTAATTTTCATGTATGCAAAGCTTCTTTTTTCTAAAGATTAAAAACACTCTGACTAGTTTGTTATTCCCATCTGCCCTCCTCTTTTGAGATCTCAAATAGCCTGATTCTGACAGGCATATCATTCTAATAAAGCCATAAAAATCAACAATTCGCTTCACTCCGAACCTTATTTGGAAAGGAAATAAAGATGTCAGGGGTACATAAAAAAAGAAAACTATTTGAGAAATTTATAAAGGAAAACTACTGCAAGGATAGACATTTGCTTGCTTTTTTTCTTCAATAGGGAAGAAATACAATTGTTTAAATAATTCTATAATCAACTAAAAGCCTTTCTGGAATAAAGTAGATGTAACTGGAGAAAAAATTAAAGAAATAAATAAGTGAATTAGGCAATGGTAATAAAGCTGTTATACTGAATCTTTGTAAAGATAGATAAAAATCTCTTTAACTATTTACTTACTGGACTTTCCTGGCAGAGACACCCAAGAAGTAGAGCAGTGTAGGAGGCCACAATGCAATCCTCCATGTGTTTGCCAGCATGCTGAAGGGCTGAGGGTATTTAAAAATAGTTTTAACAGTGTACCAAATAATACAACACCACAAAAACCAACCATTCTTTTACTTTTCTTTAAAAAAAAAAATAAATAAATAAACAAATGGTTGAATGATAATATACTCCAAATTAATAAAAATTAACTCAAAATGGCAGATACCTAAATATAAGAATTAAAACCATAAACTCTTATCAGACTATATAAAGAATTCTTACAGCTTAGTAACAAAAAAACAATACAATAGAAAAATGGGTAGAGAGCCTGAATAGACATTTCTAGAGCATACAAAAGGCCAACACATAAAAGATGTTCCACATCATTAGATATCAGGGAATTGTAAATGAAACCCCAACAAGGAATCACTAGGTATACACTCTAAATATTTTCAAAGACAATTTTTGAAGGTGCAGAGAAAATGGAACCCTCATATACTGCAGATGGGAATGTAAAATGGTACAGTTACATTGGGAAACAGATTAGCATTACATTAAAATGTTAAATAGAGTTAATGTATAATCTAAAGATTCCACTCTTAGGTACTGGGGGTTGAACCCAGGGGCACTTTACCACTGAACTACATGCCCAACTGTTTTGTTTTTTGAGACAAGACCTCGCTAAGTTGTTGAGGCTAGTCTCAAATTTGCAATCCTCCTGCCTCAGCCTCCAGAATTGTGGGATCTCGGGTGTGCACTACCACATGCCTACAAATGGGGAATGAGGCAAGAGGATCCCAACTTTGAAGACACTGTTTTTTTTTTTTGTTTGTTTTTTTTAATAGGACTGGGGCTGTAGCTCAGTAGTAGACTACCTTTGAGTTCAATTTCCAGCACCACAAAAGGGAGAGGGGGGTAAAAGAGGTAAAAACAACCTATCAACAGAAAAATGGATAAACAATATGTGGTACAACGATAAAAATAAAACATTTGACTATACAAATAAGGAATATCTTATTAACACATGATATAACATATAGTAGCAGACATAGAAGCATGTCACAAAAGGCCATATATTATAAGATTTTTTTTTTTTTTTTAGTGGTGATGGTGGTGCTGGGGATCAAGCCCAAGGTCTTGTGCATGGGATGCAAGCACTCTACCAACTAAGCTATATCCCCAGCCTCCCATGTATGATTCTTTTTCTATGAAATGTGGGACACAGGAAAATCCAGAGAAAGTAGATTAGCGGTTGCCAGTGATTGGGGGAGAAAATGGTGGTGGTGGCTGCTAGTGGGTATGCTGTTTCTTTCAAGCTGATGCAAACTCTAACCCTAACCCTAATTAGATAGCGGTACAATTTTGTAAATACACTAAAAACTACAACACTTATTTACTTTAAAGAGGTAACTTTATATAGTATATAAATTATCTCTATTTTTTTTTTTTTTTGGTACTGGGAAAAATAAACTCAGGGGCACTGAATCACTGAGCTACATCCCCAACCCTATTTTGTATTTTATTTTGAGTTGATTAGTGACTCACTAAGTTGCTGAGGCTGGCTTTGAACTTTCGAACCTTGTGTCTCAGCCTCCCAAGCCACTGAGATTATAGGTATGCACCACCACACCCAGCTACAAATTATATCTTGATAGAGCTACCATTAAAAAAAAAAAAAAAAAAAAAAAAAGACTACTAAACAACCAAAAATATTATTATACGAATTGAAACATCAAAACTTAGTAACTGAGTTCCTTAGGAACAGACTTTGTTCAATATTAGAACTAATGGCATGAAGAAACAGAAAGAAACAAAAAGATAAGAGGCTCAGAATCAGACATTGCTATAGACTACTTCCTAGCCAGGTGAAGCTGAACATATTAAATTTCAAATCTTACGGACATGAAATTACAAACTGCTATTCTACAGAATTTGTATGAATGGTAAATCCAAGATCACAATTCCTGACAATAGTAGACATCTAATAAACATTTGATTAGTGAAGATATTACCTCTAGTGTTATTTCTTACTGCATTTGTGAACTAGTAGTACTTACTCTTTCAAAACAATACTGTAATGTATGACAAAAGATCAAGTTTAAAGTGAGGCTGATAAAAGAATCTAAAAATTCAAAACTGGAAAAACCATTATGTTCACATTTTACCAAAGAATAAAGGAGAGAGGGCCCAAGAAGGAACCATATTTTTCCCATTAGTCAGTCTGCCACTGACATGCACCTTCCTCATTGCTAGGAAGAACTATCAAGCACTGAACTATCAAACCTTATTTAGATTGAACTTGAGAGGCTCTAAAGTAATAGCTAGAATTAAAATATATTCTGAAGAAAAAAAAAAGCAAACTCAAACCATTACTGTCGGTTTGAATACACCACTCAAAATAAACAT
This sequence comes from Marmota flaviventris, assembly GCF_047511675.1. NCBI lineage: Eukaryota > Metazoa > Chordata > Mammalia > Rodentia > Sciuridae > Marmota > Marmota flaviventris. The sequence continues at coordinate 38,247,154 of NC_092501.1, read as the reverse complement.
ACCTTTATTGAGGTCAAGTTCTTCATCATCCTCCTCCTTCTTATGTTTCTCATCTGCACCATCAGTCTTTTCAGTTGATACCCACTGTATTTCTCCACTTGTTTCTTGCCATTCTCCACTCTTATCATGCTGAGTGGTGGGAGCATCTTTGATCAACTCATCTGTTTTACTTTCTGCCAATTGGGCTGCTCGTTCTCGCTCAAGGAAAAGCTGATAAAATTATTTTGAAAACCATTAAAAAGGTATCACTGATAATTATATACTCAATATTTTGCCTTAAATAAGGAGGTCTGGGCTGGGGATGTAGCTCACTAGGACACTGTTTGCCTAGCATGCCCAATGTCTTTGGTTCAGTCATCAGCATCACAATCAAAAACAAACAGAAAAAAAAAATAAGAAGAGGGTTTGATTGAGCTTAAGTAACAGATTTTGTTCTACAACCCATGGAAAGCCAAAATAACAAAATACTGCTGGGATTCATTTAAGTAATCTACTAATGACACAGGCACTGTTTGCAAGAATAAAAGTCTCCATAATGTTTTGTAATTGGATAACTTGAATTCAAACAAAAAAGAGGAAGAACCTTGAATAAAACTTCATAATATTAGGGCAGAAACAACATAACCTCTTACACAGGGAAAAACTTACTTGTATACTGTGTGTTCCCTATAGTCAAAAGGAAACATTAACTAAATTCCTTGCCTTCACTTACTTTATTTTCCCTATGCTGCTTCAGTACTGAACACACAGAAAGCATCTAATATACTTGCTGACATGATTTGGGAAATGGTCCAAGTTACTAATGAGAAACTACCTAAATATCAAATGCAAGCTGGCCTCCAAAAACTGCTAAGTATTCAGAAGAGGAGAACATAAACTTCAAAGAGAGCATGCATAAGACAATATCCTTGGGAAAAAAAAATTTTTTTTCAAAACTGGTCTAAGAATCCCTGGGTGTCCCTGAGACTCTATCAGGAAGTCTGAAAGGTCAAGACTGAATTCTTCATATAATAGTTACAGTTCAGCAAACTTCCTTCATTCTCTCTGAGTACACAAAGAAACTCTGTAGAATCTATATGCCATATGATTATACACCCTTGTTCTAGTGGTTAATATAATTTCCCCCAGATTTTCTTTATAAATTCAGTAAATTAAGATGGATATAGCACTTGAGAGTGTAAGAAAAAACCTGAGATGAAAAAATATCTGAAAAAGGAATGAAGAACTTCTAGTTATATCTCAGGTAAGGATCAAGTTATAGATTACTTCATGAAGAAGTGAACCATTATTAGTCCAAAGAAGGTGGATAATTAATAGTTAGCAAGACCTTTAGAAAAATTAAAAGGATGGCCCATTACTGTTTCTGGACTTATAGGACTTAAACTGCTGTGACAAGTATAAATCAAGGTGAAAGGAAGCATATGGTTGGTGATGGCTGAGTATCAATTTTAAATGTACATTCTCTGCCACAACAATTTCTAAGTCAGAAAATTACTACACACACTTAGGGAAAATATGGCTTCAGATTTAGTGTTACTTAATTCTGTAACAAAAGAAAACCAAAAAACCAAAACATTCAAAAGTGTATTGGTAGAGAATTGGTTAACTACTGAAGAGCACTGCACTCATTACAAAGGTTGAGATAAATATGTGTGCTGATATAAAAAAAATTTAACAAGTACAGGTAAAAAAAAGTGTGTATAGGAAGATTCTATTTACTTAGAAATTATTGCACATTTGACATAAAAACTAATTTCTCCAAACAGAGACAAAATTTACAAATGGTAACTTTTTTAGAAAATGGATAAATGCATTTTAACCTTTCTGAATGGAATTTTAAAAATATGTATAAATATGTATTTTTAAAATTAGTTGATGGATCAGTTTTTTTAAAGTAGCTGAGAGCAACTAGAAAGAAGGAAGTTCAGGTTAGTAACTAGAACTACCTAATTTGGAAATAACTGAATTAAGATCAGTGTTAATATAAAAGGTATGAATCTGAACATGAATTTTTCTACTACATCTTAGTCATTATCCCAAAGATATTACAATCTAAAAACAAAAACTTTGTGGATGCATTTAAAAAATGACAAACCCCAGCAGACAAAATAAAACCAGACAAAACACAGAATGATATCCTGATGATAAGTACAAAAGAGAAATACTGGGTTGGATGTATTAAACATTCCCAGATGAATCAGACACCAAAGAAAAATTTGAAGCTATCTCTAGAATAACTTGGGGTGTGGGATGGCTTCTGAAAATTAACTCCTCCGATGGAAGTGAAACAGATCAATCATCTATTTCTTGAAAAATAACTGCTGGGGACATTCATTATTCACTATTGGTTCCATTTGAACACAAGTTAACTTTTAAAGGCAGGAACCAGAATGACTGAGAAAACTGTGGTATAATCACAATCATATGGGGGGAATACTACTTAGTTATAAAGAGGAATAAACTATTGATATGTGCAACAACATGGATAGACCTCAAAAACATGTGCTTAGTGAAAAAAGTCAATCTCAAAAGGTTATACATACTAGAGGATTCCATTCATGTAATACTCTGAAAAAGGAAAAACTTGGAACTAGAGTAGAAGAGAACAGGTAGGTAGAAGATAGGAAGGGTAGGTAAGATGGATAGCACAAGGAAATTCTTCTGTGGTTCCTTAATGTAATGGTGGAGAATATAAATTTATACATGGAATAAATTAAACAGAAATAGATATTAAACACACAAATGAATGCAGGTTAAAAATGGTGACACTGAATAAGGTATGAAGACTAGTTATCAGTAATGTACCAATGTTAATATCTTGTTTTTGATACTGTGCTATAGTTATATGAGATGTCATCATTAGAAGAATCTGGGTAAAGGGTATGTAGGATTCTTGGTACTATATAATTTCCCAGGAGGCTAAAATTATTTCAAAATGTAAAGTTTTAAATCACAACAACAAATTACACTGCAACATCCCTAGCCATAACAAATTACAAAGGGAAGAAATGCTTCTTTTAGCAGAAAAATGTGTCAATAGGTTCTATAACTTAAGATACCAAATGTAACATAAATTAAGCATTAAATAAATCCCTAAATGATACTGATTATTAGTAATTAGTACTACTATTTATTTACTATTACAGTTATTGATAAGTAACATGACAATTTCTCACTGGTTTTATATACTTTTGTTCTAAATAACAAAGATAAATTTCAATGCCACTGAAGACTGAGTATTCTGTGTCCTTCAGGAAAAAAGCCTGTGGATGATGTTTTATCTGTGGTCAACACTCAATTATACATGATTGAGAACAATAAGATAAGATAATAGAAAATACTGCTTTAAGTGACTCAATGAAACTATCTCTTTTGATTATCTTCCATGCTCAGCCATTTGCCACTTTCCAGACCTACTATGGGTTTCCAGTTTTTTCTATGGTCCAGCGGGCCTAAGAGAGTCCTAGACATGGATAACTGAGGATACATTCAATGTTATCAATACTCCACTTGTAATTCCTAAAACAAATGTGCCTTGTCACTGGTTTTCTGCTATCAGTGTCTCTTTTTGCTAATAATCCTTAAAGAGTGATTAAAAGTTAAGAAAAGCCAGCAGAATGAAGTGGGAGTACATGCTAAACCAGTGTGCCTCTTACTGACCTATAGAGAAATCATACCACATTTTTAACTAGTTAAAAATCTGGTTTAAAATAAAGTTTCATCTTATAAATTATGAATATTTAAGCATTTGTCAGCTCTGAAAGATATTCCCTATACACAACAGCAAAGAGATAATTCAGGAGTTCTAAACCAAAAAAGGGGAAAAAAAGGGGTGGAGGGTTAAAAAGTTTAAATTGACAAAGGAACTGGATAGATACAACAAAACTGCAGATGTCAGTTTAAGTCATTGCTTACCTGTACTAAAGCCTGAACAGCATGAACTTGTCCAGCTATCCTTAAACTATCATCTCCTTCTCCACTACAGAAGGAAGAATCAAAAGAACAGGATGTTTCCATGTTGACAAGACAGTGCCGATTCCGAGCACTATACTCCACTAGATTAATCAGTAGACCCAAGCCCTACAAAAAATTTTAAAAGTGCATATTATCACAGTTGAGAACTTAAACATATACCACACACTTTTATCATAAATAAAAACTTAGTCATTGTTTTCTATCTACAAAAAAGCAAAAAAAAAAAAAAAAAAAAAAAGTAAGATATCAGTCTTCCCAAAGAATAATTCCTTGAGTTTTTAATCATCATTTTCAGCTTGTACACTTTTTTTTTTAATTGCCATGGTCTTTTCTAAGAAAAGGAAAATATATGAAGGCATTCATTGGAAATTAATTGAAACAACTCACAATGTATTAAAAAAATGATTCTTAAACCCAAACTCAGATAAAGTTTTCATCATCAACTAGATAAAAATACTCATGAAATGAAACAGTCATTTCAACTCACCAGTACTCGAATATCAAATCTCTGCTCCTGAGGTAGGTACTTTGGAACCTGAAGCACGCAGTTCATTGCTGTGCCTATAAGGCCATCCTGTTCTCCTGTTTTTGTGCTGCCCCACTCTGAAGAAGGAAACAGAAATAGGGAAAAGTGTTACTGATTCCTCCTGATGACACTAATAACTACATTTATTAAAATGAATATTAGAATTGCATGGCTATTTCTTTATTGAAATACACTGTTGATATTTCCAGGCCAACCCAAGTATTAACTCCTAAAAGTAGTTTTCACCTGCTGGAGTAAGTCAATTACATTATGAAAACTTTTAAATTCACTACATCAAGAAAAGAAGTAACTTGGGGGCTGGGGTTGTGGCTCGGTGGTAGAGAGCTCGCCTAGCACATTCAAGGCCCTGGGTTCGACCCCCAGCACCACATAAAAAATAAATAAATAAAATAAAATAAAGGTGTTTTATCCAACTACAACACATATACAAACAAACAAACAAATAAAAAAGAAAAGAAATAACAAAAGGTAACAATTTATTTTTTCTGTGTAATAACAAAATTTCAATGAGAAAATATTACTTACCATTATCATTAGTTAAGTTGAGCAACACCCCAATGATGGCCCTCATGCAGTCCTCCACTGCTTTGCCAACGTGGTTAGTTACATTTTGGTGAGGCGGAGGCTTACTATCAGCTACACATATACTGTTCTCAGCACGGTTATATTGCTGAATCAGTTCTTCACAATGCTGTAATGCTCTTAAGAGAAAATAAAATGTATGTCAAGATCATTGTATTGTCATGAGCAATGAATAAATAAAAATAAAAAAAGAAAGAAAATAAAATGTACACCATTATGGCAAAAACCATTATACACCAATTTTCTATCTACTTGGGCCTAAAAACTGGCAGATTATATTTTTCCTTCCTACTATGGAAGTTGTTTTAACTATTCAATCATATACCAAGAATGGGATGTTTCCTTTTATTTTGGAAAAAATTAATAATTAAAAAACCTAAATTTTCTAGTTAAGATAAGTATTAATTACTTAGAGAGTAAATAATTTTTTTAAAAAACTTGATATCATTTAAATTGACATATCTCCTGGCAGTAATAAAAAGATGAGCAATACCCAAGAATCCTCAAGCTTCTACCCAAAATAACCAGGAAATAAAATCCTTAAATAAGTCTAGTACTTCTAAATAAGGGCTTTACTTAAATCACTAATCCACTATTTTATTTTTTTTTAAAAGTCCAATAAAGAATCAAATTAGCTGTCAGGTGATTCTTTATGTATTATATACCATATAAAACCCTTAAGAGAAAATTCTACCATATTTAACTCATCCTTAGCTGCTGTTTGGAACATATGGAGGAAATTTGATAAGGCTCTTAATACGGCTAGGGATGTGGCTCAGTGGTCTAGTGCCCCTGAGTTCAATCCCTGGTATTCCTCCCACCACCCAAAAAAAGGTGTTCCTCATGATGTCTAACCCCAATTTGTTCTTCTGATGCTTGCAGATGCTGGCAGAATTACTCTGTTGTTGTTGGTAACTCAACTTTCTTAAGTAGTACTGAGCTAAACTGTGGTTATGAAAGGAGGGAAGAAACTATATATATACATTGTTGAATCTTTCCATGATATCCCTGCAATTATCCTGGTTCTATTGAAAAGCTCAAATGCCACATGAATGCTTTTTCACTAACACCGAATTCTGACCTCTACTGTCACTTATAAGACATTTGACCCAAATTTCCTAATCAAAATGAAAGAGCTGAAATCTGTCAAAGTAATACCTCCTTTCCAAGGAACTTGTGGAGGGTTAAGAAGTATACCCCACCACCACCCACCCCCGCAAGGGAGAATAACACATGGTTAACAACTGTAATGTATGTTGTTAAGGGTACTAAACGTAATATAAAATACATAAGAAAAAAAGGAAATAGAGGTGATTAGACATTTGAATTTGCTTCAAAATATTATAGAATAGGGAAAAATGAAGGTACAGATGGACACAACTGCTAATTATTAAAGTAATGTACACAAGAGTTTACCACATTTTGTCTACTTAATTTAAGTTTGAAATTCTCCAAAATAAAAAGAGGTTAAAACACAGACATATTGGAGTCAGACTGTAGTAGGTTTTCCTTTGATTCGGAAATTGGACATATATCCACAACAATAAGGAATTAGAGACTTGGAGTGTAAGATCATTTTTTCAAAGCAGAGACCTAGAGAAAGTTAACTCCCTGTGGTATTGTGCTGGCTAGGCTAAAGGCCAGAGAACTAGGGCACAGAGATAAACTAGGACAGAGATATCAAAAAGAGGCTGTTGTAATAAGATAGAACCAGGACTGGAGACATACATACACTTAGGTTAGAGCATTAGCCTAATTGTGATAAAGGTTGGGCAGGGAGAGTGTGGAATGAAGAAAGGGACATAAGAGAGATGGGGGAAAAGTATAACTGAAGAGCAGCAAAAGAGAGCGAGGAGAGTCTGCTTACAACAAAACTAAGGAATAGGTAGGCTTATAGCTCAGTGGTAGAGCATTTGCCTAGCATGTGTGAGGCACTGGGATAGATCCTAAGCATCACATAAAAACAAATAAATAAAGGTATTGTGTCCATCTATAGCAACAACGAAAACAAAGCAAAGCAAAACCCTGAGGACTAATAATACTTAGTGTTTACTATATGATGAAAACTGTTCTTTGCCTAAAAGATAGTTTAACCAATTCATTAGTATATATCATACATAATTTCAAAAGACTTTAAATGCACTTAAAATTATTTATACAAATATTTTTATATATACATTTGAAATATATGTGTGTGTATATATATATATATAAAATATATTACTAGATACATCAACTAATTTTATTGTACCAACCACCCTAGATAGATAATAGATACAACTATTACCCACACCTTTTAAAGAACCTGCACCAATTAAGTAACCTGTCTAAAGTTATACAGCAAATGTTATGAAGCTGGACTTCATACCCAGCAATTTTGGCTCCAGAATCTGTATTCCAAACTTTTGCTCTATAATGTATTCTGATTTACAGAAGTTAAAAGAATATTTTATGAAGGAAAGTAAGATGACCTTAATTCCTTTTGGTTAATCCAAGTTATTTTAAACAAATAACATGAGATTTTAGAAAAACTTACTTAGCTGATGAAATAATGAGTTGTGAATCTTTATATGCTATCAAGTAGCTCTGATTCTCTGGATTATGCACTGTTACCTAAAAGGGAAAAATATGAAATGATTTTGGCAACCCCCAACTTTCTCACTGATGCAAACAATACCACTCCTACATTGTACCATAAAAGATACAAAGATGAGGAAGAAAAGTCCATTGTCACCTAAGTAGGTTCCAGATTTAGAATAACAGCAACCAATTTATTATGAAATTTAGACATCACTATTTCAATTGCTCATTCATAATTAATGTATTCTTTACATTTATTGTAATAAAATGCCAACCACTTTGAATCAGAAATCTTCAGCTTATAAATCAACTAATGCTTTATAAAGTTCCTAAGTGGATTAATTTAGCATAGCTTATAATGAAGAAATGACATCTGTATATCTAATGTACCTGAAGCCCTCTAGAAGATAAAAGGGACAATTTTAATTTCCTCTGTGCCAGGAGCTCCTGTAGTTATTTTTAAAAGTACCTAACTAATTCAACCTTATAAACAAATTATGCATTCAGAAATTTATTGGCAGTAAAATTCTATTCTGTACTGGATTAGGTTTAGTCATTCATAACAGCCAAAGAACAAAATATACTTAACTGCAATTAAATACTGTCATCCACCAAAGCCAAATACTATAATTAAGTTGTGCCTACAATCTGACTTAAAAAAAAAAAAAAAAAAAAGCTTAAGAAATTGCTTATCAATTAAAATGAAACAAAAAACTTGCATACTCAAGGCCCTAAATTCAATCTTCAAAACCCAAAACCAAAACAATTTTTTTCTGTGTTTAACTGCTATTTTCTGCTTGAGCAAAATTCCACATTAAGAGTAGAATAAACTTTGGCACATGTTTTTAAAAAACCCTGCAGAGCTAGGCACAGTGGTACATGATTATGCTGCTAGTGGCTTGGGAGACTGAGGCAGGAGGATCACAAGTTCAAAGCCAGCCTCAGGAAAAGCAACTTAGTAACATGTTGTCTCAAAATAAAATATAGCCAGGCATGGTGGTGCACACCTGTAATCCCAGCAGCCATAGGCTGAGGCAGGAGGATCAAGAACTCAAAGCCAGCCTTAGAAAAAGCGAGGCGCTAAGCAACTCAGTAGTTGTCTCTAAATACAATAGGGCTGGGAATGTGGCTCAGTAGTTGAGTGCTCAGAGTTCAATCCCTGGTACCCCTCACCCCCAAATAATAATAAAATATAAAAAGTACCAGGGATGTGGCCCAGTGGTTAAGAACCCCCGGATTCAACCCCTGGTACAGAAACAAATAAACTAAAAACCCTGTATGTAAGGCTTTATTTGGAGCAATGATACATGTATTCTTTTTAATAATAAACTGCTCAATTAAATGTTCATTAAGAATTGGTTGCTCGAAGAATATACTAATGTTAACTTGGATTAACAAATGTAAAACTCTAGGAGGTATATAAAATACTTGGCAGTTACATACAAACACACATATGCACATGCATCCAAACACAATTGAGTAATGTTGGAACTGGAGCTCAGTGGCAGAGCACTTGCCTAGCATTGTGAGGCACTGGGTTTGATCCTTAGCACCACATAAAAAACTAAACAAATAAAGGCGTGCTGTTGATCTACAACTATTAAAATTAAAAGACTGAGTAATAGCCAGAGAGCAGTGGGGCTGGGGATGTGGCTCAAGCCTGGCATACGTGCAGCCCGGGTTCAATCCTCAGCACCACATACAAAAAGATGTTGTGTCCGCCGAAAACTGAAAAATAAATATTAAAAATTCTCTCTCTCTCTAAAAAGAAAAAAAAAAAGCCAGAGAGCAGTGATGCAACCTTGTAATCCCAGCTACCCAGGAGGCTACGGCAGGATGATTTCAAATTCAAGTTGAATTTGGGCAACTTAGGAAGTCGATCTAAAAATAAAATAAAAAGGGCTGGGATATACCCCAGTGGTAGAGCACTTACCACCTATAATATGTGAGGCCTGGATTCAAACCCCAGTATAGTAACGCAGGGAGATGGGGGATAGTGAATAATTTTCCCAAATAGTTAACCATACTTACACTTTCTAAAACTCGTAAACATCTCTCTGCTCCCCATAATGAAGCTACTAGTTTCTCTTCATCCTCATCTTTACTTAAATGATCCACACATTCTTTTACTAGATTAAAGAAAAAAGAATATGTTAATACTTCTTATCATCTCAATACTTACCCTTAGCTAAGACTAAAAGTCATCTGTTACATGCTATGAATATGCTGGAACCTATGAGAACATTGTTTATTCTGTTTGAGTTATGAGATTTTTAAATGTATGATAACTCTTATTATTTCCACAAACCCTTAATATCAAAGTACTGCTGGTCTCTGCTTCAAAAGTTAGATTTTTCAAGATAGTACTAAAAGAACAGACCTTTTACAATTAACAAAGTAATTTTTAAGTATATAAGTAGAATAGTTTCTTCAGACTTTAAATAATACATAAAAACATTATGCATGTAATATCCATACCTTTATCTACAATATGATCCAGACCACCCAAAAGCCGGAGTTCTTCTTTAAACCAGTCTCCTGCTCGTTTAGAAGTAAGGGACAGCAATGTCTCCATAGCTAAATGCCCAGTCTAAAAATCAGAAGCACCATTATTGAATACAGACTCTTAACAATAATTCTGAGGCAGAATTTTAGAAACTGTTTTCCTTTACAAAATTCACTGTATGCTACCAACACACAAAGTTTGCTTACTTTTTAATAGAATACTAAGTGCTTTTATATCTAAGGGCTTTTTATAAGTAAAGTCGGACCAACTTTTATTAGAATATTCTACACTGAAGAAATATTTTTAACTACATGACTTATCTTTATAGGGGGGAAAAAGTAGTTTATTTTTTGTCAGTTCAATGTAATATATATTGCTATTATATTTCTATAGTACCGAGGATCAAGTGTAGGACTGTGGACTCAAAGTAGTACTTACACATATACATTTAATCATAAATCAATATATTAATTTACCACAAAGGATATAACAAATAACCACTTTCCAAAGCAAATTATAGGAATGCCACTTAAACACTTTAAACAATCTAACGGTAGAAAATGGTAATTTGAACCCTATGTTCACCCAAGTGCTGCAGACTGACCAGACTTAAATTTTTATACTGCAAGGCCGCATGTGTCCACCATGAGAAAATATACTCTGGAAATAACTGATGCTTCAGGACCACAGGCAGAAGAAGCATAAAAGGTAAGAGCCATACATACAGCCTTGATAGTGTTTTTTTTTTCTCTCTCTGTATTTGACTTTAACTATTGTTTTTCTTTTTTAAAGCATGTAGTAACTTCCAAACAAAGAGCAATCTGGTTCTTGATGTAATAAAGGAACTTTAGCATAACAGAAGAAATGCTTTAATTAGCAAAGACTAAAAACACCTGGTTTTCTTTCCACAGCTTCTGCCCTTCAAAAGATGCAAATTTACAACCTGGCCTAAATTATATTTGGAACTGAATATAAATTAGATATTTACAAATACCAACAAAAGATCTTAGCAGTGAAAATCTTGTATTACAAAATTAGAAGAGGGATCTAGAATACTTTATTATCTAGTTTTTATAAAAAAACAAAATTGTTGTTCAAGGTGACAAATGCAGAACGAGAATCCAATACCACAAAAACAGATTCACTTGTTCCCAGGTCTCATCCTAATAACCTCAAAGAATAATTTAATAACCAAATTTAATTGGTCAGTTCATGAGTCATAGGAGTGAAACTAAAGCCCAATGAGGCATTCTTTCTTTAGCAAAAAAGGATATAATTTAATATTAAAGAAAACTTTCTTACTTTACCACTGAGCTACATCCCCAGCAACCCCCCACCCTCTAATTTTTATTTTGAGACAGGGTCTCACTAAGCTGCTGAGCCTGGCCTGAAACTTGCAATCCTCCTACCTCAGCTTCTAAGTCACTGGGATCATAGGCGAGTGTCACCGTGCTTGTCATTAATGATATATTTCAAGGAAGAATTGAAGCAATTTATGTAACAAACAAAACTAATGTGTAGGGGACAGTTTTTGAGCAAAACCACTTATCTACTATACAATTTTAAGACAAACATAATAGTAAAGAATAGCTGGCACTGGGGGGATAAAAGAAGTATCCTAAAATTAGCCACGATGCTTTGGTTTAACCTTGCAAGTCAAGTAATTAATACATAGTAGGGCAATTTTTATACTCATATTTCATCCTAATAAACTCAATGAAACATGGCACAAATTCATTGAATAAGTTTATCATCATGTTAATAGTGAATACCTAAACTGAGCCTTAAGGTTGAACAATACAGAAAACATGAATAAACAAACAAATAAAAGCACATTCAATCATGCAGCAAATAAAAATTACAGGCACAAATTTACTCTCTGATAACTTCAAAAAATTAGTAGATGTTGTAAAAAATGTTATGCATAAATAAAAATTACAAATAAGTTTTAAAGGTAGTATATAGAGAGTATGATAATGTGGAAGAATCATTGATGTGCCATCGGAGCACAAGACCTATTTTTCCAATTCTAGTATGTGAAGAGTACTGAATGTATGCTAGTTTTGCACATTACCACTTAAAGTTAGTTTGCTCTCCTCCTACCCCACCCCCTTTGCCAGAATCCATTACCAATTCTACCTTAACTAAATAGAGTTAAATGTCAAATGGTGCAGTATTCAGTTGAGTAGGCAATAAGTGAAAATGTTTTACACTTGAAAGACAGGTTATATAATGAACAAATCTTGTGGTAGTGCCTGCCTGCAATCCCAGACACTCAGGAGGCTGAGTCAAAGAGGATTCCAAGTTCAAGGTCAGCATCAGCAACCTTACTGAGACCCTGCCTCAAAAAAAAAAAATAAAAAGGGCTGGGAATGTAGTTCAGCCATAACGTATCCCTAGGTTCAATTCCCAGTATCCAAAAAAAAAAAAAAAAAAGGCAAGAACCTAGCAATCTTCCTTATAAGACTTCAGAGCTCTTCAAGGTTCCTTAAAGCATTTAATGAGACACTGTGAAATAAACAGTTGCTTCCTACTGAAAAATGGCTCTTGTAAATCCTCTGAAATTTTATTCATGAAATTCAGAATAAAAATTCAAACTGCTAATAACCTAAAGCAGGAGGAAGGATGAAAGATGAAGGGAAAACATGAGAAAAGGATTAGACAAAATGTATTTATTGGCAAAGAAACAAAAACAAAAAACAAAAACCCTACACATAGATGAGCTAGTTTCAAAATTTCAGAGAGGAAGTGCTTAAATTTGGCAAGCTGTAAATCAAGGTTAGAACGGTTAAATTATTAGTTCAAAGCCACAAAGTCATCCTTACTTTATAATGAAAGAAAGGAAAAAAACCCACCGTTATATTTTCTAGATCAAGATGCTTATTGTGTACAGTTTCACACAGTCTTCGGATTTTTTCTTTAATTTTGTTCATGTCTTTTTCATTCAGTAGCTTAGCTGATGAAGCATCTTGTTCCAGTTCCAAAAGTCGAATCATTAGATCTAGGCTTGCTCTATCAAGATCCATGTTTAAACGATCTCTACTTAATATGTACATGAGGGCAGCTGTGCAGAGAGATAGATTCTTCAACAGATGGAAAAAAAAAAAAAGAATAAGGAAAAAAAAAAAAACAATTACCAACAAACTCATTTAAGAAATAAGACTGTTATTGCCATTTATTTAAAAGTTAAAAAGTGGACCGGGGATATAGCACGATTGGTGGAGTATTTGCCTTGCATGCACAAGGCCCTGGGTTCAATCAAATAGATAGATAGATTAAAATGTACCAGGGTGCCACCAGCCTGCAAAGCCAGCTATTTGGGAGGCTGAAGCAGGAAAACTTGCAACTTTAAGCCTCAACTTAACAAGTAATTAAAAAGGGGTTGGGGATGAAGCTCAGTGGTAGAGTACCCCTGGGTTTAATTCCCCGTATGACCAAAAACAAGTTTAGTAAGCCTAAAACTCATTGTTCATTGTTTTAGAAACTTTGAAAATGTCTGATTCAGTGGTATCCCTAAAATTCTAGGGAAGCATTAAATAAAGTAAATAAATTTAGAAAACACTGTTTCTTAAAATATTCCTCTTGATGGATGTTCCCTATGTAAATGTTCCCAAACTGAAAGAATATATGTTGAATTACAGATTTCTTTGGCCATTTTCTGCTAAATAAAAAGTTTAATAACAGTTTTTTAGACATATACACATATATGTAAAACCTATTACAATATATCTTTTTATTCTCTATATAGACAGTCAAAATTTTAGTTCAAAATTGGTATATAATCATGTTTCCAAAACTTAGCATACCTTTTCCCTGCAAAACACACACAGATCAGTTTGCATCAATGTACATTAACTTATAATGCTGAAATAAACATTTACAGTAGGTGCCACAATCTACAAATATTCAAGATGACATATTTTAGAATAACGTATAGAAATACAATACAGTCAGCATTTGGTATTTATATCCAAATTCAACCAACCACGGAGCCAAAAATATCAGAAGGGGGAAAAAAAAATCCAAGTGTACTGAATACCTACCTACGACCCCTTTTCCTTATTATTGTTCCCTAAATAGTAGAATTTACATTGTATCACGTATTTTAAATAATCTAGAGATGATTTAAAGCATAAAGGAGGATGTGCATAAGTTACATGCAAATACCACACAATTTTATATACCGGACCTAAGGATTTTGGTATCTGTGGAGGTCCTGGAACCAATTTCCCACAGATATCAAGGGATGACTATGTAACAAAATGCCTTATACTTGAGATATTCTGATATTTGAGATATTCTCTATTATTTCAATGTATAGAAACAAAATTTACTATCTGAAGATTTAAACTTTTTGAACTAGTTAATATTCCAGGCTAAAAAATAATCAAAAAATAAAAATAAAAAGATTAAAATTTGAAACTCCCAAAGTAGAGAAACTTAAGACATTTAATTATGCAAGTGATGAAATGTTTAAATCAATTAAATTATTTGCAAAAATTAAGATGCCAAGTAAAGGCCTCAAGGAATCCACTGATCCTAACTAAACACAGTAACATTTCAGAGTCCATTCTTCTTCTCCTTTTTAATCTTTTTTTTTTAGTTGTTGATGGTACTTTATTTTATTTGCTTATTTATATGTGGTGCAAGTGTACAAGGCAAGTGCTCTACCGCTGAGCTACAACTCCAGCCCCTCAGAGTCCATTCTTAAACACAACAAAGCAAACTACTTCTTAATTTTCATCTCTTCTCCCTTCTTATCTTCTGTGCTACAAACTGGTAACAGAGTTATTTATGCCTACTCAAGGTTAAGCACATAACTTTTGGTCTCAGAAGACTCAGACTGTGTCACCCAATCTGTAGTAGGGACATAATGTCCTTGAAAAAAAATATAATAAGGCAATCAATCTTAAAATACCACTATTGATAATGATTAGCAATGAAGATTATTCTGTTCCATTTCTGAACATTAAAACTGATATTAGTACTTATGCTTTACTATTAAGAAAAAGCATCAAAGACAATAAAGTGAAGAATTTAATCCCTTCAACAATTCAGCTATCTTTCAGATTCAACACTGGACAAAATATTTAAAAATTAGGTTCTATTTCAGAACTTTTTTATTCATACTATTAATATCAAACTACATTAGAAGATTTTTCACAGTAGTCCTTAGTAGAGGAAATCATGCTTACAGAATTAAATAACCAGTATGGAATATTAGCTATTATAAGTAAGTAAAATTTTAGCATAAACTGATGAATCAAGGAAAAAAAATAGGGGGCTGGGGATGTGGCTCAAGCGGTGGTAACACGCTCGCCTGTCATGCGTGTGGCCCGGGTTCGATCCTCAGCACCACATACAAACAAAGATGTTGTGTCCGCTGAAAACTAAAAAATAAATATTAAAATTCTCTCTCTCTCTCTTAAAAAAAAAGGAAGAAAGAAAAAAAAATACTGGGCTGAAGTTGTGGCTCAGCAGTAGAGCGTGCATCTAGCATGCGCAAGGCCGTAGGTTCGATCTTCAGCACCACATAAAAATAAGTAAATAAAATTAAAAAAAAAAAAAAAATACTGCCATGAGGAAGAACATAATCAAGTGAAATGTTAAACAAAAAGTTACAACATTAAATTCTACATGTTCGGCAAATAAAATGAACCTAAGTATAATTAGGATATATTTATAAGAATATTCAGTGAGGGTATTTTTTATAGTCCAACAGACCAAAATTTCTCAATAATGTTTCCCAATCTCAGAAACTTAAAATACCTGATGGTGCTGGGAATCATCCAAAGTTTTAAAGACCATGGCGACCATTCCATGTGCTCTCAGGTGCATTCGAAAACTGGGCATGGCACATTTAGTAGCCAAGCTAATAACACTAGAAGAAAATAGACAATGTTCAGAAAAGTGAAAAGAGCTATATTAGTTTTTGTTTGCATAATGTCAAAACAAGGGAGGAAAAAAAAGGAGGAATCAGAATCAAAGTTTTGCCCATATGAATTCTAATATAAAAACCATAAGCAAGGTTGGAGGTGGTGAGAATATCTGCCTAGCACGCTACAGGTCCTGGGTTCAATGACTAGCACCAAAAAACCCCAACAACAACAACAAAAAACCCTAAAACCCATGGGCAAAATCAAATTATTAATATACTGATGCTTAGTATATGATTGGGTATAGTTATTTTTAAAACAATGACTGTCTTTATTCCTTACATTACTACTATCATAAAAAGCATGAAGACCCAGCTACATTTCATAAAGCTTCTGATATGAAAACTATAAATAATTACACTTGATTGGATATACTCCAACTGACCAGATAATTCAACCAAACCATGACATTTGATCAATTATACTATGCAAAAGATGATTCATATCACAGGATACTTAAGTTCTCACCTAATTCATTACTTGATGCTTGAAACTGAGATGGCAGGAAAAAAAAACTTTCGTACACTATTTTTTTAAGCATCTAGAAATTACACTTATACTGTGCTAAAAAGACTGATCACCGGGGCTGGGGATGCGGCTCAAGAGGTAGTGCGCTCACCTGGCATGCATGAGGCACTGGGTTAGATCCTCAGCACCACATAAAAATAAGATATTGTGTCCACCCAAAACTAAAAAATAAATTAAAAAAAAAAAAAAAAAAGACTGATCACCCAGTTTTCTCTATATTATATATAACCAGATTCTTTATAAGAAACTGATCACATTTTAATACATTGTTGGCTATACACGATGAAAAAATGTCTGGCTTTTTCTGGCAATACCCAGGTGAAAAAATTTAGTAAAATATAACATGCACATAGTTATAAGATCTTACCTAAGGCAACGTGTGTTTAGAGGCTGAGTGCTCTTTAAGCCACTTAACAAGTACTCAATATCATCAGTGAATTCTTGATTTTCACCAAATTCCACCACATCATTGAAGTGCTTCACGTGCTGAACAACAGTATATAACTGCCAAGAAAAAAAAATAAGTCCACCTCTTTTGTAACTAAGAACTAGCATACTTGCATCTACAGGTCCACTGTATTTCATA
The DNA here is from genome assembly GCF_047511675.1 of Marmota flaviventris. Classification (NCBI taxonomy): domain Eukaryota; kingdom Metazoa; phylum Chordata; class Mammalia; order Rodentia; family Sciuridae; genus Marmota; species Marmota flaviventris. Next base: position 38,229,914 of record NC_092501.1, on the reverse strand, counting down.
TCAAAGTATATACATCAGTTTGTTAGATGGCAACAAAAAATATTTTTTAAAACACTGGTGTTGTAGGACAAGATAATTTTGTGGTTCAAACTGCTGCTATCAGGGTACTGATATTTGTTCAAGACATTAAAATGCTAAATGTTACATACAAAAATCTATCCACGTGCAGTAAAACTGTATTTGGCTGCTTACTTCTTTGTCTTCTTTTCTGCATTTCAGTGCAGTAACTATATCTTGGTAGGGCTGAGTAGGTATTGTCACAGTTTTTATCACTTTGAGTGGTGGTGCAGGAGCCTTAAAAACTCCATCATCTTTTTGATTTGGTTCCTTTGAAGACAGCCTCACCTATTAATAAAGTTGTATTCAATTAGTTGGTCTAAGTAAATATACTTTTAAAAAGTAACATCTTGTCTATCTGACAAATTCAGTTTTTAAAAAATAAGAGTTTTTTAAAAAGGGGGAGGAAGGGAGGCTTCTAAAAGGTCCTAAGAGATACTTTAAATTCCATGCACTACTAGGTAAGACTTGATTTACACACAAAAGAACCACTCAGAAATTGCTTCTGGTCTTTTAAATCTTTTAACCTTTAAATATAACTTGTTATTTGTCTCCAGGACCATTCAAAGAATTAAGAACCACAATTGCATGCATAAATAGCATTGATAAGCAGCTAGGGATGGGATGGAAAAAACAAAACAGACCAAAGAATCCTGGAAATATAGGAAGCTGAAGTAGTTTAGAGTAGAAATAAACAGCTATCAATAACATAGCATACATCAACATGGTAGATAATTATTAGTACACATAATGATGAGTTTATACTATCAAAAGGAATTTTGATATAATCAACTTAAAGAAAGGAAAAGTATGCAATGAGTTTTAGAAATATCGCTATTCCTTAAACTGGGGATAAGGCTCAGTGGTCGAGTGTTTCCCTACCATACACAAGGCCATAGGTTCACTCCTCAGCATCAAAAAACAAACAAACAACACCCCCCAAAAATATTCTTTATCCTCAATATTGTTGTTGTTTTTTATAAAGAAGTCATTCCTTGACAATAGCTTTAGATGACTAAAACCTTAGTTGTTAACCTGGTAGTTTCAATGTCTGATATTCTGAAGCAAACGTTTCAATAATAATCTTTCTTCAATTCAGTTTTTGAATTGAAAAGAAATGCTAGATGGAGTACAGAAGGGTTTCCCCTCTGAAAAGTAAATTAAGAAGAGAAAGCCACTTTGATATCCATGTAGAATATAATTGACAGAATAGCTGTTAGTGGTCAATACAAATTTCAAATAAGGAAAATATGTTCCTAAATACTAATTCCTATAAATTTTTAAAAATGTGGGTCATAAGTAAAAAGATCCTTATCTTTTAAGGCTTTCATTTATGACCTATAAGGCATAAGTATTCTACTACTCTACCCACAATCCTTACTTTTCTCAATTATTTAAATTGAAGCTACTAAATTTCAGTGAGGGAGATCAAAATACACTGATAAATAGAAAAGTCAAAGACTTACACATTATGAATATAAGACAGTAACTGCTTAAGATAGGAATGTACAACTTTAATATTAAAGAACACAAAATAAAAAACTTTGGTACACTTACTGTGACACTCTGAGGTTTTACTGCTGGTGGCCCAGGTAGTTCTTCTGAGTCTGGATGGTTCCAATGTCTAGCATTGTATACAGCTTTTGTAGGTGACTAGAGAAATAAGAAAAAAGATTAACTGCCTCCATTTTACTTTGCATCCTTATGAATAAACATATATCCCAGAGGAGGAAAGATGAGTGCTATTGCTATTAGGCTCCCATTTGTATGGCAGACATACTCACTGTGGTATTTGGTCATAAAACTGGGCAGCTGGTGCGCTGTGCAAATATACCCAAAAGGTGGCACTTGAGTGTGAACCTCTTGCCATGCTTGTATTAACTTAATTCAATAATATTTAGTTCAATATCTGGCAAATTTTATTCCTCACACTATATGTTCAATCTTCCAAAAATAAGAACCAAACAGCTTATTAGAGGCAATACAGGTCCATACCCATTTCCATGAAATGATTGAGCCCAGCTGTGTACATCATTTGAAGTTTTCAAATTTCATAAAGGTAAAATATGGGACATATACCTTACAAGAAACAGTGGAGGTTTAAAGGAGTACCATGTAATAATATTCATGAATTCTGCAGCAAAATGTTTTAAGTGTTCACACTAAAATCAGATAAAGATGTGAATTGCCTTGCATTAATTCAGGTTACTCTGTTGTCAAATCAATTTATTAAAGCTTATAAAAAAAACTGTTTTGAAACTCTAAATTTCAAGAATTAAGAATAACTAAATCTATAAAAAGCAATCCATAGGATTAAATCTGCATAAAAGGAAAAAAAAAACCTTTCAAAAGAAAACTGATTAAACAAAGACCGACAACAAAAAAAGCCCTCAGCATACATCCAAAGGATTTAAAATCAGCATACTACAGCGATGCAGCCACATCAATGTTTACAGCAGCACAAATCACAACAACTAAGCTAAGGAGCCAACCTAGGTGCCCTTCAACAGATGAAAAGATAAAGCAATTGTGATATATATATGTAAAATGGAATATTACTCAGCCATAAAGAATGACTTTATGGCATTTGCAAGTAAATGGATGGATCTGGAGATTATTGTGCTAAGTGAAATTAAGCCAATCCCCCAAACCAAAGGTTGAAACCCCCTCCCCCCCATGGGGAGTAGTTCAGTAGATTAGACAAAGGGGAATGAAAAGGGAGAGGGGACAGAAATAGGAAAGACAGTAGAATGAACATAATATAAATTTTCCTATGTACATATATGAAAATACTTAAGTGAATCCTACCATCATGTACACCCACAAGAATGGGGTCCCAATTAGAATTAAGATATTACATGTTTGTGTAATTATATAATAATGGATTCTATTGTCATTATAAATAAAAAGAACCAGCAAAAAAAGTAACAACTCATCTTTTCTGTCCTTTACGAAAGTGAAATTATCTCTTTTAAATTTGAAATAAATTTGATTTTACAGATTTTCTGTTCATATTTTAAGTACTATACATAAAAAATAAGAGAAAAAAAGGGAAAGAATACTTCAAGACTGATGAAAAATCTTCATTCTCATTATTCATATATACCAAGTTTACATAAACTGGTGATTCATTAGTAGTCTAAAAAATTTAAGCACTCATACAATGACTTGATCAGGTCTTCCAATGCACAAAGGCACAGATATAGACAAAAGATTTAAAAACCTAGCTCTTTATTACTTTTTATACTCCTCTTAAACATCACCTATATTAGATCCTTGATTTGAGCAAATTCTAATACCCCCAGTCCAGTCAGAGCTCAGGCTTTTGTTAAGAATAGGTATCATACGCTGGGGTTGTAACTCAGTGACAGAATGCTTGCTTAGCATGTGCAAGGCCCTGGCTTCTATCCCTAGCACACACTCTCACCACCACAAAAAGAAAAAAGAACAGGTGTCTCAAAACTAAATAATTTTCTTTCCTTCTAGAAAGTATTGACTCTAGATAATGATCTTTTAGTTAATAAAAAGGTTGTCTAGTTCCACATATAACAAAATTAGCACAGCAGCTCATGGTTCTAAATTAAAAAACAAGAAGAGTATACTAAACAATAGATGCCATGTTAAGTATTAAATATCACTGTTAATTGTTATGTTGCACCATGCAGTGTGACACATAAGAAAACTAAGAAGTGGTCTATCCACCTCACAGGGACTGGGATCAACAAATGGGAAACCTGACATAAAAACACTGTTAACAAATGTTATTACAAAGAACAGCAGACTGGCGGAACACTATTCTAGTCATCTCAAAAGCCCCTGAGGCACAACAGCATGCAGAAAAACTGAATATCATATATATTAAAAGGTCATATTAAATTGATTTTTTGTTTACTCTGTTCAACAATCAATTTGATAAAAACTATTATATTTAAAAAGTTTTTGGTGATATTTTGCCATTTTAATGTTAATGAGTAATTCTAAGAAAAACAGATTCACTTAGAACTTTTCCTTCAGTTCCACTTTAAAGTCTACAAAGTTACAGGGCTTATTATGGAGAAGGAGAGCTAATGAAGATCTACCTAAAAATTAAATAACATCCGATATGTAGAGCAGGTGCACACACAAGGGGGAGAAGAGTTAAAAACAGGAAAGGAGAAAAAGAAGGCACAATCACTCACTCTAAGCTCCTCACTTGATTATAAAATGATACAAGGGCTGGACATGGTGGCACACACCTTCAATCCTTGTGTCTCAGGTTGAGTCAGGAGGATGAACAGTTCATGACTAGCCTTGGAATTTAAAGAGACTCCTCTCAAAATAGAAAATAAAAGGAGGAGGGGGGTGGGTTGGAGATACAGCTCAGTGGTAAAGTGCTGCTAGGTTCAATCCCCACAACAAAAATACATAAGTAAATAAAATGACACAAGAATTCTACATTCTCCTAAGTGAACTATGTAAGCTATACAACACTGATGTCACGTTCTAACTTCATTCAAAGTGAAGTTTTCATTTATTTCAAAAGTATTTGAAAATACCGAACAGCAATTAAATTTCATGGAAAATCAAAATCATCTATATTGAAATAGAAGAATAAAAGGTAAATAGGAAACACAAAGAACAAGGAGAATGTAATTTTAATCTGAAAACCTTGCTAAAAAGTTCCTTGAATCTTCACACAAAGATGTATGCCTCCTAGGCCTACTGTTCCCTAAGCCACTTTTTCCTCAGGCCTGTCATTTCCAAAATTTCCCGAAATCTAAAAATCTTTACTCACAATCTTAAGTAACTGGAAATTCAGCCATGTAAGAAAAATGGCCTGTGCACTGTTAATTAGCCCCCTAATAATATGTATTTTTAGAATAGATGAGCAAAACCTACAACATAGGATACTTTCTCAATGTCATCTATTATCAGATAATGGAGAAAAAAATCAACTTAAGGGTCCTGAGGAACAGTCAGACCACCATAAGCCCTCTCACTACCACCAGACTGATGATATTCCCACATCTTTTCACACCCCCTCTCAGTTTCCCTTAAAACAAGCCCGAGACTTCAAAAGGTATGCTTCATTCTCAATCTGCTTTCTCCTGTGAATGTGTACTTCTTGCTTTTCTAAATTAATTTCTACTTGTGTCTTATACCTGACACATCTAGAAATTCTTTCTTTACTTCTGTCCTAAGTTGATTTCATTTCTACTTGATGTAATATCTAGATGTTATTTAATTTTTAGATAGATGTATCCACAGCGGTTCCCCTCCCCCATAATAAGACCTATAACTTCATAAGACCTTGAAATAAAACCCAAGGTCTCATTCTCCAGAACCTCCCTGGATCACCTCTGGTGACTACCATTTTAAATCTAGCTAAGGTAGCATACTCCTATAGTCCCATAAACTCTGGAGACTGTGGCAAGAGGATCACAAGTTCAAAGCCAACCTGAAGAACTTCACAAGACCTTGTCTAAAAATAATTTTTTAAAAAGAGAGCTAGAGATGTGGCTCAGTGCTTAAGAACCCCTGGGTTCCATTCCTCAAAAATCTAGCTAAGCTTTAACTGGGTCATTCTGAGTACATCAACAGGTATATTTGTCTTTAATCTTATTGATTTTATTTTGGTTTAAAAAGCAGATAAATAGATAATCCAGATTCCTTGACCTTTCTTTTTGTTACAAGAATTTGTGACTTGTTTGCTCTGCAAGCTAATGACAACATCGGGAATAACAACAACAACAACAACAAAAAACCCTTTTAAATACTCTTTAACATTCTAAAGATTTCAAACATTTTAGCACATTTCAAGTACTAGTTATCTTAAACATCCTATATCCTCTATTGTTCAGTTGTCCAGGGGCACAACAAAAAAAAGATGAATTTCAAATGTAATCCTCCATTAAAATCTAGCTAAGGTGGCACTTATCTATAGGAGATAATCTGTTTCTATGAAAACAATGGATAAAAACTGATTCTTACAATTACAGTAGTACCAAGACAGTCAAAATAGTGATAAACAGATTGGCTTGTTGAATTACAATCATAAACCAGAAGAAAGAAGAGTTCCTTTCTGAAAATCTAAGGAGAAATGACAATATTATGCTATTCTCAATTGAACTGGATCCTAAAGGGGAAAAAATTTGGCTGTTTTTAAGTCATATTAGTTTTTTGTAAAAAAAAAAAAAAAAAAAACAGAACAAGACTATGTACTAAGTGAGGACAAAAGATTTCATGAAAACAGCAATGCACTCTCATTAGTAATTCAACCAGCATGAAGTACAACTAAAAAACTCTATACAGTGCTGAAATGTATAACTGTGTGTGTATACGACGTTTTAGTGCCAATTCAAAAATGGGGAAGGAAAGGGGAAAAAAAAAATCAATCTGGAGCTTTTTTTTTCCCCTTTAGAAAATTTTCAAGATGGGTGGCAAAAGCAGTAGAATAATGAAGAAGAAAGTGTTACAAAGATTATTTTTTAGCTCTATAATCTCAAATTATCCTAAACTAAGGGAAAAAGATATTCAAAGCATTAAATTACTTAAGGGAAAACTACAAAAATCCCTAAATAAAACCTACTATGTCTATTTTAGTAACTACACTCTGTAAAATGTAATACAGAAGACTGTGTGAAGAATTTACAGCTAAAGGGAAAGAAGGGAAATAAGAGACATCTGGCTATTAGTATATAAAAAAAAAAAAAATGAAACGGAAGAATGGAAAACAATAAAGTCCATTCCCTCCAAGGGGTGGATAATAGGCTGGAACAGATCTTGGATGAAGTCACTCTTCACTGAACTCAGCTTTTTGTATAGTTCTGACTTTTGGAACCGTGTTAATCTCTATATATTCAACCCAAAATAAATTAGATCAATAAGAATAGAAGGAAAAAAACTCAATGTGCTCCTGTTGCCCACCACAAAGAAGAGAGAAGGAAACAAAGAATCTTTTGAAGATGGGATGATATTGTAGGTATCTGTGTGAAGTCATTACTTCTAGAATAGACATGTACATATGCATCAATCTACTACATGCCTATGTGTATATTTATATGTATGTAAATGTATATGCATATGCATGCATGTTCTTTATCTCGGTTTGCTAAAAAGGCCAAGAAGCAACAAGCACTCCCACTGCCATACCACCATAATCTTCATCTGTAATACCATTCATCTCCAACTAGAAGGAATAAGTACCCATCAGAAAATAGGCCCGATTCCAGGAGTTGAGCAGGTACAGAATAAATATGGAATATCATGTTATGCCAGAAAGCAAGGAATGACAGGGACTTAAAAAGGCTCCCCCAGGCCAATCAGGGTAAATTTAGCTCCAAAATAAATACTGTATAAATTATGAGCTATTCAGGAAAAAGAGGGATTCATTAAAGAAGTAAAATTCACAGAAACAGAGTCGAAAGGTGTTTGCCAGTGGCTAGGGAATGGGACTTTGGTACAAGGGTAGAAACTTTCAGCTGATCCAGTTCTAGATGTCTAAGTATGATGACTACAGTTAATAAGCATAGAAATTTGCTAAAAGGCCAGATGTTGTGGCTTACGCTTGTAATCCCAGCCTTTCGGGAGGCTGAGGCAGGAGGATCACAAGTTCAAAGCCAGCCTCAGCAAAAGTGAGGTGCTAAGCAACTCAGTGAGACCCTGTCTCTAAACAGACTACAAAATAGGGCTGGGGATGTGGCTCAGTGGTCGAGTGCCCGAGTTCAATCCCCAGGACAAAAAAAAAATTTGCTATGAGATCTTAAGCATCTTAACCAAGAATACACGTCCACATAAAATGGCAACTATGTGAAATGATGGATATGTTAATCACCTTGATGCTGGTAATGTATATTTACATCAAAACACACATTGTATACTACATTTGTATGTATACTATATACAAATACAGATATACTACACACATATACACTTTTTGTCTAGTTTAATCTCAATCAAATCAGGAGGAAATAAATGAGCTCATACTGACAAAAGAAACAGATAAATAGTGTATCCTCATGCTTACAGAACTTCAAAGGACTTTGGAATGTGAAGGGAGTACATGATTTGGATAATTATCATTTTACAACCAATGTAGTAAGCATTGGAACAGGAAAGGATCAACAACTGTACACATACCAAATAAGCACATACTCTAATAAAGACCAGGGCACTTATAAGTATTCTTTATACAGATTGCTTTTTAGTTACAAGTGAAAAAAAAAATAGTGATTATACAGTGGAGAAATGGACAATGCCCAATATCCCTGAGAGTGGCGTCTTGATAAGGACACAAAAAAGGCATCTACCTCATACACCACAGTTTGGAATACACAATCTGAATTAATCAGGAAAATATATTCAACTGGCTGGGCGTGGTGGAGCACACCATAATCCCAGTGATTCTGAAAGCTGACAGGATTATAAGTTTAAAGCCAGCCTCAATAATTTAGCGAGACCCTGTCTCAAAATAAAAAAACAAAAAGGGCAGGGTACATGGCTCAGTGATTAAGCATCCCTGGGTTCCACTGCTAGTACCCAATAATAATAATAATAGTAAGAGAAGAAGAAAATATCAGAACAAACCCAAATAAAAAGACTGTGGAAACGCTCTAGATAAAAGGAGACTAATGACATATAATCACGAAATTCAATATCTCCCCCTAACTAGATCATGTAATAAAAAAGTGAAAACGCTAGCATAAAGGACATTACTGTGTCAAATAACAAAACAGATTAGGAAAATAATGTAAAACAATATTATATTCACTAAAGTTGGTAACAGTGTGATGTGAATATGTAACTGATTAGGAAATACAAACTATTGAGGAATAAAGGACTACAATATATAGACTTTACCTGTATATTCAAGAAAAAATATGTAGGTATATGCATTTGGGCGCTGGGGAGGGATGAAGTATATCCTCATGCTTCATCAAAGTGAAAAAAAAAATGTCAACAGGATAATCAGGATAAAAGGTGTTTGTATTTTACATTATTTAATTTTGCAAGTTTTCCAGAGAGAGAAGAGGAAGGAAGAAAAGAGATAAAAAAGGAATTACCCAAAATAAAATTTAAAGGGGAAAAAAGGTAGAATATCAGAATGCATTGGGACATTCATCTGGCCCAATAAACATATGAGTAAGTAAAAATTCACTGACTGTAAAAATCTGGTTAAAAAGACAGATAAAAGCCAGCTGTAAAGCCTGCTGTAGGGCTGGGCATATAGCTCAGTTAGTAGAGTGCTTGCCTCGAATACACAAGGCCCTGGGTTCAATCCTCAGCACCACCAAAAAAAAAAAAAAAAAAAAAAAAGAGAGAGAGAGAGAAAAAGCCAGCTGGAAAGTTAACAGGAAATAATGCTCCCAAGGACCTCACACAATTATAAAATGCCATAAGGAAACCTTTCTTTTAAGAGACTGCTTTCTTCTAGTGAAACTTTGTTCACTAAAATCAGACTATCAGAAAACTCTGAAGTTTCATTCATGCTCCTCCAGATTCTATCTTTCTGCCAGCACTGACCATAAAATATGGCATCCTAAAACCATGACCTAGCCATTGTCCATGAAAAAGCTAACCCCCGCCAGCTGTGGTGGCGTATACCTGTAATTCCAGCAGTTCAGGTGGCTGAGGCAGAAGGATCACGAGTTCAAAGCCAGCCTCAGCAACTCAGTGAAACCCTGTCTCTAAATAAAACACACAAAAAAAGGGCTGGGATGTGGCTCAGTGATTAAGTGCCTCTGAGTTCAATCCCAAGTACCCCCTAAAAAAAGCTGATCCCAGTGGGAATGTCACCCAGGGTTGTGTGAGCAAGGGGCTACTGCAGGAGCTAATGACTCTCATGACATCCACTGACAAAGGACTATCTGCCTTCCCTAATCAGAGAAATTTCTCAAATGGGCAGGGACCAACCATGGAACAGTTAACAGAAGTATACAAAGACCCAAGATTAAGCTCTCTCTACAATTCCTCATTGGACCCATAGTCAAGTTTCTCACACCCTGTTACAACCCCAACATGGACACCCAAGGTACCAACTGCCTGATATCAGAACCCTCTTGTTCTTTATCTAGAGCTTCTTAAGAGAACCCAACATTGGCAGCTCTTTGAATATGTATTCACACATGCTACCAACATTAAAAACCAAAAACCAAACCAAAACAAACAAACAAACAAAAAACACACCTTGTAGCTTTTAAATATCTGCAAGAAACCTACTCAAAGCAGATCTCTGGCCAAGTACCTCTTTCCTTGATTTCTATGCAGGACTCTGTATTTTGAACTGTGGGGATTTTTGTTTTGTTTTGTTTTAACTATCTCTTGTGATACATATTAAATGAACACATTTTTTTTTTTGTAAAAAGATAAAAGAAACGCTGCTGTTTGAAATTATATCAGTGAGAATAAAATACCTCACCCACTAGCCTGGAGGATATAAGTCACTTGATATGGATAGAATCTTGATTTAAGACCCAGACCTGGAGCTTTAAATAAGATTTACTGACAGAATATTCCACAACTATATTAACTTCATAGTTTCCAAGAAAATAGGACCCACAGTGCAGTCTGTATCCCAGATCTTACATCTACATACATCAAATTTAAACACAGCACTTCTCTGCTATAAGTATTAAATACTGTTAATTCAAATTTCACATAAACTCTAAGTTCTTTCAAAATCTTGTAAAAACTACCACAGTAAAATGCCTCACATTTCCTCTGTTGTGCATAATCTTTTATTGTAATAAGTTAATAAACCACACTGTCAGATTATACATTTTCCCTGCTGACTTTAAGACACTCGAATCGGGATAGGTGTAATTAGAATCTCCAAAGGGGATCAGAGAGGCAAGAAAAATATTAAAAGAAAAGCTGAGTGAAATTTTTCCAAATTTAAGGGGGTGACCAATTTTTAAATAGTAAGAAAAGCAAATATTAAATACTAAACAAAGACTTTCTGGTGAAAGATATTTCAAGATCCCCAGAAATCAACATTTACAAACATTCTGACTCAGACTCTTGGAATTTAATGGTAAAAATCTATGGTCACCATCTTCAAAAAATTTCCAGTATTGGGCTGGGGTTGTGTCTCAGCGGTAGAGCGCTCTCCTAGCATGTGCAGGGGCCCTGGGTTCGATCCTCAGCACCACACAAAAATAAATAAATAAAAATAAAGGTATTGTGTGCAACTACAACTAAAAAGTATATATATATATATATATATATATATATATATATATATATATATATATATATATATATATAAAATATATAAAAATTCCCAGTATTATGAATAGTATTTACTACTATCATTATATAGGAATAGGATGAGTATCCTTTATTCAAAATGCTTGGGATCAGAAGTGCATCAGACTTTTAAATATCTGCATAAATAATGAAAGATCTTGGGGGAAAAATTCAAGCCTTAAACATGAAATTCATTTACGTTTCATATACATCTTATACACATAGCTTGAAGGTGATTTTAAACAATAATTTCATGGAAGAAAAAAAAAAAGCTTCATAGTGTAAAAATTTCCACTGTGGTATGTCAGCACAAAAAAGTTTCAGATTTTGAAGCAGGGATTCAAGCTATTACGTCAATGAATGGTCACATTAGCAGGAAGTCAGTATCAAGAAACCAAATTCAGTAAATTGTTTTTCAGATGTCTGAATTCTAAATGACCTCTAAAATATATTACAAGATGGAAAAATACATGAAGCTACAAACTATGAACACCCTAACGCATGGAATATGCATGAGTACGTGTACTCCTCTCAATCTGTTAATGTATGACCTAATTGACTTATGGCTACAGTTTTCATTTCAAGGCTCATTTTCTGATAATGAATTTACAGTGAAGTGTTTTGAACTTTCAAACTTTAGGGGTACCTAAAGAAAATTCAAAGACAAATAGCACTTTTTATTCCTTGTTGAAATCTTTTCAAATTAAACACACAAGAATTAGATAGTATAGAGAAAATATTCTCTTCTTATTCCTTTTTGTATACCCCTGAAAGTAATGCAGAATATACTGCATAAAATGACGAAACCTAATTAAGGGCTGTGGTTGTGGCTCATTGGTAGAGCTCTTGCCTAGCACATGTGAGGCACTGAATTCGATTCTTAGCACAACATATAAACAAATAAATAATTAAAACTGACTCTTTTCCATACCTAGGCTCAGCCAGAACCCACTTACCTTCAATAATCTTTGCATCATCAACCTAGGAGCTATAAATGGATAACAGTGGCTTTTAACCTTTATACTTTGGTTAATATCACTAAACCAATGATGCAGTCTTTTTTCAGGCTGCATATTCATTAATGTCTCAGGTTTCTAGTCCTTGGGAATATAACGGATCTCATACTACTATCTTGTTGACTGGGTCCCAAGATGTTAGGGGAATACCCAAACAGAGCAAAACTAACACTGGAGAAATCGGAAAGAAAAATAAGGTGTTTCAGAGAGAGTGAATTCTACCTGCTAATGAAGATACTGTATGGAAAGAACATTTGTTCTTGGGTAAGACGTGGGAGGATTTGTCCCTTAAACTTCTTCATGTTGTAACATTGTTTTAAATTGGCAACCTACATAAATTCACTTTATAAAATGAAAATGAATTCACAGAACTACAAAGCTATATTAAACTTTAAAATTGCAGCTTTACGTAATTAAAATGTTCTAATAGAACTGAATATGCAATCATGATTTATATCAACAAATAAATTTTAATTCAATTGCTCAAAAGCTTACTATCCAGTGTCATACTGAATGACAGAAGGAAAGAAAAAATTTAAGTTTAGAATGTTCCTTGAGAGTCAGACAAAAGACAGGACCAGATGGGCTCAGCATTAAACAACAGGGAAATGATGAAGTAAAAGCACAATACTTGAGACCTGAAACTAAAGTTGAATTTATGTTAATATTTCCTCAATGATCTAGCATAGCAGCAGCCTTAACTGCAAAACAAGATGGCCAACATCCCAGGTAAAACATAAGCCTCTAAGCACTGAAGGTTAAACTGACTGTACAAACAACGCCTTAAAAGTAGGCAAGAAAAGGCAGCAGCTGAATGGAAAGGTAGAAATAAAATCATGAGCAAGGAGGGCATAAGAAATGAGCTTACGTTTATCAGCCCATATAACAGATGCAAATAATGATAGAGAAAAACAGAAATCAGAAGCAAAAACGGTGAAACTGACAAATGATCACTAAAACTTTAATTAGAAACCATAGGTACTTGAATTCAGATATGCTCCAACCCAATCCTTTAAAGTCTCTATTTTCCCTAACAAATGACAACATTTCTGAGTCATAATTTCAACACTGTTCTTAAAAGTTTTCCTTGCCCTCCTCATCTTCTTTCTGCCACACCTATTCTCCCAACTAGCTCTCAAGCCTATCAAAGAGCCTTCTCTACATTTTAGGTAAGGTGTTAAGAGAAAATTCTGACAGATGGCATGCTTAAGTTAGTATTTTCTAACATGCGGAGGTGGGAAGAATGAAAGTTGAACTCTTCGATAGGCTTTGTCAATGGTACTAATGTGAGATGACCTGTATGGTCAAGAAACTGGTTACACATGAGGATTGAACAAGTAAGTAATCATGTTGAAGACAATGAAAGGCAGATGTCTCACTGTTAGAAAAGGGAAATAAAATACAGAAATTGAGAAAGCTAGAATAAGACAGTGTTGGACCAGAACTGGAAGTATCAATGTGAACTCATGGTTCTAAATATACAGAGAATGTCTAAAAAATAAGTATGTGTTTGCGCATGTGATAAAGACAGTATATGCATGTTTTTACATGTTTTCTAGCTTCGTATACTCAAAAAGGACCTAGAAGCAGAAGTCATAATGGTACCTAGTGACTAGAAATACCATTCTCCACTATAAATAGAAACAAGAAACCTGGGAGAAATGGCTGATTCCAGAACTGGGGAAGTACAGGATGAAACTGAAACATCTTAGGGTATCAGTAAAGAAATGTAAAATAATTGCACATGTCAAACACCAGCAGAAAGAAACAAGTTCTGACCAAATTTAGAAAAATAAGATACTGTTTAAATAAACAACAGTAACAAACAACCGAATAAAGCAGAGATCCAAATTTATACTGATGTATGTGAATGAATGAATATTCACATACATGGAGGGGAAGAAAAGATCTACCTTACAACAGAGGGCCAACTAGGAATAACTGTAGCCAAGGCTGGAATGTAACTCAGTAGCAGAGCTTGACCAGCATGCACAAGGCCCCAGGTTCAACTCCCAAATTCATGGCGGGGGGCGGGGGGAGGGGGGGGATAATACTGTAAAAGGAAATATGCAATTACAAAACCACACGTGTAATCTCAGAGGCTTGGGACAATAAGGCAGGAGGATGGTGAGTTCAAAGCCAGCTTCAGCAAAAGTAAGGCACTAAGCAACTCAGTGAGACCCTGTCTATTTTTCTAAATAAAATACAGAATACGGCTGGGGACGTGGCTTAGTGGTGGAGTGCCCCTGGGTTCGATTCCAGGTACCAAAAAGAAAAAAAAAGAGAAACACACCTTGAATCCATCAAACTAAAAACTGATTAAGGCTAGGGATATAGCTCAGTTGGGAGTGCTTGCCTCACATGCAAAAGGCCCTGGGTTTTATCCCCAGCACCACAAAAAAAAGAAAATAAAAGAAAGAAATCAATGCTATAACTAGTAGGTGAATGAAAACAGAAGAGTGGAGAGGAATAGAGGAAGGAGACTGAGGGACGAAGAGTGGAACGGTGGAATGAAATTGACCAAATTGTTCTATGTACATAAATGAACATACAGAGAACTTTTATGTATATCTATAAAGTACCAATAATAAATAAATACATTTTAAAAGCCTAATAGGTAAAAAGTTTGATTAGAAAATGACATAAATTGATACAGTGCATCCATCTCCTCTGATACTTCCACCAAAAACATGCCACCTCCTCTGATATCAGAGGAGATAGGGGCACAGAAAAACACAACTAGAGGAGCATTCTACAAAATAACTGACCTTATAAATGCCAAAACCACCAAAAAAAAAAAAAAAAAAAAAACCCACAAGAAACAGATACAGTATCAGACTGAAGGAGAGTAGAGAATTGTTACAACTAAATGCAATGTATGATTCTGGATGGGATCATCAGCTCTTTGTTTATGAGAAGCAGTTTGTTTTGCTATAAAGGGCATTACCAGAATAGATAAAATTTGAATGAGATATCCAGATTAGATTAGATTATTTCATCAGTGTTAATCCCTGGTTTTGATAGGTATTCTGCCACTATGTAGGACAATGCTCTTGTTTTTACAAAGTACATACTAAGGTATTTATGAGTAAATTCATCATGTCTGAATTTACTCAAGATCATCTCTTTCTTCACTAATGGGAGGGGGCACATTTCCTCCCCAGAGGATACTTGGCAATGTCTGGAAGACAACTTTGCATATAATAACTGCAGAGGAAGAAACTGTGACTGGCATTTAGTGGATAGAGTATCTCCTAACATAGAGGATCACCCTCCACAACTAAGAATTATTCAATATAATATATTAATAGTGCTTCAGGTTGAGAAACTCCAACAGGAAGGGAAGAAAATTCTTGCTATTACAAGGTATGCACTACTACCTCTTGACTACTTAGAAATGGGGTCATCGATGTCTTTTATCAGTTAGAGACCCAATCCCAGATATTCATACTACATGAAGACATTTCTACTATAATGAAGGGTAGGACAACTGCTGAGAACTTTCCTTATCCTATCTAGCCTTTCTCCCCCCTCACCCCCCCCCAACCCCCAGTATTTGGGGTATAATCTACAAAAAATTCCTTGGAGAATCAAGCTTTCTGTGAAACCTAATTTCTCACATATAATACAAATCTGTCACATTTTCTTAAGCCTCTACAAAAAAAAAGTTGAAACTTGTCTTAAAACAGGGCTTTACCCATGTTACATATTTCAAATGAGTTCAATTCCATTGTTCTTTTAGTTTTAAAAAATAGCAATAATTTTCTTAATTTCTAACACTCACATTGCATCCATTAACAGTAAACTCAGCTGCCATGACCTGATTTATTTCAGGCCAGACACACTCATTCAAAATCAGGTCAAGTACATGTACATTGCTATTTCTAAGCTATGATAGCAGCAGAGAATTTACTCTAATATTGAGTTAAAATTTTTTTAACATGGGGCTGCAGATGTAGTCCAGTGGTAGAGCACTTGCATGAAGCCCTAGAACTCAACTGAATACTAAATTAGAATAAAAGTTATTTCAAGAAACCTTTGAACACATTACTATGACTACCCTCAGTGAAATATAAGATAAAAAGCAATGCAAAGAAATCTTAAACTATTTACTGTTCATAGTACTGTTGGTACTGCAATTTAGATATTGATATATGGTATAGGATAGACCAAGTAAGCTAAGTTACAAAATTGTCATGTTAAATTTAAAATGAAGCTATCAGCGTGAATTTATGGCTTAAGAGAGCCTAGAGGCAGTGAATACATTTGGTACTGAAACCTTAGATTCTAAGCACTAATCTCCAAAGAACCAAGGGTCCTACAAGAATAAATGAGTCCATGATTGAAACACATGAAGCATAGACTGTCTTACTATACAGAATGGGAAGTGCTCAAAGATTATAGGGTTACATCAAAAGGACAAGAAGATACCTGAATTAGTTCACACTGACCAAAACTAAACTTTCAGTGTTAGAAAAGCCTAAATCTATTATACTACACTTAATTTTTACTGCGTATATTGAAGAAATGCAAGATGAAGTTTTATACACATACATAGTGAAATGATTTTTACTAGGAAAGCAAATTAATATATCCTTCCGGGGCTGGGGATGTGGCTCAAGCGGTAGCGCGCTCGCCTGGGATGCGTGCGGCCCTGGTTTGATCCTCAGCACCACATGCAAACAAAGATGTTGTGTCCGCCGAAAACTAAAAAATAAATATTAAAAAATTCTCTCTCTCTCTTTAAAAAAAAAAAAAAAAAATATATATATATATATATATATATATCCTTCCCTTCCAGTCAATTCTTTGTGTAAGAGCACCTAAAATCTATTCCTGAAAAATTTTCAGCATAAATTACACTATTAATAACTGTATTTCTCCCATTGTACATTAAATCTTTAAACTTATTAATCCTATAGAGCTATATTCTTTCAGTAGTATCTCCCAATATCTTCCAATTTCTTCAACCTCCCCATTCCTGGTAATGACTATTCTGTTTCTTTTTAAATTCATTCATTCATTCATTCATTCATTTTTTTAATTTTATTTTTTTTATTAGCTACACATTGACATTACAATGATCTTGGCAATTCATACTTTTGAATCATTGGGGTATAATCTCATTTTTCTAATTGTACAGATTGCAGAATCACACTGGTCATAGAGTCACCTATATACATACAGCAATCATAATGTCTATTCTATTCTGCTGCCCTTCCTATTTATTTATTTTTATATATTCAACTTTTTAAAAAATTTTTGACATGTAAGAAAGATCATGTGGTAGTGCTCTTTCTAGGCCTGGCTTATTTTACTTAGCATATTTTTAATAAGTAAAACTGCTACACATATATAGTATCACCACTGAAGTATATGTGACAAAAATAATTAAACCTGAATCTAATCAAGCTTCTAGATTTAACTTTCAGGGTCCTATGACTTTATTAATATGTAAGTGTATTATATTAAGCTGGGCACATGCCTATAATTCCAGTCACTCTGGAGGCTGAAGCAGGAGGATCACAAGTTCAAAGCCAGTCTCTCAGCAACTTAGTGAGGGACTAAGCAACTCAGTGAGACCCTGTTTCTAAATAAAATAAAAAACAGGGTTGGGGATGTGGCTCAGTGGTTGATTGACCCAGGTTCAATCTCCAGTAGCAAGGGAAAAAAAAAAAAGGTGTACTATACTTTTAATATATTTTAAAATACACTACATTATATATATTTTTAAATGTTATAATTATTGAATTAGAAAATATATTAAAGTCTCCACTTTAATACAGTGTACTAACAAGTTAACAGACAACATGAAGAAACAATCAAGATAAATTCTAAATGTGGAACATTCTATATAACATGAAATAATCTGGGATCTTTAAGAAAAATAGATGCTAAAAGGAATTTTTAGAAAATGGGCAATGAGCTGGGCCTAGTGGCACATGCTTGTAATCCTCAGCTTGGAAGGCTGAGGCAGGATGATCATCAAGTTCAAGTCCAGTTTCAGCAATTCAGCAAGACCCTGTATCAATAAATAAAAAAATAAGGGCTGGGGATGTGGCTCAGCGGTAAAGGGGCCCTGGGTTCAATCTGCAGTAGCCTAGCCACCATGCCACACATACGCACACACACACACACACACACAAAAAAAAAACTGAATACATACTAATATAACATTATTTTAAAAATTACTATTAGTTGTCTTAAGTTTTACAACCACATTAAGTATAGTTAGGTATAGTTAGGTATACTTTTTTCCTTTTTCTTTTTTGTTTTTGGTATTTCGGATTGAAACCAGGGGTTCTTCACCACTGAACCACTTCTCCAATTTTTTTTTTTAAGTTTTTATTTTGAGACAGGGTCTTGCTAAGTTGCTGAGGCTGGCTAATGAACCTGTGGTCCTCCTGCCTTAGCCTCCCAAGTCACTTGGGTTACAGGCATGTGCCATCATGCCCAGCTGAGATTCTTTTTTCTTAACAAATGTATGCCATCTATAACTTACTTTCAAATAGGACAGAATTTATATGTAAGTATATGCTACATAGAATGTGGGAAAGAGGTAAGAAACAACGTGTGTGCAATTATGACAAAAGTATAAATTAAAAATATATCTAGACAAAGAGGTATGGGTATTCATTGCACTGCTCTTTCACGATTTCTATATATTTGAACTTTTTTATAACAAAAGTTGAAGCAGGGAGAATAAAGGAGAACACTATAAGTCAACAGTTCTCAAAGTACAGTACATGTACATATGCATATACATGTACATATAGATACACATAGATACACATCAAACTTTTCCAGGATGTCTACACATCATTTTTACAACTACAGTAAAATTAAAGTTATTTGCTTTTTTACTATGAATGGTGTTAAAGCCACAGTGAGTGAAACTGTTGTTATCTTAGCATGTATCAAGGTAGGCCTCTAAACTGTCCTAGTAGTCTTACTCTTCACTGCTACATACTATTTATCTTTAAAAAAAAAAAAAATGCAGTCTGACTGAAAGCTCTTGATGCATCAAGAACTACTAATTTTATTAAATTTTGACTCTTAAAAGAACACATTTTGTGCTGGGCATGTTGGTGTACATCGTAATCCCAGTGGCGCAGGAGGATTGCGAGTTCAAATCCAACCTTGGCAATGGGGAGGCACTAAGCAACTCAGTGAGACCCTGCTTCTAAAATACAAAATAGAGCCAGGGATTATGTGGCTCAGTGGTTGAGTGCCCGAATACAATCACCAGTACCCTCCTCCAAAACACACACACACACACACACACACACCAAAAAAAAAAAAAAAAAAAAACCAACACATTTTGGGTGACAAAACAAATATGCATAAAACAATTCTGCTGCACACAACATAGGGGTTGTATCAAGAGAGAACAGACTACTTTTTGAGTTGTCTGCTAAACTATAGCCACGTTTTTCTCGAACATTATTTTTTTCACTTGAAAGACTAGGTATCTATGCAGATGTTTTCAAAAGAGACACACATAAAATGGGAGAATTTTATCTGCAAATCATATATCTGATAAAAAAAACTTCAACTTAAAAACAAAACCCAATTCAGAAATGGGCAAAGGACATTGACATTTCTCAAAAAAGAAGATACATAAATGTCCAATAAGCATATGGAAAGATACTCTACATCTCTAGTCTTTAGGAAAACACAAATCATACCATAATGAAATACCAGCTCATGTCTATTAGGGTAGCTATTATCAAAGTGTCAGAAGGATATGGAGAAACGGGATCCCTCAGGGTACTGCTGGGGTGGGGTGAGGGAGACCTAAAATGGTACAGCCACTGTGAAGAATACTTTGGCAGATACTCAAAAAGCTACAGATCATATTATCCAGCAATTCTGCTCCTGGGTATATATCCATAAGAACTGAAAGACAAGATTCACCGGATACGTGGACAACCCCTGACTTAGAAGTTTTTAACTGTAGAATGCTATACTTTGAATTTATTTCTTTCCAGCCTGCAATATATGGTACAATACTCTCTTGTGATGCTGGGCAGCCACCATAAGCCTTAGCTCCCAGTCAGCCACTCCATGATGAGGGTAATCAACCAATATTCTATAGTGTGCTGTGTCAGTGAGCTATAATGTTCAACAGATTGGGTGTATTAAAAGCATTTTGAACTTACGGGATTATCAGGATGTAACTACATGTAAATTGAGGAGCATCTGCATTGGTACCAAGTGACTTCTTCCACTCCCATGATACTGGGGATTGAATGCAAGGGTGCTCTACCACTGAGCTACATACACTCCCACTTTTTTTTTTTTTTTAATTATTCTTATTTGGTACTGGGGGTTCAATCCAGGGACAGTGAAATAAGCTTAGTGAAATAAGCCAGACAGAAAAGGACAAATGTATGATTCCTTTAATATATAGTAAAAAACAGAACAATGTTTACTTAGCATGGGATAAAGAGGAAAGAGTAATTATTATTTTTGTTGGGAAAGATGAAAAAATTGGGTACTGATAATTATTGTATAACACTGTGAAAGTATTTAACACCATTAATTTGTGTAACTAAGAATGGTTAATTAACTAGTATTTTGTAAGTTTACTCAGTTAAAATGCTTTTAAAAAATGGCTTAAACATATCCTTTGAAAGACAATTGCCATGATGTTTGTTAAAAAAAAGAGTCAAGCACTCCAATAATAAATGAATAATAAAATACACTGGTAGTAGTTTACTTACCCGTTTGGGGCCACTAAAAATCTTTCTGGTATTTTCCTTTGATTTATCTCCTTGTTTATTTATAGGCTTCTTCACACTCTCAGGCACACCAGGCAAGTCCTCTGTAAAATCCAAGTTTTCTGAAATGGTAATCAAAACTAGCTAGCTTTCTAATATTTCAAATTGTCGATCAGACAACCTAGGATTTTTTTTTTTCCCTGACATACTGTGGGAAAAAAAGAATATAGGAATAAAAGCACCACAGTTGACAAAAATACTCCCATTTTTATCCACAGCTTCACAAAGCTTGTTGCTGTATATGTACACTAATTTTACTTTGTGTTAGTAGCAAAGTGGTTGTTTTTTTTTTTTTTTTTTTTTTTTTTATGGTATTGAGGATGGATCCCAGGCTTTGCCTAGGCAGGAAAGTGCTCTACCACTGAGCTACATCCCCAGCCCTTGTAAATAAACTCTGACCTTCAAAGTTGCATATAAAACTAATGGATATTTATAGATACTAACACTATCATAGTACAGTTCACACACACACACAAAATATCAAGTAATATCTATTTTTAACATTTTTCTAGATTTAACATCCACTGAATCAGGTTGGCCTTCAAAGGCCCACCTAATATACAGAGGTCACATTAAGGGGGGAAAAAAAGCTATCCTTGCCAAAATAAAAGTAACCTAGTACCATGTAGTTGGATGATTTGTAGGTCTTCACACACCAAACTACCAAAAATTTAGATTATTTCCCATAAGGTTTCCCCCACACACACTCAAAAAATGACTTTTCTCTAAAATGTTGAGAAATGTTGTTTCACACATTATTATATAAAGACTCAAATTCCAGCTTGGTGTATTATCATCCAAATGATCTCTAATTTTCAAAAAGTTATTCAGTAACAACTTCAAGTTTCTGAAAGTCAATCAAATGTCACTTTTTTTTTCCTTTTCTTTTTGCAGTCCTGGGGATCAATCCCTTGGGCCTCATGCATGCAAAGCAAAAAAGCTCTACCACTGAGCTACATCCCCGGCCCTAACTTCACATTTTAAAGCTTAAGAAGTTTTATCATTCACAAGATGAAAATTTCAGCAACAAATTTTCAATTGCAGATATGATAACCTGACAGGTTACCACAAGAGTTAAGAAAACTACAGCAGGAAAAGACCTCAGTTATTATACATTATCTGAGCTCAAGTGTCTAATAATACTGCCATAATTTTAATTCCCCAAGACTCAAGACAATACCTGATAAATTTTGGCAATACTGAATAAATTTTGACAATATTAATTTTTGCTTGAGTTTTTTGTTTTTTGCAGCAGGAAATTGAGGGAGAGCCTATAAATTCCAGTTTGTTTTTTAATTTTTAATTTATTCTTTAGTTTTCAGCGGACACAACATCTTTGTTTGTATGTGGTGCTGAGGATCGAACCTTGGCCACCCGCATGCCAGGCGAGCGCACTACCGCCTAAGCCACATCCCCAGCCCCTTTAAATTCCAGTTTTAAAACTAAGAATGAATCTAATCTGAGGCTCAGGATGTAACTCAATGGTAGAGCATGTGCGAGGCCCTGGATTCAATCCCTAATACAAAAAAAAAAAAAAAACCTAATCTAGCAAAAACTATTTTTAAGGCAGAATGGTATAAAGTCTCAAGTATGATATATTCTCCAACAAGAGAATCAATATTTAAGAAAACTGTTATAATTCTGATTCACCATAAGGACATCTCTTCTATAACCCTGAACCAACAAAAGCTTTAGGTAACAAGTAAAACAATCCAGAAAAACTATTTATTTAGGAAACCTCATATCTCAGAAGTTTTCACACACTTTTTCTTACCCAATTGTCAATTTACTTCACAAAGCCCTTTGTCAGGTAATGATTTAATATAACAGAGCTATAATGCTTTCTGGTTTGCCTCTCCCAGTGGAGACTGAATTAAAGGATCTTATCACTGAACCCCTGATCTTAAGTGAAAGTTTTGGGCTGGGGATATAGCTCAGCTGGTAGAGTGCTTGCCTTGCATACACAAGGCCCTGGGTTCAATCCCCAAAACCACCAAAAAAAAAAAAAAAAGAGAGAGAGAGAGAGAGAGACAAAGAGAGAAAAATACAGTTTCAATGTTAGAGAAAAAAAATACTTCCTAGTGCTTTTTTATTAAACCAACTTAAGAGTATTTAAGAATGTTTCAAATGTTTATTAGTTTTGAGCCAATTATAAAAAGTTTTAATTTTATTTTTCTAGTACTTCCCTCATTGCCACCATTTGTTATCAGGTATAGTTACACATGTCCAAAACCTATCCTTATGTCTCCAATGCATTTGGGTTTTCAAAGTTAAAACACTAGGATATTTAGTATTCTTGTCCCATACATAAACCATTTAAAATTCTCAAATGCTAATCATCTATTTTAAAAAATAAACATGAAAAGACTCACCGATCTACAAACTGGTTCCAATTTGTGATGTGATCATTAACATTTAAAATACTGTACCTTTGGACAAAGTAATTTGTGGTTCTAATTTTACCTCTATTAAAATAGAATATAACAAACTAAAACTGAGTATTGAGGAAAGAAACTATAACTGTTGATTTAAGTCTGAAAAACACATTTACTTATTCTTACCTGCATTATTAGTACTAGACTGGCTGTCCTGAGAATTATCATTGCTTTCTGGAGGAGGTTGCAAGGAAGGTGATGGAGCTGTTTTAGTTCTTTTTTTGCTGGTCTTTCTTTCCACTTGACAGTCATCATCTTCATCATCTTCACTTTCACTAAGATCATCAAAGCCAAAATATTTAATTTTGTAATTAGAACTTCCAGAACCTCCTTCATCACCTCCTGTCTCATCATGATCTTCAAAACCAAAAAATTCAAGTTTAACATCCCTTTTGGATTTAGTATTACTAGGTCGAAATCTAGTAGTGGTCTTAGAAGTTGCAATATCTGCCTTCTTTCTGAGACGGCCAGCTTCTCCCAAATCTGTAGGAGTGGATGCGGTGAACTCATCCATGCTACGCTCCATAGTGTCCTGTATGGTAACATTACAAACTGACAAGCAAGATGGATGTAAAACAGTGTAATCTCTAGTCCGTCCAACAGTCCCTCTGAAACTGGTCCCACAACTTACACCGCCTTTCTTTGCCTGATTCAGGCCATCTTTACTTGATTCACTGTTTGCTTTGGCTAAGGCCTGACTGGTGCCATCCATTAGCTTATCAAAATTCGATGCTCCTTGTGATGATTTAGCCTTATTGGCCCTACAGTACGTCCTACAGTTGCTTGGCCTAAGAACACTTTGCACAATGTCTTCCTCCATGGCTTCATTCAGATTTTCCAATCGATTTTTTAAATCCTCATCCTTTATCTCCAAAAGAGGATCGCTATCCAAACTTAAAATGCAATCTTCTGATCTGATATCTTCAAAATCATTATCCCATTCATACAAACCAGTTCTTACAGATCCCTTGATTGGAGATATTTCAGATGGAGAATCTGACCTTTTCCCAAACTGGGAGTTCCAAGTATCGTTCGTTTCCTTAATTTCATCAGCTTTACATCCAGAAGTCATTGTGGTTTCTGCATTGGGTTTCTTAGTACTGTCTTCAACATTTTTGTGAAAATAATGACTATTTTTTTCATGTTCTTCACTAAAATTCTCCACTTTATCTAAAAAGGGAAAAAAGTCAAAAGAATAAAACCATGAATATAGTGCAGAAATCAACTTTGAAATAACTGCAATAATTTTAAATTGTGAAGTTAATGTTTACATATCTGACATTCGCCTCCTATCATTAGTATATATTGCTTTCATGTTTTCTAGTACCTATCCCCAGGCCTTCAAGTCCCTTAAAATTGTCACCCTTGCTGAGGTGCGGTGGCACACACCTGTACCAGGGATTGAATTCAAGGGTTCTTGACCACTAAGCTACATCCCCTACCCTATTTTGGGATAATGATTTTGAAGATATTCAGAGACAGGGTCTGAGTTGCTTAGTGCCTTGCAGTTGCTGAGGCTGGCTTTGAACTTGCAATTCTCCTGTCTCAGACTCACAAGCCATTGGGATTACAGGCGTGCGCCACCACACTTGGTGAGCGAAATGTTTTTTAACTTTCAAATAAACGATGGAACTATGACTCAAAGTGGTGTTATGATTAATTACCTCAGAACTTATTAGTAGAAAAATACTGGCCAACGTTTATCCTATGCCAAACAAATAAAGGCACCAATATTTCAAAAAAAACATATACAAATCTCAACAAATCATCAAGTACAGGATACTTTACACAGACAGGTTCACTGTACAACTGACTAAGATTTTTTTACTTACTTATATCTAACTCATAAACAAGGTTTAGCTATTTTAGGTATTTTCCAGCTAAAAGCAAGGAATTATATAGCTTTCTTCAGTGTCAGGGCACCAATCACTAAAAACAAAAGACAAAACAAACACCACCACCAATCACTAATTCTAGGATGCTGAAAAGTCAAAATTTAAAACTAAACATGAGATTTGACACCTTAGAAAGGTTATAAGGAAAGTCAAGACTAAAACAAAACCTGAAGAAATAATACTATTGCTTTTATAACAAATGAAAAGCACACCAGTGCTGGGCACAGTGGTGTGGACACCTGTAATCCCCAGCTATTTATTTGGAAGGCAGAAAGAAGCAGGAGGATCACAACTTCCAGGCTAGCCTGGGCAACTTAGTGAGACCCTATCTCAAAATAAAATAAAACAGGCTAAAGATATAGCTGAATTATAAAGCACCTCTAGATTCAATCCCGAGTACCAAGAAAAATAAAGAAAACAGCGCTAGCAGCTGAGTGTTTTCCTATTAGATAAACCCACATAACATCTTAAAATATCAGGTACAGGGGCTGAGGCTGTGGCTCAGTGGTAGAGCACTTGCCTAGTATGTGTGAGGCACTGGTTTCAATCCTCAGCACCACATATAAATAAACGAATAAAATAAAGGTCCATACATATAAAAATATTTAAAAAATATATATATCAGGTACATAAAGTGAATAAAAGGAGGAAAGAGAGAGAGATAAAGATGAAGTGGATTGGGTGTTTTTGTTTTCCCAGTACTAGAAACTGAACCATCAGCTACATCCCCATCCCTACTTATTTATTCTATATATTTATTTTGAGGCCAAGTCTCAGTAAATTGATGAAACTGGCCTTGAATTTGCAATCTTCCTGCATCAGCCTATCTCAGTCTCTCAAATAGCTGGGATTACAGACATGTGCCATTATGTTCCACTTTTTATTTGGGCAGGGGTGGGGGTATGAGGATTGAATTTAGGGGCACTCAACCACTGAGCCACATCCCCAGCCCTACTTTGTATTTTACTTAGAGACAGGGTCCCACTGACTTGGCTCAATGCCTGCTGAGACTGGCTTTGAACTGTCGATCCTCCTGCCTCAGCCTTCAGAGCCACTGGGATTACAGGTGCAAGCCACCACACCCAGTCTATGTTCCGCTTTTAAAGATGTATTCTTGAAAAAGAGGCTAAGCATTTGTTTTTAATAAACTGCCTATATAACAAAAATGTATTCTAGCAAAAGTTAACAGATTAGGGTTTAAATGGATTAAGTTTCAGCTCTGCCACTTATTGACTATAATGACATTCAGCAAGTCGCCTCAAAACATTTGGACAATTTCTTCTAAAGGTATTTTGAAGATTATAAGGTACCACATGCAAATTGTCATAGCTATTACAACTTTGCCATAACACAGAACTTTTTTTTTGGACCCAGGGCATTTTACCACTGAGCTACATTTCAAGTCCTTTTATTATTGTGGTCCTCTGGCTTCAGCCTCCCAAACTATTGGGATCACAGGTGTGTGCTGCCACAAGCAATAACTTAAAAAAAAAAAAAATTCTTATTATTAGAATCTTAACCTATAAATTCACTGATCCTCCTTTTATATCCTTTTACATGCAAAGAGCCTAAAACTACATTCCAGGGCCTACTGATCTTACTCAAGCTAGAGAATAGAGACTAGATGTGTTAAAAGCTTTCAGTGAAGAGACTGAGCTTGGCATAATCTAAAAGCATAATGCCTTTTAATTTTAGTTTTTTAGCATCACTGGATTAGTACTCAATCTTTGGTTTATTGGGTAACATTTAAGGAAGACAATGAAGATTACTACAAACTTGAGTTTGAGAAGCATGGGGATGAATCACAGCATTAAGTAAATAAATAGATGTAAGAAAACTTGGCAAGTCATATAACATAACTCTCCAAGCTTCAATCTGCTTAAAAATTTTTTAAAAAAGCAGGTGTGGGTGAGTAGTTGAGTGTTAAGAGCATGTGCTTTATTTATCATGTGCTAGGCACCTAGGCTCAGTGGCCACACACACACACACACACAGACACACAGAAAAAAATTAAGCAAACCTGAATAAAAGATTAAACATCCATCATTCCACGAAGGATTCTTAATTTGTAGGAAACAGGTGATTCCGTAAAAATACATGCAATATCAGTACTTAAAATAACCTAAGTACAGTTTTATGAAAGAATAGACTGCAAAAAAAAAAAGGATGTACAGTTTGAATGAAGAGAAATCTTTTACATTTAAAAAATGGGAAGGGAGATTTAATCTGGGACCTACCTATGAATGAGTCTCATGAATTCTTATAATAAAACTATATGAAAAAATGTACACATTTCTAGGGAGAGCATGATAGTTTTAGTAAGCTTTCAAACACTTAAGAATAATGTTTTTATTGGTTTAAAAATAAAAAAGAAAAATACACATGTGTTGACTAGGGAATTTCAAATCTTTATAGAAAAGATGGATTTTTCAACAAAGGAAACTGGAATATTTGTGAAAAAATACAGTTGGTTCTGTACCTTGAATGTGAAAATATATTCTAGAGGAACCAAAGAAACATGGAAAACACTAACAGAATACATGTTATAAAACAAAGGGGAATTTTTAAAACTATGTTACTCCAGGATGGGAAGTCCCTTCTCAAACACAAAATCTACATCCATACTCATCTACGTAAAATATAAAATTTAAACATGAACCAGAAAATGCTAAAGTCAAAAGATACAGTAAATAGTAAAAATTATAATAGCAACTCAAACTGCAGGTGGAGAAAAGGTTAATTCCTTAATATAAAAAGATCTAAGGCCAGGCATGGTGGTACATATGCCTATAATCCTTGATACTTGGGAATTAAGGCAAGAAAATCAAATTTAGGGCCACCCTCAGCAATTTAGTAAGTGCCTCTGGGTTCATTCCCCAGTATCATTTAAAAAAAAGAAAAGAAAGAAGAAAAAATGTTGAAGAAATGGACTTAACCTTGAAGCCAAATGTTTTCTTTTCTTTTTTTTTATTTTTATTTTATTTTTTTTTAAATTTTTTATTGTTGGTTGTTCAAAACATTACAAATTTCTTGACATATCATATTCCACACTTTGATTCAAGTGGGTTACGAACTCCCACCTTCACCCCATACACAGATTGCAGAATCACATCAGTTACACATCCATTGATTTACATATTGCCATACTAGTGTCTGTTGTGCTCCGCCAAATGTTTTATTTTCATTATTAATATTTTCTGTGACCATGAAATAACTTAAGTTATCAAGAAACATTATAACACTATTTCCTGTTTTTCTTTCATAAACACAAACATCAATTAATAAAGAACTAATTATCATGCCACCACATACCTGCAAACAAAGTAGTTGTTAAAAGGGAGGCAGTTCTAAGTGTGGTATATACACTCAATGGAATATTACTCAGCAACAAGAGAATAAAATCATGGCATTTGCAGGTAAATAGATGAAGTTGGAGAGTATAATGTTAAGTGAAGTTAGCCAATCCCAAAAAAACAAATGCCAAATGTTTTCTCTGATATAATTTTGGAGGCTGATTCATAGTGGGTTTGGGAGGGGGAGTATGGGAGGATTAGACGAACTCTAGATATAAAGTGGTGGTAGGGAAAGTGAGGAGGCATAGGGATAATAAAGATGGTGGAATGAGATGGATATCATTACCCTAAGTACATGTATGAAGACACGAATAGTGTGAATATACTTTATATACAACCAGAGATATGAAAAATTGTGCTCTATATGTGTAATATGAATTGTAATACATTCTGCTGTCATATATAACACATTAGAAAAAAAAATTTTTTAAAGGAGGCAGTTCTATATTATGTAGAGATACATAATATGGGAAGGACATGGATAAGAGGAAAGAAAGTACTCTCATACTTCTTGTATTTTATACTGTATGTAAAGTTGTCTATTCAAATGCTAAAATATAGCTGGGCACAGTGGTGCATGCCTGTAATACCAGCGACTAAAGAAGCTGAGGTAGAAGAGTGACAAATTCAAGGTCAGTCTCAGTGACTTAGTAAGGCCCTAAGCAACTTAGTAAGACCCTGTCTTAAAATAAAAATGGCTGGGGACTTAGCTCTATGGTAAAGCACCCCTGAGGTTCAATCTCCAGTACCCACCCCCACCAAAAAGCTAAAATATAAAGAAGCCAAAATTATACATTAAGTACTTGAAAGTGTAAAAAAAATGGTAAGTGGTTATCTCTTTTAGAGTCCCTATTAAAGAATTACATTTAAGGATAAAATACAATGTCTGGAATTTGCTTCTGGTGGGTATAAAATTGAAACAAGATTGGCTACAAAGCTGGAGATGATATAGAACTATGCTGTAGTAAACCATAAACCTACACCGGTCCATACAAACTTATATATTTGTGCAACCTTCACTCTTTTAAAAAAGTAAAGATATTTTCTTTTACTTCTCACCAAACCCATTACATAGATGAGGAAAAAGAGGCCCATCGAGGATGACGCAAAGGATGCCAATTAAACCAATGGCCAAGAGAGATCTCATTTAAAAAAGAGCCACCTATAGTTACACTGAAAATGATAAAGATGACAAACCAATCTCAACCAGCATTAATAGAAGAGATGAAGAGATTCAAGATGAAATGCATTGGTAAAATGGCAAATGAAGTGTTGAGAACTATACTTAACAAAGCCTTTGACTTCTCCCCCACCCCCCTACTCAGGATTAAATCCAAGGGTGCTCAATCACTGAGCCACATCCCCAGCCCTCTTTCGCATTTTATTTTGAAACAGGGCTTCGCTAAATTGCTGAGGCTAGCTTTGAATTCACAATCCTCCTGCCTCAGCCTCCTGAGCTACTGGGATTACAGGCATGCCCTGCTGAGGCCAGCAAAGCCTTTGACTTCTAAGAAGTTTATATAGATAATCAAAGTGGCTTTGGAGACCACAAGCCATAAAATATAGCTGAGGTAATGAAAAATTTAAAAGGCAGGGGGTAGGCACTGCCATTACATGAGGACTTTAAATACCTGAGTAGCGATCGCAAGACAGAATAAATAAAGTGAGGGAATCATTTAACACACAGAAACTATATAAGGATTGATAAACTAAACCAAAGCATTAAAAATCAATTAGATCTAGCCAAATAAGGGATGGGATACCTAGGAAGAGGATGTGAAACAAATATTTGATAAAATAATGAAAATTATTAACTTTGGCTCTGACAAAGATCTGTTAAGAGAATGCAAAGACATACCACCAACACAGAGAAAATATCTGCAATAAATATAACTGACAAAGGATTCCCATCAAATACATACAGTGAACTCTTTAAATTAAATGAGAAAACAACCTATTAAAAAAGGGCTGGAGATATAGCTCAGTTGGTTGAGTGCTTGCCTCAAACGCACAAGTTAAATTCCCAGCACCTGGGTTAAATCCCCAGCACCCCCCCCACACACACACACACAAATAATAAATCATCATCATCATCATCTCACAGACTTGGTTAGGATGAAACAGGAGGATCACAAGTTCCAAGTCAACCTTAGCAAGTTAGTGAGACACTGTCTTGAAAAAACTAAAAAGGACTACGGTTATAGTTCAGTGGCTAACTGGCCCTGGGAAGTTTATCATTAGTCATGAAAGAAATGCAAAAAGTAAATATACTGGGCTGGAGCTGGAGCTGGAGCTTAGTAGCAGAGCTCTTGCCTCACACATATGAGGCACTGGGTTCATTCAATCCTCAGCACCACATAAAAATAAACAAATAAAATAAAGGCATGCTATCCATCTACAACTAAAAAAAATTTTTTTAAGTAAATATATTAAGACTCCTTTATACACCAATAAGTCTAATGTCCTCTAGAAAAAGAAGCTAGGAACATAAAAAAAGCAATTCATAAAAAATATAAATGGCATAATAATATTGAAAAGAAACTCAATTTCATTGACAAATAAAAAACATAGTAGAAGAAAGTTGAAGCAGGCACAGTGGTGCACACCTATAATCTCAACAGGCTGGTAGACAAACAGAAGATCTAGAGTTGAAAGTCAGCGTTAGCAATTTAGCAAGGCCCTAACCAACTTGGTGAAACCCTGTCTCAAAAATAACAAAAGGGGTGGCGATTGGCTCAGAGGTTAAGCATCCCTGGGTTCAATTCCCAATCCCAAAACAACAACACACGAAAAAACAAAGCTGAACTATATTTAGCAAGCCTTCAGTATACAAAATATTTCCCATATTTGATCTCATACTACCTATATGAGGTAGGTACTATTACAAGTTCATAATGCCTTATCCACAATTCCAAAATCCCCAAAACTTCTAAAACCAAACACATTTTGAAGTGAAACCTGATCTAACCTGAAGTAAAGCTATTTATAGTATTATCCTACTTAGGAATTATATTTTCTTTCTCTTGAAACACAATGACTTTGATTAAAGTAACACCTTAAATCCTGACAAGGGTGTTAAACTTTCAAAATTCCAAAATAATTTTAAATTTCAAACACATTTAGCCCCAAAAGTTTCAAATAAGGAAATATAACCCTCTTTCTGCAAAGGAAGCACAGTAGAATAATATTGCTGGTTGAAAGTAAGTGGTATTTATTCTCCAAAAAATAAAGCAACTTTATAAAGAAAAGTATTGGAAGCAACCCAAAAGTGTGATTTCAACCAGGAATTCGTACATAAAGAAACTGACATAACATATAGCAGTATTTTTTTTATAGGAGTGCAAGGGACAAAAAGAAAAATATTGGATGTGTCATGGAAGTAACCCTAAAACATTATTAAGTGGGAGAGTAAGGCAAAAACTGGATGTCATGGTGCACACTTATACAGCAATTCAAAAGGCTGAGGCAGGAATGTTCAAGTGCTGAGGCCAGCCTGAGAAACTTAGAAGACCCTGTCATCAAAATAAAAAATAAAAAGGGCTGGGGGATACAGCTCAGTGGTTTAAAAAAAGGTACAAAAAAAGCATGTTATCACTTTGCAGATTGAAATACACATACATACATGCACACATCTGACTGCTTCTATTGTTCTGAGAATACAGAGAAAAAAGATATTTTCCTCTTTTCTAACTCCACAGTCAACACAGAAGATTTCTATGACCAAATGTGTGTGGGATTTTCCTTACACATCAAGCAAGAAATTAATTCTTCAGGGAACACCAGCTGGGTGTCCTCTAACTCAATTCTCACACCATCCCACAGGTTAAGGGCTCAATCTTAAAAACTGCCCTCCTGCTTCAAATGTCAACCACAAGCCCCAGATTGTTTACTGGTGCTTCTGACCAACTGCTTATAAACTGAGGTTCTCATAACCCCCTCCTTAGGTTCAACTCACTTGTTAGAACAGCTCACAGAACTTATGAGAAAACTTACATTAACTGGTTTAATATAAAAGATATTACAAAGGACAGTGATAACACCTGGAGAAACAAAGTATGAGAGAGGAATGCATTACCCTCCAAGAACCTCCTTGTGATTAGTTATCCAAAGCTCTTCACCTGTCCTTGTGGGTTTTAATGGAGACTTTATTACAGAGACATGATTGATAAATCATTGATCAGGCCACAGGTCATCAAATTAACCTTCAGTCCCCTCTGTCCTCCCCAGAGGTTAGTATTCAGGTGACTAAAAGGCTCAGCAACAGTGAGCTCATTAATATACACAAAGACTCTATTTTGAAGATTCTAAAAACTTGAACTACATGCCAAGAAATTGGACCAAATATATTTCAGTGTATCATATATATGCATAGCATATATCAGAAACAATAAAACAAAGATAGGTACAGGGGCACATGCCTATAAATTCAGTGACTCAAGAGGCTAAGTCAGGAGTACTGTAAGTTCAAATCTAGCCCTGGGGCATTTGGCAAAACTGTCTCAATATTTAAAAAATGTTAATGGGGATGGAGGACCAGGGTTGTAGCTCAATGATAGAAGCTTGCCTAGCCAATGCATAAGGCCCTGGTTTCAATAGCCAGTAAAAAAAAAAAAAAAAAAAGGAAAGAAAGAAAAAGACAAAGACAAAAACCAATAATAATACTGATTCCAGGGAGAAGAGTGGTAGCTTGGGAAAGAGCTGAATGAGAAGCTTTTAGCCAATACCATTAGGAACTAAGTGCAAATAAAAATTCATAAAACTAACAATAGTACAGGGGGCTAGGTACACAGTTCAGTTGGTAGAGTGCCTGCCTCACATGCACAACACCCTAGGGTCAATACCCAGCACTGCCCCTGCCAAGAAAAAAAAAAGATATATATTCTAAAGTGAAAATTATTTTAAACACAAATAAGAGACATTTTTCTGTCTTTCAGGTATGCTCAAAGCTTGATAGTATGAGTATGATGGGGATGAGGAGACCAAACTGTTAGTGAGAAAGCTGGCAATATCAATTGAAATTTTAAATACATATGCCCTTTCAATGCCACTTCTACAACCATCTCCTACCACCGTGGTGACACATGAGACATGATAGAGCTGAGCATGGTGATGAATGCCTATAATCCCATCCACCTGAGGCTGAAGCAGGAGGGTCACAAGGTCAAGGCCAGCCTGGGAAACTTATTAAGACCCTGTCTCAAAAAGTAAAAAGGGCCAGGGATTTAGCTCAGTGGTAGAGCATCTCTGGGATCAAACCTCAGTATCCCTCTCTCCCAAAAATAAAAGAATGAAAAGTGGAGCACTGTAAATCTTCTGGCTATAAAAGATGAGCTTGTTCTTGTAATACATTTTTAAAGAAAGTGAACAGGAAGTAATTAATTATGGCATTTGCAAACCAGAGAAATTTATGAGTCACGCATGATGGTGCATGCCTATAATCCCGCAGCTTGGGAGGCTGAGGCAGGAGGATCCCAAGTTCAAAGTCAGTCTCAGCAATTAAGCAAGACCCTAAGCAACACAGTGAGACCCTGTCTCAATGTTTTAAAAAATAAATAAATATGGGGCTGGGGTTGTGGCTCAGTGGTAGAGCGTTCACATAGCATGTGCTAGGCCCTGGGTTCAATCCTCAGCACCACATAAAAAAAATAAATAAATAAAATAAAGGTATTATATCCAACTACACCTAAAAAATAAATATATTTTAAAAAAATAAAAATTTTTTTGAAAAGCAATTATGATAAAGATAGGACAGCAGTTAGTCTGAGAGTAAAGAAGGGGGAAAAGGGAACGTGAAAGAGCTTTTGGAGTAGCCAACAATTATTTTCTTAACCTGGGTGGTGCTTATAGGTGATGTTCTTATTCATTAAGCTAAGCAGGTTTTGTGTGATTTTTATATATTTTTACTTGCATGCATGAGGCATTGGGTTCAATCCTCAGCTCCACATAAAAATATTGTGTCCACCTAAAACTAAAAACTAACTATAAAAAATTTTTTTTTAAACGAAGCAACTACAGGGACTGGGAATGTAGCTTGGTATAGAACTTGACCAGCATGCACTTTCAATTCTCAGTACCAACATACACAAAAGCAAAAGAAATCACTGATAGTTTCAGTTACTCATGTTCCAAAAATATTAAGTGAAAATTTCTAGATAGAGCAATTTTTATTTATTTGGTATTGGGGATTGAATCCAGAAGCACTAAACCACTGAGCTGTATCCTCAGCCCTTTTTCATATTTTTTATTTAGAGATAGATCTCCCAAGATGCTTAGGGCCTCAATAAATTGCTGAGGCTGGCCTTGAACTTGTGATTCTCCTACCTTAGCCTCCCAAGCCGCTGGGATTACAGTTTTCCACCACCAAACTGCACACCACTCTAGCCTAGAGAAGACTGACGAAATCCCATGCCATTCTGCCAGGACATGAATCATCCCTTTATTCAGTATATCCACAATGTAGGTACTCTGTCACCTTTCACTCCCCTCCATGCCACCCCTCATTATCAGATTAACTGTCTTGGTTATCAGATCTACTGTGGGCATATATATAGCAGTGCTTAACTCTTAATCAGAATGCCTCAATTCATCTTATCAAATATGCATTGTATCATCTCACATCACAAAAATGTTGAGTACAGCACCATAAAAGAGGCCACATTTACATAACTTTTATTACAGTATAAGTGTTCTGGTTTTATTGTTACTGTTAATTTCTTACTGTGATAAATTAGATGTGTATGTATAGGAAAAAAACATATGGGTTTGATGCTATAGAAGGTTTTAGATATCCACTGGGAGTCTTGGAACATATCTCATGAAGATAAGAGGGAACTATTATACCGCTACAGAAAATTAGGACTGGGGATGTAGTTTGGTGGTAGAGCACTTGCCTAGCACATGCAAGGCCCTAGATTCAATCTTTAATAACACACACACACACACACACACTAAAAAAAAAAAAAAAAAAGGTGGTAGGGGGAGAAAATACATGTATACTTTTTAAACAAGAAATCATATCATTTGCATTTAAATTTAAGAGGAATATTTTCAGGATGAGCAATTATCCAACTAAGAATATACACAAGACAAATGAAGACACATGTCACCATAAAAACTAAATGTGAGATGCAATATCAGTGATGACGTGACCATTCATTTGGGGATGTCCTATTTGACCAGCTCAGATAATTTCCTGTATTGTATCTAGGACCAAAAAGCTACTGAAAGGATATGATTCCAAAAATGTAATATATACAATGAAAATGTCAACTGTCGACAGTGTCTTTAGCATGCCTATGGATTTGAATTTCATCCAGATTCATACACTTGATCTTGATACTTTTAACTGTTTTGCTTTAGTAAGTTGTTTACTTGATGGAATGTTAATAAACATGTAGCTACTAAAATGAAAAAAAAAAAACTAAATGTGAATGTTTATGGTAGCTTCATGCATAATTGTCAAAAACTATAAACTATTTAGTGAATGCACTTGATATATACAATGAAATACTACTCAACAAGAAAAAAGAATGAAGGGCTGGGATTATAGCTCAGTGGTAGAGCATTTGCCTTGCTTGTGTGAGGCACTGGGTTCGATCGATACTCAGTACCACATAAAAATACTGTGGCCATCTACAACTAAAAAAAAAAAAAAAAAAAGAATGGGGCTGGGGATGTGGCTCAAGCGGTAGCACGCTCGCCTGGCGTGCGTGCGGCCCGGGTTCGATCCTCAGCACCATGTACAAACAAAGATGTTGTGTCCGCCAATAACTGAAAAATAAAATGTTAAAGTTCAAAAAAAAAAAAGGAAGAATGAACTACTGATACATACAACAACATGAATTTCTTAAAGCATTACATTAAATGAAAGATAGACTGAAAAGGCCATACATACTGTATGATACCAAGAAAAATACAACATTCTGCAAAGATAAAGCTACAGGGACAGAAAACAGACCAGGAGATGCCAGAGGTTGGAGACAGGAAAAGAACTAATCATAAAGAGCACAACATTATCATTATTATTTGGAGTGTTGGAGCTCAAACCCAGGACCTCTCACAATGCTAGGCAAATACTTTATCACAAAGCTGTATCCTCACCCCTAAGGAACTTTTGAAGGTGATAGAAGTTTTCTACATTGCTGAGAGCCATAGCTAAGCAGGAATGATGCATGGCATTTTTGGTTGAAAGGTGACACCAGCAAGCCATTGAGATGATATGATTATGTTAAGATCTGCATTCAAATGGATATTAGACCCCTGCTATCCGCCTGGGCCTGCTACTTTGGAGCTCTAGTGGGACTCCCCGAGAGTTCCCATTGGTTGAGGAAGTGCGGTAGGAGGGATTTCCGGAGGAGGGATTTGTCTGTTGGTGTAGTGTGCCTGGGAGAACAGAGAGTTCCCATTGGTTGGGGAAGTGCGGTAGGAGGGATTTCCAGAGGAGGGATTTGTCTGTTGGTGTAGTGTGGCCCAGGAGACCACCGGGTGTGTGGTTTGGCATTGGCGGGAGTTTCAGAAATAAAGTTTGCTCCTGCTTGAGTGGCTCGTGATTTTGTGCCCAGCCAGACTGCGGCACTACATCCTGATGGTGGCACAGTGCTTACGTAACTGTAAACATTTTCATACAACTTTAGATACTGTATTAGGTATCTTCCATTTGTCCTACCAGATTCATTCCCCACTCTGGTCTCTGCCCCAGAAGGCTGACATGTCCCAGCTATGTGAGAGGCTGAGGTAGGATTCCTGAGCTCAAGAGTTCAAGGCCATCTTGGACAATATACACAGTGTACCCCCATTTAAAAAAAA
Source organism: Marmota flaviventris (assembly GCF_047511675.1). Classification (NCBI taxonomy): domain Eukaryota; kingdom Metazoa; phylum Chordata; class Mammalia; order Rodentia; family Sciuridae; genus Marmota; species Marmota flaviventris. Next base: position 38,192,344 of record NC_092501.1, on the reverse strand, counting down.
TGTCTTATTCTCAGGCTTCCACTGGGTTCTAGCTATAAGGACCCCCAAAAGGACCAAAGATGGGGGGAAGTTCCCATATTTTATTTCTCCAGGCCCTCAACAAAATATTGCTCCTCCTAAGGTGGTCTCCTCTGAGAAGCTCAGGTAATCCTTTGTCTTTTTGGGTCTTAATAATAGATTCACTGCAACTAATCAAGGTTAGAGCCCCATCCCTTGTGATTTCCCTACATTTCTCCCACACCTTTGAAAAATAACACCTTTATAAATAAACCCTCCTCATATTATCCAATTTGGGTATGCCATCTGCTTCCAGTTAGGACCTGGACTGACAGAAGATGCAAATATTAAAATTATGAGTGAAAGTATAAAGTGGAGAGGCAAGAGGGCTTTTTTTGTTTTGGATGGAATTGGAGATTAAATTCACAGGTGCTCTATCACTGAGTTACATCCCCAGACTTTACTTATTTTTTTGGCTATACTGGGAATTGACTCCAGGGCCTCACACATGCTAGCCAGATGCTCTACCTTTGAGCTACATCCATAACCTATTTGATTTTTTATTTTGAGACAGTGTCTCAACAAAATTGCCTAGGCTAGCCTCAAACTTGTGATCCTCCTACCTCAACCTTCTCAATAGCTGGGATTACAGAGTGTACCATCAAGCCTGATAAGACAAGAGTTTTTTAAAATGTTGTAACTAATGTGTGAACAAAGAAAGTTGGTAACTACTACTCCAGGAAAATTTGGTGTTAAAGCTACTGCAACCTTCATGAGTTTTTCTGGATCATGATCCACCCACCTCCTCCTGTACATACGTATAATGTGTCTTCTTTCCTACTTTAATCCAATCCACTACCACCAACAACCCACACAAGTTCCCAGAACTCAGTGATCAACATAACTCAACTGGGGTTCATTTGGGGTTTATAACTCACCTGGGGTTCATTTTCCTACTACTTTCTTGCCCTGATGGTGACTTAGGTATCTTTTATCCTACAGCCCTCTCTACTACCTCAAAGTAGGAAGGTTTGAGGTCACTGGAATATTGACTCTCTTAGAGCTTCTTTATAGAATTACCACTTCTTTACCCCATTATAAAAGCCCTCCTTTTTCTGAAACTGAGGATTAAACACAGGGGTGCTTTAATACTGAACTACACTCCCAACCCTTTTCATTTTTTATGCCTTGAATTTGTAATCCTCTTGCCTCAGTCTCCCCAGTAGCTGGGATTACAGGCATGCCCATTTCATGCAGCAAAAGTCCCTTCTTTTGAGGCTTGTGTCACCTAACCAGATAACGTCTAATCTTCTTAATATTAGTCATCCAAGCCAGGCATGGTGGCACACACATATATTCCCCAGTGACCTGGAAGGCTGAAGCAGGAAGCTTGCAAGTTTAAGGTCAGCCTGGGCAATTTAACAAGACCCTATCTCAAAAAAATAAATAAATAAGTATATAAAAGGGGCTAGGGATGTATTTCAGTGGTACAGCACCCCTGGGTTCAAGCTTGAGTACTATCACCACGCCCAAAAGGCAGGTTGGGAGGAGACAAATTCACAGAATGGTTAAACTAGTGACCTTGAGGTTTTAGTGTTACCAACTTCAACTACAGTCTCAATAATACCTAGAAATTCTACTTTCTCACTCTCCTACTTTAGGTAACATCTTTCTGAACCTTTTTCCTTAGCCCCCAAGTTAATCTTACTTTCTTTCTCCCTTTCAGAAAAAATCTCTTTTATATGAACAAAACAAAACAAGCTTTCAACCATAAACCACCTTATTTTCCATCCTCCAACCACATTTATCTTTTCAACATCGTTCCTCCTGTTCAGAAAATACACCATCTGAAGACCCTTCTTCCCTGTTCTTTGGTTCCCATGCTTCAAGGTCCATGCTTCCAAATCTTCTAGAACCCCTTATATCCTCTATCTGCACTTTTTTCCTCCCCTTCAAAAATGTTTATATCAAATTGTGTATACTTGCTGCATTTTTTTTCTTACGTCTCAAACCACTCCAATCAAGCTATAAATCCAATGCCTGTTTTGCAATGCTCATTTGAGTTTGCAGCAATTCAATTGGATTCAGTTGATCCTTTCATGAAATACTTTTCTGCTGACTTCTATAACATACCTCCTGCTAGATTTCCCTTCTATAGCTATAGTGATACTTAATTTCCTTTTCTAGTTTCTTCCTCTTTTCCTCTATTAAGTACTGCAAAATCTTCACTATCAGTCCTAATATTTTTTCCTCTTATACTCTTCCCTAATGATCTCATCTAATCCTATATTTTCAAATAACATTTATATATTAAATTTCACATTTATCAAACACATAAGACTTTTTATCTATCTCAGGAGATCTGTCACAAAAAATAAATAGGAGGCAGCTCAGTGGCAAAACATCTCTGGGTTCAATCCACAATATCCCCCCCAAGAGAAGTTTTCCAGCCAGGTGCATAGTGCACAACTATAATCCCAGCTACTAGGAAGGCTAAGGCAGGAGAATTGCAAGTTTGAGGCCAGCCTGGGCAGTTTAGCAAGAACTTGTCTCAAAATAAAATTTTTTAAAGTGTTGGGGATGAAGCTCGATGGTAGAATGCTTGCCTACCATGTGTGAGGCCTTGGGTTGGAGCCCCAGTACTACAGAAATGGGAAGAGAAAGGAATTTTCAATAATAAGATCTTAAAGTGGGGGGCTGGGATTGTAGCTCAGTGGTAGAGCACTTGCCTAGCATGTGAGAGGCACTGGGTTCAATCCTCATCACCACATAAAAATAAATAAAGGTATTGTGTCCATCTACAACTAAAAAAATAATAATAAAAATTAAAAAATGAAAAGAAAAAAAATTTTAAATATAGTGACAGTCTTTTTTAAAAAAATTATATGGCTTTCAATATAACAAAACTAAGTTCATTCTTATACAGCAGCACTTTGAAAAGTAACACTTTGGGTATTTCACAGATCTTCCATTTAGTTCAAGTTATCCAACTTCCAAACTATGCTTTACCCTCTATATAATAGGAATAAAGACTGTCTTACACGGTTGTAATTAAGGATCAATTGATATGTGAAAGGTGTGGTACAAAGTAGAAACAGGGGGCTGGGGATGTGGCTCAAGCGGTAGCGCACTCGCCTGGCATATGTGCGGCCCGGGTTCGATCCTCAGCACCACATACAAACAAGAATGTTGTGTCCGCCAACAACTAAAAAATAAATATTAAAAAATTCTCTCTCTCTTTAAAAAAAAGAAAAAGTAGAAACAGAAGAAATAACAGGTCTCTTATTCACTTTTCTTAAAAGGAAGTTGACTTGGGTAAAACTTAAAAAATATGTTTACATGAAAACATATTTGGGTAAAACAAAAAATATGTTCTTTACATGAAACACATATCTATAGACAAGTAACTCTTGCTCAAACTACATTTGTAATATATTTTTAATAATCCTCATTAATCATCTGTACTTTATCCAATGAGTAGACAACAATCTCATCTCAGGTCAGAAGTTCCTGTCCTACTTTAAACTTTCAGAATGGAATAATTCATGCTCCTTTCTAAAAATCACCTTTAGTTCTAAAAATCAAAATTAATAATTTCCCAACATTATTATTCCTCAAACACTCAAATACTCAGTTGAGTTTTAAGCAAATGGAAAAAAAATATTGGCTACAAAACCAGTCATGCAAATTAAAAGCCTATGCCACAGTTATCTCAGTATTTGGCAGGATATGTAGACTGAATCCCAGCTGGCTGGCAAAGAAAGTGTGCCAGGCAGAAATATAAGTCTCTGCACACTTTATTCTAGATCCAGACTAACAAAGATGGAAAATGAAAGTAGCCTCACATAAAAGGTAAGGGAAGCCTTCTTTTACCTCTAATGTACACAGGCCCATATTTCAAACTTTAAAAAATACCTGCAAATCTCTTAGAAGAGTTAACTTTAGCTCCTGTTAACAGCTATTTCTAATTTTTTAAAAAATTTCTCTTTATTTATTTATTGATACTAGGCATTGAAACCAGTGGCACTTTACCACTGAGCTAAATACCCAGCCATTTTTATTTTTGATATTCAGTTTCACTAAGTTGCTGACTCAGACATCAAAGTTTGGATCCTCCTTTTGGAGACTTTGGTCACCTGGACCACAAACTTGCACCACCATGCCTGGCTCTAACAGTCATTTTTAAGTAGTACATCTGACTAACAACTCATTGGCTTCAAAAGTAACTGTAATTAGAATGTTTTGCTTTTAAAATTAGAGATTAGATACAGAAGTATTTGCTTTAAAATAATCCAGAGGAAGCAGGGAATGTAGCTCAAGAACACTTGCCTAGCCTGAGCAAGGCCTTGGGTTCAATTGCTAGTACTGGGCAGGGTGGTCATCAACATCAGAGATAAAGGACAAAAGGTAGAGATTGGTATATAGTATAGATGAACAAGATTTGCCCTATCCTGAAAACTGCTGGAGTTAGATAACTGAGTACATGAGATTCTTTTATTTTCCTGTACCTGAACATTTCATAGTAAAGGTTTTCTTATTGCTATTTTAAAAAGATTAGGACATTTGAGCAACTCGGCCCTTTCCTGGCATTCTCATACAGTTTGTAATCTTCTTGGTGCTGGTTCCTTTACCCATCAAGCATCTGTTTGGAAAATGGCAACCACTATGCTTTATTACAACGTCTTCCTAAAGTTCCTCTTCAAATTAGCTACAAGTTTCAAAAGCACTTAGAACAAAGAAATTTTAGAGTATCAATAAATTAATCACATATTCCTCTAAAAAGAAAAAGATACACTTAAAAATGTAGTGCCAGGAAAAAAAATAAATCTAGGTTGAATAAGCCCTTTTCACTGATGTTAAATAATTTTATGGTGTACACACACAAAGGTATCACAAGCAGGAACATTTCACCAAATAGATACTTTGGAACTTAACCTGTGCACTTTGAACAAGTTGATAAAATGCCCAGTAAGTTCTTAAATAAAATGCCTAAACATGCAAAAGACAGTACTAAGATTTCTGAGACCTAAATAGCTAGAAAAAGTGTCCAAACTTTATCATTGTCACAATGGTCCCTAATTCAAAAAAGGTTAGGATGACGGGCATGCTGGTGGCACACAGAAAATACCAGCAACTCCAGGAGGATCCCAAGTTCAAGGTCAGCCTCAGCTACTTAGAGAAAACCTGTTTCAAATTTTAAAAAGGGTTGAGGATATAGCTCAGTGGCAGAGTGTCCCTCAATCTCCAGTATCACACACAGACACAACTACATGAGATTTATAGGCCTCACCAAAAATTTAGGTTCAAGCTCTTAAACTTAACTAAAATTATAAGACATTCTGACTTAAGAATAGAAGCTATGATAACCTGACAGACAAAATGCAAGCATCTAGTCCCAAAAAAACTTTGGTAGAAAGATAAAGAAAAGATAATACAAGTGCAAAAGCATCCCAAGGTCTCGGCACCAAAAATACAAAGTACAAAAGCATAAGTATATCAGAAGTATAGAGCCAATTTACAAATATATGAACTTACAAACTTTTTGTAGGAACAACTGATTTGCATATTAGGAATAGGATGAGGCTACTATAAAAATTAAAAGCACTCCATCAAAGTTTGCTTCTTTTTCTACAGAGGGCTGCCAGGGTTGTTGGAGCTCCGGAAAATGTAAAAAAGAGGGAAAAAAAGTGTGTGTGTATATATATATATATATTTTTTTTTCATAGTGCTACAACTATTCCCTTCCCAGTAAGGGTGGCTCTGCGAAAAAAGAAAGATGTTCTTAAACATCTATTTATTTGTGTTTTAGTATATATTTTCTCCTCACAAATACATATAGTGAAGTTCGGATTCATCGTCAGTCCCCAGTATTAGCATCAGAACTACAATTTAACTGTTATCTCATTCTACAGAAAAGTGCTTTCAATTCCCACCAACTAACTCACAACAGCAGTTTGGAGAAATATAAAGACATTATCAGCAAAGACACATAATCAATTGCTGGCTATAATACTTAACTGCCACATTCTTGTCCCCCCTTACCTTACATTCATTCTTATTAGTAGACCCCTCTGCCACCAGAGCCTCAGCCTACCACTGGTGCCCTATTCTTCAAAAGTCAGCATACTGACCACTTCCACCGCTTGCCCAGCTTCATTCTTCCTTCAACCTACCTGCTCCACACTCTGTGAATTAACTATCTGGCAACAGCAAGAAATGACAATAAGAACACTACATGACTCAAACAGAATAGCACGCTGAGAATCCAGTACGATGGTTTGACAAATAGTAGGTGCTCAATAACATGTTAAAAAGTCAATAAATATTATTCCAATTCTGCCACTAGCCAATCTTGGACAGTCATTTAACCTCTTTGAGTCTCATCTGTAAAATGAGAAAAGGGGAGTTAAAGTTCATTTTAAGCCAGGTGTTGGTGGTACACACATGTAATCCCAGGTACTAGGGAAGCTGAGGCAGGAGGATCTTGAGTTTCAGGTCAGCCTAGGAAACTGAGCAAGACCCGTCTCAGAATAAAATTTAAAAAGAGTTGGGTATGTAGGTCAGTGATACCACACTTGCCTACTACGTATAAAGCCCTGGGTTCAATCCCTAATAATAATCACACACTCACACACTCTCTCTCTCTCTCTCTCTCACACACACACACACACGCGTTTAGCTCAAAGTTCTACGATTATAACACACTTTTAGGAGCTAACCTAGAAACTGTTTTTATGCAGTTTTTTAATGAAAATTTAACCTAGGCTTAACTTATGAACAATGTTTCAGGAGAAATGTGGGCAAAGCAGTAAGGACAGACAAATCAGAATTAACCTAGGATTCTGGGAATCAAGGGAACAACAATAACAGCTGACTTACCCTATCTTCCAATGGGAAGAATATGAGTGAAAAAATGCTCAGCATTTTTAGTGAAACTATGCAAAATACAAACCATTATACTGTTGTTTGATGGGCCTTATATTCAGCCTCCAAAGAACAAATTCATTTTAGGAACTCAGAACTCTAAAGTTTCATCTTTATATCCTTCCAAATTATGAGATCCATATAACGCTCCATTATCACTAAACTTTGCCAAAAGTTCTAGAACTAACTTCCATTTCCAACTATAGTGGCTGTTTCTTTTTTTTTGGCATGGAGCGGGGTAACCAGGGAATAAACCCAGGCCACTTTAGCACTGAGCCACATTCCGAGCCCTTTTTATTTTCATTTTGAAATAGGGTCTTGCTAAGTTGCTTAGGACCTCACTAAGTTGTTGAGACTGGTTTTGAACCTGCAATCCTGCCTCACATTCCCAAATCACTGGGATTACTGGCATGTGAAACTGTGCCTGACTTATACTGGCTATTACTCTATTGCTAAATAGAGGCTCACTCTCTCCCTCCACCCCAATTTACTCCTGCCACCTCCAATCTCAGATCTTCTTTCAGCTAACTAACCATTTAGCATTTACTTTAATCTCCAAATTCTTTACAGAAATGAGTATAATAAACAATATGAAACAATAATGCTATATGTACATATTGACGTTTTTTAAATACAATCTTGTAAATTAAAATTTATTTAAATATCTTTTTAGATGTTGATGAACCTTAATTTTATTCATTTATTTTTATGCGGTGCTGAGAAACAAACTCAGTGCCTCACACATGCTAGGCAAGTGCTCTACCACTGAGCCACAACCCCAGCTCTAAAATTTATTAATGTAGGTTGCTACTGGTCCCAGATTTCTTGCTCAATTTGCAAGAGAGTTTAATTCTTCAATGTTTCTATTCAAAGATTAAGGAGTTAATCTTTCAGAACTGGTTCTAGGGGAAAAGTCTAACATTCCTAACTAATCCTCATCTCCTTGTCATTACCATTAATCATTCAAACCCTCTATAATAATAAAAATGAGTTATTATGTAATCCTAACACAACCAAGAGAGATGTTTTTACTGGAAAGGAATTGGGTTTAGAGATTTATGAAAGATTGTTCCCAAAATATACTCTGAATAGTAAGTCTAAAAATATCAATATACCAGGCGTGGTGGTGCACGCCTATAATCTCAGCTACTTGGGAGACTGAGGCAGGAGGATCACAAATTTGAAGCCAGTCTCAGAAATTTAGTGAGACTTTAGATAACTTAGCAAAAGCGGTCTCAAAATAAAAAGTAAAAAGGGCTGTGGGTATAGTTTAGTGATAAAGTGTCCCTGGGGTCAATCCCCAGTATCTATAAAAAATAAAATAAAAAGTATTAATATTCAAGTTATGTAATTAAAATGTCAACCTGATTAAAGTTCTTAAATCTTTCAGAAAATTATTGAGTCCTCATTAAGCATGAATAGAGAAAGAAAACCCAAGTGATACACAACATTTTAGAATTCAAATCATTTAAATAAATGGCTTGCAAAAAGCTCTCTTGGTTCATCATAAAGTAAATAAAACTTACCAGAAGTCATTAATTTAGCACAGCTACTTTTGCTTGCATCATCCTCTGGGTTTCTGTTTGTGCTCTTTTCTTTCCCAAGTAAAGTATCCTCCAAAGGTAAGCATTTATCAGATACAACACTGTCTTCACCCACCACATGACTGATTTTGCTATTAGTTTCAAGTACTGAAGTGACTTCTTCCAGCTGAGCAGCTTCACTAGATTCTGAGTAAGAGGAACCCTTACTCTGGGCTAAATTCTTTGAAGAAACTGGTAGAGATTCATCATCACTATCAAATCCAAAAGGATCTCCAGTATTTTCTTCTTCTATTTTCAGTTTCTTCGGAATTTCTTGGATATCTGGTTTGAAATTGGGCCTCTTTTGCCCTAATTTAGCCATAAATGTGGTCTCTCCCCATTTTGTGCTAAGGGTGGTCCGTTTGTTGGAAAAGACTTCATCAAATTTTGAACTGCCATTGCCTCCTTTCCTACTGTATGTTTTCCCAAATCTGGACGTCATTTTGACACCTGTTTCATATTCCTGTGGAAAAAAATTTTAAGAAAATATATAATCACTAAATACTTTTCAACATTAAGCATACAAGTCCTTAAAAAATGGTTAAATAAATAAGGGGATAAAAAGAGCACATTTTTCATTTCTATATGCTTCCATGTCAATTTTTTTTTTCTTACAGTGAGTATTCACATGATTTAACAAAGTAGAAAGCATTGTGACTAACCAACTTTACAATACAGCATCCATATAAACCAACTTATACTGAAATATTTTTTAAGTTCCAAGTGAATTAACTTACTATTCTCAGAAATCATTTTTACCTTAAAAAACTATCAGAATAGGACAATTTTCCCTAACATAAAAATCTAAAGCACAAAATGTTAATTTTTTTTCAGCATCTCAAATGTTTTAAGTAGACTAAATTTAGTTCTTTGAAATTTCACAGCACTTATCATATGAGGGAAAAAGGTCAGAAAAATGGTGCTATTTTCCCATGTACTACAACCTGCAGCTTTGAAACAAAACTTTGAAAATTCAGATTCTTGATCTAAAGCAATCTGGGCTGTGACTTGAAAAATACTACTTAGATGGCCATGTCCCTTAAGAGAAAGAAACCATCCTTATTCTATCATCCTTGTCCCTACAGTGCTGTGCTCATTTGCTAAGTGACATTTTTTGGAGCTGAAGACTCCAGTATATTACACTGCCCCATGAATTATTACAGAAATAGCAACACATAACCTTTATTTTCCTCTTATTTATAATGACAGATAAATTCACCTGATTTACCTACACAATAATAGGGTACTATGACCAAAAAAAATTTTTAAATTCCCAAAAGTTTAAAAAAATTAAATCATTTTAAAAGACAAGTACTTATTTTTAAGCACACTCAATTCTTGTCCATTCCTTACACTTTGACTTTCTACAGTTTAAATATCAATATATCAACTGTTAACTAGGGGAAAAAAAAAAGTGAACTCCTTAGGGGCTTGAAAAATCTTCATTACTTGGAAGCCTAGAAAAATGGAAATTATATTTTACCTGTACTTTTGAATGTGCTTTGATCTTTACTTTTAATGTTTTCCTTTATTAACTAAAATTCTTAACTTGTAAAATTACCGTACAACTTAGTTCAATATATATTCCGTAGAGGATCCCCCCCACGCTTGGTAAGAAGCCAATTCTAATTTGACAAAATAACAATTTACTCATTATACACATCTGTGCTAAAAGAAAATAGTTTTCCCAAGGGAAATCTATCTATTTTCCCTTCTACTGTAAATTTAACCTTAACAAGTTTTACTGTCTTTCTTAAACATAGCCTATTAAAACTAAGTCTATTGGGCAGCTACCAAAGACAACAAAATAAAGTCATTTCTCTTCATTTTTCAAGGATGTAAAGCTGTGATCTGCAGACCTACATTTACATTTACACCAACAAAGCTGGAATGTTTTGGATACACTTATGTGGTAATCATCTAAAAATGCTGACTAAAGGCCAAACCAAAAATCCAGACTTGAGTACCTTTAGGCCAACATCAGAAAAACTCATTGTAAAAATGGTCCTAAAACCACAAAGCACTCACTGTTGAAAGTCTAAAGTCTGCGGATAAAGATATACAAGAAGTTAATTAAGTATAAGAAAACTGCATTTTTTTTGAGTCCATGTCTTTCACAAATACATACTGAAATACTGATAAAATAACAAGTGATATTCCAACATTAAATGGGAACTGTATGTAGATTATACAAATTTTGATAAGTTAAATACTCCATGCAATATGAGCACACGGGAGTTAATTATATAATATTCTCCACTTTTCATTGCCTTTATCATTTTGCATCATAAATGCCTTAAAAAAAAAAAGTTAAGAGACGACCGCGATGGCATTACCTAGGCCTAAAGCACACACAAATTAAAAAATAAGTGCGCAGACATGTTTGACATAATATTTAAGATGTTACTTCAAACACACCAGCTATCCCGCTCAGGCTTCAAACCCCCAAAGGCTGTCCTAACTAAAAAGCAACGATTCACGACTAAGCGTTTTCGATCTTCAGGCCTTTGCCCAGCCCCAAACCAGGTTGAATGTTGAGGGAAAGTGTGCTGGGATTTAAAAACAAAGTCCTCACACTTAACCCCCATGCAAACCTAGCACCTTCCCGGTCCTCAATGGCTTCAGGGGCTCCCATGAAGGAAGAAAAGTAGAAGGGGCAAACTGATCCACGCAGAAACCCTCACCTGAGGCGGCGGGTGCACCAGGAGATTGTAGGAGAGGCGGCCCCCTCCAGCTGGACGGTCACGCAACTTTTCTGCTCCCCACCCCCACCGCCCGGGAAGGGGGATGTCGCTCCCGACGCCCCGGAAGCCTCAGCCACCGAATCCCCAGGGTAGCGCAAGGCCATGGTGGCGTCCAGAGCGAAGGAAAGGACGGGGAAAGATCGGGGACTGAAATCAATACGCTGCACTCGGCTTGGGGAGAAAAGTCAATCAGCAGCCACCAGGAAGAGAACTCAGAAGGGGGAAAATAAATGAGGAAAAAAGAGTTTTTCAGGCCGGTCCCCTGCCCAACTTCCTAGAGGCCGGGTGGGCAAGTCGGTGAGACTTCCATCACCCCTGCCTTCCCCCACCCTCCCCGGCTCGCTCCAGGCCTAAGCTGCCGCCAGAGACCTCACTTACCCTCGGCGCCTGGCGGGTGCTTTGGCCTCGGGCCGCCTCCGCCTCTCCCGCTCCCAACGGCCCACGGGCGGGCGCGGGAGCCCCGCGCGGAAAAACAGGGTCGGCTGGTGCCTCTAGATACGCAAGGGGCTCCGCCACCGTCACAACCCGCGACTCCGCTTCGGTAAATAGGAAGCCCGGCAGAGGTGGGGGGGAGGAGCGGCGGCCCCGCAACTTCCCTCCCCGCCTCGAGCGCCGCCGGCCGGGCTCGGGTCTAGGCCTCCCTGGCTGCTGCCGCTAGAGCCGGAGCCGAGCCCGCTACGTGCCCCCGCTGGGCCGCCGCCGCCTCCTGCGCCGCCGCTTCCGCCGGTGAATGGTCAGCGCTGGAGTTTGAACAGGGCCCTGAACCATCTCAACGCCATTTGCGCTCCCGGCCCCCACCTCCTTCCTCCAACAGCCGCTCGCTCCGTCACTTTGCTTCCCACAGGCCCCGCGCGGCCTCCCGACACCCTAGCCAATCGCGCGGCGGCTTACTCAAACCGCCGCGCAGGCGCCGCGCCCCGCACGCTCCGGCGCCCGCCATTGGCCCAGCCGCGCGGCCCGACGGGAGTTGTAGTCCCGGTTCGGGAGGTCGCGGTGCTGAGAGAGCCCTGCGCGGGAGCTGGCGGTGGATAGAGAGGTGGTTGCGGGCCTGACCCGCCCCGGCTCGGGAGCCAGTTCCAGCTCCTGGCCTCGCCTGGAGATGCAGGTGTCGCGGGGGAGGGCCGGGGGCGCAGTGCAGGCAGCTGTGTCAATCGTTTCCCCTCTAGGGATTCGTCGGTGTCTGGGGACGGTGGGTTATGCAGCTGCGCCGGGTGTGATGGGGCCACCGCTGGGGAGGCAGGGAGCTTGCCACTCAGCTGCCTTCAACTGGGCCTGCCGGACCTAGCCACGGTGGCGTGAGCGGTACGGCTTCGGACGCGGGCCCCCTCACCGATCGGATCGCGAGCCGAGTCCGCCCCGGCGCTTTACTGCCCTCCCTGCAATCCATCAGTCCCAGCTCTGGAGTTCTCCCTGTCTCCTCCCACCCGTTAATAGTGGCCCCCAGAACATTGAATGTTGTTAAAGAATTGTCACTAACCTTGTTGGGTTATTAACGGTAGTGTGAGTTTTTTAATATACACAAAAGGATTGATAGCTAAAACGAGATGTAGGGTAAGAGTTTTACTTTATAACGTGCCTGTGAAAACGGAAGGAGAGGGAATAAAAAAGCTGTCGGTGTTTTTAATTATTGAAGCTACAGGATGCATACACATGCAATTGTTAATTCAGTCTTGCTGTGTGTATCTGAAATTTAACATAATAAAAAGTTTAAAGAAATGAAAAGTTATTGCCTCTAGGGAAAAGAGGAAGGTGGTGGATGATGGAAAATATTCATTTTTCTCTGTATAGAAATTGTTTTCCGTGTCAGTGTATTACCTAATTGAGAAAATTGGAAAGTTGTTTGTTTGTTTTTAAGCCTTCAGTGGAGAAACAAGAGTTCTAAAGAGTACCACACTTTCCCCTAGGAGAGGCGCATGATTCATCAGACTCCCAACAATCTTGATGTTTTGGTAGGCAGTTACTGGAGACCCACCAGGGAAATTAGAAAACTACTAATTGCTTTCAGTGAAAGCCTTCCCCCTCTCCACAAATGAATAATTTGTTTTGAATGCATCCAGAAGTTTTGAGAGTGCCCTCCAATATAGTTAGGAAACTCTGAATTTTAAAAAAAAATTAGTTCAGACTTGGGGTACAGCTCAGTAGTAGAGTACTTGCTTGACTTGCAAGTCCCTGGATTAGATCCCTGGCCTGGGAAAATAAATAAATAAATCAGAAACTCTGAGCCCTTCCCATAGGAATTAAGGTGGGTTTTTAGTGTGCTTGAATTGTTTTACTTCAGCATGACTGGATGTAAAATTTATATTCTACATTTACAATTTCCCTAATACTATGTCAGTATTTTCTCTTAATTATTCCAAAATAAATCAATCCTTTCTTAGCTCATGTGAAGGGAAGTTTTAACAAGTGTCTCCAACAGTGGTTGGTTCCCAACTGTTTTATTTGGGTCATATTTCTCTTTTTAAAAAATCAGCCGCTGAGGATCTTGTTTTATCATTTCTTTTGAAGATCACTGACAGAGGTGCAGGCTGCACTTACTGTAATTATTTAGCTGACTCTGTGGTGGGTACTAATTAAAGGGTAATTATCATCAGAGGCAAAAGGTAAGATCAAAAAGCCAAAAGAGGTGGAGAAGACAGAATTGCAAGATCTTGCAGTAGAAGGGTGCAATGAATCTTCCAGACCAAAGGATATATTCATGATGCCTGGCCTTGCTAGTGCTAGACACTTGATAGGCTCAGTGATACCGCATGAACCAAAAGTGGAAGGGTTATTGTTGAAAGAAAGTCTCTTGATCCCTTTTGGGTTTTGTGTTTGTTTGTTTTTTTATGGTGCAAGGAACTGAACCCAGGACCTCACACATGCTAAAAAAGTGGTCTGCCACTGAACTAAATCCCTGGCCCTTTTGAGAACTTTTGGTGTTATGGTTATGTTAAGTAATGGAATTTAGTTATGTCAGATTCCTGCTACTCAAAGAATGATCTCCTGTCAGCAATGAGGCATAACCTGGGAGCTTGTTGAGAAAGGACAATTCCTGTCCCCAACCCAACTCCAAGAATCAAAACTCTGATTCCCCCAGATGATTGGTTTACATGTTAAAATTTTACATGCATTGGTTCAAAGTATACCCGCAACGTTTCAGGACAATTTAATACTTTTTATTTGGATGAAAGAAGGAAACCAAGAACAGTAAGAACCTAATATGAGAACTAGCTCAGTAGTAGAGCACTTGTCTAGCTTGCACAAGTCCTGGCTTCCATCTCCAGCACACCAAGAATAAAAAATATCATTATACATCAGTTATGAGGGTGAGCTTTTGAGAGGCCCTGTTTGTGTTCCACCCAGTTCCCTCTGACTTATGCATAAGAAAATGGAAAGGCTGGCTCAAGGTATTGCAACTAAAGAGGGAATCCAACTTAAATATTGGGTACCTATTAAGATATCAAGGATATTCATGAATCTGGTAGAATGTGGTACATGATTTGAGAAATGAAGTGTGTGTGTGTGTGTGTGTTTTTAGTCTATGGAAGCTTGATATATGAATATTCAACAGAGCTGTGCTAGAGCTAACCACCTTCTTGTGTCTCACACTACAAACTAATAGATTGGTGCCTATGGGGTTTGTCTCAGAGGGAGTTCAGATTCTCCTGACCTGCAGGCTGTACTGCCACCTTAACCTTTATCTCCCTGGTTCCAGAAGCAGGCAGATATTCTCCAGGCTTCCCATTCCCTTACTGGGTCCTTGAGTTCCAATCAGAATCAGTGAACTGGACCCCAAGATGGATGACAAACGGGCAAGCTGCTTTTCTTGTTTTCTTAGTTCCCTCAGCTAATGCTCCATCTCCTCTCAGAAGCCTGAGTTCCCCTCAGCTCTGCCAGATGTCATATATGCTAGAAACAAATCATGGATCTGAGCTAGTTTGTGCCATTTGACACTGCGGGTAGCCCTCCTGGTGTGCTTCACCTGAGCAGATTCATAGTTTCCTTTCAGCAAATAAATAAATAAATAAGGCATCTGCTCTGCCATTGTTGTGCCTTTGTTCTAGCCCAGGCACAGGAAGTAGCAAAATTGGAGTTGCCTAATAGATCCTTAGTCTTTTTCTGAAAAGATGTCATAAAATGTATTACAACTTATAGAGTTCAGGTTACTAGAAGTTAAAAATTATCCTATTAGCAACAGTCAGTTTTTCCTTGTCATAGCATGTGGAAGAGAATTTTAAATTGTATATTTGTACACTAAAGTGGTTGTTACAAAATCCTACATAATGTGAGCAAGACCCTGCCCTTACTGGCTTAATGCAGTGCCCCTCCCCTTTCTTTCCCTCTACCACACCTAACTCACTGCTATTCCTTAGTTAGGGCCTTTGCACTGCCTACTCCCTCTGCCTAGACTTCACTCCTCAGATACCAACCTGTTTTCATTCTTTGCTTCCTTTAAATTTTCACTTAGGGATTTTTAAAAAATCTTACCTCTTCCCCCCTGCCCCCCGCCCCAGTGCTGGAAATCAAACCAGGACCTAATACATACTGGGCAAGTGCTCAACCACCAAGCTACATCCCCAGAACTAACCCAGCCTATTGTAAACTGTAGCAACAAGTCCATTCCTAAATGCTCGCTGTCTCTGATTATTTTTTTTTCAGGGAATATATCTCCCCATCTAACATATCACATATTTTGCATGTTTATCTTACATGTTCGTCTTCCCTATGAGGTTACAGATTTTTGCCTGCCTTGTTTTCTGCTGCATCTTTAGCACCTGAAAGAGTGCCTGGCACATAGTAGATATAGATACCCCATGTTTGTTGAATAAAGGCATCCATTTGTTTCCTTTCTCATGAAGATTTTTTTTTTACTTCTGAAGGAACATAAGTTGAAACTAACTATAGTTATGAATAATCTGGCGTGTTCATAAATTGTTAAATTTTTTCTGTGGGGAGGGCGATGCTTTCTGGAATTATCTTTTGTTATTGCAGTGGACAGGTTTTCATTCTGAGAATTGAGAAGATGAGTACTATCATAATCCCAATTACCTTGTTTTCCAAGATAATTGGAATATGTTCTCTGGAGATGTTATTCCTTGGGGAATAAACTGCTATCTAGGTAGTTAAAAAAGACAAAGCATGGAAGGGAAATATCTTGGTGGTAGAGCACTTGCCTAGCATGTGTAAGGCCCTGAGTTCAATCCACAGAGCACAAAGAGAGTAAACACACACATACACACACACACACACACACACACAAATTGCCTGATGTATGTTGTTTGATAAAGATTGGTATCCAGCAACCTCTAAGAGATCTCATTTTCTGACCTTTGTCTCACTAAGACTAAAAACCTGAATCCTTATAGCAAAAAGGCCTTGCATGATCTGGCCCCTGAGTACTTCCATTCCTTCCCACTTTGCCAATCCTTCCTTCTGTTTACTGCTAGAATTTTCCAAACCAACTCTTGCCTCAGGGTCTTTGTACTTGCTGTTCCTTCAACTAATCTTTGAGATATGTACAAGACTCACTCCCTCATCTCTTCCAGGTCTTCATTCAAGTATTTCTCAGTAGTGTCTTCCCTGACCATCCTATTTAAGTTAAAACCCTCACCCTGTCATCCAGCATTTCATATCTCCCTTCCCTGTTGTTTTTCTCCATAATAGTCATAATGTTTATAACTTGTTTATTTTCTGTTTTCTTCCACTAGAATATAAACTCCATGAGGGCAGGGATGGTTTGTCTTCTGTTTACTATAGGCCCAGCACACCTGGAATGGTGCCTTGCGCACAAAAAGTGTGCCATTTTTTATTTGTTGGCTGAATACTAGCATTAAATTGAGCTTTAATTGGTGATCTGCTCTTGTGTCTTTGTTAATTTTTTTGTGTTTGACCTACCAATAATTGCAAAAAAAATACATTGAAACCTCCTCATAAGAGTAATTTTTTTCAAATTCTTATTGGGGGGCTGGGGATGTGGCTCAAGCGGTATCGCGCTCGCCTGGCATGCATACGGCCTGGGTTCGATTCTCAGCACCACATACAAACAAAGATGTTGTGTCCGCCGATAACTAAAAAATAAATATTAAAATTCTCTCTCTCTCTCTAAAAAAAAAAAAAAAAAAAATCTTATTGGGCTCATATAGGTATAGAATTGTTATATTGTTATAACTTCCTGGAAGAATTGAAATGTGTTTTAAATAAGAATTAATTGCAAAAAATGCCTGGATTTCCACCCCTATCTATAGCCAAGCAATATGACTTTGCTGTTTTTCCCAGAATATAGGGTGAGCTTGTAAGTTGCATTTTCCAAAAGAAAGTGGCAGAAGGAAGGTAGTTGTTAGCCTGAACTTTAAGAAACCTTAGAATGCTTCCCCACTATCTTTTGGATTCCTGCCTCTGCCAAAAGAACAGGCCTGGGCTAGCCTGTTGAAGGATGAAAAGCCACTTGGAAAAGAGCTGAGGTCATCCCAGATCAGTCAACAGCCATTGGACTCCAAACATATGTGAGGCCACCTACCTGACCTGGCACTACCAAAGATGCATGCATGAGCCCACCTAGGACCAAAAGAACTGCCCTGCTGACTTGTAGTCTCATACCCAATAACAACTAGCTACTATGTTCAGCCTCTGAATTTTGGAGTGGTTTGTTATTCAGCATTGTTGTGGCAACAGATAATTGATAACAAGCCATGATTTCCCCATGGTTAATGCCTCCTTTTTGAGGAGTCAGCCTTCAAAATGCTTTCCTAACTATCCAGGCAATCTAAAGCCTCCCTAATTTCCATCATACAACAGTGGTTTTTGTTTTGTTTTGGTGGTACTAGGGATTGAATCCAGGAGAGATCTACACCCCTAGACTTTTTAAATTTTTATTTTGAGACAGGATCTCGCTGAATTTCCCAGGGTGGACTTGAACTTTCAATCTTAGTGCCTCCACCTCCCAAGTAGGTATGAGTACAGGTGTGCACCACTGCGCCCGGAAATTTTCTTAACCCTCTCCTGCCGCAGTCTGGCTGGGCACAAATCAGGAGCCACTCAAGCAGGAAGGAACAAACTTTATTTCCGAACTCCCTCGAACGCCACCCACGTGGTCCTTCCAGGAACACCACACACCAACCGGCACTCCCTCCACCGGAACTTCACCAACTAATGCGAACTCCCCAGGAATCCCCGAAGAACTCCAAAGTAGCTCCAGGAGTTGGACAGCAGGGGTCTATATACAATTGAATACACAGGCTGTTTCAATCCAGCATCATGCAGTCACAGCAATTATACACAGCTTAACTTAATTATCATCATCTTAATGGCTCGCCTTGCAACCATTACTTCTGGCAAAATGCCATGGGCCATTCCGACTCGGCTATGGCTCTCAACACCAGAATTATTTATTTCTTTATTATCTGTCTGTCACACTAGAATGTCAACTATGTGAGGGCAGAGATCTTATCCTAATCCCTGCTGTATCCTTGGACCCAGCACAGAACTGCATAATCCAGCAGACATAATCCAGTAGACATAATCCACAGCTCTGTCTACTAAGCACTTGAAACATACTGGTCTGAGTTGAAATATGCTGAAAATACAAAATACACACTGGATGTCAAAGGCTTAGTACAAGAAAGAATATAATGATTCCTGATAATTTTATACTGATTAAATGTTGAAATGATCATATTTTGATATATTAAGTAGAATATGTTATTAATCTCACCTATTTCTTTTTATCTTTTTTTTCATTTGGCTACCAGAAAAAAGTCTAAGCTACATTTATGGCTTGCTTCATGTTTGTATTGGCAGCACAGATACAGAAACTTAGTAAATATTTGTTGAAGGAAGATATAAAAAAATTAATTTATGGGCTGGGGATGTGGCTCAAGGGGTAGCGCGCTCACCTGGCATGCGTGCGGCCCGGGGTTGGATCCTCAGCACCACATACAAAAAGGTTGTGTCCGCCGAAAACTAAAAAAAAATAAATATTAAAATTCTCTCTCTCTCTCTCTTAAAAAAAAAAAAGAGAGAGAGCCTGGAAAACAAGTACCAAAATACGATGAGGTAGGAATAAATTCTAGTGTTCTACAGCACAGAAGGGGGACTTTAGTTTACAACAATTTGTTAAATATTTTAGAAAGAACTAGAAGAGGCTAGCACAGTTACACACCAGTAATCCCAGCAATTTAGTGAGATCCTGTTTCAAAATAAAAAAGGGCTAGAGATGTAGCTCAGTACAGAGAAGAAGAACAACAACAACAACTAGAAAAGTTCAAAATTTCCAACACAGCCAGGTCCCATGGCTTGGAGGCTGAAGCAGAAGGATCACAAGTTTTAAGCCAACAACTTAGCAAAGCCCTAAGCAGCTTAGCAAGACTTTGTCTCAAAAAAAGGGGGGCGGGGGGAGACTTGGGATGTGGTTCAGAGGTTGAACACCCTTGGGTTCTATCCCTGGTACCAAAAACAAACAAAACATTTTCTAACACAAAGTGAAATTTTTAGAACTGTTCTGAAAAATAGTCCATTTTTAAAAAATTATTTTACCTTTGCATAGCTCCTGGAATTTTTTTTTTTTTTTTTTTTTTTTTTTTTGTGGTACTGGGGATTGAACTCAGGGACACTCGACCACTGAGCCACATCCCCAGTCCTATTTTGTATTTTATTTTGGGACAGGGTCTCACTGAGTTGCTTAGTGCCTTGCTTTTGCTGAGGCTGGCTTTGAACTCGAAATCCTCCTGCCTCAGCCTCCCGAGCTACTGGGATTACAGGCGTGCATCATGGCATCCAGCTGGAATATTTCTTTTTTTACAAATATTTTATTAGTTGTTGATGGACCTTTATTTATTTATATGTGGTGCTGAGAATTGAACCCAGTGCCTCACACTTGCAAACACTCTACCACTGAGTCACAACCCCAGCCCGGCCCCTGGAATATTTCTAAAACATACATTTGATAAATTACTTATCTCCTACAAAAACTTTGGTGGTTCTCCAACTATCTATGGAAAATAAGTTCATATCCACTGTTACTTGGCATTTATAGTTGTTTGCCATCTTTTTTTATTTATTTTTTCTTTTTTTAAAGAGAGAGAGAGGAATAGAGAGAGAGAGAGAATTTTAATATTTTTTAGTTTTCGGTGAACACAACATCTTTGTATGTGAAGCTGAGGATTGAACCTGGGCCGCACGCATGCCAGGCGAGCGCGCTACCGCTTGAGCCACATCCCCAGCCCTGCCATCTTTTTTTTAAAGGTAATTTTTTTAAGATGGACACAATATCGGTACTTCATTTTTATGTGGTGCTGAGGATCCAACCCAGTGCCTCACATGTGTGAGGCAAGTGCTCTACCTGAACTATAACCCTATAACCCCAGCCCCTGGTTGCCATTTTAAATACCTGTTTCCCTCCTCCTCCTTTCTGGCTAGCTATATTTCAAAGGTTTCAGGAATCCAGTTCAGATTCATGCAGTCCTCTCTGCCTGGAATATCCCTCTCCCTCTGCTCTTGCAGAGCCTTATCTTGAGTCCTACACCCTCCAGTATGTAAATCAGTCATCCTCTAATTCTTGTTCCCATGTGGTCTCTATGAAAAGATGAGATATGCACAGTGGTGCACACCTGTAATCCCAGTGACTTGGGAGGCTGAGGCAGGAAGATTGCATGTTTGAGGTCAGCCTCAGCAACTTAGTGAGACCCTGTCCCAAAATAAAAATAAAGAACTGGGGATGTGGCTCAGTGGTTAAGCACACTTGGGTGTGATCCCCAATAAGCCGCCCCCTGATCAAAAAAAAAGGAGAAAATAAGACATAAGGCATTGTTATCATTGTGCCTCTTCTAGTAAGATTTTGGAAAGTGGATATAATGAGGTATATATATTAATCTTAGAAGTGTTGAAAAAGAATTCTGAGAGCTGCAGGTGGGCTAGGGATTAATAAACTTGAGATAGAAACAGTGGAAGTAAAGCAAGACTATTGAATGTTCACAGAAGTAGACCTGGGCAGACCTTCTAGGTTGGAGGTAGCTGAATACCTTACAAGATCCCCACAGTAAAGCTGTGTTTGCTGACTGCCTGTCCACAGTGACAGGCAGGAGAGAGTCCACTGGGGTGTCTCCTGTTCTGAAAGCCAATCTGCCTCTGACTGTTGCTCACCCAAACCAAAATTCTGGGACCATATGGATTCAGATATTTTATTTCCACGGTCTGACTTGGTATTACTGGGGCATGGGTTGGCAGAAACATTACTCTTTTTATCATTATACAGTGGAACTTCAGGAGAATGTATGAGAACAGAGCCCTGCAGCCTCCCAGATACACTGTTTTCACCAAGAGAAAAGGCCTCCTTGAGGATGAGGGTTTTGGGGGAGCGTGAGATTGGGAAGTGAAATTGACCAGATTTGCTAGGTGCTTGTATGAAGGTCAGAACAAATCCCACCATTATGTATTATAATGCACCAATTAAAAAAAGAGAAAAAAAGGTTTGCATTTATTGAGTCTTACTCTTTACCACCTATAGTGCAAATTTCCCTGTATTGTCATTGAATTGTCATTGATATCTCTTCCTTTTTAGGAATGCATTATCCTACCAGTTTGCTAATGAGAAACTTAAAGAATACTATACAAAGATAAATGACTTCCCCAAGGACACCCAGCAGGTTAACAAACCCGTAACAGCCAAGGTTTTACCCTAGGTCAATCTTTCTCCAGAGGTCACAGGCATAAAACATTTGTTACCCTGGATCCTGAATCTCAGTGAGGAAGAGGACCCCAATCCTTCTATTGTCCTTTCAAGTGAGAAGTCCTAGACAGCCTGGAGGAATTTAAAGGAAGAGGTGAAGGTGGAAGAGGAATGCAGGTGGAGCTCCTGGCCTAGGATATTTTATATCTGTGAGCAGCAAGGATAGGGGGACAAACATCTACTTGGCCAGGCTATGAAATTTGAGGCCGCTTTGTCTTAAGGGGCAATATATGGTTTCCTCCCACTATTACTGGACAGAGAAGGAGTTTCTCTCCCAGAAGCTAACTTTCCTCCCTCCCCAGTGTCCCTCAACTGGGCCAAGGAATTCATAGCTAGCCCTTAGAGCAGAGGAAAGAGAAGAGCTGGGACTTCTAAGAAAAGCTTATTAATTTAGGCTGGGATTTCTTTTTTAAAATATTTTTTAGTTGTTGATGGACCTTTATTTTTTATTTATTTATATGCAGTACTGAGAATCAAACTCAGTGCCTCATACATTGCCAGGCAAGCACTCTGCCACTGAGCCACAACCCCAGCCCGCTGGAATTTCTATGTGACCAACATACCTTTGGGTCCGATGGAAGAACTAACAGTGGTACACTTTATGCTCTGAATATAGCCCTTGCTGCTCGACCAATGCAACTTACTTTTAAACCAGACATTTTCTTTCTCTTCCTCTCTCCCCGCCCCTTCCTAATCTCTCCCCCTCCCTGATCTCAAGAGAAACAGGATTACCTTTCTTCCCCACCTTAGCACATTTATCTGTCCTCAGAATACACACACATCATAGGAAGGAAGTAATCCAGACTTTGGGGATGGTACCAAAAGATCTCAGAAACAACTATCTCCCAATTAACTCAATAGAGAACAAGTGGAATGTAGCCTTTGAATCACCTCTTTAAAAGACCCCTGCTCCTGCCCATGGGCAGAATCACAGCCTCTGGGACAGAAGTCCCCAGTGTTTCTCCTTTGCTAGCAATAAACCTTATTTTTTTTTTCTTTTTCTCAAAACTGTATACTCATTATTGGATTGGCATCAGGGACAAGGACCAAGTTTTCGTAACAAAGGGCTTCTCAGTGTGACCCCTCCCATCTATAGACCCACAGCTTGGCCCATAATTTGGGTAGTTTGGGCTGCCTTGCAGATTCCTTGAGTTGAGGGACGTCTCCCAGAATTAGAAAGAATTCTGTTCTTGGTGTGACTTGCTTCATTATGTATGAGAATTGGCTCCCTGGACTAAAAAATGATCGTTCCTTTATTAGTTTTTTTCCAGTTTAAGGCAAAAGCGTTTTCTCATTTAGTGATGAGGGTACACTGAGTTGGAGAATTATAGGGGGCCTGGAAATGTTCCAGAACCAAGATGAAACCTGTTGACCTGCTCAGCCCCTCTTCAACATTCAGGAACTCGGGGCCTTTGGCAGGCAGATCTGTGTAATTGAGACGCCTTATATCCAACCTGGGAGTGTGCCCCAATTTACTTTCACCCCACAAGGCGAGTGTAAGGTGACTTCCCTCACCTCATTTCAGGTTAATCTCGGCGAAGAGCTTGGAAAAGCGCCTGGCAGAGTGTCAGCACTCCCAAGGTGTTCGCAGGTAATATTACCATCGCTAGCAGCTGGGCTAGGTAAGGAATCCGACTTGATAATTTGGCAATAACTCGACAAACTTTCAAATGTGGACAGAGAAACGCTTGCCAAAGCTTTTAAACCACTTTTGCTGTGACACCCCTCTTCTGCAAGGCGCGGTGGCCTCCACCCAACCCCGCCCAGGTGAGGTCTAACCTAGGACCTTCTGAGTCCCCTTGCTGACTGGGGGCGGAGTGCAGGTTGGGTTCTGCCTAGCAGAACGCCGACTTAGGCCTGAAGTCTGGGCGGAGCTTGAGTTTAGATCGGCTGGAGCACATCGCCGCCACCTACCCGCCCCGCCCCGCTCACCACTTGCGACCTGAATTCCTTTGGTGCTAGGCCGGGCGGAGGCCGGAGACAGCCACGCTCAACTTAGAGAGTGTGGGGGACGCAAGCAAGGGTCTGTGGACTGGGAAGACCTAAATTCTGGAATCAATGCACAAAAGGAGAATTAAAGCAAGCGGTCTGGGCTCTTATATAATAATTTAATAAATATAATAATTTACCCGTGTTTGCCTACGCTCGCCTACCTCTCCTTTAGACCAACAAATGTTTCCTCGGTTTCCCACCCCATTCAAAGTCGATTTGTTCTCGAATCTCACACAAGCCTCAGCCAGCTTCCTAGGTGTCGGATCTAACCAAAGAGAAACTTCAAAACATTAACATTTCAAATGACTGCGCTCCGGGGTGGGAAGGTCCGTAGGAGTGGGGGCGGGGTGCCTGGGCTGCTTCTCCCTGGGGACTCCACTTTGCACTAGGGCTCGACCGGGTATTTACAAGACGCAAGGCGCCGCCAGGGGCCTCCTTTGTAACGCAGTGACCTCCAGGGCGCTTTTGGCCAGATCAGTGGCCTGGCTGCTTTACTAGGCTGTCCTGGCCTTGGCCCGGGGTGCGGATGCACTGGGATAAGCAAGCCCGGCCAGGGGTGCTTGCCTCAGCTCAGCCGGGCACCACGAGTCCGCTCGGCAGCTTGCTGCGGGAGACCTGCTAGTGGAGGCGCGATTAGCCCGCCCACACCCACCTAGTCTGCAAACTGCTGATTTGAGGATTTTGAATCCAGGGCGGTTTAGCAGCTACTGGCGCTGCGTCACCTCAAAGACCTGGACACCCCGCAGCTTCGCGACTCGGGCCCACTGAGTGTCTTTGAGGCGCGGCCTGTGCAGGTAGAGGAAGAAAGTATGGCCCTTTCCGGAGCGAGCCCTGGGCACTTGCTTCCCTCTGAGGCCAGCAGCAAGGTTTTTGCAAGTCCTAGCTGCATGTCTTGTCCCGTGCTCAGGTCTGCGTGTCTTCCTCTGACCGGCTGAGATCCACACAGCAACCCATCGCCTACCGACAGATGTCCTTTTCTCCCTCTCCACCACGCGCCCCCCGCAGCGCAACGAACCCGAAAGCCCTCAAGTGCAAAATTGTAACCGCAGTTATGCAGTAATTATCAGTGTGAGACCTTGGCTTCCCCAGGACCTGGACAGTGTCTAGGTATCCCCTCAGTTCCCAAGAAGTGTTAGTTGAGTGAATGACCGACCGTTTGCATACAGAGTCTCCTGCACCCAAACTCAGGCCACCTACCCCTTTCTCTGGAAGCAAGGAGATTCCTCCGGAAGGTCCAGGGATCGTGGAAAGGGAATGAGGCGTGAGGTTAAGTAAGAAGGACAATTATACCCCTCCCCTACTACATACACAACCTTCCCTCCCTCCGCAGGGCATACATGAGTTAAGGGCCACCCGACTTCAGGCAGAGTTGATAAGCTGTAAGGTTGGATCCTAGGCAGCCTAAATTTTATCTTGTGCTACCCAGAAACCGCAGTGAGTCTCCTGACCTTATATAGTATTCAGCCTTAGAGAAAAGTACATGCACTGTTAACTCTATGCCCTCAATATTTCACAGATACTTTTGACTATGCATCCTGTCTGAGCTTCACCTGACTTAAGAATCCTCTTCAGAATCTTCCTTGAACCCACTTACCTAAGTGTTCTCCTCCCTGCAGTCAAGCTGGCCTACTTGCTGGTAGGGTACCTAGACTGTCTAGTTTCCCAGTTTTTGCTAGCAGTGAGCTGCCTACAGGAATGCCCCTTTCCTCCCATATCCTATCACCAAATTCTCTCCCTTCACACTCTGTCCATTGAAGAAGCCTCAAGTAATATTTTCCCAGCTTCCCCACAAATTCAGTGTGCTGTTCCTGCTGCCTTTGTATTCACTGGTTTTGCTTCACAGTGTGTCAGTGTGTCTAGCACACTCCTGGGACAAGACTTTTATATTTCACTATTCTCCAACCTCTTCCCCACTTCTTTATCCCAGGTAATTCTTAGAATTTGTTGCACTATATTGCTGGCTAGGTATCCAGAACATTTTTTTCCTTTTTTTGCGGTGTTGGGGGTTGGACCCAGAGTGCTAGACTAGCACTCTACCACTGAGCTGCATCCCCAGTTCTTTTTATTTTTTTATTTTGAAATAGGGTCTTGCTAAATTGCTGAGGCTGGCCTTGAACTTGTGATCCTCTTACCTCAGCCTCCTGCAATTTCAGGATTACAGTCATGCACTGGCACACTCAGTGAAAACCATTTGTTAAAGACTTAGTCCCAAGCCTTGGCACTATCAGGAAGGAATGGAAACTTTAAGACTTGGGAGCTAGGGCAGGCCTTCCAGTCACTGGAGACATGACTTGAAGGTATGCTCCTTCTTCATCTTTCTGCTTTTCTTCTATGCAGTAAACAATTTTTCTCCACAGGTTCCTTACCACGATGGGGCTTACCACAGGCCCAAATGCAATGAGGCCAATCAATCATAGACTGAATCCTCCAAAACTATGAGCCAAAATAAACCTTGTCTCTTTATAAGTTGATCTCAGATATTTGTTATTTGTTAAAGTACAGAAACCTGACTAAACATGCCACACTAATATGATACATTAATAATAGAGCAAATTGGATACAGGGTTTATGAGAACTTTCTATACTATCTTGTCAATTTTTCTGTAAAACTAAAACTGTTCTAAAAATAAAACCTGTTATTTAATATGAATTACTTAGCAAATGGCAAGAAGAAAGTGGGCTGAGGGGAGGGGCTGGCAGGATGAAGCCTCAGAGAGCATCCATAATTGCTGCTAGATCTAATATTTCTGTCCTAGAAAGTTCCTTTTGGAAAAGAGAAATGCCATACTTTTTAAATGATTAGCAATTAGGATTTTTTTCCCCTGTTTTTAGCAACAGCATATAGGTAAAGTCACCCATGTGATTTGGAGGGGAGGGATTGGTCATGCTGAGCTGTGCCTTGTCCCTTAGGGGTGAAGGGGTAGAGGATCCTGCAGGGAGCTGGGTGAGCTCAGGCCCTGCTGAAAGACATGGCAGATGCTCTGCTCCAGCTGACTGTAGCAGTGGGGAGGAGAAAAACCAGGACTACCAGATCTTTCGATATTTCAAAGAAACAATTCATTTAGATCTTCATATGTAGCCTCCTGGCTGTTTTGTTTTGTGGGGTATTAGGGATTGAGTCTAGCAGCTCTTTACCACTGAGCTACATCCCCAGCCCTTTTTATTTTGAGACATGGGTCACTCAAACATTGCATTAGCCAAAACAAGTGTGCTCTCTACAGAGGAGAGATGTGTGCTGCTTTCACAAGGTGGTTAACACAATATATCACATGTGACCTTTCTGATATCTGATATTTGGTCTATCTCCCAGCTTGATATTATTAGGGTGGAAAAACCTAGTGGATTAGAATCAGGCTAAACATCCTTTATCATCTGATATGATAACCCAGTTTCTCTCTTTTTAAAAAATTGATATTTATTTGACAGACAACTTCTGAATTAATAAAAAGAACTGACCATCACAGTGGCACATGCCTTTCCCAGTGACTCAGAAGGCTGAGGCAGAAGGATCAAAAGTTCGAAGCTGGTCTCAGCAACTTAGCAAGGCCCTAAGCAACTTAGCGGGACCCTGACTCAAAATAAAAAACAAAAAGGACTAGGAATGTAGCTCAGTGGTTAAGGGCCCCTGAGTTAAATCCCCAGTACCAAAAAAATAAATAAATAAATAAAATCTTTAACCTATACATCCTAACCCAGGTGAGGACTGGCTGGCTTCAGACCAGCAATCACAGGTCACAGGTTCACATGCCAAATATCATCCCCAATACACACCAAAAAAAATGAGTACTAAAGATGATATACAAAGTGAGTATAAAATATATGGTCTTGTATATTCAAGGGGAATAATGCCAAATTCCCATGAGCATACAATTTAGGAAGGAACACAGAAACAGATACAACTTACTAACCCACAAGAGAAAACCAAGCAAGGAAGTAGAAGAAACATAAAGTCCTGAGCCCTGAGATAGAAGGGGGAAGGGTATTTAGCAGCCTCATGGACCAGATGGCATCCAGGCCAGTCCAAAAACACAAGTGGCTATCAATGGGTATAGGGAGGAATCTTCAAGGCTGGAGAGAACAAAACGAACCAGGACACTGAGCCACAGATCTACTGTCTATTCAGAAGACAGTGGAGTATTTGTATTGGGTAAAGAAATTAATACACTAAGAGACTGCATAAAACAGAGAAAGGAAAGCCTTATTCAACAAGAGAGCAAATATCTTCCCCAGTGCAGAGGTTCCACATGCTCCACAGACTCCACATGCTGTGGAGGTTAAGTAGCTGAGGATCACTCTGAAGGTCACCCTCAACCCCGAGGCCCTGTCCCTTAGAATCAAATCCATGAGCAAGAATTTTCTTTAATGTAAACTATCTCTTCTCCAAAAACTAAAACAAAAACACAATCAAGCAAAACAAAACTCGAAAGTAAAGACGTCACAGGAAGCTGTGAACCCTCATATACTTCACCGTGCCCAGCTGTCACACTAGTGAGACAGGCTTTGCTTTATTACCCTCACTGATTCATTACTGCAAGGCATTTAGCATATCACACTCCTAATACATCTTCTCTCAAAAAACAGTGACCACCACACAAAATATAAACTCTATCCACATAAAAGTAAGCATCAACTTAAGGTCTACTGTAATATCACTACACTAACCTAGCATACTTCAGCCCTTTTCTGATCCGTTTACAAAATATTCACATGCTGTAATGCTTTGAAAGCACGACAAATGTTGTATTAGATCCCTCTTCTTGAGGTAATTCAAAGTCTTGAAAAAGCAAATTTACAAATTTTTCTACAGTAGCATATGAATTGGTCTAAAACCAAATTCCTTCTCCCTTGATTCTCAGGTTATTGCAATTTCCCCCCTTCAGATCAAAACAAAGTAACAACTGGAAACAAAGAGATAAAGTTATACAAAAATGTAAAAAAAAATAACAACAAACAAACAAACAAAAACAAGAAAGAATCTGTGTCATCACACTAAGAGTCTAAATCTGGTTACAGACAAAAAAAAAATGCTCACTTGGTTTACCAAGGCTATCGATATTGTATAAAATACTCAAGTAATTAACGGTTCATAAAAATTTTAGGTGGAAAGAAAACTGACTCATTCTCTGGTAAACAATTTTTCTAAAATGCCATGTCCACACAGAGGGACATTTGGCCAAACTGTCTGCATAGGGCTACCTTGTGGGCCAGACACCTCTTAGGTATGCTTCAGAGGCACAGGGACATTGGAAGATACCTGGTTCAGGTAGGCCAAAGAGCCCTGAGGGACTTCAATCTGCTTCTGTGTGGCATGCTAATGTCCTCCAGAACCTGCCACCCATACCTCAGTTTTGTCAAGTGCTTCTGCGTCAGTAAGTCTTCCCACTGCAATTCTTTCCTTAGTTCTGAGATTTCCTCTTTGATAACTTGCTCTGATTTCTGGACAGCTGCAATCTTTTTTACAGGGAAAAAAAAAAAAAAAACATTCTTGTCTGTCTTACACTATCCAGAAACTTCTGTATACACTGATCAACCCCAGTTCAAATTTCTTCCTGATTGGTGCCATTGACATAATCCTGACTCATAAGAGAAGCCAAACAAGCCTTGAATGATCACTCCAATTTGTCCACCAAGTTCTTGGAGTTCACCAAGTTCTAGAAATTCTTCAAATGTCTGGCACTGCCTGAAGAAGTAAGACCTGGCCCAGGAGTCCTGGTGGGGGTGGTGGACGCTGGAATAACATACTACCTAATGGAGCCATCATATCTGGAATTCCATAACTCAGTTTCTACTGGTGGATCAAAGAAGTGTTCTGGGTCCCCAGAGAATAAATTTAGTGCTCAGAACCTGTGTCCAGTAATCTCAGTTGAAAGTATTTTCTTTTTCTATTTCACAGTTAATCTGAGAAATAGATTAGGTCTGCCATGGTAAATTTTATGTATCAACTTAACTGAGTCCAGATATTTATTTATGTTCTTCATCTGAATGAAATTAGAAGAAAAAATAACCTGTGCAGCTATTTATTCCAGTTCCCCAATTTATTCCAGTTCCAGTTTCAGTTAATTCATATTAGTCACTCTGGGTGCCTAACAGCCAATAAGCATTAGGGCTTACTTCTACCATGAAACACTAAGCTTGTGTATATTTCCTACAAATAATAAATCTACATCAGGTCAGGAAATTCTTATTACTTAATCCTCATACCTCACTCATGTTTTGTGAAATGTCCAAAAAGCCCTTCATTGAAATAGGATCCAGTTCTGAACAACACATTGCTTTTAGTTTTCTTGTCTTTCTTTACTCTGAAACAATTCTTCAAGTCTTTCCTTTGCTTTCAATATCCTTGGTATTGTTGGTGATTACAATCCAATTTTTTCTTTTTTGTAGCCTCAGATTCAGTATATCTATTATTTCCTCATGATTAGAGTTGTGTTGTCACAACGGTGATGCTCAATTCTTTGTGATTCACATCTGATAAGATGGTACATGATTTTGATTTGTCACATTACTGATGGTATTCCTTTTGATCACTTAATTAAGGTTGTGTCTATAAGACTTCTCCACTGTAAAGTCACTTTTTCCCTTTGTAATTGAGTCATATTTTATAACTCTGTAAATATCCTGTTCCTCATCAATTTTCTCATTTATTTATACTCATGCTTTACTTTTTGTGTGCATGTCTGCTAAAGATCCATCTCAGGGCCTTGCCCAGGTTAGACAAGCACTCTACCCACTGAGCTACACCTCTAACAAGCCTATGCTTTCCCTGTTTTATTCAATGGGTTATACTTTCTCTCTTCTTTCCTTTTGTTTTTTCTTTCTTTCTTTTGCAGTGCCAGGGGTCGATCCTAGGACCTTTTGCATATAGAGAAATTCCTCTAACTCTGAGCTATATCACCATCCTAGCTTATACTTACTTACTTACTTGCTTAATTAATTAATTCTGGGGATAGAACCCAGAAACAGTTTACCATTGAGCTATATCCTCAATTCTTTTTTTTTTTTTCCAAATGGAATCTTGCTAAATTGCCAAGGCTGACCTTGAACTCCTGCCTCAGCCTCCTGAGTTGCTGGATTATAGGAATATACCACCATGTTCAGCATCATTATTTATTTTGATTAGCTGAAATTGTCCCAGTTCTTTTTCCCTCTTTCTTTCTTTCTTTCTTTTTTCCTTTTTTGCTATCGGAAACCCCTCATAGGGATAGCTTATAGGAGTTTTTTTGTCCTTGAACAAATGAAAATGGGTGTGGTGATACACACCCATAATCCCAGCTCCTCCAGAGACCAGGCAGGACGATTGCAAGTTCTATACCAGTCTTGGCAATTTAGTGAGACCCTGTTTCAAAATAAAAAGTAAAAAGGGAAGGAATATAGTTCCTATGTTTACTATGTGGTAGAGCACTTATTAGGATATTCGAGCCCCATAGTTCAATCCCCAGTACTGAAGCGGGTTAAAAAAGGAAGGAAAAAACAGATGGAGTCTCATTATGTTGTTCAGATTGATTCTGAATGCCTGGGCTCAAGGAATCCTCCAGCCTCAGCCTTACTGGTAGCTGGGACTGCAGGTGAGCATCTTTTTTTTTTTAATATTTATTTTTTAGTTTTCGGCGGATACAACATCTTTGTATATTGTGCTGAGGATCGAACCCAGGCCGTACGCGTGCCAGGCGAGCACGCTACCGCTTGAGCCACATCCCCAGCCCCAGGTGAGCATCCTTTTCATTTGTCTTTAACATTCTCTAAACAAGTCCTTGCCTTCTGGTGAAAAATGATGTTTGGGGTTCACCTTGTACATTCCTTGTTCCAAGCCTGCAACCCAACCGTCTCTTTGAAGAAATAGTATTTCTGGGAGCTAGGCATACTCAAGCCAAGACCAAAGTGCTAGGTGTGCTCATTGCTATCAGGATCCCGCTCCTCTCAGCCCTCCTAGTAAAGAGCAATAGGAAGCACAAACATACTTTTATCTATATCTCTTCATTTCCCCATCTATGTTGCAAATCATGAGTTCACACCAGTATCTCCAGTTCCCAATGCTACCCCACAGTATTTATGTTTGTTTTCTACGGTTTCATATTTTCATTTCCCATTGTGAAAAACCTGATTTCAACTATTTGCTTGCCTCCCTCCCTCTCTTCTTTCTTTCTTCCTTTCTTTTCTCTCTCTTTTGTTCTGGGTCTCTAACCCAGGGCTGGACACATACTAGGGGGTTTAAAAAGGAAGGAAAAGTGCTTTACCATTGAGCTACATCCCCAGCACTTTTTAAAATTTCATTTTGAGACAATGTCTCCATAAATCTCCAAGGCTGGCCTTGAACTTGTGATTCTCCTGCCTCAGCCTGCTTAGTAGCCAGGATTACAGGTTTGCCCATCATGCCCCACTTGGCCCAATTATTCTTAATATGTTTACTAATGTGCTTGGATGCCTTTATGTAATCCATCTTCCAACATTGCTGCCACTCCCATGTGAGCACAGATGCTCTCTTCAAACATTGTGTTCCATATCCCTACGTCAGTCTGTCTCTCTCACATAGATGCCTTCTTCATCTTGCTTGGCCTCTGAAAACCCACACCAGGCTACCCTGCTGGGGGAGGATGCCTTCTATAATGTTCCTAAAATAGTCTACAAATTCATTGATACTTCTCCCTTCAAAATGTGTAACATACTTCCTCTCCTCTTAACTGTTTTGGATTTAGTGACTCACTTCTAATGAATAAAATATGATGGAAGTAATGTTATATGACCTTCTAGGCTAGATCGCAAAAGGATAGCCTCTTCCTGGCTCACTCCCTGGGATCACTCAGTCTAGAAGAAACCAGTTGCCATACTGTGAGAATACTCAACAGTCCCATGGAAGGGACCATGTGTAGAGAGGCCCATGTTGGAGAGGCCCATGTGAAAAGAAACCAACTTCCAAGCACCAGTTTTTCTGGAATGAGTGAGATGTATTTTGGAAGCAGATCCATAGCTTCTATCAAGATTTCAGATGATTTCAGCCCTTACTCAGTAAGCCTGCCAGCTAAGGCCCCATAGATGGCTCATTCCTGCTGGGCTCTGTCTGAATTCTTGCCCACAACGACTGTGAGATAGTGATTATTATTTTGACCTACTAAGTTTTGAGGGTTTTTTTTGTTTTTTTGGAGGGTGGGAAATCAAAATGCTCAAGGGCACTTTACCACTGACCAAATCCCCAGCCTTTTTAATTTTTAAATTTTGAGACAGGGTCTCACTAAGTTGCTGAGGCTGGCCTTGAACTCGCCATCCTCTGCCTCAACTTCCTGAGTGCCCATCTTTAGGTAATTTCTCCCTACACCCACACAGGGAATTGAACCCAGGGGCACTTTACCACCAAGTCACATCCCCAGCCCTTTTTTTTTAATTTTATTTATTTTTTTTTTTTTTGGTACTGGGTGGAATGAGATGGACATCATTTCCCCAGGGATGCTAACCATTGAGCCACATCCCTAACCCATTTTATTTTATTTTTCTTCTTCTTCTTCTTCTTTTTTTTTTTTTTTTAAAGAGAGAGTGAGGTTGGGAGGGAGGGAGGGAGAGAGAGAGAGAGAGAGAGAGAGAGAGAGAGAATTTCAATATTTATTTTTCAGTTTTCGGCGGACACAACATCTTTGTTTTGTATGTGGTGCTGAGGATCGAACCTGGGCCGCACGCATGCCAGGCGAGCACGCTACCGCTTGAGCCACATCCCCAGCCCATATTTTATTTTTCATTTTGAGACAAGATCTCCCTAAGTTGCTTAGGACCTTGCTAAGTTGCTGAAGCTGGTTTTGAACTTGCAATCCTCCTGCCTCAGCCTCTTGAGCCACTGGAATTACAGACGTGTACCATCCACCCAGCTTTAGGTAATTTCTTATGTGTCGAGAAATAACTAATACAAGCTGAGACTTAAAGAAACACATACTTCTTATCTCACAGCATTGATGGGTCAGGAATCTGGGCACAATTTATCTGTGTCCTCTCTGCCAGGGTTTTTCATAAGGTAGTAATCAAAGTAGCAGTTGAAGCTGTGATTTTCTCTGAGGGCTGGATGGGGGAGAATCTACATTTAAGTTCCATCACATGATCATTAACAGAATTCAGCTCCTTATAAACTATTGGCCAGAAATCATGATTATTTTCTTACCATCTGGAACTCTCTAACATGTAGCGTGTGTCATCAAAGTGTGCAAAAATAAAAGCTAATAGAGAAAGACAGAAGTCATGGTCTTTTGTAATCTGATTTGCAAGTGATATCCCATCACTTTGCCTATTTGTTAGAAGAAAGTCAATAGGTCCTGATTACCAAGGGCATGAATACCAGGAGGCAGGGGTCCTTAGGAGCCATCTTAAAGTGTCTATCAATTACCTTCAACCCTATGTAAGGAAGATGACTATTCTCAGATTTTCTTCATTTCCCTGAGAGTCTATTGCTTACACTTAATATCTCATATGAACTGCTGCTCCATTCATTGAAAAATTTAAAGCTTACTTTGGTTAACTCAAGAAAAGTCAACTCTATAAAATTAGGTTTGGAAAAACCAAATGCAGAATGTTTTCTCTGATATAAGGAGGCTGACTCATAGTGGGGTTAGGAGGGGAACATGTGAAGATTAGATGCACTCTAGATAGGGCAAAGGGGAAGGAGGGGAAGGGAGCGGGCAAGGGTTGTAAAAAAGATGGTGGAATGAGATGGACATCATTTCCCTAAGTACATGTATGAAGACACAATGGTGTGAATATACTTTGTATACAACCAGAGATATGAAAAAAATGTGCTCTATATGTGTAATATGAATTATATAACAAATTAAAATTTTAAAAATCATAAAAATTATACATATTAAAAAAATTAGGGCTGGGGATGTGGCTCAAGTGATAGCGTGCTTGCCTAGCATGTGTGAGGCACTGGGTTCGATTCTCAGCACCACATAAAAATAAAATAAAGACATTGTGTCCACCTAAAACTAAAAAATAAATATTTAAAACAAATTAGGTTTGGAGTTCTAAAAACTTCTTGATATTCTCAAAAATAACCAGTGTTGAGCCACCATGGGAGGCATGGTGGTTCATGTTATAATCCCAACAATTTGGGATTATAAAACAACCCACCAATGTATGTTTGTTTGTTTGTTGCCAGATTGGATTCAGAGCCTCAAACCTCCTAGGCAAGTGTTTTACCACTAAGCTACATCCCCAGTCCTTTAAAAAAAATTTTTTTGAGACAGAGTCTTTCAAGATACTCAGGTTGGCTTTGAATTTGTGATCATCCAGCTTTAGTCTCCCAAATTGCTGGGATTATAGGCACCAGCCACTGCACCACTGCACCTGGCTAAGTGTGTGTTTTTGAGTGAATGAATGAGAGAATAAATGCCTACATTAATGAATTAACAAATTCTTCAGTAGTTGTTAAATGTTATCTGGTGGCATATTCAGCTTGGGAAACTCTTTCAAACTGGAGATCAATATTGTGAATAAAAAAATCAAGATATCTGTATATATTCACTTGGAAAGTCATCTATAATATATTGCTAAGTGAAATGTTCTAGAACTTTTTTTTTTTAATTCAAGTACATTTAATTCCAAAAAGTTACTAACTTTTCAAGAATCCAAGAGCATAAGTGCCGGGCAAGATCATGATGGGATTATCAACTGACTGGAGTTTTGGAGATTTTCTAAAGAGAACTAGAGTTATCTCCCAGAAGACATTGGACACTCCAAAGAGAATTTGATTCATTGGCTCCACCAGTCTTATCCAGAAGGGAAAATATATATATAAATTATTGATGAGAATACATTTCCCTAAAACTTGGCAATTTAAAGCAACAACAATCATTTTATTCTTTCTGTTTCTGAAGTCAACTAGGATCAGCTTGGCACTTCTTGTTGGGATCTCCCATACAGCTGTAGTCAAGCCCATGGCTAGGGTCTGAAGGCTTCCCCACACCCAAAACTTGAGCCATGGTTTCAGCTGGATCACTTCTATATGTCTCTCTATGTGACTGTGGCATGGCAGCTGGATACCATGAATGAATGTTCCAAGAGGAGAGAGCTAGGCAGAAACTGATCTGTTTTCATGACCAACCCTGGAAGTCATGCCACATTACTTTCTCTGTATTCTGTTTGTTAGAAGAAAATTACTAGAGCAGCCCATATTCAAGGGAAGGGGAAGCAGACTCTACTCTTGATGAAAAGAATCTTCAAGAATGTGTGTGACATGTCTTCAAAAACCATCATGGTGCCATTAAGTCGGCTGCTCTATGTAAACAGTGTTCCTGGGCAAAGGCAATGACGGCTGAATACAGGCATACCTCATTTCATTTGCACTTTGCTTTGTTGCATTTGCAAATAATGTGTTGTTTACAAATTGAAGGTTTGTGGCAACCCTGCATCGAGCAAGTCTATTAGTGTTATTTTTTCCCAACAGCTCAGACAATCATTAAGGGTTTTTTGTTTGTTTGTTTGTTTTTTGCAGTTAGGTATTTTTAAATTCAGGTATGTACATTTTAAAAAGATAGAATGCACTGGGGAATGAAATTGATCAAATTTTGTGCATATACAAATATGGTATTCCACTATTATGTATAATTATAATGCACTAATAAATAACAACAAAACACACAACAATAAAATATATAATGGTATTGCATACTTAAGTATAATGGAAACATAACTTTTTTTTTCCCAGGGGTGGGGAGACATCAAACCCAGAAGTGATTAACCAGTGAGCCACATCCCCAGCCCTTTTTAAATATTTTATTTAGAGACAGGGTCTTGTTGGGTTGCTTAGGTCCTTACTAAGTTGCTGAGGCTGGCTTTGAACCCAGGATCCTCCTGCCTCAGCCTCCTGAATCATTGGGATTACAGGTGTGGATAGCTGTGTGCAACAACATAACATTTTCATGTGATACTGGGGATTGAACCCAAGGGTGCTCTACTATTGAGCAATATCCCCAGCCCTTTATTTTTTATTTTGAGACAGGATCTAACTACACTGTGAAAGCAGGCCTCAAATTTACATTCTTCCTGCCTCAGTCTCCCAAGAACCTGGGATTACAGGCTTGCACCAATGCACCCAGCTAAATATAAGTTTTATGTGTACTGGGAAACCAAAAAAGTGTGTGACTTGCTTTATTGCAATATTCACTTTATTGCAGTGTTCTGGAACTGATCCCACAATATCTCTGAGATGTGACTGTAATGAGGAGGATACACATACCAATTTTGGGAAAGACAGACTTGAGAACAGCCCCTGGGCATGCATGAAGCAGAAGGGTTTATTTCTTAAGCCCAGTTCTGGGTCTCCTCCAGCATACTCCTTCTTAGGCAGTGCTTAGAACCTAGCAGAAAATTCAGGGCTTTGAATGCAGACAGACCTGTTTTCCAACCTGGTTCTTCTGCCTCTTACTAACACTTAATCTTGGATGAGTTACTACCTATCTTTTCAGGGATCATATCAGTCAGAGTCCTGGCAGAAAAGATGACATACTAGATTGGGTAATTTTAGGAGTCAACAAAGGGACCCTTTACAAAGGTGAGAGTAAGGTGTAGAGTAACCACAAGGGATTGTGCTGTACTCCAGGACTAAGGACAATAGAGCTGTCACCTCTCTTTGGCCTGAAGGGGCCCCTTCCAGAACCTGGAGATAGGGAGGCTGTGTGAGTACCCACCTGTGTGGAAGTGGGATATTTGGTGGCACCCATAGTTAGTCAGTGAAGGCTCTGCTAAGGGAGCTAAGGAACATGCATTGTCCTTCCACCTATTACCTCCTGCTGGGCTCCCCATTGGCCAAAACCAAGTAGGAGACAGAGGAGGAGGGGAGAGGAGGGAGCTCTCTGAGACTGTTAGCTTACCCTGTAGGGGCACATAGTAGGTGGGGAGCCAAACCACTCCATCCCAAGTAGGCCAACAGAAGACACCCAACACAGAGAGTAAACAAACAAACAACAACAACAAAAACAACATGTGGAAACTGCCTGGCCCAGAGAAGATACTCGATAGATCTTAGTTTCAATTCTCTAGGAAATTGAGGAAAAGACACTGGGCTTTACTTTGCATAAAAGTGCCTCCAATTTTCCAAGGAATCTCCATACTGCTTTCTATACTGGCTGCGCCAATTTGCAGTCCCACTAGCAGTGTATGAGTGTATCTTTTTCTCCACATCCTTGCCAACACTTATTGTTGTTTGTGTTCATAATAGCTGCCATTCTGACTGGAGCGAGATGAAATCTTAGTTTTGATTTGCATTTCTCTAATTGCTAGAGATGATAAATATTTTTTCATATATTTGTTGATTGTATATCATCTTCTGAGAAGTGTCTATAGACAAACTCTATATAGGGCAGAGGGGTGGGAGGAGAAGAGTGGGGGCATGGGGTTAGAAATGATGGTGGAATGTGATGGCATCATTAATCCAAAGTACGTGTATGAAGACATGAATTGGTGTGAATATACTTTGTATACAACCAGAGATATGAAAAATGGTGCTCAATATGTGTAATATGAATTGTAATGCATTCTACTGTCATATATAAAATTAAAAAAAAAAAAGTGCCTCCAAATAGATGCTTGCCTAGCATACCTGAGGCCCTGGATATGATCTCCAACTGTGACCAAAAAAAAGAAAAAAAAAACATCCAAGTGTATCTTTACACAAAACCTTTCAATTAATCAATGAATGTTTGTCATTTGCCCACAGGAAAAAGGAAGGTAAACATAGCTAGATTAGGAGGCACACCACAGCCTATAGCAGTGTCCAGTGGTTGTTGAATTCATGGGAAAATGGGGGATTTCCCATGAAAGCATCTGTTAAGATAAGTAATGTTTCTATCCAAATTTGATAAGTTTGTCTAAGATTTCTAGAATTTGGAATCCTCTCTCTCCTTTTCTTTTTTCTTTCATTTCCTTCCTTCCTTTTAAATCTTTTTTTGCAGTACTGAAGATCAAACTTAGGACTTAGCACATGCTAAGGCAAGTGCTCGGTCACCCAGCTATAGACAGAGCCCTGGCCCCAGGACACCATATGTTGAACATGGTAGGGGATTGAGCCCAGGGGCAGTTAACTACTAAGCTACATTGCAGTCCTTTTTATTTTTTATTTTAAGACAGTAAATTTCAAAATCATAGATATCATAGAGACCTGTTGCTTGATAAAAATGAGAACTGGTATTTGGTTGTCTCCTATTGGCTGAACTCAGTGAACTGTTGACTTCACTTTTGTCCTTCCCTTTCTTTATTGGAAATTCAATACAATGACATGAATGTTTATTTATTTATTTAGGCACTGGGGATTGAACCCAGGGGTACTTTACCACTGAGCTACACCCCAGCCCTTTTATTTTTTTAAATTTTGAGACAGGGTCTCACTAAGTTGTTGAGGCTGGCCTCAAACTTGCAATCCTCCTGCTTCAGCCTCCCAAGTCACTGGGATTACACAGGTGTTTCACAGTGCCCAGCCATGAAAGTATTTTTAAAAAAGAAAGTCACCTATAATCCCACACCCTAACACAGCTACTTTTTCAGGGAGGATATTTTCTGGACTTTGGTCCTGTGACTTCATATTATTTTATAGTTTTATGTGATTTTGAAATTTACTTCAAATCTCCACTTGTGTTTTTCAGTGGTTCTATAGGAGCAGAATAATGGGGTGGCCCTTTTCCTCCTCATTATAAAGGGTCACAAATGACACCTCTATAACAAACGACAGGTTAGCAAGACAAAACCATAAGAAGTCTATTGGATTATGGTTTTATTTTATTTTTAGTTGTAGATGGACACAATATCTTTGTTAATTAATTTATTTTTATGTGGTGCTGAGGATCGAACCCAGTGCCTCACATGTGTGAGGCAAGCACTCTACCACTGAGCTACAGCCCTAGCCCTAAATTATGGTTTTATGTAGCAAAAAATGCTTCCATTTGAAAACTCAAATACACAGGGTGAATTGTCCGTTATTTTAAAAAATATTTTTTAGTTGTAGATGGACACAATACCTTTATTTATTTATCTTTATGTGGTGCTAGGGATCAAACCCACTGTCTCACAC
This sequence comes from Marmota flaviventris, assembly GCF_047511675.1. Classification (NCBI taxonomy): domain Eukaryota; kingdom Metazoa; phylum Chordata; class Mammalia; order Rodentia; family Sciuridae; genus Marmota; species Marmota flaviventris. The sequence continues at coordinate 38,152,366 of NC_092501.1, read as the reverse complement.
ATGCTAGGCAAGCGCTCTACCACTGAGCCACAACCCCAGCCCTTGAACTATGCTTATATATTTAGTTCTGATAATGCATAGACATCCCACTAGAAACATGATTGGACAAAAAAGGGTATGATCTAACAGTAACAGACTAAGGGCGAGGCATGGGGACCCAGCAAGGCCTGTCTGTTCAGACTTTCTTGGCCTCTTTGTGCAGCCATTTCTTCCTTCTGGATAGAAAGGTAGAGCGATATTTTTAACTTTTATGACTGGCTTTGGGAAATATGGATCTGGTTTCTATGACCTTCCTTGGGGAAGAAGAATTCTAGTTTCTATGGCTTGCTTTGGGGAGGATGAGGGATAAGGGACAAAGGACAGCAGAAGACCAGAGAGAAAGGGTGCTTCTGAGGACTTCGGTGTAGGGTACCATTTTCTAAGTCCTGACAGTTCAACAAAAACTTGTTAATTATCAGTCTTTAGTGGATATTTATTTATTTACATGTGGTACTGAGAATCGAACCCAGGCCTCACACATGCTAGGCAAGCGCTCTACCACTGAGCTACAACCTCAGCCCATCAGTCTTTAATTATGGTATAATACCAACTGAGTGGCTATGCTGTCATTCATCGGGCGCTCCCCTATTGTACATTTGTTCTAGATGGGTTTGGGGGTGTTTTATTTTTGCTGTTTTTAATGAAAAAAAAGTTTTCATGAACATTTTGATACATCAAAGTTGATCATCTTAGAAACTTATTTTCCCAAAATACCTGAAGTGGCATTCTGGTGTGTGGACCCTATTCTGAGGGTGGTCCCTGCACCCTCCTCAGCTCCCCTCACATCTTGGTCCCTGTCTCAGCATAACTGCCCTGTGTTCAGCAGCAGCCCAGTTTGCACCAGACAGAAAAGTCCAAATAGATCCAACTGCCTCCATCCAGGGACTGGAAACAAAAACATCATTAGATTTTAGAGGACCTGATCTTGAAAACTTGAAATATTTTTTTTAAGCCTACACCCTCCAATTTCCAGGAAGAACTGAAAAGCAGAATTGGAACTTCAGGCCTGAAGTTCCAGCATCCCAAGCCTGAACTGGAGTTTCCCTAGGTTCATGTTTCTGATTTTCAGACTTGCTGCATAAAGGTGATGGTGTCCCATGAGAAAGAATCCAGGTATAGATCCTTGAGTATTGTGTTCTCAACTCCATGGAAGAGAGTTGAACCACGTTTTCTCCATCATGGATTTTCCTGGCCCTGACTCTCTCTGGGTGAGGCTGGAATCCAGGGGCTTTATAACATAATGCAGGGAGAGGTTGGTGGCAGGATTTTCCTGGGTCTAGACTAGCATGCAAATCTGCAGAAACTTCAGGGGAGATCTTTGAAGAGGAAAATAGCATCAGACGTGTTAAATTAGATTAAATTTAGCTTAAAGCTGTGTCCCAATGAAATTAGTGAATTGTAATCTAACTTTGTGTGTGTGTGGTGCCAGGAACCAAATCCAGCGCCTTGTGCATGTTGAGCATGCACTCTTCCACCCTACTAAGTCCCTAGACTGTAACCAAACTTAATATGTTTGTTCTGGAGTCCTGGGAATCAAACCGAGGATCTTGGGCATGCTATGCAAGTACTGTGCTACTGAGCTACATCCTCAGCTCCTAACCTCATATGTCAACAAACTATAAACCTAACTTGAAAGTTTATTTTTATAACTTTAAGGGCAGAAAGAAGGTAATATCTTTCCTTCACATCATAAGGGTTACAGCCAATATCCCTATGATAAAATACAGGTTAGCCAGAGAAACATAATAAATTTATTTAATCAAAATTTTACATGACATGGGAAATTTCAAGTAATGTAAACCCAAAGACCCCGGGGGGCGGGGGAATGCCTATTTTGCGCTTATGTTTGACGAAGTAGGGACACCCAAATAGAAATGTGGTTAGACAAAAGAGATATGATCAAATAGTAATAGATTAAATGGGTAAACCTAACAAGTCCTATCTATTCAGATTCTTCTCTATTTAGCATTCCTTCCTCCCAGGTACTGGACAGGAATCCTCTGGAATGAGGTTCTTATGAATTACTTTCAGACAAAGACAGGTCAGATTTCCTTCCTTCCTTCCTCCCTTTTGCAGAGCTGGGACACTCAGGGCCCTGAGCATGTTAGACAAATTCTCTACCATTGTTCTACATCCCTAGCCCTTTTTTTTCTTTATTTTGAGATAGGGTCTTGTTAAATTGCCTAGGCTAACCTTGAACTTGTCATCAGCCTGCCTCAGCTTCCTGAGTAGCTGGGATTACAGTTATGCGTCACCGCACCTGGCTCAGAAAATTTCTTCATATCCAGTTCCTACCCAGAAAGAAGGAGGAAAGTTAGAGTGATATTTTTAGGCTTTCTGGCTTGCTTTGAGGAAAAGGGGTTAGTTTCTAACTTGGAGAACAGGAATTTCTAATACTCACTTTGGGGCAGAATAAGAGGGGAGAGACAGAACAGTAGAAGGTCACAGGGACTTTTGTTCTGAGTTCATTTCTAAGAGCTTCCAATGCTATTTATTTATTTATCTATCTATTTATTTATTCTTCCAATGTCCTTTAGTTCAAAGTACTCTGCATGCCCCAGGGCCATAATTTAGTATATCATCTTCTAAGTCCCACCAAAACAAGTAACTGAGTCCCAGGTAATTATAGCAGTTGAGCTTTCTACCAACCACAGGCTGCAAACTGCTCAGGCATGCCCAAGTAAGGCAAATGCAGCGTGGTACCCAATCAGATTATTTTTATATACCACTCCCTTTTTTTGTCTATAAGTACAGCATGCCCATGTTGCTGGATGACTCTCTCAACCTTTACTGTGTTCAGGAAGCTACTTGATCCATAAATCATTTCTTTGTTCAAATGAATTCTGCTAAATTTAATTGGTCTAAAGTTTTTACTTTAACAGAAGTAGGCGCTGCATGTCCTTGAAGCTGAGCTCCTAAAAGGGCTGAGCTGCTTGTCTGATCATGCATGTGTTTACTTGGTGCCAAAGAGAATTGGAACTCTCTGGGAGCTGCATCTTGTTCCTAAACTCCTATTTGTCTTCAACCTCAGCCATTCTGTGCTCAGTTATCTCCTGGCCAGATCCTGCACCTAGTGTAGTGTTCAAGTGGAGTTGACCCAGGAAAGGCCCTTGGTCCTGAGGTTCTTCACATGGGTGTACATATGAATCCTCCAGATGCCTTTAAGAATATGGATGTTGGGCTGGGGTTGTGGCTCACCTAGCATGCATGCGGCACTGGGTTCAATCGTCAGCACCACATAAAAATAAAAAAAATAAAGATATTGTGTCCACCTGAAACTAAAAAATAAATATTTAATAAAAAAAAGAATATGGATGTTGAAAGAAAAAAATATGGATGTTAGTAATCCCAGCTACAGTAATCCCAGCCACCTGAGAGGCTGAGGTGGGAGGATAACAAATTCAAGTCCAGCCTCAGCAACTTAGTGAGGCCCTAAGAAACCTACTATGACTATCAAAAATTCAAAAAATAATAATAAATAAAATAAAATTTTAAAAAAGAAGAAGTAAAAAAGGGCTAGGGTTGTAGCTCCATGGTAAAATGCCCCTGGGTTTGATCCTCAGTACCAAAACAGACAAAGAAAGGAAGGGAGGAAGGATAAGGATGCTGGGGCCAGAATTGAAACAAAGACAACTAGCATGTCTTTCCCTTCGTGTGATCCTGACACTCACCAGTCTGCTGCTCTGGAATTTGTCTTTTCATCTGTACTTGTCCCTCTTAAGGACCTTTGAGTCACTTCAGATGGGGGCGGGGTTTGGGGGGAAGTACTGTTTACCATGCCAGTTCCACAACCCAGGGAACTTTAATGCCAAGTTTGGGCAAAATGCCGCTGGGCCAGAGTACATGGCCTCCTTGTAGTCAGAGGTTCCTCCACACCACTCTCTAGTGATTCAAGGATGCTTTGCATTTCTGGAATGAAAGGATGCAATTAGGCAAATCCTGAAATGAAACACAAGACTGCATATCTAGGCCCCATCCTGCAATGTTGGAGAAACATTCTGCTTTGTTAAAACAAATGTGCTCGTCCCTCAGGAGGGCCAAGATGCAGATTGGAAAATTTTAGAGTAAGATGGGCTTGGGTGTGATCCCTTTCCTTGTGAGATTACACATTACAGGGTAATTATACCACAATGAGACACCACTTCATGCCCATTAGGAAAGCTATTATGAAAAATAAAAACAAGACAGGCATGGTTATTCATGCCTATAATCCTAGTGATTTAGTAACTTAAAGAGACCCTGTCTCAAATTAAAAAAAAAAAAAAATTTTAAGGGCTGGGGATGTAGCTCAGTGATAAAGTGCCCCTGGGTTAAATCCCCAGTACCCAAAATTAAAAAGTAAAAAATAAAAATTAGTGTTGGTGAAGATGTGGCAAAATTGGAACCCTCAGACATTGCTGATGGGAATATAAAGATGAACTGCTGTGGTAAGTAGTATGGCAGTTCCTCAAAAAGTTAAATGTAGAATCACCATATGATCCAGAAATCTCACGTCTGTGTATATCCACAAAAGAATTCAAAATGAAAACTCAAACAGATTTCTGTACACCCATGTTCACAGCAGCATTATTCACAATAGCTGGAAGGTGGAGACAATCCAAGTGTCCAACAATAAATAAATGGGTCCAAAAAATGTCCACTAAATTTTCAGCATTAAAAAGGATTAGGATTTTGATACATGATGAACCACAAAAATGTTATGCTAAGTGAAATAAACCAGCCACAGAAGATTCTACTTGTATGTTTAGAATAAGCAAATCCCCAGAGACAGAAAGTAGCATAGACATTACTAGGGATTGGAGGGAGGGAGGAATGTGGTTATTGTTTAATGGGTACGGGGGTTTTTATCTGAAATGATGAAAAGGTTCTGGAAATGGATCATGATGATGGCTGAACAACACAGTGAATGTACTTTATTGCCACTGAGCTGTACACTTAATGAATGTTAAGATAATAATATTTATATATGTATATATTACCACAATAAAAAGATGTATAGATCCATACAAAAAAAGCAATCATAAATCCCTTTATTGTAGTTCTATGGGGATTCTGGAGAAGTGAAATGAGAGGCATGTATTTAATTCATTTTTTAAAAATCTCAGTGACTATGTGTTAAGCAAATGAATGAATGACACCTAATAGCAATATTTCTAGAGATATATGGAGGGGCAATAATATATACCCTTATCCTTGAAGATCCTTTTCATGTCTGTTAATTTTTTTTTTTTTTTTTTTTTTTTTTTTTGAGACAGGTCTCACTGTGTCGTCCAGTTGGCGCAAATGATCCTCTTGGGCTCAAATGATCCTCCTGCTTTGGTCTACCTGGTAGCTAGGAGTACAGGTATGCACTGCCAAACTTGATTCTTTTAAATTTCAAAAGCAAAATAGGAATTCATAGTTATGAAAATACAAAAAAAAAATTTGATGCTGGTGATAGTAGAGAATTTGCTAAGCATGTGTTCTACCACAGAGCTACACCTGGAACTACAAAAAGCAATTTCAAATTGTAACTCTGTGAAAGAAAGTTCACTTTCACACATTCTCAAACTTCCAATCATCCTTAGGTTTTGACCTCTAATTAAAATTGCCTGAGACCATCACCTGCTTATACCTGTCAAAGCTTTCTAAGCCAGGACTCAGGTTTAGCAGCCTCTTCTCAGGAAAGTCTCGTGTTGTCATGTCTGACTTCCATCCCCACAGCTGCCCTCTCTCATACATACACCACTACCACCAACACCATCATATTATAAGACTGGTGGGACTTCTATACTCTTTTCTTCTACCAGAGGTATGGGACTGGAGAACCCAGCTAGGTTGTGGATTTATTTATTTGCTAGGATTTCCGGGTAGATAACCTCTGACACAGTCCAGATGCAGAAACCAGGGTTATTGCAAGCAACAGAAACAAACTTTGACAGGCTTAAGGAAATGGAATGTGTAGAATGGATATATGGAGAATTGCAACCGAGGTCTGGGAAATAGGCACAGCCAAGGGAAACTCTCAGCCAGAGCCACAGCAAATGTGCTATAAATGAGATAAGTGATATACATAAGTCTACTGCTGATATACTTGGTCTGTAAACCCAGGATCTGGAACAACACCACTGAAGTCACTGTTAGCTCTAGACTCTCTACTAACATTGGTTTCAAGACATTTCTATTGCTCCAGATATGAATGGTACCCTTGCTGCTGTTAATGACTGTAGAAAGGATTCTTCATAACACTTGCTCCCAGTTCAGATTCTGGGGTGCATACTGCTGACTGGCCAAGACTGTGTCATACATACACATGTTCTTTTTGCAAAGGAAGCTGGAAAAGCAAGCATTTGGTGGTTATGACTTCTATAGTGGAAGGTGACAGTCTCTGTCTTCCACCAAGTGTGATAGATTACATGCATAGCTTGGTAACCTTAAAGAAAAGTAAAAGCTTCACTTCACTCATCTTTGCCTAGATTTTCCTTAGCCTTCTGATTAACTGTGGTAGTCACTGTGCCCCCAAACCACATTACCCTGTAGTACATATTTTTAAATCCTGAAGATTTTAAAAAACAACAACAACTGAAGAATGATCTCTGTTGAAAGACAGTTGCATGAATGAAAGAAAGACGTCTGTGCGTCTAAAATAATTTTATCATATCCTCACTAGGTTTGATGATATCATTGTTGGATTTTTTTCTCTCTCTTTCTTTTCTTTTCTTTCTTTTTTTTTTTTTTTTTTTAATACTGGGGATTGAACCCTGGGGTGCTTTACCACAGAGCTACATCCCCAGTACTTTTTCATTTTGTATTTTGACATAGGGTCTCACTAAATTGCCCAGGCTGGCCTTCATATTATAATCCTCCTGTCCCAGTCTCCCAAGTAGCTGAGATTATAGACGTGTCACCATGCCTGGTTTGTTGTTGGGTTTTCTTAATTTATTTTTTCCTACAGGTACTAGAGTCATCTAATTTGAATACCAAAATAATACTTTAAAATGTTCATGCTTAGATCTCTCACTTGCATTCACAGCCCCATAAAACTCAATACGTGCTCTGTAGAGAACCACTTTCTTCATTTATAGTGAATCCTTCCAGTGTTTATTTGTGCAAATAAAAGGAAATATATATTCTTATTTCGTTCTCTGTCTTATAAAAACAGGTAGCATGTTCTTTTGACTGTTCTGTGCTCTGCCTTTTTATTTAGTAGAGAAACTTCCATGTCAACATATAAAAAGCTTTCTTCTCCTTGTAATACCTGTATTTACTATATGGATGAACCATGGCTTATTTAAGCAAATACCAACAGATAAACACTTGGGGCATTTCCAGTATTTTGCTATTAAGAACAATCTTACACTAAATATATTTTATATTATGGTATATTACTATAGCCTATATAATATGGTAAATAATCTTATAGTAAGTAAATAAACTTAAAAGCCCAATTTTATACTAAGTACAGTTCATTTTGCTCTTACGCAGGAATATCTGCCATGCACGTTCTCAGAAGCAGGATCACTGGGTCAAAGTGTGTGTGAATTTTTAATTTTCTTGAATATTGCCAAATTCTCTTGCAGATTGTTTTACATATGGGCCAGCTATGTATGAGCATGCTTGTTTTCCCACAGTCATAGAGGGTGTGTTGTCAGTCTTTTGGATGTTTGCCAATCTGATAGGTGAGGAATGTGATCTCAGCGTGGCTTAGATATGCTGGTTTTTTTCCCTTTCTTTTTTTGTACTGGGGATTGAATCCAGTGGAGCTATATCACGGAGCTACATCTCAGTCTTTTTAAATTTTGAGACAGGTTCTTGTTAAGTTGCTGAGGGTCTTGCTAAGATGCGGAGACTGGCCTCAAACTTTCAATTCTCCTGCCTCAGTCTCCAGAGTCACTGGGATTACCCGTGTATGCCACCATGCCAGGCTTTATTCTTCTTTTTATTAATGCTTTATAGTATGCCATTGTATGCATGTACAATCATTTGTTTGTCCAATAACCCGTTGATAGATATTTATGCTATATCCATATTTTGGCTATTACAAATAAAGCTATTAGAAATATCCACATAAAATAGCCAGGATATTTTATTTTATTTTTTAAAATTTTTTATTGTTGGTTGTTCAAAACATTACAAATTTCTTGATATATCATATTTCACACTTTGATTCAAGTGGGTTATGAACTCCCATTTTTACCCCATATACAGATTGCAGAATTACATCAGTTACACATCCATTGATTTACATATTGCCATACTAGTGTCTGTTGTGTTCCGCTGCCTTTCCTATCCTCTACTATCCCCCCTCCCCTACCCTCCCCTCGCCTCCCCTCTTCTCTCTCTACCCCCTCTACTGTCATTCATTTCTCCCCCTTGTATTATTTTTCCCTTTCCCCTCACTTCCTCTTGTATGTACTTTTGTATAACCCTGAGGGTCTCCTTCCATTTCCATGCAATTTCCCTTCTCTCTCCCTTTCCCTCCCACCTCTCATCCCTGTTTAATGTTAATCTTCTTCTCATGCTCTTCGTCCCTACTCTGTTCTTAGTTACTCTCCTTATATCAAAGAAGACATTAGCCAGGATATTTTAATATAAAAGTATATAAAGTGCCAAATTGGTTTTAACATTTCATATTCTTACCTGAAATATATGAGAGTTCTGGTTTGTCTCTGTATTTACAAACACTTTCCAGTCTTTAATTTTAGTTGATCTGGTAAGTATGCAGTGGTATCTAATTGTTAATTTCCATTTCTTGATGAAACGGAAAGAGAATTTATTGGTGAGAATTTATTGATATTCATGTTTTTCTTATTGAGGTTTTTGTTCATATTTTATTGGATTTTTATTTTTGTAAAAGTTCTTTATATGTGCTATCTACAAGTTCTTTGTCAGATTTGTGTATTGCATATAATTTTTTTCTGAGTCTATGATTTGCTTTTTCATTCTTTCTTTTTTTGGTAGTGGGGATTGAACCCAGGGGGGTGCTGTACTACCAAGATACATCTCCAGCCCTTTTTATTTTTTATTTTGGGACAGTGTCTTGCTAAATTGCTGAGGATGGCCCAGAACTTGCTATCCTCCTGCCTCAGCCTCCGCAGTTACTGGAATTATAGGCATGAACTATGGAGCCTGGTTTGTTCTCTCATTTTCTTAATGGTATTTATTAAATGGCTGTTTAAAAAGTTTTCTTAAATCCATTTTTTAATAATTTGTCCTCTTTGTGTCCTGTCTAAACAATATTTGTCTACCCCAAGGCTGCAGATATTGTCTGTTATGTTTTATGATTTTAGCTTTTACATTTATGATTTTAGCTTTACCACTGAGCCACAATACCAGCTTTTTTTGTTTGTTTGTTTTGAGGCAGAGTTTCACTAAGTTGTTGAAGGTCTTTCTAAGGAACTGAAACTGGCCTTGAAATCCTCCTGCCTCAGCCTCCCAAATCTCTGGGATTTCAGGCATAGCTACCACACCCAGCTTTGATTACCTTTTATGTTTTTGTTATCTAATAACTCTAGCTAGAACTTCTAATATAATGTCCAATAGTATACGTGGGGAGAAAGGACGTCCTTGTTTCTCTCTTAGGCAAAAAAGCACTCAGTATTTTGCCTGTGAACTCCTTCTGTTGTTTTTGGTGCTAGGGGTTGAAAGGCCTCAGGCATGCTAAGCACATATTCTACCTCTGACCTACACCGCAGCTATACTTGTGGGGTTTCAGTAAGTGTCATTTTTTCAGGTTGAAAAAATTTCCTTCTGTTCCTAATTTAGTAAATGTTTTTAATCATGAAAGGGTGTTGGATTTTGTGAAATGCTTTTTTCTGCCTCTATTCAAGTGAGCATATACTTTTGTCCTTTATTCTTTTAATATTGTATATTACACTTATTAATTTTTCAGACAACCAACATTGCATTCAGAGGATAAACCTCACTTGAGGATGTGTACAAGCACTGTTATATGTCATTGGGTATGGTTTGCTACTGTTTTATTGGCAGATTTCATCTATATTTATAAGGATATTGGTCTGTAGTTTCATGTGATATCTTTGATTTTGATATCAGGGTAATACTGGCTTCATAGAGTAAGTTAAAAGTGTTATCTTCTTTTCTGTTTTTTGGAAGAGTTTGTGAAAAATTGGCATTAATCCTTCTTAAAGTGTTTGGCAATGTTCACCATCAAAGGCATCTAGTCCTGGGCTTTTCTTTGTGAAATGTTTAACTATTCCTAATTCATTCTCATTAATTTTTTAATTAGAGCTTTCAGTTATACATAGTAGTTGGGTTCATCCTGACAAACTCCTATATGCATGGAAATCTATTTCATTTCATGATCTCCCCCTTTCCTTTACCCTTTTTCTTCCCATCCCTCCCCTCTCCTGATTCCTTCTTTATGTTATTGTATTCTTTCTTCCCCCTTTGTCTACTTTACTCTAACTTCCCCATATGAGAGAAAACATTTGACCTTTGAGTTTTTGAGTTTGGCTAATTTCACTTAGCATGATATTCTCCATTTCTATCCATTTTTGAGTAGAACTCCATCATATATTTATATATATCAATTTCTTAATCCATTTATCTGTAGACTGGCATTTGGGTTGATTCCATAATTTACCTATTGTGAATTGTGCTGCTGTAAACATTGATGTGGTTGTACTGCTGCAGTGTGCCAATTTTAGATCTTTTGGGAAAGTACCAAGGAGCGGGATAGCTGGGTCATATGGTGGTTCTATTCCTAGATATTTGAGGAATCTCCATGCTGCTTTCCAGAATGGTTGTTCTAGTCTGCAGGCCCACCAACAATGTACAAGATGGGGCTGGTGTTGTAGCTTAGTGGTAGAGCACTGTCCTAGCACACGTGAGATACTGGGTTTGATCCTCAGCACCACACAAAAATAAATAAATAAAATAAAGGTGGGCAGGGGATATAGCTCAGTTAGTAGAGTGCTTGCCTTGCATGTACAAGGTCCTGAGTTCAATCCCAAGCACCACATAAATAAATAAATAAATACATACATACATAAATAAATAATAAAACAAAGATATTGTGTCCACCTACAACTAAAAAAAGATATTAAAAAATACAATGTACAAGGGTATCTTTTCCCCCCACAACCTCTCCAACATTTATTGTTGTTCATATTCTTGATGATTGCCGTTCTGACTAGCAGGAGATGAAATCTTAGTATAGTTTTGGTTCTCATTTTTCTGATTAGATATTTTCATATACTTGTTAGTCATTTGTGTTTCTTCTTTTGAGAAGTTTCTGCTTAGTTGTTTTGCCCAATTATTGATTGGGTTATTTATTTATTTGGTGTTAAGTTTTTTGAGTTTTTTTTTTTTTTAAGATCCTCTATAGTAATCCTTTATCAGAAGAGTAGTTAGCCAAGATTTCCTCCCATTCTCCAGGCTCTCTCTTCACACTCTATAAATTGTTTCCTTTGTTGTGCAGAAGCCTTTTAGTTTGGTGGCATCCCATTTGATTCTTGGTTTTATTTCTTGCACTTTGGAGGTCTTGTTAAGAAGTTGGTGTCAGCACCTACGGAGTGTTGACACTACGTTTTCTTTAGCAGTTGTAAAGTTTCGGGTCTAATTCCTAAGTCTTTGGTCCATTTTGATTTGGGTTTGGGGCAGGGTCAGGGACAGGGGTCTATATTTTTTCTCTATATAGCTGTCCAGTTTTCTCAGCACCATTTGTTATATAGCTCGTTTCTCCAAGATATATTTTTGGCACTTTTGACAAATAATCATTCTCATTACTTTTTAGAGATCAATGCAGATCTTCTGTTTCTTCTTAAATTAGATTCAGTAGTTGGTACCTATCTAGGAATTTGTTAGTTTCCATTAGGTTAATTTGTTAGCATGGAGTTGTTCATAGTATTCCATTAAAATACTTTTTAGCTTTTAAGTTAGGTAGTGATAGTCCACCTTTCATTTCCAATCTTAGTGATTCGAATCTTCTTTCTTTTTTCCCCCCCAAGAATTGGGGATTGAATCCACTGAGCTACATATTCAGCCCTTTTTAAATTTTATTTTCAGATACGGTCTTACTAAGTTGCCCCTGTTGTCCTCAAACTTGTGTTGCTCTTGTCTCAGCTTCCTGAGCAGGTTGGGATCACATTCTTTTACTTTTAACTTGTGCCTTTTATCTGTGCCTTTATGTTTAAATTAAGTTTCTTGAATACAGCATATATGGTTGAGTATTGCTTTTCTAATCAATCTGATACCTCTGCCTCTGTAATATTTAGGTCATGTATATTTATTGTACTAATCACTATGCTTTGGTTTAAACCTACTGTCTTCTTCATTTTCCCCGTCCGTTCTTTCTTTTTTATTGCCTTTTTTTATTTTTCATATTTCTATACTACTACTTCTATTGGTTTATGAGTGCTACATCTTAGTTTTGTTAATCTCAATGTTTGCTCTGTGGTGTACAATATATGTCTTCAATTTTCTACAGCCTACCTTCAAACAATATTATATCAACTAATGGAAAATGGAAAAGCCTTACAATAACATACTTCCATTTTCTTTTTCTAGTCATCTTGCTAAAGCTTTCATATATTTTACTTCTACATTTTTCAGTATCTCCAATTATTTATGGTGCCAATCTTTCCTTTCTACAGATCAAAGTTTCTCTCTGGTTTTATTTTTCTTCCACCTGAAGAACTTTTCGTAAATATTTTTTATGACACAAATCAATTGGAAACAAACTTACTTGGTGCTTTTGTGTGTGTGTGTGTGTGTGTGTCTGAAAAAGTTTTTATTGTTACTGTCATTTATTAATATTTGATAGATATGTAGTTTCAGGTTGAAAAAATTTATTTAGCTTTTTAAAGATCCTCTACCATGGCCTATGGCTTGCATAGATTATGAAAGGAAGTTTTCAGTTATACTAATATCATTTTTGTTGTTGTTTCTTTTTTTCCCTTTGCCTAATTATAATGTTTTCTATTTCTCATATTCTGACTGTCAGCAATTCAATGATAATGTGTCTTGATGATGGTGATGGTGTGTAATCATCCTGCTTCATCTTTTTTGATGTTCTTGGCTCTATGGCCAAATAGTCTTCATTTTATATGGGAGATTTTTTACCATCATTTTTTCAAATGTTTCTTCTGGTGTCTCTTATTTCTGTCTAGGTTTCTAATATCACATTAGAAGATTTGATATTGTCCCACAGGCCACTGAACTGTGTTCACTGTTTTCAATCTTTTATAAAATTCACTTTGAATAGAATCTGTTCTTATATCTTCAAAGTTTATTGACCTTTTTCTTCAGTGTTTAATCTGTTAAGATGATCCAGTTACTTTTTTTGTTATAGGTATTGTAGTTTTCATCTCTATTCTTTTTTGTTTTATTTGTCCCATTATACTCATATTTTTCTTTAAAACACTTGAATGTAGTTATATTAACTGTTTTAATATTCTTGTCTGCTCATTCTGTCAAAACTCAATGAATCTGTGTTTACTGATTTTTATCCTAGTTGTAGGAAAAATAATTTTTGGCCTTTTGCACGTTTAGTAAGTTTGTATGGATGCTGGACAAAGTCTGTTTTAAGTTGTTGAGTGTATAAATTTTGTTGTCTTTCTTTATAAGGTGTTGGGTTTTGTTCTTACATCCAGCGTTACCCACTTACCCACAGTTCAGTTTGGTACTTTTGAGGCTCTCTTAAAGTGACATTAAAGTGGGTAAAGAAAAGCCTGTATTCTAGGGATAGTCAGTTCTTTTACTCAATCGTGGCCCACCTAGGGCTTCTAATGAAAGCCTCAAGTGGTTAATTAGCGCTCTGTACTCTGGCTGTTGAGAACTCAAACGTGCTCCAGCTTAGTATCCTGGTTGTTCTTATCCAGCCTTGTGGAATTTTACGCTATTACTCATGTCTTAATATTTAGCAAAGATTCTTGGTGATACTTATAGAGATTTCCTGTGCACTTAATTCTCTCCTCTTTGAACTCTGCCCTGCAATTTCCAGACACCTAAGATATTCTAAACTGTCTTGACTTTTCATCAAGTAAAATAGGTTAGCTCTGCTTGGGTTCTCCTTCCTTATTTCCTAACTGGAAAAATCTGCCCAGGCAGAAATCTCTGGTGAGCAACTTATTTGTTTCATTTTTCCCAAGATCATAGTCATGCATTGCCTGTTATTCCATGTCTAAAAGCAATTTTGTGTGTGTGTGTGTGTGTGTGTGTGTGTGCTTATGGTAAATACATGCCTTAATATTTCATCGTGGCCTGTAATGCAAGTCTGTTATTTGACAGTGTTTCTAGGATTCCCCCCCTGCAACAGAAATGGCTGGATTTTGTATAATCAAATGGATTGACTTTTTAGTCTATGATTTCTGGACTTCAAAGAACTTTGAAGTTAGGAAGGACTTCCCCACTCTATGCTAAGGAAAGCATTTGGGCCTGTTGCTTCATGCTGATTCCTCTTCTGTTTGCCTCACCATTCACATTCATGTATTTTTTTAAATTTTTGTCCTGGGGGTTGAATGTAGGGGTGCTTTACCATGGAGCTATGTCCCCAGTCCTTTTTATTTTTTTTATTTTGAGACAGGGACTCACTAAGTTGCTTAGGGCCTTGATAAATTGCTGAGACTGCCCTTGAACTTGCAAATCCTCCTGCCTGAGCCTTCCGAGTAGCTAAAATTACAGGTGTACCCCTGGTGCCCAGTTTGTTCAGGTGTCTTTGACTTACGCTCTTCTGATCTCTCTCCTCAGTTCTATTTGTCCTACCATCTCCATACCATGGAAATTTTATTTTTATTAGTAGGGATAATTTGGCATCTTATGCCACCCTTCTCATCAGTTATTTATGGCATAAATTGTATGCCCTGAATTTTTTTGTGTTTTGTTTTCCATAGTTTTTTGATTGGGAATCCAAACCCCTTTCTATCAAATTTTGTCTTTATCATGAATTTCAAAAGCATATTTTAATACTAATGTAGTCCTTAGTTATCTATATTCATCTGAAGTAACTGCCTCCTCCTTAGGCAAGATTAGGGAAAGGTCCTGGCTGACTGTGAGGGAGAACCACAAGACACTAAGAATTGAAAAGGGAAAGCCACATTGATTAGTATTTCAAAATATGCTTCTGGCACTGTCTTCTGTACTTTCTGACCTATCAGCCAAGTGGCACCATCACAGAAGAAAATGACATTAGTTTGGTACTGCCTGTTCCTCATTCTAGGGCTCATTGCCTTCTTAGGTGAGCTCACAAACCAATCTCTCAAAAAATTGAACTTGGAACATGGTCTAAAGGCTATGTGAAGCTCACTCTGTGTAATTCTTTTAGGAAATTGAAAAGGATGACTGACTGCAGTTCTGTTGGCTTTTGTGCAAGTTTTCCAGAATATAATTCACTGGACGACCTGTATCATTTACAAAAGTCACCTTACTGATGATTTCACCCTTCTTTGGATTAGCTCCTTTGGCTCTGTGAACTTGGCTCTGTACGTCTCAGGATCATGTTGAAAGATTTTCTCTCAGTCATCTATTTTGTGCCTACCATTTCCAAAAGAAGACTCCATTTATTGCTCCATATATTATTTGTAGTTCAGTTTTATATCCCTCATCTTATTTGAAATAACAGTTGAATTTGCCATTTTATTTGTCTTTTAAAATTTTAACCTGTTTTCTTTCTTGGGTTAATCAGTCTCTCTCTCTCTCTCTCTCTCTCTCTCTCTCTCTCTCTCTCTCTCTCTCTCATTTTGGGCTATACTCTTCCCATTATTAAAAAAAGTGACTTGTTAGTATAAACATGAAGTGGAGCCTGGCGTGCTGGCAAATGCCTGTAATCCCAGCGGCTCAGGGGGCTGAGGCAGGAGGATCACAAGTTCCAGGCCAACCTCTGCAACTTAGCTAGGCACTAAGCAACTTAGTAAGACCCTGTCTCAAAATAAGATTTAAAAAGGGCTGGGGATGTGGCTCAGTGATTAAGCACCCCTAGGTTCAACCCCTGGCACACACACCAAAAAAAAAAAAAAAAAAAGTGATGTGAAAAGCTTTTCTGGAGCTTGGAAGCTGAAATATTCATTGAGTGTTCCACTGTCAGCAGAGAAGCAAGAGTATTTCCAGACTTAACTGCACAGCCAGGGATCCTGGATCTTAATTGTCCGCCTCCAAGTCAAACTTTGGGTACATAATGTTGAAGTTCATAGCCTGGTTTGAGCCAACAGCTCTTGATTAATTTAGAGACTGAGTAAATTATATACAATCCAACTACAGAGTGTGGTACCCAAAAGCATGTGCCAAATGCATTTCTTAATCCTACTGCTGCATGACTCTAATCCACACTTTTAAAAAGTGATTGCTTAGGGGCTGGGGTTATAGCTTAGTGGTAGAGCACTTGGCTAGCATGTGTGAGGCACTGGGTTATATTCTCAGCACAACATATGAATAGATAAAATGAAGGTCCATCAATAACTAATATATATATATATATATATATTATATATGTGTATATATTATATTATATGTATATATATTATATTATGTGTACATATATATATATATATATATATATATTTTTTTTTTTTTTTTTTTTAAGTGACTTTTTAGGAGCATAGGCAAAGGCTGAGGTTGGTCAGGGACAGAAAAAATTTCTCTTACTCTCCATTCTCCTCTCCCCTCATCATTATTCAAATAGATAATTACATAAATTTTCTGTTGTTTTGCAGTGAAATGAGTAAGTAGAAGCCTATCTGGAAAACTGCAATTTGTACTGATCTATAATATTATAATGAAAAAGTTGTGTTTGCTATGTAAATCTAGCTTGGAGCAGAGTCCTTGTTGTTTCTGGAGTTGCGTTGGGCAGAGGGGACAATCTCTCTGACAGGTGACCTGAGCTCCTCATCTGAGGTGGGCAAGCCAACATCTAGGGCAGGACACTGGTGGACAGAAGTACTAAGGGTCTCCTCTCTGGCAAACCCTTGGATCCGTGAGACTCTGGGAGCCGCCAACTCTCCTATTACATCTCACCCAGCATCGTGTGTACGTGACAACAGCGGGGCTGAGTATCTGCTTGAAATGCCACACCCGGCCCTGGTCTGCGGCTTGACGTGTGAACACCAGTAGAAAACAGGAGCCCCCTTCCGGTAGTGGGCGCGTCAGGGTTGGGGTGGGGAGAGTCTGGTGGCCCCTCGCCAACCACCTGCAGGGGCCTCAATTCTCAGTGGGTCCATCCTCGTGGTTTGCTTTTGGAAGACGACTTCAGATAAACCGTGGGGATGTGGATTTCAACACCATGATGAGTTAACTTCTGAAGAGAAAATGTGAAAAAATAGAGACTTTGTTCTATCTTCAAATATTTCATGAAAAAAATGTATCGACTAGGTATTGAATTGTTCTTCTACAAAACGAGGCCAATCGCATTTTACTGAAGATATGAAGGATGAATTGTCCTCCAAGGACAAAGATATATTCTGGCTTCCGGTTGCATCCTGCCCAGACTTGAAGTGAGCAAAGGCAGGTCCTCCTTCCCACGCTGTCCCCGCCTCCTGCAAGTCCACCAGAGTGTGCGCCTGCCTTTAGGTTCTACTTTTTCCCACCTTGTGGCTTTTGACTTTTTTCATTTTTTAATGTATTTGTGCACACAAAAAAACCTTATTACAAATGCAGTCTCTGAGCCCCTAGGCTGTTGTGGCCAGGACATGTGAGAACTGGAAACTTGAGACTAGACGTTGAGCCTCAGGAAGGCAAGCAACGGGAGGCTAGTTATGTTCTTTATCAGCGCAGGGTGGGGGAGGGCCGGTGTCCCAGAATTTTCTAGATGTTCTAATACCGGGATCTTCAACCCAAACCTCTTTTAGCTATGTATTTTAATGGAGACAAATATGGCCATGAGAATAAGCACAGAAACCCACCCTTCTGCCACTGGGAATGACAGCGACCACCAGCCTTCAGCTCCCCTCAGATCGCCTCCCTGGAGTTCTGCAAAACCTCCCTGGAACACGCCCCCCAACCCCACCTCCCACCTCACTCCAACGCGCACTGCCCTGGGCGGCTGCTCGGTCAGAGACATCCTGTCCTAGAATGGGCGTGGAGGACAACTATATCAAGGCTCCAAAGCTGGCCTCCTCCCCTGGGCCCCTCAGTTGGAACCCGTTGTTCCTGCGTTTCTATTGAAGCAACTAATTATGTCTATTATTGGAGCAATTAGTTTGTTATTCAAGTGTCTGTCCCATCATGGGTTCCTAGAAGGCAGGAACTATTTCTCACAGTCCTCGGTAACCCCAGCTTCGAAGCAGCTTGCACAGCGCCCGAGGGCCCTAGTAGCGACCCTCTCCCTCAACGCTCTGGTTTTTGAGGCAGTTTCCCGGAGGCGTGGTCCCCTTCCTGAGGTGACGCAGTGCCACCCAGTGGCAGATTGGCAGAAATGAGGCTGCTGGCGGACCGCCCTTGGGCCCCGAATTCTGCTGGTGGGGCCTCTTAATGAGGGGTTGAGGATGAGTAATGGGTCACCTTTCCTGGAGGGGTCCTCCTGCTCTCCATGGCTAGGGTCAACATGAGAGGGGAGTGACAGAGAAACAATTTTGATGGATTTGGGGACACAAGGAGCTGGCTCCATGTATTTCAACATCTGCCTGATCCCCACGAGGTTCCTGTCCCTGTGGCCTGTTCTTTGCCCCTTCATAGTCTACCAAAATCACTTCCCAGGGCTCATCTCAGATACCACTTCCTTCCCTTGTCCTTCATAATTACATTCCCAAATATCTAGATTCCCAAATATCTAGATTATGCAGTTCAGGTTCAAATCCCATCTTTACCCATGATCTGTTGTGAAACTGTGGATGGAGGTACTCAACTTCACTGTACCTTAGTTTCTTTATCTATAAAAAAAGTGGGGGGATAACAATAGTACCAACCCTACCCCAGTGAGTTCACTGCCAGAGAAACAACCACAGTGCATGTGTATAGACTAAAGGCTCTCAGAAGTCCTGCAAATGTAGAGATCTATTTAGCTTGCAGCACTGATGCAGATTTATTTAGTCTAGGAACTCTTCTTCCTGGAAATAATTTCTCCTTTCCAGGGACTGTGGTGGGTCAGGGGGCTGCTGCCATCCAGATGGTCTTGCTAATGGCCTGCTTTCAGCCAAGGTTCATGCTGAGCAGGGGGTTGTGGTAATAACTGAAGCAGGACCCTACCTCGGTGGGTCTTAGAGCCATGCTGGGAAAGACAGAGGTATAGACACAAGAAGATAATGCATTTTGTGTTTATGAAGTAAGGTTTATGGAAAAGGGCAGTTTTGGGGTGTACCTGATTAAACAGGAAGAAATGACAAAATTTTATGAGAATGAAATGGATGTGGTGTTGTGAAGGCCTCCCAAAGAAGGGATGGAATGGTGTTTTTGTTGGTTTGTTTTTGGTACTGGGGATAGAACCCAGGGGCACTTTGTTACTGAGGTACATTGCTTATGGCCTTGGTAAGTTGCTGACGCTGTCCTCCAACTTGTGATCCTCCTGCCTCAGCCTCCCAAATAGAGCTGGGATTGTAAGCATGTTCCACCAAGCCTGGCTGGAACCTGACTTTGAAGAATGTGCAGGAGCTTTCACTCCTATGGTGGATTAAGATAAATACATCTCAGAGTCTCCCAGTGGATATCTGCCCAAACTTGAACATGAACCTAGACCTGGGTCCAACCTCCAGCTAGAGTGTTGGAAGCACCAGGGAGAGGCCCAATAGGAGCCAGCAGGGTGGAGACACAGAGCTAATGTTTGCTCACTTGTTGCCTGCAGTCTCCTCCCTGCTGGAGGCTGGATGATACAGAAGAGAAGATGCTGGTGGCCCTTCAGTCGTACTTGTCCTCTCCTCTGGGATGTGGCCTTATCCCTTGGTCCTGTAACCTACCCAGGAAGGAATTCCATGGATATGGCCCTAGACCTGCTGAGGTTATGAGAAGGAAAGCTATCTCAGTGCTCCAAACTTAGGGCTGACAGGCCCTGGGTCAGTGTAGCTTGTTTCTGAAGACCCTGAGATGTGTGAAATAGACACAGGGAGATAGTCATTAATGCATCCCCAACACTGTACTAAACCTCCCCTGAACACATGGCCCCCTCCTGCCTGTGACTTGAAACTCCGTCAGATTTCTCTTCATTATGTAACTTACCCACTAGTGAATATCCACTCTTAACCTTCTCACAAACATTTTGCATGACGCAGTCCCCTAAAAGTTCAAGTCAACTCCAAACTCAAGGCTGAAGGATGATAGAAACACAGCCTAGCCACAGAATCCTGCCAAGCAGACAGCCATAAAGACAGGTAGAGAGGAAGTGATTGGGGCTGGACCATGGTAACCACAGGACCCTACTTCCCTTTTTGGTGATTTGTTGGAGGGAAAATAAAGTCAGTTCTAGGGGATATTTCAAACCCACCAAATACAGCCACTTCTCAAACCCATGTAGGGGCAGCCATGGAGTGAAAAAGCCAGGAGAGTGGGAAGGCATTGTGGAAAGGGATTCAATGGGAGCACAGATGGCTGTGGGTGGAGGTGGAGGGCGTCCGTCTGGTCTCCTCCAGGGATCTTTGCTGTCAGCTCTGGCTTCTACACAATGTGAAGGGTGCTGAGACTGGGACAAAGGAAAGAGGGAGAAGCAATCTGAGACTGAGAATGACAAGGACAGAGCTGTATGTCACTGGGGCTGATCAACAATCAGGAGCCAGATCAGAGGTTTCAGATAGCCCTGATGCTGATAGGAGGATAGGAGACTTGGAGGGGGTTCAGTTCAGTGCTACCCAATGGCTGGCTGGCCGTGCTGACTACCCCATGTCCAACTTGTGATGGCTAAAGATGGTGCGAATGGATCACCTTCCTGGAAGAGCCTTCTGTATTCCTTTATTAAGAGAAGCAGAGAAATAGGCCCTGTGTCTGTGGGGATTTGGGGACACAGGGAGCTGGCTCCATGTATTCTAGTATCTGCCTGACCTTCCTATGGCTCCTTTCTCTGTCGCCTGAGGTCCCTGTCTAGGCAGGGTAGGTGGCTGGTTAACCTTGGGGAGGTCATGCGCCAGTTCTATAAGCCAGTGACTATCTGCGCAATGGACACTCTCTGCCCCTCTGTCTAGTGGAGGATCCTAGAGGGTCCCAAATACAGGGAAATCGGTACTGAGTGAGGCTCCTGAGTGTGCCAAGTGCTAGTTTGCCAACACTCTGAAAGTGCTGCTCAGTTGGGAAACAAGTTGGGAGGACAGAGTGGGGCATTCCCTTGCCCCTCTTTGAGCTCCTCTTCAAGGGGACATGTATTCTCATTCACCCCACCCATGGGCCTTCGGCCTTTGTAAATCTCTCTTCCCAGGGGTCATCGAGATCCTGAGTGCCCGAGCACACTGGGAGGTAAATAGATGCCAGACTGGGTTACCCGAAGGTGCACCATCAGGTTGCAGTCACCTTGGATCCAGGCTCCCTCACCTTGGTTCTTGGCCCCTGTCTCTCCTGTGAGCATGCACGTGGAGACCATTCCCCGGGAGATCGGTTCACCTGCTGGACACCCAGCGACAGGGCAAGGGTTTGTACTCGGAGGTGTACGTGGGATATATGAAGGACATTGCCTGTAAATCTTCCAGCCGAATAACGCAGCTGTGATCCAAGGCTTCTGCCGGCAAGAGACTGGGGGAGTGAACCTGGATGAACATTCCCCAGCACCTAGCACTGCAACGGCGGAGCTCCCAGTGGGTCTGAGCTGAGCCAAGCTTGGAGGGCCCTGAAGATAGAAAGTGAGGGTGAAAGCCCCTGCCACCTCCTCAGACACCGTGCCCGATTTGGTTTCTGCAAGAAGAGATCATGGGGGAACTCTTGGACCCACCAGACTTCTGTGTACTTGGACTGCAAACAGATTGAGAACAGATGCGCTCTCCCCTGGCTTACCCATAGCTGCTCCCCATCCTTTGGGTTGTGTTTCTAACTGGACTCCCTCCCAGGCACAGTACCACCTGTTCCTCTTTGGTCTGTTTAGTTTACAGGGAAAATTCAGGCTAACAGCACAATGATAGCTGAACAAAGCAGAAATTCCAGTAGAAATTCTTTTTAAATAAAAATTCATCTCTTTGAATTAACATTTTCATGCTGCAGGCAACGCAAGCACTTGAGCTGGGGGAGAGTCTTTTTTTCTTGAAAAAATGATGCCTTTGGGCGAATTACCAACCCCTCCCCAAAGTTCTCATCTTAGTGTGACCCATCTCCAGCACTTTCCATGTTGCTGTCTCACTTATAGGAATTCATGAATGCCTGCATATTCAAGATATTCCCAAATATAAGATTTTTGGCTGACATAAATACATAAACTTTAAAGTATTGTATTATTCAGTGTCCTGGCAGGAAAAACATGGTGTGCTCAAATTGGGCAATTTGAGGAGAGATTAAGAGAATGTTTACAAAAGTGTAGGCAGGTTAAGAAAACCAGCAAAGGCTGGTGCAGGGCTTCAAAGATGGTCACAGCTTGAGTAGGAGGGGCAAAGATGAAAGACAGTGTGGAAGTGGAGAGTGTCACTGTATTGTAGAGGAAGCTGTGGCATACACAGAGGAAGCCCATGGCAGGCAGGGTGAGAGTTGGAAACATTCCTCTGTCCTTTCTCCCTGGTATGTATCTCCTGTGGCCAAACCCAACTAGAAGCCCAATAATGCAATTCATAGAGTGGGTCTAGAGGCAAATAAAAGTTACCTCTCACAGACAAGTGGTTGAAATAAGCAAATTAATTATATACTATTTAATGTATTCTTTAAAGAGGAATTATAATCACAAGCGTTAGATATAGTGCTTTCCCTCAAATGGAATTCACTCGGTCACAGATCATTGGGATTGGATTCCAAGAATATTGAATTTTGAAAGGAACTTAGATATCCCCACGGACAGCCCATTTTATAGGTGCAAACACCAAATAAAGCACCTTGGACAAGGTCTCACATAACTTTGTGGCCAACCTGAAGATAGAGGCCAGGACACTTGTTCCCTTTGCAATGTTGATCACCATGCCAGGCCACCTTGGGCCCTCCATGACTCCTTCACAGAGAATCAGACCTTGGGTACTTGTTGGTCCAGCTCCCCAGAGAAATGCAAGCAGTGGCTTTTCTCCCGCTTTTCTTTGGGTAGGCTTTTGTCAGGTGACAGGGCCAGAGCAGATATCAGACCTTGAAGTCTGACTGCTCTGAGAGTGTGAACTCCTGCAAATTCTTGAGTACCCCGATTCATCCAGCAAACCCTTACCTAGACATAGGAGGCTTCTCCAACTCTCTTTTCTGCATCTTGAGCATCAAGAACTAACAGAATAGCTCTAGTCACATTGTTTAAACAACCAAATATGTATAAAACATTACCCCCAATAATTGTGAAATTCACCTTTTTTTGCTTTAAATTTTTTTATTTAATTAGTTATACATGACAGTACAATGATCTTGACATATTGTACATTTGAATCAGATGGGATATAATTTCTCATTTTTCTGAGTGTACAGGTTTCAGAATTACATTGGTAAAATTCACCTTCTTTTTAAGGATACAGTGACTTTTATCAAAATTAGTAATATTTGGGCTATAAAATAAGTCTCAACAGATTACAAAGAATTGGAATAACACAGAGTATGTCCTTGGATCACCAAATTTCAATAACAAAAACATAAGTAGAAAATTCATATATGTTTGGAATTATAAATAATTAAACAACTAAATGGTTTAAACCAAAGAGAATAACATGCTTCTCTTACTTTGAGTTCCCATAAACTCAGGACCTGAGAAAAGTGCCTGGTTTCATATAGTTTACTTGGGAGATGACACTGGAAGCAGAAGTGAGGGAGAGGGAAAGAGAGAAAAGGAAGAAAATCATCTGTGATAGAAGAGAACAAGATCTTGGAGGGAATGGGAGCCACAAGTGAGGAATCTATATTATGTAAACCTTATGATTTTGTAATATAATCTAGAAACTGAAAAAAAAAAAAAACCAAAAAAAACACACACACACACAAACTTATGGCCTGGGCCCTAAATCTAGCTGGATACCTATTTTTGCATGGCCTGTGAGCTTTGAATTTTTGTTGTTGTTGTTTTCCTTTTTAGTGGGGATTGAACCCAGAGGACTTTACCAATAAGTAAATTGAACCCAATAAGGACTTTACCTACAGTCCTTAAAAACAAATTTTTAAAAAAATTTGAGACAAGGTCTTGCTAAGTTGCTTAGGGCCTTGCTAAGTTGATGAGATTGGCCTTAAAATTGAGATCCTTCAGCCTCAGCTTCCCAAGTCACTGGGATTACAAATATGTGCCACCATGCCTGGCCCTGAGAATGGTTTTTACATTTTAAACAAGTTTGCAAAAATATACTCTTACTCAGAAATCGTGATCCTTGATATTAATCAAAAGAAATTGAAAACTTTTGTTTACACAAAAGTCTGTACACAGATGTTTATAACAGCTTTATGCATAACAGTAAAAACATGGATGCAACCAAGATGTTCTTCAATAGGTGATTAGATAAATAAGCTGTGGCACATCTAGACAATGGAATATTACTCAGTGCTAAGAAGAAATGAGCTATTAAGCCATAAAAAAGACATGGAGGGAACTTAGATGCAAATTACTAAGTGAAACAAGCCAGTTTTAAAAGACTATATGCTGTATGATTCCAACTATATGATACTCTAAAACAGTAGAATTATGAAGACAGTAAAAAGATCAATGATTGCCCTGGGTTGAAAGGTGGAAGAGAGAATAGATGGATTTTAAGGGCAGCAAGACTATATACTGTGTGATACTATAATAGCAGATAGACATATATTTTTGTATATATCTGTCCAAATCCAAAGAACACACACAAGTGAACCTTAATATAAATTATGGACTCTGAATGATAATGATGTTTCAGTGAGGGTTCTTCAGTTGCAACAATTGTACCACTGTGGTGAGAGGTGTTGATAACAGGAGCGGTGCTGCATGTTTGAGGGAGAGGTGTATGGGAAATGTCCACACTTTCCTCTCAGTTTTGCTGTGAACCCGAAAGTGCTCTAAAAAAATAGCATATTGAAATTTAATTTTAAAGTATTTTTATGATATATGTAAATTACAAGAAATTAAATTTCAGTGTCTTTAAATAGAGTTTTATTGGGATGCAGCCAATAAATGGTTATTTGTTCGTATCATCTATTGTGGCTTTCAAGCTATAACGGCATAGTTAAGCACTTGCAGTGGAAACCATATGGCTCACAAAGCCTAAAATATTTATTAGATGGCCTCTTAGAAAAAAAAAGTGCTCTAATTCATCCACTTTCCAGGGCTTGGAGTGGATCTGGAAGGGTAAATAGAAAATATCTAGCTGGGGGACTGGGGTTGTGGCTCAGAGGTAGAGCGCTCGCCTAGCATGTGTGAGGCATTGGGTTCGATCCTCAGCACCACATAAATATAAAATAAAGATATTGTGTCTACCTATAAGTAAAGAATAAATATTAAAAAAAGAAAATATCTAACTGAGGACAGTGGTCACAAAGGCCAAAGAACTATACAGGCACTTGTGACATTCTTGTTTCTAGAGCAGCCCATGCAAGTTGCATATGACTTTTATACAGTTCCATGCAAGTTATCAGAATGCCATTTTTAGGCACTGAGGTCTCTCTGTCTTTCTACCTCAGAGCTTACAGTCAGTGGGTAATTCTCTAACTTTCCCATCCCCTGTTGGACTCTTTCTTAGTATATCAGAGGATCCCCAGGGGAATTATTGAGCCCCAGCTGCCACAGCAGTGACCAGCTCATCACCTCACCCTTTATCAACTTTCCTGCGCTCCTTGTCTGTCTTTCCTTCTCCCTCACTTCTGCTTCCTGTGTCATCTCCCAAGTAAACTATATGAAACCAGGCACTTTTCTCAGGTCTTACATTTATGGGGACTCAAAATAAGAGAAGCATGTTATTCTCTTTAGTTTAAACCATTACTTGTTTAATTACTTAGAATTCTAAACACATATGAATTTTCTACTTATGCTTTTGTTATTGAACTTTGGTGATCAGAGAACATACTCTGTGTTATTCCAAGTCTTTTAAATCTATTGAGACTTATTTTATAGCCCAACATATGACAAATTTTGATCAAAGTCACTTGTGTCCTTAAAAAGAAGGTAAAATCCACAATTGTTGAGGACAATGGTTTAGACATATTTTATCAAGTTGATTGTGTTACTCAAATCTGTGTCTACTGATTTTCCCCCAATTAATTTATCCCTTAAAGAAATGTGTCTTGAAGTATCTTAACTGAGGGGCTGGGGTTGTGGCTCAGTGGTAGAGTGCTCGCCTAGCATGTGTGAGGCACTGGGTTTGATCCTCAGCACCACATAAAAACAAAATAATGTGTCCACCCAAAACTAAAGACACATAATAAATAAGTATTTAAAAAAGAATCTTAGCTGAGACTGTTGGCCAGAAAACCTATACATAGCCCCTCTTTGGTCCCAGATATGTGTATTCCAAGAGAGGGAACAGAACAAAACAGAAGTTGTACTGTCTTTTCTGACCTTCCCTCTAAAGTCACGTGACATCACTTCCACAAGGTTCTATTCATCAAGACAAGCACAAAATTCTGACTATGTACAAGGAGAGAAGAAATAGAATCCCCTAATGAAGATTGTAAAAGTTATCTAAGAGCATCTGGGATCAGACGTATTTCTTTGGCCATTTTTGGAAAAATAAAATTTTCCACATACTATGCCAGTATTTGTGTGTAAGTGTGTGTGCATGCAGTACCAATGATTGAACCTAGGGGTGGTCTACCACTTAATTATATCCCCAGACCTTTTTATTTTTTATTTTGATACAGGGTCTCACTAAGTTTTCCAGGCTGGTCTCAAACTTGTGATCATTTTGCCTCCTGAGTAAATAGTAATGCAGATATTGTGCCACCACTTTTTTTTTAAAGATTTTTCTTTAGTGGTAGATGGCCACAATGACTTAATTTTATTTATTTATTTTTATGTGGTGCTGAGGACCAAACTCAGTGCCTCATACATGCTAGGTGAGCATTGTACCACTAAGCTACAACCCCAGCCCACCAGTATTCTTTAGATTGATATTTGTGTGGTATGCTGTTTTCCATTCTTTCACTTTCACTTTTCCATTCTTTCACTTTCTGTAATCCTTATGCTTTAGATGTATTTCTTGTAAACAGGACATATTTGGGTTTTGCTTTTTAAATTCAGTCTGATAAACTCTGACTTTGGGCCGGGTGGTGGTGCTGGGAAGTGAACCTTAACCAAACACTCTACTACTGAAGTACATTCCCAACCCTTTTTATTGTATTTTGAGACAGAGTCTCACTAAGTTGCTAGGAGACCTTAAACTCCTGCCTCAGCATCCTGAGTACCTTGAAATACAGGCATGCACCGCTATACATATCCTTGGATATCTTTGTCTTTTAACTGGAGCATGTAGTCCATTTACATTTAATGCAATTGTTGATATATTTGGGTCAAACTCATATGATTTTAACTATATGATTTCTACTTTCTCAATCTTCTCCTCCTCCTCCTCCTCTTCCTCCTCCTCCTTCTTCTTCTTCGTAGTGTTTGGTATCAAACCCAGGGCCTTATGTATGTTCTATAAGCCCTCTATAACTGAAATCTACTTTTGGCCCAATATTCGTTTTTTGTTTGGTACCAGAGATTGAACCCAGGAACACTTAACCACCCAGCTGCATTCCTAGCCCTTTTAAATATTTTATTTAGAGACAGGGTCTTGATGACTTGCTTAGGACCTTGCTGCTGAGGCTAGCTTTGAATTTGGGATCCTCGTGCCTCAGCCTCCTGAGCTACTGGGATTATAGGCATGCACCATTTCACCCAGCCCAATAGTTTTTGAAAAAAAAGGAAAAACAACTTTTCTTGCCATCTTATAGTTTGATTGACTTATTTATTTTTTCACAAAGATACTACTGTTCATCTTAGTCATTACAGTGTAATCTTTGACTTATCAAGCCTAGTATTAATTGGAATTTTATCCCCAAACTGAGAGTACAAAGATCTCTGACTCCTTTAAGCTCATTTACCCACACACATACTTTTTGGGCTATTATGGCAATACATTTTAATTCTATATTCTTAAAGTCCCATAAAACATTATTATAGTTGTCTCATACAGTGTGTGTTAGAATTATTCAAATAATTAATGACTAATGTTTCATTATTTTTCATCTTTTGGTGCATCTCCAGTCTTTCTTCTAGGATCATTTTCTCTAAAGAACTAAGCTTAGTTTTTACAACCGTTTGATGTTCTGATAGCAAATTCTTTTGCTTTTGTTTTCCTAAAAAAAATCTTCATTTAATATTCATTATTTTTTTTTAGAGAGAGAGAATTTTTAATATTTATTTTTTAGTTTTCGGCGGACACAACATCTTTGTTTGTATGTGGTGCTGAGGATCGAACCCGGGCTGCACGCATGCCAGGCGAGCGCGTTACCGCTTGAGCCACATCCCCAGCCCCATTTAATATTCATTATTAAAGGGTCATTTTGCTAAATAGAATTATTGGCTAGTTACTTTCTTTCAAACTATTGAAGACATAGTTCCACTGTCTTCTAGGTGCTATCATTGCTAATAACAAATCAAGTATTATTCTGTTTGCTGCCCTTTGAAGGTGATTGATGCCCCCTTCCCCCATTTTTAAGATTTTTCTCTTTATCTTTGATTTTCTGTAGTTTCACAGTGAAGCATCTGGGTGTGATTTAATATGGTATAATGGGCTGGGGATGTAGTTCAGCTGTAGAGCACCTACTTAACAAGAGTGAGGCCCTGGATTCAATCTCTAGTATTGAAAATATATGAATACATAAATACTAGAAAAATAAAACATATGAGAATGGAAAAAAATAACAGCAACAGTCTTATACTCTACTGCAGCAATAGTTAACATCTTGGGATATGCAGGCAGTTGGATTATTGATCCCAACTATCTGTTTTATTCTATGTAGGAGAATTATACATGTGACCTACAGCATCTTCCCAAAGGTGGTAGTACAGTCCTTGACCTGCTTTGGTGAGTGGAATGTGAACGGGACTACCTCACATCACAGCCAAGCAGAAACATCAAAAGCTATTACATGGTTCAGTTCTATCTCTTGCTTGTTTTTCTTTGCCTGGGCCTAAAAAGGGGATGCTCTTTCAAACTAGTTCTGAAATTAGATGATACCACCACTGACTTGCAGACACCAACATAAATGTATATTGTTGCAAACCAGTGAGATTGGGGTACTATCTGTTACCACAGCCAAGCTGACTAAAACACTGTTCCCTCAAAAATACAATGATAGTTGCCCTAACTGAACTCCATTTTAACTGATTGCCTAGATTGGCACATGTTCTCCTGTCTTTTCTTACAATATATTGACAATGTCCATGGCACAGTGTGTATTCAAGGCTTATTAGCAACTCTCCAACATAAGTGCTCGTTCAAGAGTGCCTGATTAACTTACCAGCTACCTGTCCTGATCCAGTGCAAGACAGATCAAAGGGCTGTGGTATAAGTAGTTTGATGTTCTGAAGGCTGTCAAGAGAGAGAGCTCAGGAGTGAAGCTGCCAAAGACCAAATTCCAACTCTACTGGTTAGTAGCTATGTGACTATAGCTAAGTTACTAACATTGATATTGATATTGAAAGACATTGATATTGAAAGTTATTACTTTTTAAAGTATCTGTCAGAGAAGAGGGAATTCTAATCTATTCTTTAACAATGCTTCTTCAGATAATGTTCTCTAAATTACCTCAGTTTAAACAGCAAACTTTGGTAAACATTTCATTCTATGTATTTTATTTTTATTATGGAGGATGTCATAATTAGAGAGAATGGTATAATCATCCCCCAAGTAGTCACCACCTTGCTGAATAACAATGATGGCCAATCTTGTTTCCTCTTTACTTGTTCCCCAACGCATATACATTCCCTCCTTGTCTCCTTCCCAACCTTTGTACTGAATTGTTTTAAAGAAAATTCTGAGAAATATGTTAGAAAAGAACTCTTCTGACATAAACACCAAAATGTTATCTAATTTTAAAAATAAATGGTGTCAGGCATAGTGATACACACTAGTAATCCCAGATACTTGGGAGGTTGAAGCAGGAGGATCATGAATTTGAGGCCAGTCATAGTAAGTTAGCAAAATCCTGTCTCAAAATAAAATATAAAAAGGGTTGGGGAATAGAGCTCAGTGGTAGAGTGCCCCCCTGGGTTTATTTCCCAGTATAAATTAAAATAAAACAAAACAAAACTGGTTTCTTAAAAACATCTAATATCTAGTCAGCAACCAAATTTCTCTGATTAGTCCCAAATCTTGGTTTGAGTCACACGTTTAATTTTGTTGACATGATTCTTAAATTCCTTTTAATCTATCATAGGTTTCCGCCATTTATTTTAGCAAGCAATCTTTTTAGATCCTTTGTCCAAAAGCTAATCTGTTGTGACCATGTTGCAAATGCCAGGGTCATTTGCTTTTCCCACCCTTTAGTAAAAAGTGCTTTGGGTGTCCCCTCAGCGCCACACCAGCCTCACACCTCCCCTCACACGTCCATTGAGTGGTCAAGCTGGTCTCCATTTCCACCTACAATAAGTGCATCATCTGAAAATATATTCCCTTGAGACCTTTTCGATGACACGTAGGGAATTGGATGTCTCAAGGCTTTTTAGTCTTATGGTTCTCAATAAATGAGTTTTTTGTTTTTGTGGTTCTGAGAATCAAACTTGGGCTTCATGTATAGTAGGCAAGTGCTCTACCACTGAGCTACACCCTAAGCCTCAAGGAATGAGGTTTTTAAAGAAACTTGTTGGCTTGGCATGGTGCATGCCTGTAATCCCAGCTACTCAGAAAGCTGAGATTACCAGCCTGGCAAATTAACAAAACCCATCTCAAATTTTTAAAAAATGAATTTTATAAAAGGGCTGGGGATATAGCTCAGTGGTAGAGCATCCCTGGACTCAGCCCCTAGTACCCAAAACAAACAAACAACAACAACAACAGAAAACAAAAACAAAAACAACCCCCTACAAGAAACACCCTTAGGTGACTCAGTATGAGGCCTGTTATGGTTTTGATGTGAGGTGTCCTCTAAAAAAAGCTCATGAATGAGAAGATGCAACAATATTCAGAGGTGAAGTGCTTAGACAATGAGAGCTGTAACCTAATCAATGGATTAATCCACTGATATTCATTAACTGAGTGGTAACTGTCAGCAGGCAGGGTGTGGCTGGAGGAGATAGGTCACTGGAGGCTGCCTTTAGGGTATATATTTTGTCCCTGGTGAGTGGAACTTTCTTTTCTTCCTGCCTGTCACATCCTGAGCTGCTTTCCTCCACCGTGCCCTTCCTCCATGACATTCTACCTCATCTGGGGCCCAGAGCTACGGAGTCTGCCAACCATGGACTGAACCTCTGAAACCATGAGCCAAAATAAACTTTTCCTCTTTTCCGTTGTTCTTACTGGGTATATCGGTCACAGCAATGGAAAGGCTCCAGCCTTGATAAAGACACTGGTGTTTGTGATACATACAAAATTTTAGAAGTGACATTGGTTCAGAAAATGTGGAGTGGGAAAAAAATGTACAAATGGAAATACTACATTATATAATGTATGGTTTAAAACGTGAGTACACAAATTAATAAATTAGGTATAGGTAGACATCACTATTTATCACCATTTTTCCACATCTCTGAAGTTTTGCATATTCACAATAAACAAAAGTTGAAAAAATTCAGACATTTGTATAAGATTACACAAATATTCAGACATTTGTGTATTTGTCTTGCGATGGTTGTATAAGGTGTTCTTCCAGCTACAGAACGCCCTCCTTTCCTGAGGAGACCCTGCCTCTCCTTGTCCTTCCATGTTTTGTCTTGGACTTGGTGAAGTTACTCCTCCTTCCACTGCCCTCAATAAGTTCTCACACGTGTCCCATCCATAGGACTCTCTGAATATGCTCTGGATCTGGTCCCTGGTCGCTGGTCATAAGTGGTTCTATCCCTTTTCATCTGTGTCTCTGTTGGCTTCTCACTGACTCACTTCTGCTCTCTGACTTGCTTCCGCTCTCACTGCATATACCCTTCGTGCTATGTGAGAGCAATTGCTAGAAATTCAAGTGGTGGAGACAAGGCAAATACAACCCAGTCACCTCAAACCTTAGTCAAGAAGTCAACTTTTGACAGGTGCAGTGATGCTCACCTGTAATCCCAGCAGCTCGAGTCTGAGGCAGGAGGATCACGAGTTCAAAGCCAGCCTCAGCAATTTAGCAAGGCCCTAAACAACTTAGTGAGACCCTGTCTCTAGTAAAATGTAAAAAAGGGCTGGGGAATGTGGCTCAGTGGGTAAGTGCCCCTGGGTTCAATTCCCAGTACCAAAAAAAAAAAAAAAGTTAACTCCCTTTTCATTTCCTACCTTAATAGGAGGGCCATTCTAATGGCTTTTGCTTGGATTTTCCTATTATGATGGAATTATCTGGTTCCATCTGTACATTCAGAAACTAGGGAAATGATGCTGGATGATTCCTGACCCATGGGGCTTATTGCTGATTCTTCTTAAAGCTTTAGTAATTACCTGAGTCTGTTAAGGATTGTGCTGATGTTTGGATATGACTTAATAATGGGTCCCCAAGAGTCCATTGTGACTGATGACTTGGTCCCCAGGTGGCACTGTTGGGGTAGTGAAATCTTTGTGAAGTCAGGCCTTTGGTAGGGGGTCCTTAGGTTGTTGAAAGCATGCTTTCTGGAGGAATTGTGGGACCCCAGTCCAGTCTCTTTTTCTGACTTCCTGTTTGGTGATATATGTTATTCATACACATGCACTTCCACCATGGTGAGGCTTCAGCTAGAAGGACTTTTGCTAAAACTGAGTAGATGAAAGCACTAAGCCCTTGAACTTCTAAGACTATGAATTAAATAACCTTTTTCTCTTTATAAAGTTAGCTGCCTCAAGTATTTCATTGTAGTAATGTAAAGCTGACTATTATGACCTGATTGGTGGACCAACTTGGTGGTCTAGGTATCAAGGAATTGGTTTTATTTCAGAGGCACAGTCTATGTAACTGAAAATTGGGAGATTATTCCTGGAAAAGTCACCACAGTTTGCTTTGCGGAAGACTAGAAGAAAGGAACATGCTATTTTTTTTTGTGCTATTAAAGCTTGTTAGGGGCCTCTTAAGCCTGAAGCAGGTGAGGGGCTGCACCTCTAGTGAATTGGGGCCTCTAATAACTCGAGGAGTTACTAGAGTAACTGGAGTGCATTTAATTATACAGTTCTTATGGAGTTGGAGTATGCTGTTGACCAAGTATTACTCGCTCTCAATCTCTGGTTGCACTTTTTGGATCTTCTGTGGTTGGATGGAAACACATAACTACTTCTGGTCCATCAGTTGTAAGCAAATGATGTCACATCAAGCCAGGGCATTAAATTGTTAACTTGTCACCCTCTGGAACTCTTTGTTTTTGTGTGTTTGTTTGTTCTAGAAATTGAAGCCAGTGGCACTTTACCACTTAGCTATGTCCACAGTTCTTTTTATTTTTTATTTTGAAACAGAGTCTTGCAAAGTTGTCTCAGTTGCTGAAGCTGGCCTTGAACTTACAATCCTGCCTCAGCCTCCTGAGTTACTGGGATTATAGAAATGCACCACTACACCCTGCTTCTCTTTGCATTTGAGTCTGCAGCATTTGACAGTACATTTGCTACATCAACCTAGATCCTAGAGTAAGAGTATCTAAAAGAGCCCCAGAAAAACTTGCCATAGACATGTAGTGTGAATAAGAAGTAAATTTTTGTTAGATTTGGAAATAACTAGCATAGGTTTTCCTTCCTTCCTTCCTTCGTTCCCCTCCCTCCCTCCCTCTCTCTCTTTCTTTCTTTCTCTTTCTCTCCTTTCTTTCTTTCTTTCTTGATCCTCCAACTTCAGTTCTCCAGCCCCAGTATCTGAGAATACATGCATGTGCCACCACCCCTTACTTTTCCAGCATATCTTTATTGACAGAAATTGATGGCCAGAGATGAATGTGTCTTACCTAAAACCTGACTTTTGTACTACTGAATTAGGGATCAAGCAATAGGGGGTAGGGAAGCTGATTTTGGAACATGTTTTACACTGGTACATTTGACAAACCATCACCAAAATATCTTGGAAGGTAGATAATCAACTTAATACCTTTGTAGCTCCAAAAGAAGAGACTAAAAAATAAAATATTAGTAGCGTGTGTTGGTTAATACAGGTGGCATATGGAAAGATACTTCAAGAAAGAGAAGTACTCAGAAAATAATGGATTAATATGCAAGCCAACATGGAAGGGAATAGAGAAAGTATAGAAATTCAGGAATTTATCAGATTAGAAGTGGCAAAGAGGTCTAATCACCACTTGATAAAATAAAATTAAGAGGAATTTAAGCAACAACAATAAAAAAAACCCTATTTTAACTAAGGCTTTAAGCAAGGGTCCAGTCAGGAGTATTCCTGTCACATCCAACATTAAAATCTCTGAGTGGACTGAGGTGTCACCTAGTATGTCTTCTCAATGGGTGAAATGGCTCAGCAAGGAGGTCATAGAGATGTTGCTCTCTGTATTAGCTTTCTAGGGCTGTCATAACAAAGTACCACAGAATGAGTGGCTTAAGCAACAGAAAGTTATTGTCTCATGGTACTGGAAACTGGAAGTTGAAGTGTTGGCAGGATTGGTTTCTTCTGAGGCCTCTCTCTTGGCTTGTAGACAACCACCTTCTCACTCATCTTCATGTTCTTTCCTTTGTTGTCTGCATCCTAATCTCCTAATGAGGACACTAGTCATTGCATTTGAGCCTACCTCAATTAACCAATTTAATCTTAAATATCTCTTTAAAGACCCTGTCTACAAATACAGTCACATTCTGAGGTACTGAGAGTCAGAACTTCAACATGTGGGTATAAGGAGGCATAATTCTGCCTACAACACTCTCCTCCCAAGTTTGATGGGATCCAGGTACCTGGAATTAAATAGATAGACAGATAGAAATGTGTTTTTAAAAGAACTGTGTATATACTCTAGCAAATGAAGCTGATTGGAATTTACATAGTTCAGAGGTCAGTTATAATGTTTCTGAGATGATTGTACTAACAAAGAAATCAAGAGCCTGGATACAATTTAAAATTCTCCTTAGGCCTCTGGCTTTCTATAAACAGGAAACAAGCTCCAAACACTGCTTAGCCTCCAAAGAGTGCAGACTCTGCAATGACTCCCTCAGATAGCTCCAAGAAGGATAACAGAAAAGCACAGATCCACCTCTAGAAGATGGAGTCAGGGACAACACAAACAGTGAGTTGGGGACTTCTAGAGATCAGAACAGCTGTCTAATTCAAGGAATATTCCCTACTTGCAAAGCGACATGACTTCACAATATCTTGCCATGGGCCAGTATCAGTTCTGTATCTTCACGGATTTCCTTTTGAATGGAGTGTCTTTGTGACTAACCTGTCATTGTTCCACCATTATCATTTAGATATGTAAGGGCAGCTCATTTGTCTTTTTAGTTCACAGCTCTTTAGACCAAGGCAAATCTATACCCAGTCCTTGTTCTCCAAATATTCCAACCCTCTCCACTTCTAGGTATGTCGAAAGCGTAGCCAGCTCTCAACAAACATGACCTTGAATGGGGAACAAACTTTTTTTACTGTGGTAAGCCACTAAGATTTGGAGATTTTGTGATAAGAGCATAAGCTAATCTGTCCTAATATATGAGTTACTTATCTATGTTGTCCCAGGTCACTGTGATGAATTAACCACACACATATCTGGTGTTCAGAAAATGTCTGATTATCTTACTGACACTGCTCTCTTTTGTGTTTTGTGTCTGGTGATTAAGTGCCTACCATCTAGCTTCTACCATCTTTGGGCCAGGAACCCACTTCAATTGTATCATCTCCCTTTACCATTCTCAGCAAAGACAGTGTAGATAGTAGAGCAACATCAAAACTCTTGGGCTTATAGCAAAGAATTTCTTAAGGCACTAACGGAAGGATAGTCACCTGGGTCTCCTCAGGACCCACAGCTCCAAGACACACAGAAAACTAATAGCAAAAACAAATCTTTTCTTATCCATAATTACTTTAAATGTAAATTAATTAAAATATCCAAAAGTCATAGATGCACCAAATGGATTAAAAAAAGAAACATGACTCAATTACATCCTGTTAACAAGAGACTCACTTTAGATGCAAAGACACAAATAGATTGAAAGTAAAAGGATGGAGAAAGAGTCAGGCTTTGGTTGTTCACGCCTGTAATCCCAGTGGCTCAGGAGGCTGAGGCAGTAGGACCATGAGTTCAAAGCCACCCTTAGCAATGGTGAGGCACTAAGCAACGCAGTGAGACCCTGTCTCTAAATAAAACACAAAATAGGGCTGGGGATGTGGCTCAGTGGTTGAGTGTTCCTAAGATCAATCCCTGGTACCCCTGCCCTCCAAAATAAATAAATAAATAAAAAGGATGGAAAAAGATATTCCATGAAACTGGTAACTAAAAGATTACTGGGAAGGTTATACTCTAATAAGACAAAATAGAATAAGTCAAAAACTGCTACAAGAGACAGAGAGAGGAGAGAGAGAGAGAGAGAGAGAGAGAGAGAGAGAACATTATTTATTGATAAAATAAAAAGATATAATAATTATGAACATGTGCACCAAACTTCAGATATTGAAAATATATAAAGCAAACACCAAGGGAAAAATTGAGGGGAAAACATAGACAGTTCTACAATAATTGTAGAAATATTATATCCCACTTTCAATAATGTATACCACAATCAGAGAGGAGATCAATAAGGAAACAGGAGACTTAAACAACACGGCAGTGGACTAAATGTTTATGTTTCCTCAAAATTTATGTCTTGAAATTCAAACCCCATGGTGAAAATATTAGGAGATGGGGACTTTGGGAGGTGGCTAGGTCATTAGGTGACAATAGTTATGCTAAAGCCCTTCTCTGCTAATTCCAACATCTATATCCTTTGTTGATCTGCTTCAGGTTGATGGCTAGAATTTTTTTTATTGTTTTCTGAATATTGTGGTTGATACAATATAAAGACCACAGCCTGTGGTGGAGACCACGCCCACCTAGTGCTCTGCTCATCCACCACCAGTCCCTGCAGCCCATTGCAAGTCCCTTGCCTCCAGTCCTGGAGCTTGTCCCTGTTGAGATGCAAGCAGCTGCAGACCCACTTAGCCTCTATGCATATTGTTGGTTTACTGGGTTGGCTTATGGAGCTGTGAGTTATGGGACAGTAGGCAAGGAGTGCCCCTGGCTAGCTGGCCTGCATGCTGTAGCCTATACCCAAGATGCACTACAGTGGCTTTAGAATACAGCTCCCCTGGGGCTCACTGGCAGGGGGCTGTACTGAAGGTAATACACTCATATGTACAAGTGGAGAGACAACCAGGGAGGCCACCTGAAAACATAGGAACTGGAAGATAGGAGTTGGTGAATCAATTCTTCTTCTTTCCTCCTCCAAGGCAGACTTCTTGGAGTAGTAGTGGTTCATACAGCCCCTCCGAAGAGTTCTTAGGAGTCTGAGCCACACACTGTTATTGCAGAACTGTGGCCAACTCAGTCACACCCTCCTTTATACCTTCCTTCTCTCTTTGTCTGCCTCATACCTGCTTCTCTAGGATTCACTTCCCCCCAAAAGTATTAGCATCTAAGCTTTGGCCTCAGACTCTATTTTCTAGGGAATCCAGGCTGAGATAAAACCCAGTCTTCACGCTTAAAACAAAACAAAACAAAAAACTCCTGTGACATGAGTTTGACTCAACACACAATTTCCCAGCACCTTTTCCTGTTTGCTGGGTGCAGTGGTTAGCACAGTCGGTGGGGTCCTTATCCCCAGAGCCCTCAGGAATGGTAAAGGCACCAAGGGAGTCAAGGTGGACAAAAATCCCATTGTATAAAAAGCAGGGAAAGGCAAATTCTAGAAGACTTAGGCTTTTTTTGTCTCTTGCTAGAAAATTCTAAAATACTGTGAGCCCTGAGCAAGGAAACAGAAAGTAGATTCATTAGAAATATCATGTCAGATATATTGATCCAATTTCTGTTTCCATCACAGAATATTTGTGTATAATGAAAAGATATTTATTTAGCTTACAGTTTTGGAGACTGAAAGTCCAAGATTGGGCATCCTCATCAGTTCAGCCTCTGGTAAGGGCCTTCTGGCTGTCTCACATCATGTTAGGAGTAGAAGTGAGAGTTTATTCACTTGGTGAGACAGGAAGCAAGAGGGATTGAGGGGCCAGGTTTATTCTTTTTATAACAACTCACTCTTGCAGGAGTTAACTCCCTCCACAAGACCAGCATTAATCCCTTCCGAGGGTGAATGTTCCTTGTACTATGCACACTTCTTACAGGTTCTACCACCTCAACACTGCTACACTGGGGTCCCAGCTTCTAACACATGAATCTTCTGGGGGCATATCCAAACCTGAACACCAGATAACCTCCTTCCTTCCTGGAAGCTTACTAGAGTGGACAGGCAGGGGCAGTGTGCAAAGTGAGTACTCAGGTTGCAACGATCATCTGAATACATAAGCCAAAGGCTTCTCTGGAGCTTATGGGTCAGCTTAATCACATAAGCTAAGGACAGGACACTCTGATGGACCCTCAAGGTGAGACAAAATTGGAACCTAAACCAGTGGCAGAGAAGGGGATCTGCCTCTCTCCAGAGAGCTGAGCTGGGGAGTCCACCTACATTGATTTCTGACCTTCTTTTCCACTCTGGGAATCTGCAACTCACTGAGTCCCAGTTGCCTTTTGGGGGAATTTCATTAAGTTTCTTGCTAAATGCATTGAACATTTTGGTGGTCTGTCAGGGTCCAGTGGCCCCCTTTACCAGTCCCATGCATCTATCCCTTTTGGAGGCTTTGCTTCTGGAGTTTGTCATGTTAGGGTTCCCTTGCTCCTGGGGCTATGGAATGAACTGGGAAGGCCTGGTTTATGTGCTGTCCTAGGAGTTCCAAGAACTCCTAGGAAGGAAAGTGTGGCTCCCTTACATTGAGGCTGGGTCAGCCTCCAAGGGTAATTAACACTTCAGAATTTCCAGCAATATCAGACTGAGGCTGGGACTTTGCTTGATATTATACCCTTTTCCCCTTCCATACTCTGCTTCCCCTGACTCCCAGGTCTGATTGAACCCTCCCACCCTGACATTTTGGTGTCTTTGAATTTGAAGTCCCAGAAATTCTGATTGAAAAGTGGCAAGAGTGGTGGGCTCTCTATAAGCTGGGGAAAAAATGCCCAGCTCCTGGGGTTTCAGGCAGGCAGGCTGAGGGCCAGACCCAGTACCCAGCAAGGCCTAGCGAGGGTCCATAGCAGCACCAGCTGCTATGGTTCCTTGCTTGTAAACTTGCAAGGCACAGGCAAGAGGGCAAAGGGGAGTCATTCCTGAGCCTCTCCCAGGTCAGCTCCACCCAAATGCTTCACTGGGTCCAGGTCTTGTCATGAGCCAGCTCTGAGCACAGGACGATTACAGCCAAAACCAAGACCAGGGCTGAGTGGGGAGGGAGAGAGGAAGGTGACCTCTGATGGGAGAGATGCCAGCAAGAGCTGAGATAGCTTTCCATGAGGGACACACATGCTCAGATGAGCACCCCTGCCCTTCTCAGGGGTGTCTGAGGCCTGGCTCTATAGGAAGCATCATCCTTTTGCCAGTATCCTCCTCAAAGCCCCCAGCTCCTGCAGATGCTGACTGTGTGTCATCCGCAGGCACTAGACTGAGGACAAAGTCTGCCCCTGTGGTGAGTGAGGCTTACAAATAGGCTACCTGGATTCCAGCCTCTCTTGGACACTAACCAGAGGCAGGGCCAGAAAAACATAAGATGGAAAAAATGCAGCTCAGCTCTCTTCCATGGAATTGAAAACTGAATACAGGGATTCCAGGTCTGGGTTCTTTCTCATGAGGAACCATAACCTCTGTGCTGCAAGTCTGAACATCAGAAATCTAAGCCCAGGAAAACTCCTATTCAGGCCTGGGTTGCTGGGGAGAAGGGACTGAAGCTCCAATGTTGCTTATTGGTTAGTCTTGGAAATAGGAAGGAGCCTGGTGCACATAAAAATCTTTAAAGTTTTCAGGCTCATGTCCTGGAAAATAAAAATTTTAAAAAGTGTTTTGTTTCCAGTCCCTGGATGGAGGCAGTTTCATCTAGTTTGGGCTTTTCTGTTCAGTACAATCCAGTCTGCTGCTGAACCCCATGTGGCCGTGTTGAATGGAGGGGCCAAGGCATGAGGGAACCTGAGAAGGGTACCACCCTTACAGCAGGGGCCACATCCCAGAATCCCACTTCAGACACTCTAGGTAAATAAACTTCAAGAAGGACCAACTTTAATGCACAAAGATATTTATGGAGAGTCTTCCAGGTGGGGGATTGCCATAGGCAATGAAAACCTCTTCATAGACATTGTCTCTCCCAGGAGCCAACCCAGTGAGCTCCAAAATGAATACAGTAATAAAAATCTAGACTATTGATTAATTAACCAATGTCAGAAGAAAGAGCAGAATACAGATACCATAACAAAGACTGGAACTGCATCAGGCTGGCAATTTTGTGCATTATTACCAACTCCTGCCCCCACCCCTGTCCTCTCAGCCTAAAGTCAAGAAGAAGGAACATAAAATACACAGACTCATGTTGTCTAAGAGCAAAAACCACACTGGGGATTTCTGGGTAAAGATGGCAAATGGAACACACATATCTAATTTTGTTCTTGCTCCAAAACTTCCACTGAGATCACAGTAAATGAGCAGCTTAACAACACATATCTCCAATGGTGAGGAGAACACAGAGGAAATAATACCAACAAACATCTAGAATATAGAAGTGGGTGGATGAATAGAAACTGACTCAGTAGCCCCCCAAAAGCCAAGTCCTAAACTTGCAGTGGGAACAACCACACATGGACTGCAATAATAAGATGTTGAGGCAGGATCCTTCCAAGGTGGAAATGGTGAAGGGAAGAGGGAGATCCACAGGGAGGGTTGCTGGGTGCTGTTTAAGAAGGAGGTAGGTCCCTCAGTGTCTTCCCCACTCTGTATTGCTGTCTTTCCATCAAAGCAGAAGATGAGAGGGTCTTCTCTGAGGAGGGCAAAACAGGAGGGCAAAGGGGGTATGGAGGTACTGAACTGAGATGATAGGGTAAATGAATATGCTGAGACACTTCTCTCTCAGCAACCCAATCCTTCATTCACCTTCTCTCCAGGAAAACTGGCATCAGGAGTCCCCCAACAAATAACCCAGCCAGATAATCCTATGAAGACATAGGGATGGGAGAGTCATTAGATGCCAGCCCCATGGGAGGAAAATTACCTGCAAGTCCCCTGGAATGCTGGGTTCAGATAGGGTGGAACCCAAGGGCAAGTTTGCACTCCACTTGTGTGTGTGTGTGTGTGTGGAGGGTGGGGGTTCAGCTCGATGACATTCCTTCCAGAATATCAGGACCTCTAAGCCTCTTGGCTCCTGATTTGGGGATTTAGCTGACAACAGGAAAAATCCTTTTCTCCATATTCCAAACAAGATTTGGCAGCATAAGCTTTTTATTTATAAACATAGAGATAAGTAGCAGAAGAGATAATGAAGGGTTGAAAGTGGCTGCTTCCAGGAGGTAGAATTGTAAAGCAGGAAGAACGAGTCAGGGAACTGGCTTTCATATAAGCCTTTCAGTGCTATTTTATTTCTAAAGGATGTGCTTATATCAATTAGATCACACAAAAGCTACAAAACAAATCCAGGAATTCACTTCCCCAGACCAGACACACCTCTCTCTCTCTCCTCCCTCTCTTTCCTCCACCCCCACCCCCTCTTCAATTCCATCCAGGTGACTCGTCCCTGCCCCCTGCTGGAGAAGCAGAGTCCCCTGTGGAACACAAGAGAAGGGGTGGACAAGTGTCTGCCCTCCTCAATGCTGGCATGAATTCTTAGCTTCTGGCCCTTCGGAGAAACTAGAGAAGCCACAAAGTTTTGCCAACAAAAGTAGGATTCCAAGAATCTTTTCAGTGGCAGGTGAAAGCTGGGGCTTCTGGTGGGAAACATAGTCTCTTGAAGTGGGTAGAGCAGATACACAGGCTGAACTGGGCATTCTGTCCTCTGGCGCTTGATTTTAGGGCCCAGCTCTGGGCTTCTGTCCCTCCCCCACCCCCCTTTTTTTTTGAGAGAGAGAGAGAGAGAGAGAGAATTTTTTTTAATATTTATTTTTTAGTTCTCGGTGGACACAACATCTTTATTTTATTTTTATGTGGTGCTGAGGATTGAACCCAGTGCCCCGCGCATGCCAGGCGAGTGCGTTACCACTTGAGCCACATCCCCAGCCCCTCTGTTCCCTTTGTGGCAGATGTGAAAGGCAGCCCCAGGCATTAGAAGTCACCCTACACCTTGGTAACCACCTCTTGGTCTCTGTCTCCACTGCCATGCTCTGCCTGGCTCTCCCAGGAAGGCTCAGTGGCTCCCTGTCCCTCTAGTGGGACACTACCACAAGCATAGCTCACCCTCAGACAGGGGCAGCTGCAGCAGACTAGGGACCTCTGGTCTCTGGGAGGCTCACACCTATCAAAGTTTCCCCACCCACACAGGGGTGTTGTTCAGCTCTGTGGACTTCAAGGGATCAAAGTTGATGTCAAGAAATGAGAAAGCACACATTGCAACTGGACAAGAGGGCTCAGGAATAAGGGTGAAGACCCTTGTGGAGTAGGCAGGTCTTGTCAGACTGAGGTGGGCATCAAGGACCCAGCCTGTAGGGATGGGAGCCTGGTGCAGGCAAATTCTTCCAGCAGAAGGGGCAGTTTTGAAGATCCCCAGTCAGCCTATGGGGTGACTCAGAGGAGACTCCCTCTAGCTCCCTGTCAGGGGCCTGAATCCAGACCTTGGTCCTGAGAAGCTACAGGTCAGAGAAGGTGGGAAAGTCTGCTCCCAGGCCCAGCTGCCAGGCAGCAGCAACATCTAGAGCAGAGCTGGGGCTGGGAGCTGGGACCTGCAGTGTGTGAGAGAGCTGGTGAGCATACGCTGTGAGTGCAGCTGTGTGGATGGCAGCAGGGGCACAGAGTGCAGTTCAGGTGCAGATTACTTTGTGTTAAGCAGCATTTTAAAAAGTTCCGCTGCCCAGGTCACAACTGGGCCAACTAACTTAGTCTCCAAGAGTAGACTCCAGGTTCCATCATTTCTTAAACTGCAAGGTAATCACCTGGAGGGGGTACGGTACTGTTCAAACACTGCAGCCCCAGCTGTTGTGCTTGGATCTGCAGTGTTCCCCACAAAGCCCAGGGGTTGAAACCCTCCAGTGAGAAAGGGTCTTTTAGGCAATGATTGTTTCCTGAGGGTTCTGACCTCATCAGTGGATTAATGTATTTGATGGATAACTGGATGATTACTGGGAGGCAGGAATTAGTTGGAGGAAATAGGTCACTGAGACATGCCCTGGAAGGGGTTTATCTTGTCCCTGGACCCCTCCTCCTCCTCCCCCTCCCCCTCCTCCTCCTCTTCTTCTTCTTCTTCTTCTTCTCTCTCTCCTCTCTCTCTCTCTCTTTCTCAGTTGAGCAGCCTTCCTCTGCCATGCTTTTCCTTCCTGATGTTTCTACTTTGGAGCCAGCCGACCAAGAATTTAATCCTCTGAAATCATGAGCCAAAATAATTTTTTCCTCTTCTCAGTTGTTCTTGTTAGTTATTTTGGTCACAGCTCTGAAAAGCTGACTAATTCCAGGGGAGACCAGGATCTTGCTTCCTGCCTCAGCAGCCCCTGTAAGCTGGGAACCAGGACTGAGTCAGGCATCAGGAGAGTATTCACATACTTTCCCACAGAGCCCTTAGAAGTCCTGGGAGGCTTAGTGACAGGTATATGTTCTGAGAAGTGTGTTGTTGAGTGATAGCATCATGGTGCTAACATCACAGAGTGTATTTACACCAATTAAGATGGCTATGATGTCACCAGATGATATAATTTTATGGGACCACCATCTCATATGCACTCCCTCGTTGACCCAAATGTCATGTTGCACAGTGTACGGCAGTATTTTCATTCTTTGCCTCACTTTCAGAGATGTGAGTTTCTTTATCACTATCCAGATCATTGTAGCAGATAGGGAAAGTGGAATGCTGGCTGAGGTCAACCTGACCATGCCAGGCCTGATGGAAGATCGAGTTTATACTGTTTACAGCTTTGGGATTTTGCCTGCAAACTGACATGTCTACATGTCTATAGTCACATCAAAATATAAAGCCAAAGCTGGGTGTGGTAGAGCAAGCCTGTATCCCAGTGACTCAGAAGGCTGAGGCAGGTGATTGCAGGTTG
Source organism: Marmota flaviventris (assembly GCF_047511675.1). Lineage (NCBI taxonomy): Eukaryota > Metazoa > Chordata > Mammalia > Rodentia > Sciuridae > Marmota > Marmota flaviventris. Next base: position 38,108,081 of record NC_092501.1, on the reverse strand, counting down.
ACCTCTGCAATTTAGTAAGACTCTGTCTCAAAATAAAAAATAAAACTGGGATGTAGCTCAGTAACAAAGCACCTATGAGTCCAATCCCCAGTACCACACACACACAAAATAACAACATCATCAGCAGCAGCAGCAGCATCGTCATGGAGCTGTGATTGTGGCTCAGTGGTAGAGCACTTGCCTAGCATGTGTGAGGCACGTGGGTTCAATTCTCAGCACCGAATATAAATAAATGAATAAAATAAAGGTCCGTCAATATCTAAAAAAAATTATTTTTAAATAATAATAATGAGAATGATGATATACAAAATTATCTTGGCATGTAGCTCAGTAGTAGAGCGCCTCCAGTTTCAATCTCTAATACTGAAAAAAAAAAAAAAAGATAAAGCCAACTCTACTGCAGTTTCCATTCAGAACTCTCTGGTACCACTCAAGCCAGGCTAAGATAAATGAGAGCTATGGGGTGGCCATAGACCCTGGCACACATTTCTTTTTTTTTTTTTAATTTTTTAATATTTATTTTTTAGTTCTCGGCGGACACAACATCTTTGTTTGTATGTGGTGCTGAGGATCGAACCCGGGCCGCACGCATGCCAGGTGAGCGCGCTACCGCTTGAGCCTGGCACACATTTCTATGCCAGAATTGCTTTTAACTGAGAACATCTCAGGGGCTCTCTATAGATTTCCATCCTGCTCCACTTGTCTTTGATACCCCATTTCTTTTAGCCATCAAAAAATCGCTCTGGGATGTCATAACTCAAAATGGGTGACTTCCTCCCTCTCTCCTCTCCTTAGACAAATGCCCCACTTTGTAGGAAATGATTTGGACACTTGGTTATGATCAGCTAAAGCACGTTGAGAAAGAACATTGCTTTTTCCCCAAGTTCCAGTCTGTTTCTAAAAGGTCAGTATCCACATAATCTCTGGGTGTAGAAGACTGCTAAATATGCCAGAATGCTCTGTGTTGTAAACAAGGAAATGTCAGAGACCCTAAGGAATGAGTTTCATTCTTTAAATCCGGTAGCAAGCAGATTGCTTTTGATGGGTGCTGGGTGTGCCCCAGGTATGTGAAATACAGGACCACACACGTGGTGGGTTTTTCCACCTGTTTTCTTGGGTGTGTGGTCAATTTTCAAGTGAAAAGTTTGTTTTCTGGGTCTTACTCATGTTTTCCCTTGACTTTCTTTGTCTGAATCCCTTTGCTTTGCCTCTCTCTCACCTAAACCCCTCACAGAAGCCTCTGGCTAAGGAAAAAATGGCTGCTTTCTGAAGCACCCTTCCTGATTATACATGGAGCTCACCTAGGGCCGCCACTGTGTCTGACACCAGCCCAGGGTGTGGCACATGCTGTAGGTGTCTAATGAACATGTGGTACTCACAGGGGATGACCTTGGAATCCCCCCAGGGTGGAATTGCTGTGACAACACACACGAACTGGGAGGACCCGCATCGGGGACAGGCCTGAATGCTCAGGGACAGTGACCCAGACCAGGTACATGGGCACCATCAGGAGGTGCTGAGGTGCTCTGTGGGAATAAGAAGCAGTCTCACAGGCTGTCACATTCTCTTCCCCTCTTGGAGGTTGTAGCTTTCCCCTACTTTCACCATTTGGTTGACACAGGCTGCTCAGAAGAGAACTCAGTGGGAGCACCACAGAGTGGGGAGTAAAGGGTGGGGGGAGATACAGAGGGAAGGGAAGGGAAGAGGAGGGCCACAGGACTTTTGATTTCCTTGAGGCATTAGCAGAACCCCTTGGTTACTTGACTGGCTCCCATGGGCAGGCGGACCCTGGGGAGGAGTTGGGGGGATGGCATCCCTAGGCCCAGGGCAGGACAAAGTACAGAGCTGCAGGCATTCTATGGCATAAGCAGCACACAGCTAAGGATTTTCTGAGTCTCTGCATTTCTAGCCCCTCTCCCCAGGCCACAAGGAGGAGGTTTCCATTCTGATGGGATTTACCAGATTTCAGGTAAGGTGGAGTCCCAGGTGAGCAGCTGGCCAGGTGCCTTCAGGGCTGTGCCTATTAAGACATTCAATATTCCCCTGGCAATAGCTTCTGAGAATTTCCCAGGAGCCTCTGTGGTAACTAGATAGCCTCGCCAGCCCCAGGATGAGGAAGCGAACCCCAAGAAGAGAACAGGATAGCATGGAATTGGCTTTACAGTGCCACTGGCTGGGCTGGGCCAGAGGGCAGAGAGACCTGCCGCTTTGGATGCTGGGTCCTATGGCCAGAAATACAGATCCACAGGGTCCAGGAGCCTCTTGACCCCCTGGCTTTTCTATCCGTTTTTCTTGTGAGGGCTTCCAGGACTTATCTACAGAGAACAGGAATTTGTGGTCTCAGAAGGCCTATGAGTAAGGTCAGCAACAGGCTCCATAGACAGTGTTGATGATGGCTGGCTGATTCCATTTCCCCAAAGTGCGTATCTGCCGAGGGCCCACTGTTGAACCGTTTCTAATTTCTGTCTCATCTAACATTAAATAACACTCTCTGTGTCCCCACTGCCTGCCCCCTGCCCAGCCTTCAATTCTCTGCCCCTGGCAGCTCTTAGGACTCCTGCTTTCTATACCCCTGAGGATGAGGGACCTGAAAAGCTTTTCCCACCTCCAGTGGCACCCTCAAAGTGTGAAGAGCAGACATCAGTCACTGCAGAGCTGTGGCGAGGGACCTGGATTCCACAGTACACATTCAGCCCCTGATGACCCTGGTATAGCAGGTGGCAGTAGGAGTGAGAGGACAAGTGTAATTGACCATAGATGTCTAGGCCAGGCTGAGCAGGAGGGTGGTTTGGGCTGATCCAGGGACACCACAGAGTCTGGGTAGGCAGAGAACCAGTCCCACCATCCCTCCAGGTCTCAGGCTATCACTCCAAGAGAGCCCCCGGACAACAGTGGGAAGTCAAGGAGAAGGAGCATCCCCAGATGAGCTACAGGTCATGGAAAGGAGGACCACACTTTCTACTGGCTACAGAGGCAGATGTTTGGTGGTTGGAGGGAGTGACACTTGCCGGGGAGGGGAAGCAACTGCCCATTTGCTCCATCGTCCTTCCCCAGTTCTGCTTTCCATCACAGGGAACCACATCTCTCAAGACTCTATGGCTTCCAGGTGGGATTGGCACCTGCAAAAGATAGGAAATAAGAGGAAAGAACAGAGAGGAATCCATATTCCACTCACCATGGTACTGCTCCAGCAGCTGTGTCCCGACTTGTGAGTACCTTCTTTCTGGGGCACTTTGCCAACAGTCCCAGCCTCTGGGATCTGGGGACACCCCTTTCTTCTGTAGTCCTCCTTGCCTTGGGCAAGGCAGTGCACCCTATTATCACTAATCTCCAGGTGCGCCCTCCGATCAGCATTTCCACCACCTGTCATCACCCTGAAGTCCTCTCAAGAGTCTAGAACAGCACCTTCCCCCCATGTAATGTGGGAATTGGACCACCTGAATCAGTAGATCTGGGGAGTCTGCATTTCCAAAAAGCTCCAGGTGACACTGAAGTGACCAGTCCTTGGATGACACTTTGAGATGTAAGGACCAAGGAGGTTTTGATTTTCCTGATACAACAGTCACTCTGCTAGGCAGTGTGTACTGCCTAGGTTACAAAAGTGTACAAAACAGACCTGTCTGCAGTTAAAGAAGAGAGACTGACATACTTGCAAATGACATGGATGATAAGTGCTCTAAAAGACAGGGAGGAGTATGCGAACAGCCTGGGTCCTCAGGACATCTTCCTTGAGGACCTTGATGAGGCATGTTTGAACTGAGACCTAGAACATGGATGGGTGTTTTATTCAGATTTTTATTTCCCACTGTGACCACAAGACCTGACAAGAGCAATTTTAGAGGAAGAAAAATTATTTAGGGCTCACGGTTTCATAGGTCTCAATCCACAGATAACTGGCTCCATTGCTTTGGGTCCAAGATTGAGGCAGAACATCATGGGGGACGACTATGGTGAAAGAAGGAAGCTGACCTCAAGAAGGACAAAATAAGCCCCAAAGGTACACCTCAGCTACCCACCTCCAGCCATACCCTACCTGTCTATGGTCATCAGCCAATTAATCCATTCAAGCAGATTAATGCACTGATTAGGTTAAGGCCCTTCTAGCCCAATCATTGTATCTCTAAATTTTCTTGCATTGTACCACACATGAGCTTTGGGGGGACACCTCACATCTAAACCATAACAGTAAGGTTTTGGGAGTAGCATGTGAGCAGCAGCTAGGTGACCAGAGGGACAGTGTGCTGTACTTGTCCAAGAGGAGGCCAGCCTGGTTGCCAGGCACCACAGTAAGCAGATTCAATGGCTGCCCCTGACCTGCATTCCCCATGTGATCAGGCCCCCGCTCCCCCACAGCTTACATCCATCTTCTAGTAATGTCCCCAGGTACTGGCAGCTGATGCTTTCAGGCACCTCCCTGCCCAGCTGGCAGACACACCCAGTCTGCCTGGCGCCTGAGCTTGGCTGTTGAGTCCCCCCAGAAAAAACTACTCTGGAGCATCATTAGAAAAGGCAATAGTAAGAGGCAGGTCCTTGCATCTATACACAGCCCTGTGGTGTGACAGCAGCCTAGCCACTCACACAGTCACTGAGAGAGGGACAACATGCTGCTTTTTGCCATCTATTCATGCTTTTGTCTCCCCAATAAAACTCACTTTTTTTTTTCTTGAGATGGGATCTTGCTACATTACCCAAGCTGGTCTTGAACTCATGAGCTCAAAGGATCCTCCTATGTCAACCTCTTATGTAGCTGGGACTACAGAAGCATGCCACCAGGACAGTTAAAACCCACTTCTTATCCCTTTATAAGGTAATGTTGTAGAACTTTCCTTTATCCCCTTCATTTCATTAGCTCTAATTCAGAAGTCATCAAAGGGTTAAGCCTAGGTTTATCTGATTGGAATTGATTTTTCTAAGACTTTTAGGGCTATGGCATGAGGAATGCGATGTAAGAAGAAGTACAAGAGAAAAGTGGGGAGCCAGGAAGGCCAGGGGTCTCTGGGGCTAGAAAGCACCAGGAACCAGCAGCTGGCATTGAGCATGGAGAACAGCCTGCCCTGTGGGACTGGTCCAGGGAGAGGGAGAGCAGGTTACCTCTGGAGGAGTGGACTGTAGCTAGGGTGGGAACTGTGAGGGCTTGAGGACCTCTCCCAATTATACCTGTGCTGAGATTCTTAAATGGCACAGGCCCATGGAACTGTCAACAGGGCAGCCAGGAGGGACTGTAAGAGGCTGGGTCTCACACTGAGCCAAGTATAAGGAGAGTTCCAAGAGGTAGCATGGAGAAAAGAGGTGCTCAGGGGAAGGGAGCACAGCTATGTTCCTGGGAGAGTAGGAGCTGCCTAGTCCAAGGAGGGCTGTAGAAGGTCAGTGGCCACAAGGGACTATTGGAGGTGGAGACTGCTTTCCTGGCTGAGTTAGACAGCAAGCTCTGGGCAGGAGATCTTCTGGGAGGGTGTGGGGTGCAGAGGGTCATGGTAGGGGACTCTCCCTAAAGGGATAGGAGTATGAGGGGACCTCAGTTTTGCCTGTGAGAGCTGCTGTGCATCCATTATGGAGAAAGGTCACTATCAAAGGAACTGTGGGCTTCTGAAGGCCCATGTGTGGGGCATTCAGTTCAATTGAAGTGTTGCTTTGAGGCCTCTGGTGCCTCCGGGTATGTGGACTCCTTCCTCACTCATCCATAGGACAAACATATTTTCCCTGTACCACCCTCAAACCCCTGTGCCAGCTACATCACCAGCATTCTTTCTTAATTTGCAGTATATAAACAGGACTTTTTGGGACTTTCTGTCAACTCAGAATTTGCTCCCAGCTGAGAGGAGTTGTTAAATCCACATTCAAAAGCATGGCATGTCCACTTAGAGCTTAAAGACAGAAAGCAAAGCCAGTCTTCAGCCTTATCCACCACCACCCAGGGGAGCTTCTGTGAGCTTGAAATGGAAAGGCCTGAGGAACAAATTCATCTGAGCTGCTGGTTGGGGAGCTGAGTGAGGGTGTTCCACCCTCTATCCCAAATCTTGGGCTCTAGAACAACTGTTTGTAAATATGGGGGACTCCCAGAAGAGGAGTTGATATATCTTTCCATTCCAGTGGCCCACAAATCTCACTGTACCTCAGGACCCAGACCCCAAGTAGAATGTACCTGGAAGCCCAGCAGACCATGCCCCGTCAGCCTCTCTGGAACACGGGCTGAGCAGGCTGCCCTGGAGACAATGTGCTCAGATTATAGGAGAGGGGCCCATCACTTTCAGCTCCTGCTGCCTCCTCCAAGGGGGCAAAGAGCAGGCTGGGATACCCATCACTACCTCTGACAGGCAGTAGACTAGGCTTGTAGGCCTGGGTGAATTCTCTGGTTTCTTTTATCTAATTTTGTGTGTTTATTTTTACTTTTATACTTCAATTAAAATATTTATAGATATATTAAAAAAACTATAAACATAAAATGTCTCATGATCTGCTCTCACCCTGACCATACTAATCTCATCTCATCCTTAGTTTCTTTGTCTGTGGATGGGGTAAGCAGTCTTGGCTCTGTGCATGGTGGTTGTGAAGATGCCGTGGGCCAGATTTTGGGATAGGGCCACATCCAGGTTCACCGTCCCACAGACATCCATGGGGTTCCTGGGATGGCAGAGGCTGTTCTTTTGTTTTAGTTATAGGTGGACACAATATCTTTATTTTATTTTTATGTGGTGCTGAGGTTTGAACCCAGTGCCTCATGCATGCTAGGTGAGCACTCTACATCTGAACCACAACCCCAGCCCCAGAGGCTATTCTTGATGAGCTCAGGGAAGAAAGAAGGCAGGACATATTTAGAGGGGAAGACAAAGTCTTGTGCCAGTGTCCCAGAGCAGAGCTTAGCAATGTCCCCTGAAGCATGTACACAATCACACATACCCTTTCTCTCAGGCATACACACATTCATTTCTGCCATCATCAGACCCTGGTGGATAGACACCCAGGGACCTGCATCTGAAGGAGCCAGAAGCAAGCAGCAACTGAGCATGCGCAGCCCCCAGCACTGCTACTTAAAATGGGGAGGGACCCTGTGGCTGTGAGTGGCTGTATCTGTGATACTCATTTCTTTGCACTTCGCTGGACACTGAGCAGCCCCCAGAGCAGCTCTGGCTGTGCCGGCACTGAATGCGGGAGGAGCCAGCAGGTGGAACGCGCAGCAGTGCCAAGGATGGAGGAAAGCTAGGAGGCTGGGCACCACTAAAGTTCTAGCTCCCCATGCCCTTGACTTCTCTGTGAGATCAAACAAGGACCTCAGGATGAACACTACTTCAGGGTCAGTCTCACCAGGCCAAGCCCAGGAGCCCACTTTGGGGGCCACCTCAGCTCCACCCAGCATGTGGGACAGCACCCAGAGCAGTGTCTCCAGCCTGGCCCAGCTTCTACCTGCCAGCCCTACGGTAAGCCCAAGGAGCTTGTGCATGCACAGAGCCTACCCTCCCCACTTCCTACACCTCCTCAAGTGTTTTGACAGGGATATAGGAAAGGTCTGAGTTCTGCTGTGGGACTTTGGTCATGTCACCAGACCTCTCTGAGCTTGTCCTACACAAATTGGCTGAGAGGAGGGTACAATGTTCTCTCCTGCAGAGAGCATTAAAGAAACACAAAAGGGGCTGGGGTTGTGACTCAGTGGTAGAACGTTTGCCTACCATGTGTGAGGCACTGGGTTTGATTCTCAGCACTGATTATAAGTAAATAAAATACAGGTTAATTGACAACTAAAAAGAAAAAGAACCACAAAGGCCAACCCTGACCTGCTTGTGGCTTGTATCCTCTTCTTCCAGAAGTTGGCCAGATGCCCTGTGGAGCCTTTCAGAGGGGAAGGCATATCCGGGGCCTCAGGATTTGTTCAGGCTACAGTGGAATGTTGGGCAGGAGAGAGAGCAGATCAATCTTCTTCCTGGAAAGGGAATGGATAGGAGAGGTTTTTAAATTCTTTGTACTAAATTCAGAGGGTAATGACCTCCCTGCTGTGACTCTGGGAGACTCACTCCATCTTTGCAAAGGAAATTCCTTCCCCTTCTCTCTTGCCAGGCATCAAGATCAGCCCTACCCAGCTATGGTATGAGGGAATGCAACTTCTCCTTTGAACCTTGATAGCGGTGCCCCTTCATCTGGGAGGGACAACCTAGGAGATGGCTCTGCCTTCTTAAGGTTATCCAAGTCATATCCCTGATTATCGGGCACCTGTCTGTCTGACCAGTCTCCAACAAGTTGCCTAAGCCCACACACAGAAGTCTCACACCTATGGGTTCAGGTTTAGGAAGAACCGCATTTCCATTCCAATTTTGGCCACTAGCTGGCTGTATGGACAAGTGGCTTTGCCATTCTGTACCTCAATTTTTCTACCTGCCCTTCTGGGAACCCTCTTCCTTTTCAGAGACATTTGAAGGTGATGGGAGATAATGTGTGACCTTCATTTCTCTGTCTCTTCATAGGCAACTGGGGCTCAGACTGCTGCCCGGATCCCCTTCCCCACAGTTGATGTTCCAGATCATGCTCACTATACCCTGGGCACGGTGATCCTGCTGGTGGGGCTCACGGGGATGATGGGCAATCTGACAGTCATCTATACGTTCTGCAGGTACCTGATTGGTGGAACTGGATCCAGGGCAAGAAGGGTGACCAGAACACAAGGACCAGAACATTGCCCAGCTCTGCCCAGGGTGCTGTTGAGGCTAGCTGGGGGGCCACGGCCAAGCCTTCAATGATCTCAGGTTCCAGGCTTCAATCTTTAAGCTCAGAAAAGGGGGAAAATTAGTCCAAGTAAACTTGAATGGCATATGTCAATTGGGCCCCAGGAATGTCATCTGTTACCCCTAGAATATTGGGTGTCTGACCACTCTGCCCTGCTTTCAGATCACCTCTGCCATCCTGCCCCAGGGGACATCCTCAAGAGCAGCCTTGGGCACAGGATGCTGAGTCCTCAAGCCACTTGGCAACCACCATAGGCTTCTCTCAACCTGTCCTGCTGGCAGGCCAGTGGAGAAGTGAACACAAATAGTCAGTCCCTGACTCCCCACCAACTTATAAAAGGACAGAGAAAGCCATTTATCCCCTTTGACCTCATTTTTTATTATTATCTGTAAATGGAGTTGTGACTTCCTCCATGGTGTCCAATGAAGATGAAGTCGGTTTGTGTTTGTGCATTGCCCTGCAAAGGAGTCTTTGAATCCTGACTGTGCACTTACTGAATGTCATGATTGGGAGCAAGTCACTTCATGAGTTAGGGCCTCAGTGCTCTCCTCTGGGAAATGGGAATCATGATGCATCCCTCAGTGGTAGATGCAAAGACAGATGGTGTCAGGAGACAAGGTTTGTGAAGGTGGCTGGCCTGGGTTCACAGTCCTCTGCCCTTTGCCATCATGAGGATGAGAGCAACAGAGACTGCTGTACCCAGCAAGGCCTGGGCCAGGCAGGACATTGGAAGAAGGACAAGGAGGGAGCATGAGTTCATGGAAGGCATGGGAGGAGGAGCCTGGGAAGAAGCCACTGGGGAGACCAGGGCCTGGAGAGGGTTGTCTAAGGAGAAACTGTGAGTCACACAGAGGGAATCCAGAGGCTGAGAAGAGGAAATGGATGTGACCTGAGAACTGGCCTCCCCTGGGCGATACAGGAGTTTTTGGAGAGAAGTTCTGAGGGAGCTGCCTTGGGGTCCCTCTCAGCTGGCACTGAGGGGTCAACTGCTCCTCAGACGGTGCCTGTTGGACAGAGGGCTAGGAGTGTGGCCCAGCAGCACGGCCTGTCTGCATGTACGTGTGTGTGTGTGTGTGTGTGTGTGTGTGTGTGTGTAGTTGAGGGGTGATGGAAGCTCCTCACAACTCTGGAGGTATTAGGAAACACCCCCTAACCACTTCCAACCCTCACAGGAGCAGAAGCCTCCGGACACCTGCCAACATGTTTATTATCAACCTCGCTGTCAGTGACTTCCTCATGTCCTCCACCCAGGCCCCCATCTTCTTCGCCAGCAGTCTCTATAAGCGGTGGCTCTTTGGGGAGGCAGGTAGACACCTGGGGCTCCCTTTGGCTGGAGGGAGGGGGAGGGGTTTGGCATGGGGTTGCCCACTGGGGAGAGTGACCCAGAAGAGGCGATTCCATTCCTCCTGGGTAAAGAGTGAGCAGCTGCCCTCAATTCCATGAGTGAGTGAGAAGGGAAGATCAGGTTCTAGTCCTGAGTCCTCTGCCAGCCTCAGTCAGATGTGGATGGTAGACAGGGTGGAGAAGGCTCAGGCCTGGTTTCCTGAGAGGTCAGAGAAGGAGCCAAGTTCATCCCATCCCCAATGCCTCCCTCCACTTGGGTACCTGATTGAATCCCTCCCCCAAGGACTTAGGGAAGAGGGCTGTGCCCACAGGTTGTGAGTTCTATGCCTTCTGTGGGGCTCTCTTTGGCATCTCCTCTATGATAACCCTGACGGCCATCGCTTTGGACCGCTACCTGGTGATCACACGCCCCCTGGCTACCATTGGGATGGCATCCAAGAAGAGGGCAGCATTTTTCCTGCTGGGTGTCTGGTTCTATGCCCTGGCCTGGAGTCTGCCACCCTTTTTTGGCTGGAGTAAGTGTTCTGGTAGAATTTGGGGAGGGGCAGATAGACTGGGAGAGGGGTTAAAGGGAGGTGGGTAAACTTGGGTCAATCAACTGACAGGGGGGACCCAGGGACCTCCTGAGCCCCAAGTCAGATGGGCATTCAGGGGCATCAATCACTAGCAGCAGGGGAGACTGAGGGCACTCTGTTAGGGGCCAGAGGATCACCTGGACAGTCTGTCCCCAAATTCAGGTGTTCTTGAATGTGTAATACCAAGTTTGCAGTGAGTCAGACTAGGCAGGGACTGGAGTGCGAACCTCAGTGGGCAGGAGGGTAAGCAGTAAGGCTCTAGCCCTTGTGGGACAGAGATCAGTGAGCATGACCCTGGAACTGGAGTGAGGCCTCTGCTACAGTCTAGCAAAAATGAGCAGCTGTGGGCTTTGGGCTTTGCCAGCTGTCCCCTGAGCTGGTACCCCTGCCAGAATCACCTTGGGAAGGTCCCTCCACATCCCCCAATTGCCACAGGCTTCCTCACTGCACTGGACAGGGTAGAGGCCCAAATATCACATATGAAGCCCTTGATGGACAAGGAGTCTAGGCAGTGCCACTGAGGAGGCTGAGCACCTGTCCCGCTCACAGGCGCCTATGTGCCTGAGGGGCTGCTGACATCCTGCTCCTGGGACTACATGACCTTCACGCCCTCTGTGCGTGCCTACACCATGCTGCTCGTCTGCTTCGTGTTCTTCCTACCCCTGTTTGTCATCATCTACTGCTACATCTTCATCTTCAGGGCCATCCGGGAGACAGGCCGGTAAGTGACAGCTAACAGAGACCCTGCCCCACCCTCCTGAGTAGTCCCAGCTACAGGTATGCTAACGTGTGCTTATTGGGTGGGGGCACCTAGAAAAAACTCCAGAGACAAGGTTTATGAGGAGGGGATTTTAGGCATGTCTGAGGGGGTAGAGAAGGTTCTACCCCAGGTAGAACCTCAAAAAGGCTGGTGAGAATCAGGGTAATGAGAATTTTCTGGAAGGGATAACCCCCTTCCAAGTGCCCCAGGGATGGTCCAGGGAAGCTCCTGACAGCATTCATGATTCTAGCACTCACTGCAACTGGAATGGGGTCAGTTCAAGAATACACACCCTTCCCAGGGCCTGTGAGGGCTGTGGCGAGTCCCCACGACGGCGGCGGCAGTGGCAGAGGATGCAGAGTGAGTGGAAGGTGGCCAAGATCGCGCTGCTGGTCATCCTTCTCTTCATAGTCTCCTGGGCCCCCTACTCCACTGTGGCCCTGGTGGCCTTTGCTGGGTGAGCAGGAGCTAAGGGGTTGGGGCAGGGGTTGAAGGTGTGGGAAGGGAAAGGGACCCCTGGATGGCCTTTCCCTCCAAGCCCAGCCTGAGCCAGCCATCCTCACACCCTAAGTCCAGCCTCCAAGTCTTATTCTTTTCCCAACCAAGGGACTCTACCCAGCTCCAAGGCATATGTTGGAGGAACTCTGGGCCACCTCTAGATTCAGCCAGAGGGCCTGCCAATCCCCTTGGGAACATGCAGCTCTCCTTGAGCTTCTGGTCTCCTCTACCTGGGCTGTGGGCATCCTACCTGAATCCCTAAGAGGTGCCCTATAGTCCTTTTTAACTAGAGTCTGGGACTTTAGCATCTATAGTAGCATGAGTATAGGCTAGACTTCAGAAACACTTTTGTGACATGGAGAGTTATGAAACCTTGGAAGTGTTCATCTATGGACCTTCTTGTGTATGGATGGCCTGGTCCCTTCGAAGAGCCTACTGTGAGTTTCTCTAAGAAAGACAGGAGAGCCAGGTGTAAGGGTGCATGCCTGTAATCCCAGTAGCTCAGGAGGCTGAGTCAGGAGAATCGCAAGTTCAAAGCCAGCCTCAGCAACTTAGAGAGGCCCTAAGCAACTTAGTGAGACCCTGTCTCAAACTAAAAATTATTATTTTTTTTTTAAGAAAGGGCTGGGGGGCTGGGGTTGTAGCTCAGTGGTAGAGTGCTTGCTTAGCACACGTGAGGCCCTAGGTTCGATCCTCAGCACCACATAAAAATAAATAAATAAAAATAAAGATATTGTGTCCATCTACAACTAAAAAAAATATTTTAAAAAGAAAAAGAAAGGGCTGGAGATCTAACTCAGTGTTTAAGTGCCCCTAGGTTCAATCCCCAGAACAAAAAAAAAAAAAAAAAAAAAAAGGAGGAGCAGGAACAGAAGGAGGAGGAGGAGGAAAGATAGGCGAGCAAGTGGGAATCAGGGTGAGGCTGGGGTATGGGAAGAGCTGTGTAGATGGGTCAATGGAAAGCACCAGGAGATATTGTCAGCAGCACAGGCTCTAAGATAGTGGGACTTGGTGAATCATCCCCAGCTAACCCTGGCATATCTTTCTCCCAGAGACCCATCCTCAACCATCCCTACTAGCTTCCCCCCTGTCCATTTTATTCCAGAATTCTCCCTGATACAGGGCTGACCCAGCTGTATTGGTTTGGGGTGGGCTGGGGTTTGGGCCTTGGCAAGATCTGACTCAGAGGAAGAAGATTGATGGGGGAAAACCAACTGGGGAGAAGGATGGAGGGCCACATATCTTCTCTGTCCTAGGTATGCGCACCTCCTGACTCCCTACATGAGCTCAGTGCCGGCCGTTATCGCCAAGGCCTCTGCCATCCACAACCCCATCATTTATGCTATCATCCACCCCAAGTACAGGTATGACCCTTCTCCAGGCCTCCAGGGCCCCACCTATGGGCATGGAAGGCCTGGGCCTGCAGATGCAGCCGAAGTCTGTCATCTGTCTTGTCTCTTGTATGTACTTTGGGTGGGGGCCGTGAGCTGCCAGGAGCAGACAACAACAGTGGGTGGGGTCTGGAGTTGGTATGACCCTCTCCTATCTCAGTTTCCAAGAGGGCTGTTTGGAGGAATATCAAGTCTTCTTGGGCAGTGTCCAATCCTAATTAGGGGGTTGAGCTTACCTCATTGGAGCTGGGTCGTAAGGCATCTAGGATGGCAACTCAACATTGCTGTCCCTGTTAAGACAAGACCCCAGACACAAGTGCCTTAAGAGAACCAAGCAGGGAGCACTTGGCTTCACCTCAAGAGCTCTGGCAGGGTCTTTGGGGCGGTGGTGGCCAGTTCATACTCTGCTATGAGCAATGAGGCACCTTTTCTATGGGACTTTCAGTGTTTCTTTTAGCCTGGAAGTTTCTATCACACAGCTCCCTCTGAAAAAGTGAACTGCAAGACCCAACTGGTCCATCCTAAGCACTCAGGAGTGTCCCTGATCCCCACTTTCGGAGATATGGCTTAAGCCAGCCACATGTGGGCTGGAACCAACATTCACCTGAATGAACCTGTTACTCTAAGTCTCTCTTTCCACACCTACCACCCCACAGTCTGACTATCCATCCCACCATTCTGTAAGCCCACTGGTCTCCTTCTCCCAGCCTCTGTCTGCCTCATCATTCAGCTTCTGTCTGTCCATCTTCATTGCCTCCCATGACTCCCAGTGACTGCCTGTCTGTTCCCATCACCCAGCATCTGTTTATCCACCAACCTTAGCCATGTTTCAGTCTGTCTGTCCTTCCCTTACCTCTTGTGTCCCTAACCAGATGTGTGGCCCTGCAGGATGGCCATCTCCCAGAACCTGCCCTTCCTGAAGAAGCTGCTAGGTGTGTCCAGCCAGCATGGCCGCCCATCCCTCAGCTACCGCTCTACCCACCGCTCCACTCTGATCAGCCATGCCTCCGAAGTCAGCTGGATCTCTGGACAGAGGCGCCAGGAGTCCCTGGGCTCTGAGAGTGAGGTGGTAAGGATGCTGAACACTAGCTGGCTGGCACCTTACCATCCCTTCCTCTACCAGCCCTAGGGCTCTGGGAAGGCCACATGCCCTGGCAGAGCTGCCACTGAGACTGAGAGACCTCCAGTACATCATCTTCCAAGATAGGCAGGGTCACTGGGGCCAGGGAAGGGATGGGCTGACCTGAGTTGTCTTGGCAGCAAGTCTAGTCTGAACACTGGTCTTCCAACTCCAAGAGGTCTCTTTTTCCATGCTGTCAAGACTGAAAAGATTAGTATTTGGGGCTCTAAATAGGCATCTAGAGACAAAGCCAGCTCAGAGGCCTCATTCCTCAGCATTAAGTCCCCTCACCCTGGGCACCTTGAAGAGCCACAGGAAAGGGAAGGAGGAGCATTGGCCGTGGAGTCAGGGAACTGACCTGGAGATTGAGCTTACCTCATCCTCGCGATGTGAGCCTGGGCCAGTCCCTCACCCCTCTGAGCCTCTGCATCCTCCCTGGAAAGGGTGAATAGTCTTTCTATTCACAGTGACTAGAAGATTGTGGTGTGCCCATATCTGGGTGCTGATTCGACGGTTAATGTTGGTCTTTGGAGCCTCCAGCCCATCAGCCCTCCCCAGGGCCTGGATCTGTGGGAGCCCTAAATGTTGCCAGGAGAGCTCCCCAAGGCTCTAGCCAGGTTCCTCCATCCTTCTCCTCCAGGGCCCACTGTGGCTCTCACCAAGAACTGCTATGGACAGACTAGATGGACAGTGATCTCCCTCCACTGTCCCATCTTTGAGGGTCTCTATTAAGGAGATGAAGGAGGAGTTGTCAGGGTCCCTTCCCTGAACCATTGTAATGAAGAATAAATAAGTCTAATTTATTAACAGAGGCCTAGACCCTCATGAAGACCACCCATCCACCCCAAAATCTGAACACCAACATGCTTGGGAAGGTGTGTGTGTGTAAGTGCGTGCCAGCACACGCCCACACTTAGCACAGGCACACGTAGTTTGCTATCAATATGTGTAGATATGTTTGAATATGTGTGGGGAAGGTCAAGAAGAACCTGAGAGGAACAGGGGAGGGACAAGATGCAGAGTGTCCTTCTCACCTCACAGTTGCTCTCCCACTTTCCCCAGGGCTGGACAGACACGGAGGCAGCAGCTGCATGGGGGGCTGCCCAGCAAATGAATGGATGGTCTCTCTGTGGTCAGATCCTGGAGGATGAGGAAGCCACAGCCCCTTCCAGGTCCCAAGGACAGGAAGCTGAGACTTTCAGGAAGGTGATTGGGTATAGTACCTGCCAATCTGTAAAGATGTGGGAAGTAGAGACAAGTGAATGGCCTGGAAGGGGGACTTGTTCTTATGGGCAGGGCCAATGCCCTGTGGGAATCACCCACCCCTACTCCATACACCCCAGTTTTCCCCTTGCCTGCTAGGGGGTCTCCGTGACTCCAGGACTTCCTGAGCAGGGTCTGTATGGTCTGTGACTATTCTTGGGTGTGTCTGGGTAACTGTCTATGTACACATTTAGCAGGCGGTGCTGTTGGCTATGTAGTGCCATGACAGACATATGCACACGTGTATATAAATGCATATATCCATGAAGGTATGTGGTCTGCAGCCGGCAGAGCACAACTTGTGCATATGTGTGACCATGTGCCCAGCATATGCTTTCTGTCACTGTGACACCTCAGGACACACAACTGAACGTGTCCCCATGTGTCTTCTGTGTTTGCGTGTGACTGAGTGTGGATGGTATGCATCTCTCTGTGTGATTTCAAGACTGGACATACCTGGGGGGAGAGGCTACAAGCTGTGTATGTGCTCACCACAAACGCCCTGAGATCAGGATGTCACCCAGAATACTTGTGGCTATTAAAAGAAGGCCAGCTGTCAGCCCAAGTGCCTATGGAACGGAATGTCGATGGCGATTAGAGAAGGCCATATTCTGGAACGTTGGAAATTCCGTTTGCACAGGCGCCCTGGGCAGCCCCTCCTCCCTCAGCTGACAGCTCCCTGCCCTGCCCTTCTCTCACCCCCTTCTCTCAACCCACCAGTTGACTCCTGGGCACTCTCGGGCTTCTCTAATCAGTCCAAGACCTCAGATGCATTCCTGCCTGCCTTTCTCATGTGGCTTCTCTATGTGATTATGAGAGGGGAGCCCAGGGCTACTCTCTGCAGTTGGGGAGCCCCTGTCTTTCCCAGCACTCTCCTGAGAAGTACCCCACCCTGTTATAGAGCTCAAGCACTGTGTATAACCATGGAGACAGAACAAAAGCCTAGCAGTGACCCCCAGGCTGGCCAGGCAGTAATGAAAGACACAGTTCCCATCCTGGGTGGAGACTGGGCTGGGCTGGGGCGCTGGGCACAGAGAGCTGGCCATCAGCAGTCACCAAACACGCGTGATAAGTGCTGCCATGGAGTTATGAGCACGCAGTGTGCTGAGAGCAGAGACAGGTCCCTGAGGCTCCCCAGGGAAGGTGAAGGTGAAATAGGGATCTCCAGCCTGGGGGTAGGGAGGGAGCTCTGTGCCATCCTGGTCAAGGAAACAGCCTTGATCTCCTGTGTGAAGGCAGGAGGATGCATGGGAGGGATTCAGTGTGTCTTGGGAAAGGATAGTTCTTTGTGACCCTAGAACCAGCCAGAGAGACCCTGCAGATGGCAGAGGGGATGTAGGAGAAGGGAAAAGTGGCAGGAAGTGGTAGGAATAGAGGTCTGCAGGGTCCCTAAATCTGCCCCTAGGAGACAAGAAACCCAGCGAGGGGCGTGGTCACTTTGCAGGGTAGCCAGGACCCTCCACAAAGTCCTGAAAGGGTGGAATTGAGTGGAGTGAGCCTGCAGGGTGAAGCTTCGGAGGAAGCCACAAGGCAGGCAAGCAGCGACTCCGAGCAGCAGGGGTGACAGGAGCTGCCAGAGCCCACACATATGCAGGAGGAGTGCTCAGAAGGGAGAAATTGAAGGGTGAGAGTGGGGAGGAACCCAGTCCAAACCCCAGGAGCCTGAGCCTGGAGGATATCCTGCAGACAGCCTTAGACTTTTCTGCTCTTTCTCTGAGATGTGGTCCTTGAGAAGGCCCAACCCCAAACTGGAATGCAACCTGGCCCTTCCACTCAACCTCCTGCACCTCTCAGTGACACAGAGGATCATTGAGAGACTGTTCCCCTTAGGAGGCTTCTCGGGCTAAACAGATGTTTGCTGTTTGTTTTCAGACCAAGGGGCAGCTCTCCAGCCTGTGCTCCAGGATGTAGGACGCCCATTGGTTCTCCCTTTCTTCTGGGACGTGTCTGGCCCTGTCACACCCCCTCACACACACAGACCCAGGATTACGCCTGGAGCCTGCAGGCTTTCAAAATGGCCCTGTCGCCTGTGCTGTACTGGATTCACAGTCCCAGCCCCACATCCTCTCCCCGCACCACAAAACTACTGCCTTGCAATGTGGTCTACACCGGCTTCTCAGCTCAGCAGCCACACCCGGGCTCAGTCTGAAGAATGCATACACAGGCCTTCTTCCTTCCGGCAGTCATCCTCCTCTCCTGAAATGCTGTGTGCTGTGATTGTCCAGGCCGTGACAATGGTGATGGCTCCGGAGAACACACCAGCTATTTATGAGCCAAGCATCTTGGCCAGTCTGTGCATCCAGGCTGGGCATTTCACTGGTCCCCGGAAGCCAGAGCATCTCCCACTGCCAGTGGCTGAAGCTAAACACAGACCTTACTTTGTGCACTGAAAATGCTCCCTCACCTCCTGCTTCTCCCTCCCCCAGCACAAGGCTCCCTGTAGCCCACATTCCCCTCCCCTACTCACAAGCACCAATGGGCACCTCTCCCATAGGTACCTATTTGCATGCGCACCAAGCACATTTGTTCACACCCCACCCCTATGGTTTGTTTCATATCAGTGCTTTAATTTCATCCCAGGGCAGTGTGATTCTGACAGGGTAAAAGAAAATAAAAAAGCAGAGAAGATCTTGTCTGACAAATATGGTGTCTACCTACTGGTCTGTGATGGGAGAGAGAGCTGGGACCTGACCTTGAAGGGCCCAGCAGCTTCTTTCCTCCCCTCTCCCATCCCCCACTTCCACTCCTGAAAGCTCATCTCAAATGGCAGGGGGGCAGAGTAGAGGAGGGACAAAGACCAGACATGGCCCATCCCCACTCCCCAATGAGCTACTGAACTCCGCCTAGCCTGTGGGTACCAGCTGCTCTCCAGCTGGCTTTGGGTCTCCCAGGGGAGGCAGATAGAGGGAGGTTGGCCTTCCCCTTTAAGAGCATCCTCCCACTACCCTCCCTTCCCTCAGAGGCCGAGGCCAGCATCAGAGTCCAGAGAAAGAGCCTGCAGCTCCAGGTACAGCTTTGCCCAACCCCATACAGGGTCAGCTCTTTCCTTTCCCCATGTGGTCATGCCCTGCTGCTAGGTCCTCTCCAGCCTGGTAGGATGGATACCCCTAAGAAAGGGTCAAAGCTGGAGTTAGGAATGGATGGCATGGGGCCTGGGGGTAGGGAATGATATGGAAGAAGCATTGGGGGCTAATCTTCTGGGCCAGGACAGGCAAGACTGAAGGATACAGGGCAGAGACGATAGTAATGTGGGGGTAAAAAACACAGGTCCCTTCCTAGCTTCTTCCATTTGCTATTTTTGTGACCTTGGGCAAATTGTCCTGTATCATGGGCATTCCTCCCGTGCACTTTGTGTCTGCCAGGCCTGGGACGTGAGGCTGGGGTGTTGGCAGCAGGGAAATTGCTCACACCCTGGCTGCAAAGTCCTCAGAGCAAGCCCAAGTTAGAGCTCCGAGAAGGCCAGAAACCAACCAACCTGGTCGTCTTCCCTGAGCCTCAGTTTCCCCAGCTGGGGAACCAGGGGGAGACTTGATCTATCTCCAGGCTGCATGGGGCCTGAATTCTCTCTTGGGGCAGGGCTTCTAAGAGTATCTTGACCCAAAGACCACACTGGCAGGAGTCCTGAGGGGCCAGTGTCTCTAGAGTATGGGCTGAACATGCCATACATGCTTCCCCTCCCTGCCCATTCTGGCCTTGTGTCCTAGCAGCTGAGCAAATGGCATCTCTTTCCCTCCTCCCTGCCCCCTGCCATTCCTGCGTAAAGGGCACGGGGCCTGGCATGCAATGCTGGCAGCTGGACCTTTCCATGCTACTGTCAAGTTTTCCAGGGCACAAATGAGACAGGAGAGCCAGGAATAACCAGCTGAGCCCCCAGAGGGTCTGGAGCCGGTGGGCCTGACCCAGATCTGCCTTCAGATCCTGTGCCAACATGGGGTGGGCAGGGCCCCAGGTTCCTGGGCCAGGGCTTTTGGGAGGTGCCTGCAGCCACTAGAAGCTCATTATTTGGCATGAATGCCTTTAGAATTAGCCCAGGCTCCACTGTGGCCCAGGTCCATTCTCTATGTGACCTTGGAGAAGTCATTTAACTTCTCAGAGCCTTGGCTCCTACAGGCTAAGGTGGCAGCCTCTTAGGATCCTAGGGATAATAGTGTAAAGAGCCCTGGGCTGAGTTTGGCCATGCCCCGAGGTTCTGCTATTACAAGATAATTTTTATGGCTGGCCAATCCCAGGGCCAATCACTGGTCTTCTGAATTGAAACTTTTTCCAGACCAGCTAGAGAGTGAGCTCAATTCTAGGCACACAGGACCCATACTGGATAAGGCAGTATGTCAGAGTCCTCACCAGGGAGCACAGAGCAGCAGAACTCCTGCCTGAGGGAGATGAGCCCAAGCGTCCTGGGCCAGGGATGGATCCAGTGAGCAGAGAGAGGGATTGGGCTCTTCATAGGGCAAAGGGGAGAAAGGAGGCAAGAACATTGTCATCAACCTGACCGGTCCTCTCTTCCTGATCCCTGGTCGGGGGGGTCTGGGTGCTGGACACCCCTCCCCAGGGGCTATATTAGCTGTGTGAGTCACAGTGGACCTGGCTGGGAGGCCACAGGCGGGCGGGCACAGTGTAGGGTTACAGTCCATTTATGGGCGCAGCAAGGGCAGATATCAGTGTCGATGGCATTCGCTCCCAGCTATTCTTAGGAGCCTCCCAGGAGCTCTGCACAGCCTGTCTAGGCAGCAAGGGGCAGAGCAGGCAAGGCCAGGGACTGGGGGGTCGGGCAGGGCAGAGGCAGAGGTGTGGGCTGGGGAGGTGGGGTGCATGAGTCTCCCCTCAGTTAATTCTTTTTGCCCTTTGCAGAGGCAGCCACTATCAGCACCAGCATGTCTTACAGTGTGACTCTGACCGGGCCCGGACCCTGGGGCTTCCGTCTGCAGGGAGGCAAGGACTTCAACATGCCCCTCACTATCTCCAGGGTGAGTGCACACTGCTCATGGCCTGGCACCCAAAGGGGCAAGGCACACTCAGAAGAGGGCACGTATGTACATCTGTCTGTCTGTCCTCCCCAGGCTCTTGGAAAACAGAGCATACCCTATCCCCTGTCTGAGGGTTCCGACAGAACTGATCTCCTAGTCTTGGCCACCACTGGTGTTTGCCAACCTGAGCCTGTCCCCGAGAGTTTGCCCACTAGAGTGTGACATCATGGGCAGGTGTTGGGTGTTTTAAGCAGAGAAGGAAATGCTGAGTTTGCAGGGTGGATGGGCAGGTGGACAGAGCGTACAGTGCCTTCTCTGGCAGGGCAGGCTCTGGGTGCCCCCAAGTCTAAAGTCCCTCCCTAAAGTCCCAAAGTTTGTAGATGCTTTGGGAAAGAGCATGTAATGGGTGGGTGGATGGACGGATAGACAGACTGCTGCCCCTGCTGCCCTGCTATTGTGATGTGGAGGCAGGCTTGTTACTGAGTCCCAGCACCAATTCCATTCAAGTCCCTCTTCTCTTGCTACCATGGGCCAGTCAGGGACCCTGCACCAGCTGGCTCATGGCTCTGGACCTTCATCCCTCACTGGTCCAGGACTTGCCTGATCCTCCTGCCTGTCTAGTGTCTCCCCTGGCCCCAGATTTACCTGGAGAGATGGCCCCTTGGCCCTGCAGTGTCTGGGAGGCATAGGAAAGAACATTGTGGGTTGGGAGGTCCACCACTCTCTTCC
This sequence comes from Marmota flaviventris, assembly GCF_047511675.1. Classification (NCBI taxonomy): domain Eukaryota; kingdom Metazoa; phylum Chordata; class Mammalia; order Rodentia; family Sciuridae; genus Marmota; species Marmota flaviventris. Next base: position 38,086,725 of record NC_092501.1, on the reverse strand, counting down.
ATCTGGAGTCACTGAAGCCCAGAGAGGCTAAAACTAGACATATTTGAGAAGAAGGGAGAAGGAAGGACTTTGTTTTAACTGCTACTATGGTCCCACATCTACACTACTATCTGGGACAGAATAGGTGCCCAGTCAATCTTTGTCAGATAAAGGCACTCCCCAGCAATTCCTGGAAGAGCCAGGGTTGAAAGCCCCAGAGCTCAGAAGGAACAGTGAGGCACGTAAGGGGGCAAAGACAACCCCTGCCTGGTGGGTGGTTGAAACCCTGGTATGAAGGGGCCAGCTAAGGTCCCCCAGGCTGTCATGGGAACATGGTGGGTGGCCAGGTATATCTGGGCTGCTACTAACCTGGGGGAAAAGGATGTGGTTTCTTTCCCCAGGGCAGCAGACTTATCTTGGGCCTAGGAACAGCACTGCAGTAGGTAGTCGGGAAGACCCGAAGGTGCTCTGGTAAGGGGCAAAAGTGCAGGGGTCAGTGCCCCCTGGAAGAGTAGTCTTGATTTGAGAACATGGCATGGGCACTTGGGGGACCCTACAAAGGAGAAGCTCCACCCAGGGTAACCTTGGAAGCCTTGGATCTGCACTCCTCAGATGCTGGTCTTGCCCTCTACCCTTCTGCTGGAGATCTGGGTCTCTGCCCCTTTCCGCCTACTATCCTGAAGACCAGAAAGTCTCAGATTGAAAAGACACTCAGAGCCTTGCACATCTACCTCAATGATGTGATGTCTGAGCCCAGTGGCTAGCCCACCTTAGTCCCTGCACAGTCCACAAACCCCATAGCTGCCCATGTCCTCCCAGTATAAGGTGGGCCCTTCCTCTCATTCTCATGAGCCTTCCAACCTCCCCATGCCTGGAACTGAGCCCAAGTCTCTCCCAGTGCCACTACCCTAAAGGCTTGCTGCTGATGCTCCCTGCCCCATCCTGTGGGTGCATGTTAGCCCCCAGGCTCAGTGGACCCAGGATAGCCAATGACCTCACATAGGACCTATGCACCACCTGGCTCCAGATGGCCAGGGGCTTAAATGGCAACACAGAGACCTTAAGCTAGACAGCAAGAGGAATGTCCTCACTCGGGGAGGGAGTGTGTTGGGATGTGCGGGAGCCAATGACTGGGGGGACTTATAAAAATAGAACCCATCTAGGACATTGGGGGATAGGCATGGCATTTTCCTTCTGAGACACACCCCAAATCATCTAGGCCATGGATCAGGGTAGGCTGGACACTGGAACCCTCCCCAAGACAGGAAGTCCCTTGGAAAATAACACTGGTGGCTGAGGACACCTTGGCCTCAGGTATCGCAGGCTCAGTGCTCCTGGCCAGATAGATTCTGTGCACACCAGGGCTGTGAAATTTCCTGCTGGGGTTCACAAGGCCCTTCTGCACCAGGAGCAGCCCCCTCAAAGAGATGCAGTGCCAAAACTCTGGAGGACCCCCACTCCCACCCTAGCCATCATCTGCTTCTCACGACTGGCCAGTGGATACTGCTCATAGTCTTGATCTGAGCTTTTGCCGCAGGGCACCACTGGCAGTCCTGGGGTGGGGAGAATTGGCCAAGCAGAGCATACTCATTCTCAATAGGGACCTGAACCCTCAGGGTACATTCACTGCAATCCAAGGGGGTGATCGGGAAGCCAGGGCTGGGATTTCCTCACCTTGCAGCCATCAACCTGAGGCTCACATTTATGCACAGAAGTGGTGGTGGGTGGAATTCCTATGTCTTGGTGGTACCTAACACCCATGCCTGCTCCCACACCTCTCTGACTATAGAAGCCCCACCCTTTCAATTGCAGACAGGCATTGCAGCTCCTCCTGTAAGGATACCCGCCACCTGCAGGCTAAGTGGTAGCTCCCATACCCAGCCCTGCTTTGTCCATGGGCCCCACTAAAGCAACCTGAGGCAGTAGCAGCCGTGCAAGGGCTCCCTTCTGTGGGTCTTAACAGGGTACTTTTACTAGTGTACAAAGGATGACCCACAGAGAAGGGGGTTCAGGAGGGGACTGGGAGAGTGGAGGGGAAATGCCTTTATTTATCCTGGACAGGTGTGGTAGGGCCTGCAACATGAGCTGCCCTCTCACCCCACCCTCTCCAACCCCAGCCAGTTCTCCAGGAAGTAGGGGAGGGGTGGGAGCAGCCAAGGAGGGAGCAGCTCTAAAGGCCCAGCCCTGCTTTGCCCCAGCAGCTGGCCAGGGGCTGGGGCCACAGTCAGGGCCTTACCCCTTCATGCCTGTTATGCCCCCATTTTTATGAAGGTGCTGTGCTTTTGTTCAGCTCTGCTACTCTCAGCTCTGTCATCATCTGTCCAGCCTCAGTCCTCTTATCTGTAAAATGGGCCCTGCTGCACCAGGACTGTCCCCCTCAAAGAGATGCCAGGCCAGAACTCTCTGGAGGAAGGGACAGTGCTTTCTTCTAGGTGTGAGAGTACAAATGTAAGAAAACTTCCCACTTGGCTGGTTGCAAGGCTGGCAGAGTGGCAGGGTGAGTCTGGGTCCAGGCAAGGCCCGCCTCTGCTGGAAGGCCTCCAGCCCCGGGCCTCACCAACCTCACCTGGCAGACACCAGTCCAACAGCCTCTGCTTTTATGCTGGTTTCGGTTTCAGTATTTATTGGATTCTCCCAGCTGAGGTGGGGACACTGAGAACAGAGGATCCCTGGGGAGACAGATGGGGACAAGCCAAGACTATTCTGGGGTAGTTGTGCAGGCAATTCCTGGAATTTTGAGGTCGCTGGAGCACGTCTCACTGTCACTCAGGCAGCGCCTAGCAGTGCTGACAGGCCGTGCTGTTTATAGCCTCACTGAAGGTCAGGCAAGCCTCCGAGACCTCCAGCGATCCATCTATCAAACAGGGGAAGATAAGTGAAGACCGCAGAGTCACAGCTGGGAATGAATTCTTAGAGACACCCTCTCCCCAGACCAGGCCTTCCCTGCTATCTCTGACCCCTTGATAGCTCTGAAGGAAGTGGACAGAAAGCTGGCTAGATCCTAGGGAGGGGACCTTCAGAGGCCTCTGGACCAGAGCAAGGGCAACTGCACGGGCAGTCCCAGGAAGCCCGGGTTAAAGGCATTGGGGGGCAGCAGGTGTGAGGAGGACAGAGCCCCAAGTGGACATCCCTCTAGCCTGGGGACCGAGGTCCCCCCAGTTTCCTTCCCTTTCTGAATGACTCCCTCCCGTGCAGGGGCTGCCCCTGATTGCAGCTTCCCCTTGGGCCCCATCTCCAGTCCTCTAATTGCCAAACACAGCTTTCTCCATCCTAAGAGGCATGAAATTGGCTTTGCTGGGAGACCCTGAGAGCCAAGTGCACAGGAGAGCATTTTACTGGCCATACCCAGGACGTAAACAGAGCTATAGGCCTGGACAGGAGGAGAGGAGAGGGACAGTGGCTGGGCCTGGAGAGGCAGGGGAGGGCGTGGTCAGCTAGAGAGGAGCAGTGACAACCCCACCCACCCGGCTTGAACATAGGGGGGCTGTTGTTATATGTGGCTGGATGGGGGCCAAAGCTGGATGGCTGAGTGTGAGAGGGGTGGGAGTAATGGGGCTGAGACCTTCAAGTCTCTTCTTCGGAAGTCTGGAGGTGACAAAGGGAGAGAAACGAGACAGGATCCAATTAGAACAAACAAGGCAGGACACTGAAGAAATTTTGACTTATTTATTGGCCGAGGTGGGACTGGAGAGTGGGGGCTGTGGGGAGACAGAGGTTCCAGTGAGAGGATGAGGGCTGGGGCAGGGCCCCAGGGGAGGACAGATGGGAAGGGAGCAAGCATGGCACAGTGGTAATTTAATCACACAATGTTAAAAATGTTAAAATGTACCCAGGGATTCAGGGGGAAATCCCGGGGAAGGGTTGGGAGGAGGAGCTATGGAAGTTGTAATCTCCTAAGGCTTTACTACCTGCCCCTGGCCCTACCCTGCCACACCTGGCAAATCCAGAAGAGACGGAAGGCAGGAGTCTGCCTGCTGCTGAGTACCAAGAGTGATGGCTGGAAGCTTGTACAGAGCCCAACTGCCAGCAGGGAGGCTGCCAGCTGTTGTCCCTGTTGCCAGGGTGCTGGGGGATTAGGAAGCCACAGCCTGGGTGTGCTGGAGTCCCTACTGGCACCTTACTTCCTTGGGACCTTGGATAGAATTCCCCTGACCCAGGCCCCTGTAAGGACAGCAGTTGACTCAGTACTGGTCATTTGGGGCTGACCTCTTGCCTCCCACCCTCTGCCAGCGCTGGATCTTGTTTCCTGTGGAGCCTGGGGATAAGGCCGAGACTTCAGCCCTTCTGGCACCTCTGGGGGTGGGGGGAAGGGGACAGGGTCAGCACTCACACTTTCTTGGTTTGGAGCTTCTCTGGAACTTTCTCAGCTCTGCACCCTCCTTACATAATCCCCTGTTTAATAATATAGTCCTTACAATCATCCTGAGGGATGTCACACTCTCTACAGGATACTTGAGGGAAGCTCATTCCAAAGTCCATGCTCTTTCTTTTCCTGCCTCCCTTGTAGGTACATGTAGATGACCCTGGGGTACCAGCTATTCCTGTGCCACCCTCTGGTGGGCCCTAAGACCACAGTCCAGCAAGGTAGAAGGGCTCCTGTGAGCCAGGTTGCTGAACTTGGCCTCCAAATATCCAAATACCCAGAGCTTGTCATCAGTGCTCCCTCCTGGGGGTTTCTGGGATCTGCTCAGGGTTGGGGGTCCCTGTTGAGAGGTGTCTGTCAACTGAAGAAAACTGAAAAGTGAGGTGGGAATAAACTACTCATTTCAGAGAGGAATTTAAATGCCCAAAATGGAGTAGGAAGATTTTTTTAAAAGAAAAAATAAAGAAGAAACCCTTCCAAGAATTTGGGAGCTTTGAGTCTTTTCTGGTACAAAAGGGATGGAGAGTCAGATAAAAGATGCACAGACATATCATGCTGGACTATACTTTTCATGAGCCCAGGCTCTGGTAGTGCACAAGGGTCCAAGGGTGCCATTTCTCTTTCCCAGCCAGGGCAGTCTGCTCCTGGGTTTAGGGTAAAGGACCTGATGGCCCTTGGCTGCCTTTGGGGTTCCTGCCTCCATCCTGCCTTCTCTAAGGGCACTTGGGCAGAACAGAAGAGCATCTCCCTATAAGAGTATATCTGCACCCCACCCAACCCTGAGGGACATTTGACTCTGCTTGGGGCAGCCAAAGTCTAGGCCAGCTGTGTGCCCTGATGAGCAGACACAGGTGCAGGGAGAGAGGCGCCAAGGGCAGACTGGAGCCAGCTCATAGCTCTCCGCCAGGGTATATGGCTACTGACCTGGCTCCAGGGAGGCTGAGCTCTCCTCAGGAATGAGGATCACCCCAGCTCACACCTAAGGATGAGGAGGAGCCAGGCAGGACCCAAAGGGAAGGACTGGCATGAGCTGGCCTATGCCTGAGAGAGAAAGATGTCACCAAAGCAAATCTGAAAGAAGGGCATTCCAGCTGGCCTGCAGCTGGCCCTAGCTGATAGGGCCCAACCTCCTTTGGATATCATTCTGGTGCCCTTGATCACACTTGCATGATCTTCTGGATGCTCCCATCCTGCCTGGCAGTGTTTCTTCTGTGGTTGCAGATCCTGTCCTTTTGTGTGAGATTTGCAGCTGTGTATTTCCCCTCCCCCAGATTTCTGCTGCCAGAGACAACCCCTTTTCTGTAGATGGTAAGAAGCATCTGGGTGTATCATCCTATAAAGTTGTCTTGCTGTGGAGCGGACATGCTGGGAGTTACCTACTATGGGGAGCCACACCATGAGGTAATAAGCAGTAGGTAATAAGCATGGGGACAAGCATGACAGGTATCTTCCTGCTCAGGTGTGACCTGCTCTGGGGGAGCCTTGTGGACAGTGCACTAGGAACAGTATAGTAGTTGCAAAAATCACCTTGAATAAAAGCACATAGTGTTTGTAACTTCTTCGAAATGCCTCTGAAATAAGGATTGGAGGATGGATAGATAGCGGGATAGATGTGTGGTAAAGCAAGATGAATTAAATATTATCCCAGAACTATGGTGGTGGGTATTTCAGTGTTCACTGTAGAATTTTTTCAACTTTTTCCATGTTGGAAAAAGTCTATAATGAATTGTTGGGGATGGCAGAGCCCTGCACAGGAAGCCAGAAGGCAAGTAGATTTTCTTCAGCACAGCCTGGTGGGGCGAGGCAGTTCTGTGTCTTCATGAGTCCCCTCTTGGTCTAGGAAAATATTTTGGTCTTGTTCAGTATTATTGGTTAACTGCCCCTCTCCAAGGCAGCAACACACTCCTATCATTAGAAGAGGATCCGTATAGCAACAAATTTAGGGAGAAGAGTGTATTTGGAGAAATCCCAAGTAGTTCTATAGGGCATCTGCCCCTATGGAGTCTGGAGATTGAGCTGGGCTTTCTGGAAATCTAGGCATGTGTTTCTCTATTGTCCTTTTTTTAGCCTGCAGATTCAGGGGTTGAAGGAGGGGTATTCTGCATACAATATGGCTAGTATTTAAGAAGACACCCAGGGCTGCAAAGGCAGGTTTTTGCTGTCATCATTTGCATTGTATAGGCAGTGTTTCTGAGATTGGTGCTGTGATTACGCAAAAGCCATTCAGTTTCTGGGTGCACCCTGTAGAGTCCATCTGGGAGTGGCCTGGAGATGGGTGACTGCGGGGCACCCTGATTTAAATGGGATTCCCTGTGAGGGGCCTGGCAGGAGGCCTCTATCCATGTCTGTGAGCCCAGGAACTAGCTGGAGGCCCATCCAGGCTTGGCACATGGGACACAGGACTGTCCCCAAGTCCTCTCTGGACTCCTTCTAGGATGATCCCCAGTCCTTGGCCAGAATCTGTTTTTTGCCAACATTAGGAGCTGGCCTTGTCCCTGGATCATAGCCAAGAAGTTGACTAGGATGTGCCCATAGAAGCCAAGAGTACTAGCTGGTGGGTGTGTACAGGGGGCAAAGCCAAGGGACACCCTTCAGCCATAGCCAGAGTCAGGGTGGGAAGGCAGAGCCTCCTATTTCCTGTGATATCATTGGGGATGGGGTCTACCTGGCATTCCACAGATGTCATAAGTAGGGGCCTCTTGTATGGTGTCTTGGGGTCAAGTCCTAAAGTCATTCTATGTGATATCAGCAGGGGCTGGACATTCAATGGAAAATCTCAGGGAATGAAGCTAAAGTCTCCATGACATCCGATAAATTATCTTTGGGATAGGGCTATCACTAAGGGCAGTTTATCACGCCATTTTAAGTGGTGTCACCAGGTACTTTGAACATCACTGTGGGTGGGGCCTCCATGGCATTCAGGGTGACATTACTTGGAGCCAGGCAGGCAAAATTTAGCTTTGGGCATGATGCCTTCGAGAGCACAGTCTGAGCCACCCTGGCATACCAAGTAATATCCCACGGGGCCTGCCTTCCTGATAACCCATGGGGTGTTCCTGGGGTAGGATCTCAATGGTATTCTCTGAGGTTATACTGGAGATGGAACCTCTAGACTCTGCCCTGTTTCCCAGCCAATTTTGCTCACCTAGGCAGGTGGATGGCTCCCTCCACCCTCTATACACCTGCCATGGTAGCATGAAGCCCCTGACATTAGGATGCTTTTGAGTAGGTGCATTTATCCTGCCCCTTGGCTTGTCAGTGTCTTTGGGATGGGGAGTGCTGAGTTTCTACTCCTAGGTCTCCCTTCCTGCCTGGGACCTGGAAAGTGCTAGGCTCTTAGAGTACAAGGGTAATAGTAGGCTAACTAATGTAACAAATGAACACCAAATCTCAATAGCTCAGCACAATGAAAGTCTATTACAGCATGTGATGTGGGGTTCCTTAATCATCTGTCCTCCAGGCAGGGACTCCAGGATCCAGGCCCCTTCCAGTTAGCAGCCTGGTTGTGCTCCTCTCTATCCTTTGCACTTAGCCAACAAACAGTGTGCAGGATCACAAGGATGATGGCAGGGCAGACCTGGAAGTGACATGCATTACTTACCCCCTCATTCCACTGACCAGAGTTAGTACCACTGCTATAATTGGATACAAAGCACTAGGAAATATAGTATCCATGTTCCAGGTAGAGGAAGCAGGCTTGGTGAGCAGCAGGTATGAACATAGTGAATGAAAGACAACACGATGGGTTTCTACTGGATAGTCCATATGCCTCCTCCCTAAGGACTGGTCTATCCTTAGGACCAACCTCCTTATGCTCATCCCTCTTCTGTTGTCCAATCAGATCACACCAGGTAGCAAGGCAGCCCAGTCCCAGCTCAGCCAAGGTGACCTTGTGGTGGCCATCGACGGCGTCAACACAGACACTATGACCCACCTGGAAGCCCAGAACAAGATCAAGTCTGCCAGCTACAACCTGAGCCTCACCCTGCAGAAGTAAGTGGAATCTCTTCAGAGCAGGGCCAGATGTTTGAGAGTGGGCATGGGGTAGGTGCAAAAGAGGGGTTGTCCCTAACAATTGAATGGGCCCAGCCCTGTGCTATGAAAAAACTAGTCCAAGTCACTGTCAAGATGTTACTGCCTCACTTTACACATGAGGCTCAGAGACAGTAGCAACAGTACTGCCAGTATGGGACCTAGAAACCAGGATCTTCCCTGCTTTTTGGTCCAGACAGCCTCCCAAGGACATAGCAGGGGCCCATGGTCTACAACTTCTCCATTCTGGTCGGGTCAAGAACCTTTCCCGGGGAGACCCAGCCATTGGTCGGACAGTGAACCTCAGGCCCTCTAACCTGACTGTCCCTTGTAGCCTTGCCCAGGCAGAAGATCCTGGCCCCAGGGGCAACTGTCCTCACTTGTTCCCATTTCTGGTTTCTCCAGGTCAAAACGTCCTGTTGCCATCTCCACAACTGCACCCCCCATCCAGTCCCCTCTGCCTGTGATCCCTCACCAGAAGGTAGGTGCAGATTGTCGCAGTGAGGTCCACTTTCAGCTGTGGCTCCTGCCTGCCCCTGCCCTGCCATTGATGATTCTCAGGAGAGGCATTCAGGCCCTCCATGAAGTACTGAGATGTGGGGTACTGCCTGGTGCTAGCCACCATCCCAGGTCCCCTGGCTGTGCTGATAGGAAGCCAGCTTGGGCAATAGTGTTCTAGAAGAGAGGTGGTCGTTCTGGCCAGGCAGAAGCAAGATGTCCAAGAACACTAGGGCTGGGAGTGACCATGGCAGAAGCTTCAACTCGTGTCAATCAACCAAGGAGGCACTCCCAGGCATGAAGGAGCCTACTGGCCCTCAGGGCTTCTCCTCCTCACGGCTCTCTTCCTCTAGTTCCTACTTGCCCACCTTCCTGTCAGAAAAACTGGTTGTGGCCTTAGAGGCAGGCAGATCAGGTGATGAAGGATGGAGAGCCCTGGCCCCAGACCTCACCATTGTGCTCAGGGGTCTTTCCAAAACTCCCTCTAAGCAGTTCAGCCCCGCGGGTCCAAGGGGCTCGACCCAAAGCTAGGAAGGCCCAGCCCAAGGTTCCTGCAGCCTGCTCTATTGGAGCAGATTGGGCAGTGGTGGAGGTGGACAGGGAAGACAGAGGAGAAGAGGCATACAGGGGTTGAGATAAATCACAGATTGGGGAAGTGGGCAGAGAGCTGTTTGAGAGAAGTTGCAGAAGTGGACTAAAAAGACTAAATAGGCCACCTACTTCCTTAATTGCCCTTTTGGCACTCCCACCTGGCCTGCCCTGAGGATCCCATCTGCCTGGGTTTCTACTGGATGGTAGCAGAGACCCTGAGGGAGGCAGGGTGGTTCTCAGTGTGACGTTAGTATTCCAGGAGACTGGGCTGTGTCCACAGTATGCCCCTCTCAGGAGAAGAGAGAACACCAACAGGATGGAGGGGACCTCTACTTACTATCCCCTGGCCCCACACCACTTCCTTGGGCCCCAGAGATAGGTTTGGCTTTCTGTGCAGGGCTTTGCATTTGTGTCCAGGTGGAAGCCAGTCTGCAGGCTAGGAGTTGTGGGCCTCCCCCACTCCTCTAGACAAAACCCTTCTGTGCCAGTGTCCCATCTGGGTGCTCCAGGCAGCGGGCTGCAGGTGGCAGGTGGCAGGTGGCAGGCTGCAGGGTGCTCGCACTAACCCTCCCATTTCAAGTCTATGCAGAAGCACTGCACATGCGTGGCCTCTAACCACTCTCTTCTCTCTCCCCTGCATGGTGCTGCCCTGTGTCAGGACCCTGCTCAGGACACGAACGGCAGCCTGGCGGCACCAAGCCCCAACCCTGAGGCAAGGGACAGCTTGGGCACCCCAAGCACCCTGGAGCTCAGGGGCACCTTTAGCTCCTCCTTCTCCCAGACCTCCATCTGCTCCTCTCACACGGAGGCCTCGGACCTCGGCCCTCCACGGGACAGCCCAGGGGCCAAGGCCATCCCTGAGGGGGCCCGGGACCCACTCAGCCTGAAAGTCCTGCCAGGTCCGAGCCAGCCAAAGCAGTATAACAACCCCATTGGCCTGTATTCAGCAGAGACCCTGAGGGAGATGGCTCAGATGTATCAGATGAGCCTCCGAGGGAAGGCCTCAGGTGCTGGACTCCTAGGAGGGTAGGTAATGAATGCACAGCTCTCCACTGGTGGTCTGGGGCCACCTGGGGCCACCTGGGTCCTCGGTGCTCAGCAGAGGACTGAGCAGGTGATTGGAGAGAAGTGGCTTCAATCCAGCCACCCTATGCCCATGAGGCAGCACTGGAGGGCAATGCAAGCAAAGACCCTATTGACGTTTGCCGTGAGCTGGGCACATCAATGCTTTATACATCTACCCAGGGGGGTGACGTGCAGGCTTTTTGCAGAAGAAACTGAGGCTCCAGAGAAGGTTAAGTTGAGGTCCAATTGCCTTGCTACTAAGGCACCCAGTCAGGCCTACATACGTGAGACTTCAGTTTCCCAAATTTTCATAGCAGGACACACCCCTCCTCATGGGACTGGACAGCCTGCTGCCTTCAGGAGCCACACACACTCCAGGAACCCTGAGGCAGGAACAGGGAAGAGTTCCAGGTGGAGGGCCAATTCCCTAGGGCTGGGGAGTCTTTTGGGGAAGGCTGCCTGGGAGAGGGAGCCCAGGAGCTGACAGTGGAGAGACTGGCAAGGGTGTGAGGGGAGGGGGATTGCAGGGACCCTGGTCAGGTTGGGCAGGCTCCCCATGGTCTAGCTGGTGAGACTTTGAGTGTAGGAGTTAGAGGAACATGGATCTGGGGCTTCTTGGAGGAGGCTGAAGGAAGGAAGTCCTCTCGTGGCCCGTTCTAGTGTCCAGGCCCTTCCCATCTGTTGTTTCATAGTAGCTTCCATTTCCACCCTGTGCAATGCCTCTGGTTATCTCTGGGTGCAACAGGCAAGGCAGGCTGTGAGGGCAAGGTAGCCTGTAGGGGGTTCTGTGGGAGGAATCAAACTGTCCACATCTCGGGGTTATGGGGAAGGTAAAGGGGACAACACATGTAAAGCACTGAGTTCTGCCCTGTCACACACTTACCACACGGTGCCCATTGCCTGGAGTTACACGGTTGGTACCCAGAAGATTTAAAACAAGAATCTGGTCAGTCTAACCCCAGCCTTGCCCTTCATGTTGCCCTTGCTGTGCCCCATCAGCTCCATGTTCCTCTGGACCTCCCAATTTCCCAGCTCTTTCTAGGCCCTGAGAGAATCTGGCCTCGGGCATGTCATGGCTTCCTTGAGCCAAAGTGGCAGAGCCGTGTGGACCAGCACCTCCCCCTCTTCACCCTCAATGGCTTCCCTGGCAAGGGATTTTTGCAAGAAAACTCTGAAAATATCAGAACAGAGATGGCCACCTTGTCCTGCCTTTGATGGACTGGTAGACCTTCCTGATCCTTTCTGGGACTTGCCCCAGGTAGGAAGGCTGGACTCTGGTGGACTAGCTTGCCTGGGAAGCCCACCTGCCGTGGTGATAATGTCTCCCCTTGACTGAGCTTTGACTCTGGGCTGGGAGACTGGCTTAATCTCTCAGTAACTTCAGAGATGGGCATTGTTTCCCCTCAACCTACAGCCGTGAAAACAGAGGCTCAGAGAATGAATAGTTTGCCCAAGATCCCACAGCTAGCAAGTGGCACATACACTGGCATCTGGGTCTGCCTGACTCCATCTTGCTTTGAGATAGGTTATCTACTGCCCAGAAAGTCAGAGGCCAGCTCCAACCCCTACTTCTTTTGACTCCCCAGGTGCCATTCTGTTGGAACAAGGGTTGCCCAGAACCTGACAAAAGTGTCAACCAGAGACAACCAGAGAGGCAGGATCCAACAGGTTCCTCCAAGGGAAGATGAGCCAGGAGAGGGAGGGAGTTTGGTGCTTCATCTAGAGTAAAAACTAATGCTGCTGTTCCAGGAGTGAGAATAGGAAGGGCTGGAGTCTCTGCTAGGCCAAGGCCACTGCCTTTGATGAGTGTCTAACTGCTTGTAAGCAACAAGGTTAGCAAATGCTGATCTCTACATCCCTCCATTGCACATTTAGCCTAGGCTGGGGGCTTTGGACAGGATCCTGTTGTTCACTGGAATAGTCCATCTGTGTGTGGGGGGATACCATCATCTCCATTTTATGAATGAGAAGACAGAGGCTGAGAGGGGTGGGTAACTTGCCTGGAGTCCCAGTGCTAGGAGGTAGGGTCAGGATTCAATCTCTGATCTGTCTGGCTCCAAAAGGAAGCCCCTCCCTGGCTCTCTCCTCTGGACAGCTTGTATCTCCTTGGAGGGGTGAGAGGATTGGATGTAATGCAAGGGTAGGCAGGCCTGAGCATCCCTGCGACCTGCTTCTCATCCTGTCTGAGGCTGGCATTGAAGGGCAGTGTTCCTCAGGCCACTCAGTACAAAGTACCTTAGACAGGTGTAGCATCTTGGCAACAAGACCTGGGCACTGGCTCCTCACCACATCTGCTGTAGGCACCCCAGCCTGGGGTCCTCAGCGGGGGAGGAACCAATGCCAAAGAAGGTGCTGGCTGACACCCTGCCAGGCCAACACTGTCCTCTGCAAGGGACACTGGGCTGGTTAGGGCAAGGGCTGACCCTGCAGCTGTCAGCACTGGCCAAACATGGAGAAGGAATGGAAGTTCCATGCTGGCCCTTTCCTAATATAGATCTACTTGTGGCTATTTTGAGCCTGGGAGGACAGAGAGAATTTTATCAGCTCTGAGACAGGGTGGGCCTGGAGCTGAGCAGAGCCACCATGAAGTTCCCTGGAGTGGGGTCCTGGCTACAAGGAGACCAGGGCCAGGCCACTTGGAGCCAAATTTTCTCCAGTCAGAGCCCAACAGTGGGCTGCTCAGGCAGGTGGTAGAGTTTGGAGACAGAGCCCACTGCCCTCTACTCTTTCTGTATCAGGTTTCAGACAGGGCTACTGGCCACAGGGCTGCCACCTTAGGTAATTTGTATTTAAAGAATCATGATATAGACAGTACTCCCCAAAGAGATCAGGCTTTAGGAGACTGGCTCTTATATCAGAGCAAGGGGCAGGTCCCTCTCTGGTATCCAAGCTGGGCTACCCAGCTTTGGCCTTTCCTGTAGCAAGCTTGGGACTCACACTCTTCCTGGGCCTCCTCATTCACCTCCTTGCTGTGGCATGCCCCTCCTCTGGAAAGAGGAAAGTGTTCCAAGTATCCCCTCACCCCACACAGCCCCACTGCAATGCCTGCTCAGGGAGCGGAACTCCTGAGTTGCCCCCATGAACCAGAGCTAAGTCCAGAGCTACTGTCTAGGAGGAGGTGGGTGGGGATTTGGCTCTTCTTCACGCAGCCCTGTTGATCCTTTCTCCATCCCCAGATTCCTCTCTGGGGTCTACAGCCAGGCTGTATGTGGGGGATTCTTGTACATGGTAGGAATGCCCATGAGTTGAACAAGAAAACCCTTCTCCTAGCAAAGCTGAGGGCATGGAAGCCCACCATGGAGGTAATACTGCTGTGTTGATATCTCCAATCCAAACCGAGGGTCCTGGAGGCCGTGGTCTCTGATCCTGAGCGCGCTCTCTCCTTTTCACTCCTTACTCTCTTCACACAGTGCGGTTGGGCCATCCATCTATCATGGCCAGTGTGCAGGCGGTCCTAGTGTTCTAGCTCCCCCTGCAGGAGCCTCATTCTGACGTCGCTGTCTTCTTTGCCCTTTCTCTCTTCCCCAGGTGGTAGCGAACTCTCCAGCCAAGTTAGTATCCAAGGAAAGCATGTGTGTGCACTTGTGTGCCATCTCAGCATGGCTCTGCGTGTCTGTCGGGTGTGGATAGCCTGTGCCTATCCGCATGTGTATGTGCGTGCATGTGTGAGTAAGGGTGCTTTTGTGCCCTGGGTAAGCCTGCATGGGTGTGAAGCTAGAGGATGGAGTGAAGGCGTTGCAGGGGGGAGGGGGTCTCTATCTGGTGGTTCCAATTTCATTACCAATTTCCTGCTCCAACTGCTTAAACCCTGCAAGCTAGCTCTGGTGGGTGGGTGGGTGGGGTGCTGCGCTGTCTCCAGGATTTGTGTGAGCCTGAAGATCTCTGTTCCAGTGGGACCCTTGAGGAGGACTGCACCTTGTCTTTGCCTGGGGAGGGATGGGTGGAGGCACCTATCTGCTGGAAGGCAGAGCCCCAGATGGGTAGAAGCTGGTGAGCCACACAGATACCTGGACTGGACGGGCCTGCGAAGCCTAAGTTCTGCTCCAAGGAAGACACACGGACAGAAGCATCTGAAAGAACACAGCCTCCGACTACAGAAGGATTGCCAACAGAATGAATCCCTTCTCGGAGAAACTTTGCTCAGAATCCCTGTGGGGACCCTGTGTGGCTATTTTTCGCCTTTGGGACGCTCTGAACTCAGCTTGCAATGTTGCTGCCTCTCTCATGTGGCCCAGCTCCTGTCCCCTCTCTTGAACCCCATTCCCCTAATCTTTTTTTTTTTTATCTCTGCTTCTCTGGCTGTGTGTGGTGGGAGATCTCTCCATGCCTGGAGCCTCCAGCGTCAGTTAGTTCAGACTGAGCCAGAGCCTGCTGGGGATTTGGGGCAGCTGACATAGACAAGAAAAACCTTCTGCACAAAGTTTTGGGGAGGTGCTGAGGATTTTCCTGACCAGACTCTGCCAGCCCACAGTGGGAGATCTCGGGGTCAGGCCTGGGCTTTGGGAGATCTGCTTGGGGTCAGGCCTGGGCTTTGGGAGATCTCTTTCAACACTCACCACCACCAGGCCTGGCCTTGACGTCTAGTGTAACCTCCACCTGTTGCCCTTTTCTCCTTCCCCTTCTCTCCTCCACCCCTACCCTGCTCCTCACGTGCCCCTTCCCCAGCGCCGACTACCAGGAACGCTTCAACCCCAGTGCTCTGAAGGACTCGGCCCTGTCCACTCACAAGCCCATTGAGGTGAAGGGGCTGGGTGGCAAGGCCACCATCATCCATGCACAGTACAACACGCCCATCAGCATGTACTCCCAGGATGCCATCATGGACGCCATTGCTGGGCAGGCCCAAGCCCAGGGCAGTGACTTCAGTGGGTAAGCGTCTTCCCCACTCTCTTCACCTGCAGAAGCCACCAGGCACCATAAGGACCAGCTTTCACCTTCCTCTTGGGGCACAGGCCCTTGAAAGGAAGCCAGCTTTTGCCAGGGCCTTCCAGAACAGGGTTATGGTCTCTTCAGAACTTCTTTCTCACGGTCAACTTCAGGAGAAGGGTGGAGAAATGCAAAATGTGGTGGTTCCTTTGCATTTTCCAGGTTCCATGAGGAGGTTGGTTTAGAAAAAAAATCTTCTACAAAACTCTCAAAGCAGCACTCAAGACCCACCCCCCATCCCAGCCTCCCAGGACCAAGCTGTTCTTGGGGGAGAGGGTGAAGTTGCTTTATTCTTCCAGCCATGAGAGATCCAAATACAGGATGGGCTTCTTGTTGGGAAGTGGCTTCCAAGCAATCATTCAAGGTTGCTGTTGGCAGTAGGTCCCATTGATGGTCACCTCCCTTCTCCTTTTTGCCTCAAGGTAGTAGAATTGAAGACTTTCGTCCTCTTAGCTGTGATTAGGGAACTTGAGGATGAACTAGGAAGTACAGTTGGCTGAAACCCTTTTGTGGATGAAACTGCTCAAAGTGCAAACATTAACAGGGCTTTCTCTCTCTCTCTCTCTCTCTCTCTCTCTCTCTCTCTCTCTCTCTCTCTCCCTCCCTTTCTCTCTTTCATGCTGTGTCCATTGAGTATCTCTCTTCCTGTCCTCCTCTGTCTCCCTCTATATATCTCTTTATCTGCCTATGTGTCTCTTTCTGTGTCTCTCACATCTCTTTCTTACACACACACACACACACACACACACACACACACACTTCCTTATTGTTTTCTGCTTGAGAATATCATGTGTTGACTTACAGAACTGGCTGATTATGTCTTTAGGTAACATCTCATCTCTGGATCAGGGGTCCTGAGCAATTAATGGCAAAAAGTCTTGAGATAACTGTTGAAACGTTCTTCTGAAAAGAGGAAATCAGATGTTATAAGATGGGTTAAAAATCTCCAGAGAGGTCCTACAGGGCTTGCCCTTTCCAGAGCCTAGCCTCTGATGTGCATGTAGTTTATGAAGGGTAGATCAGGAGACCAGAGGATGAAATATAAAGGTGGGGTGTGGATTTCCTGGGCTCTTGCTTCCGGGGGGAGCCTAGTGCCCTCTTGGAAACGCAGTAGTTACTTTCGACCACTAGGTGGGGGACATTGCCTGCTCTGCAGCCTCACATCTCAAACCCACAAGGCTCAGGGCTGACTCTGCAGAACTCAGCACCGTGCTGTTTTTTTAAATCCATCATTCAAAGCAGAAAATATGAGCCTGCAAGTTTAAAAACACAACCATTAGCTCATGCGTACCCAGAAAAAAAAACAGGCTGCCTGAATAAGTCCAAGAGCCACCAGGGATTTCCTGTTAACATTTGTTTGCCACATGGGTTCTTGGTGTGCTCTTTTAAAGTGGTTTCAGTCACCAAAGACAAGTTTGGTAGAAAATATTGAAAGAAATGCTCTTCACCAACTTTATATTTTTTGCACCTTGGGAAGAATGATATCTTTTGGTTTTACAATGAGGGTTCCATGTTTTTTTGAATATGATGCCCTGTTGATTAATCTAGGCTTCTTGAAGGATCTACCCCATCTCCTGTCCTCTTCGCAACCCTCCCCTTCCTTTTCCTTGCGTGCTGGGAAAGGATCATCCTCTTCCCTTTCTTTTAACTCAGCCATGCTGGGTTAATGCTGGTGAGGTGCCAGTGGATAACCCTCCTGACCAGAGCGTGCACCCGTTTCTGCTGTTAATTTCCATGATTCCTTCCTTACTGACCGTTTTCTTTTTCTCTCTTTCTTCTTCCTTTACCCATCCCACTCCCCTAACTCATTTCTGATCCTAACCCTGCTCTCTGTGTGCGCTGCCCCTCTGCCATCCCATGATGGACGCACACTCACGGCTGGGTTTCCCTCTGCTTGGCAGGGCGTCACCGCTGGCGTAAGTAGATCCCGCAGTGTTTGTCCCGTCCTCCGTCTGTCTGGTTGCGGGATGGTGTGTGGGTCTGGTGGGATGTGTCTGAGGACCAGTGGTCAGTCCGTATGTTCTGTCCACGTTCTTCCTCACACCCACCTCGCAGCCAAACAATATCCCCTGCAGCCTATACCAGCAAATGTTTGTTTTAGGGGGTTGCCCCCAAATAACATCAACATGGCTACTGAAATCCAAAGTAATGACACTCACACTGTGCCCACCCCGCCAGCCTGAGGCTGCATCCTTGTGTTTTCCTGGCCATGCTTTGAAGATGCTTTCCCCACCCTTTCCTATATGCACTGGCACCACATGTTCCTGGAGGTCTGAATCCATACTAGACCATTATTCAGGGACAGAAAATGGCAGAGAAGCCTCTTGAAGACCATTCTCCAGAACCCTAATGAGAGATAGATCTGTAAAGACAGGGAGGTCAGGAGAGAGGTGAAAACTGAGTCAGATTTGGAAGCAGTGCACAGTGGGGTAAATGCCAGAGGTGACTTTGACCTTGTGGTGACTGGAATCTTTTCTGTGACAAGAAGCACAAGCAGGGCTGGGAATGTGGCTCAAGCGGTAGCGCGCTCGCCTGGCATGCGTGCGGCCCGGGTTCGATACTCAGCACCACATACCAACAAAGATGTTGTGTCCGCCGAGAACTAAAAATAAAATAAATAAATATTAAAAAAAAAAAAAAAAACAAGAAGCACAAGCAGGGAGTGGCCCAGAGTGTCTGGACTGCAGGGCCTTGTTCCATCCTCCCTCTGCTTTTTTTTTTCTGAGCTTCATTGTCCTGACAGACACAGGGATTCCCTCATCAGACTCCCAATCTCTGTTACAGCAGTGACAAGAAGAATCCTGGGTCTTTGCACAGTTTGGTGGGAAAGGAAGCCAGCAAGGTAGAAATCTGAACAACTCATTTCTGGTAGCATTCTTAAGCCCCTGGAGCCAGGGAAGGCACAGGAAAGCTCCTCATGGACACATTGCAGGGACACAGCAGCAAACACCTTTTATCTGCTTTCTGGATTGCAGAGCCCCATTGAGACAGGCTCAAGGGTAGGGCCCAGGGTTTGATCCCACACCCTCCCTCCATAAATTGTGATAATCTATACCCTCCCTTCTGTCTCCTCCTAGTCAACCAGGAGCCAGAACCAAGGGACCTGGCTGTTCTTTCCTATTACTCATCTGACTCACTTGGGATCCTTCCTATGCTGGGTGGAAATGACTTCCCCCAGCATGAATGAGATCCTGCACTCTCTTCTTCTTAGGTAGCCACAGCTCCTCCCTGGCTGGACCTCTGAGAAATTTGCTGGTCCTCCCCATCCAATCTCAACCTCAGGATGATAGTACTCCTCGTTCCTCAGACTAGGGAAGAGCCTTCAGGAAATGAGGGGCAGCTCTACCTACTCTTGACCACCATTTTTCATCTCTGCTAACCCACCCTGACCAAGACTCAGGAGATTAATCCTGAGAGACTAGGCCAATTCTCCATCTAGCTCCTTGCACGGAGGGGAGAAGACATAAGCACTAAGGAGATCCTCTCCCAGGGGCAGGTGGAGACAAAGGAGGGTGCTGGACAGGGCATGTCTGGGCTGGACTGTGTCTCCATTTGGTAAAAACATTGTTCTGTGCAGGCCTGCTGAGCAGACGTGGCCTTCCTGAGCTTCTGTGACTATGGAGGGCCTGATAGAGAGAACACTGGGCCGGGAGCCACGAGGCTTAAATTCTAGCTCAGTGGGACCCCTATCTACTACAATCTGGAGCTAGTAATCTGACCTCTCTGGATTTCAGTTTCAGAATCTGTAAGAAGAGGGTGCTGGGCTAGCAGAATGTTGTTACTGTTGACTTCATTTGGGGCTACCCTGATCTCTGAGAAGATGGGCTGGGCAGCAAGAATCCTTTGGGCCACTGGCCGGGGTCATTGGGCACTACAAAGCATTGCATCATCACTTACCCTATGGTGGAATACAGACTGGGAGGTTCTGGACCTGAGGGGCTCTGGGGTCCTTTCTGAGTTGGATCTAGGATGTGTTCATTCACTAAAGAGTTTGAGCACCTACTGTAGGCAAGATCTTGGGAGTCTAAGGGAAGGTCATCAGGTCCCCCTGGAAAGGCTGTGCTGCCCTGGGGCAGAGGGCGCACGGTCTTCCTTGCAGCTCTACTCCCAATCTCCCTGGGGCCCCAGTCATACGCCCTGCAGGTCAGGTCATGCTGCTTGGTTTTTCACTCCTCCTTCAAAGTAGGCCTCCTTGTCCTCTTCCAGTGTAGCACAGCACCAGCAGATCCCCATCGTATCTAAAGGTGTGAGAAGTGCAGAGGATGGTCCCTGAGGAGACCTCTAGGTCCCCCCAAAAGCCTATCCTCACCCTATCCCTCCCTGGGCCTGCTCAGGGAGGTCAAAATCACTTTAAGAAAATCTTTTCTGCTTTTTCCTTCCTCAAAAAGCATCCAGTCATTGGGGTGGGGTGGGACATCTTCTGCCCCTGGGGAGGAGCAGACAGGTGGGGTATGAGCCTTCTGACATCCCCTCCATGGGCAAGAGAAGTCCCTGCCTCACGGGGACCACCCCGAGCACCGAGGACCCAGGCCATATCCACATCTCAGGTTCTCAGATAGCAGTGGGTGAAGGTGTGGTGGGTGCACCAAGGGGTACCAGGAAGGGAGGGAGAGGATATGGGAGGGAGGACTCCAGGGAGCCCCAGTTCTTGCCCAGCCTCCACCCACACTTCTTTCTGCACTGCAGGAGCCTTCCTGTGAAAGACCTTGCTGTGGACAGCGCCTCTCCAGTATACCAGGCTGTGATTAAGAACCAGAACAAGCCAGAAGACGAGGCTGATGAGTGGGCCCGCCGTTCCTCCAACCTGCAGTCTCGCTCCTTCCGCATCCTGGCCCAGATGACAGGGACGGAATACAGTGAGTGAAGGATGACAAGGGTGGGTGAAGAAGAGCAATGCCGAGGGCCCCCAAGGGTGCTGGGTCCTGCTCCACAATCTCAAGGTCCACAGAAGCCAAGGAGTCAAGCCACCTGCCCCCTAAGATGAGCTGACATTGATAGATCATTAGCAGCTGGTGGAGCTCCTTCTGAGCCTCTCTGGTGGGCTGTCCAATGGCTGCTTTCTGTTCCAATCCCTAACTCCAGTCATGGGCAACAAACTTGTCATACAGCTTTCAGGTGACCTGATTGTCCAGGGCTGGGATAAGAGAACCCTGGAGTCCAGGCTCTGACTGCTCCCTTCCCACTGCATCATGCCCTCTCAGCTGTCCCTGGCCCTCTGCCTGCATCACAGACTCTGCTTTCCACTGCTGACAGTCTAGAGGCAGGAAGTGTTCAGGGTCTGGCTGAATCTTGGGTACCCAGAATTCCATTGGCTTATCTTCCTTGTTCCCTATGAGTCCCCTGACCAGCTCCTTTCTATCCACAGTGCAAGACCCTGATGAAGAAGCTCTGCGAAGATCAAGGTAGGTGCCTGGACTCAGGCTCTGTGGCCTTGTCCTCTAACCCCATCCCTCCCCAAGCAGCCCCCAGGTCACATGACTCATGGAAGGAACCTCTCAAGTTCATGTATTTGGAAAGCCCAGTCTGCAAAGGGCTGCTTGGGCAGCCATCCCAGGTTAGTGAGGTGAGTGCCTGGAGCTGAGTCTCTATACCCCCAGGCCCAGGCTGCAGGAGTGAGGACCCTAGGCTCACCTGGCTCTATCCATGGGCAGGGGCAGGGCTGCTTTGGCCTTCTCTGGGCTGTTGAGAATGAGGGCATCTCTCCCTATGAGGGCAGTGGGCCAATGCCTTGTCTGTCCCCTGAGTCTGAAGGCTGGGCACTGGGAGCAGGCACAAAGAGGGCCATGCTGGGCAAGAACACCTGATCCTTGGACTCCCTTGTCCATACCTACATTGAGGCATCAGATCTGTAAATTTCTCGGAGCACGGCAGCTGCACAAAGAAGGACAAGCCCCCAGCATGAGGAGGGGTTTGTGCAGGGCTCAAGGTCTCAGGGCATGGTCTCCTCATCAGTGGCAGGTCTGAGGCCACAGCCACTCACCTACTGTCTGCAGCTTGTCAGGTGCTATACCCCTGAGCATGAGGGGGGCATGCTGCCCTGGAACACTCTGGAACCCATGGATTTCCATGGTGAAGCATGGGGCCCAGTGTGATTATATGATTATGTGTCACTTCCAGTAGCAAATATGTGATCTGCATGCTCTTCCTGAGACAGTCTGCCTTGGGCTAGCACATCCTGTGCCGTCTCTATGTGAGGGGTTGGGGCTCAGAGGCATGCTCCCACCATAAGCCAAACTTTCTGTACTTGCTAACCAGCTCTCAGTGACCACAGGACTTGCAGGGAGTAGGACTCTGGGACCAATTCAGAGTTGATATGGATGTTATTGTTCAGCCTGTGTTTTTGCCAACTGCAGTGGCTCCCTCCCTTTTGGCTGGGCCAGATATGCTAAGGATGGCAATGCAGTACCAGAAACTGTTGTTAACCCTTTAGTGCCTGCAATGTGTCTAAACAATGTGAAGTGAGATGATATTTGATTTAGCTCAAAAATTAAAAGCTAGTTACTCTAAGTATGGCTGAGCTTCTAGCTCTCCCCCTTCTCCTTTGTTCTGCTGTCCCTATAGGCTATTTCCCTATTCCTGTGTTTGTCCTACCCTCTTCCTTGAAGTCACCCACATAAATGCTTTGGGGAGCAATGCAGACTTTCCCAGAGATTTGATGGAGGGGTCCTTACATCACACATCATGCAGCAAACAACTTCAGTATCCCCAGGTTCTTACCATCAGGAAGTCAGCAGGTGGCCTTTTTTCTCCCTTCCACAACATACAGAGGCCTGCCTTCCTGGCCCCTGCCACCTCGTTCTGGTCACTTTATGTTCCTCTTCATGCATGGTGGATCATGCTAAGCTTGTGCCTCATTCACCTATCATCTTAATAAGGGGAAGGATACTGGTGACAAGTGATTTCAGCAAACTTTTGTCTTTTCAATTTTCCCCTGGAATATTTGCAGTCTCTACAGAAAGTTATCGAGGCAGTATCAAGGGTGGATCACAGGCCCAGTCCTTGGGTCTCCCCTCCCCTCCTTTCAGAAGTATCTTATTCTGCCATGTCTAGTCCTTCCTCCAGGGACCTGGCCCCGAGCAGAAGGCTGCAGGTCTTAGAACTCTGCTGCAGCTTTCGGGGATACACCACTCCCCCAGCAATCTCCCCCAACCTTAGGGTTTCATCAGAGGCAAATATGGAATGAGGGACCAAGAAGAGGCTCCAACCCAATTCCTCCCTCAGCCCCAGGCAGCTTCTGTGAGCCAGCTCCTCCCCTGGGATCTCAGCCCTGCAGTGGAGACTCTAGGGCACCAGCAAGTCTTCTGCCCATGTCCGAGGGACACAAACCTCCCACTATTCTCCCTTTTCCTGACTAACTTCTGGAGGGTTGTCATGGGCAAAGCCTCCCAAGTTGCTGAATCACAAGCAGCCCATGGACCCAGGCTGGTGGGGGGTGCAGTGAACACAGGAACTCCATTCTGTTTCTAATTAAAACCCTAAGCCATGTAAATAGTTTGTGACCCAAGTGATCATCTGAGCAGAAGGGAGCGCTTGTTCCTTTCCTGAGTACAGGTTGGTCAGGGACTTTGCTTCTCATGGGGCTAGTCATGCTTCTAACCATTTCTATTCCCAAGTCCAAAGTTGCATCCCTAGACCCTGCTGACCCGTCCTGTTGGCCAAGAGCAACCATCACTCCTTCTCTTGCCAAATTAGCACCGCTCCCAGAGCAGATGCTAAGGGTCTCTCCTGAAGGCTGAGTTTCCCCAGGGAGGCTTTGCTGCAAACTGCTGCCAAGTATTTTATTCCAGAAGGACCTGAGTTTGCTAAGCCTGTGCATGGTGACACTCTGTGCTGTCTCGTGTGGTGCAAAAGTTGGTGGGAACATTGAGTGAGTAGTGTAAGGCATTCTGTACCTGGCAGGGATACTGGTGTCAAATTGCATGGCAGGCAAACCTTGCGATCTCTGCTTCTGCTCCACCTCCAAGCCTGCCCACCCTCAAAGTCCTGGAGCAGACCACAGTTCTGCCCCACCCCCACCCCCTCCTCTCCACTTGGGTCCTGGCTTCCAGTGGTATCTCTGGTGTCTGGTAGAACATAGTTTTCCTTTGAGGCTCCAGTGTCCACCTGCTGGCCAGCCCAAGTTTGAGTCTGATCTCCAAAGACTCTCTCCAAAGACTATCTCTTTACAGGTAAGGGGAGGAAGGGCAATGAACAACCCAGGCAACAAAGAGCCTATACCTTCAGAAAACATCCAGGCTGGCTTGAATCAGCTTTCTGCATACTTCCCCATAGAAGCTACTCTAGTAGGTGTAGGTGACACAGTTTCACAGCTTCCATCTGAAGCAGCCGAGCACAAATAGTACTTTCATCTCCAAAGTGGAGTCCCTAATCTCAGAGACCACTGCAACTTTCTTATGACTTCAGGAAGGCATCCTGGGACCCTGTTGCTCAGAAGGTTGAGTCCATGATGGTGGGTAGTTGTGATCGGGTTGGGGTGGTAGCAAGCCTGGCTCCGTCTTAGACAAAGCGTGGATCTGTGAGGCATCTGGATTCTGCTGCATGGTTGTAACCATCCTGGAGGCCCTGTGTGTGACCCAGACATCCTTGCCGGAGTCTTGTGGTTTAATTGCCTACAAGTGCAGTCTCTGTCCTGGCTGATGCTCTTCAGGTGCAGAACTCAACAGCTCTCCAATCTCCCAGGCAATAAGGAGCAACACTTAGTTTAGTGACAAGTTCCTAGAGAAGTTGAAGGTGAGGGTCACATCACATGTTCCTCCTAAAACAACAAAAATCCCTTCAAGCCTCTTCTTTACCCCGTAGTCAGTGGGGTTCCCCCCATGCCACTCACCTGCTTCATGCAGAATGTCAGCACTCTGGCTCTTCCCCCTCCTTTCTGTACCCCCTTGGGCACTTCAATGTCCTCTCTGTTCCCCTGTGCAGTCAGTTATCATCTCTGTCCCAGCTCCAGCCACCAAGCTTCCGTGGCAGGCTCTCATAATGCTAGCACTGCATGGGGCCCTCCCTCCAAAGGGACCCTCTTAAGCAAACAGTTAAAAAAAAAAAGTTACCTGCAACCTGCATTTTGTACATTTTTAGCTTCTAATACTGTGCCACCCGCAAGTTTAAAAGTCATAACTGGAGAGATTAGGACACCCCCAAGTGTTATAGTCTGAGCAGCCTTGGTGGGCTCTCTCTTTCTTTCTCTTGTTCTCTCTTTTTCCCTTTCCCATGTGTATTTGTCTTGTTGCTCCTTTCTTCAGCTAGATAAGAATTGCTACACAGCACCAAGCAAGGCAGGCTTACTAGACTCACAGAGGCTCCAGGACTATCCCTCACCCTGTCACTGAACCTTCACTGATGGCAAACTGTCACTCAACCTCAGCAGACTTGGCTAGAAATGACAGTTTACAGGCTACTGGCTGCATCTGATTTTGCACCTTTATGTCCTGGGTAGTTTTGATAGCATGGTCATGATTATTCATAGCTATATGAGCTATATGAGCCTTGCCGGAGGGAGGGCTTTTGTTCATAATATCTTTGCCACTTCACCCTGATCTCAGAGAAGCAAGTATGAGGCAAGGGAAGAAGACACCCAGCATTTCATGGTTTTGTTTCTGATTTTCTATATGGCTTTAGACCATTCACATGGACATCTCTAGGCCTTAGTTTCCTCTTAATTTAAGGAAAGGTTGGACTAGACCAGTGGTTTTCAACTCTGTTAGCTGTGATTCCCTTTTGTCAAGTTTTTACACAAAGACCCAATATACAGGGCTGAAGGGGCACAGCAAGAATTTGCCACATGAAGCAGACATGGAAAAATGCACTTCTATAAAAATGGGGATGCAGGGACATGGGAACCAGTAACTGATGACTGTTGCTCTGCAGAAATGTAAGACCAACACTGCTATATCTTCTGATCTTTAAGTGCCTAAAGTTGACATTCCTGATTCTTTATGTGATAGAAATTCATTTTTTTAAATTAAGCTTCTGATTCACATGTAATTTTAACAAGTAATACAGAGCTCCCATGTACCTTTTACCTTATTTCCCCCAGTGATAGCATCTTGAAAACTTTACCAAAATATCAATGATATCAGTGACATTGCTGCAGTCAGGACACAAAACATTTTTTTTTTTTTTTTTTTTTAGAGAATTTTAATATTTATTTTTTAGTTTTCGGCGGACACAACATCTTTCTTTGTATGTGGTGCTGAGGATCGAACCCGGGCCGCACGCACGCCAGGCAAGCGCGCTACCGCTTGAGCCACATCCCCAGCCCCAAGGACACAAAACATTATGTCACCATAAGACCACTCCTTGTTGCCTTTGCAGAGCCATGCCCACCTGTGCCCACCTCCTCTTAACCCCTAGCAACCACTAATCTGTTACCTGTTCTCCATTCTATCACTTCATCCTTGTCAAGAATGTTATATAAATGAAATCATAGAGTATGTGATCATTTTAGGATTCTTTTCCAAACAGCATAATTCTGGGAATTTATCCAAATTGTTGAGTGTACTATTACTGGTTGAGCATCCCTAATTCAAAAATCCAAAATCTGAAATGCTCCAAAATCTAAAATTTTTGAGCACCAACATGATGCTGCAAGTAGAAAATGTCAAACCTGACCTCAGGTCATAGGTTGCAATCAGAATACAGATACACTACTGGGGAGAGTGAGGCAAGTTGGAGGCCTGTGTTGGCAACTTAGTGAGACTCTGTCTCAAAATAAAATTTTGAAAAGGGCTGGGGGTGGAGCTCAGTGGTAGAGCACTCATCCAACATTCAACCTTCAGACCATGTTATAAGGTATATATGAAACAGATGGATTTTATATAGCTTTAGACCATTCACGTCGACATCTCTGGGCCTTAGTTTCCTCTTAGTTCAGACTTGGGTCCCTAAGATATCTCATGTATATGCAAATATTCCAAAATAAAAAAAAAAATCTGAAATCTGAAACAATTCTGATCCAAAGCCTTTCAGATAAGGGCTACTCAACCTGTAGTTCATTTGTTCTTTTTTATTGCTGAGTAGCATCCCATGGCATGGATAGCAATTAATTTTTTATTTTAATTTTATTTATTGATGTACTTTTTGCAGTGCTGGGGATGGAACCCAGGACCATGCACATGCTAAGCTGATGGTACCACTGAATTACACCCCAGTCATAGTTTTATTTATTTATTTTTATTTTAGTTGAATTTCTGTACAGGTTAAACAATCTGTGTTTATGACTAGAAGTGGCCCCGTGGCCACCAGTTTGCACCTCTGGTCTGGAGGATGTTGGAGGTCTCTCCAGCCAGGAGGGTCTAGGATTCTGGCATCTATCATGCTGGATTACTCTGTCCTATACTTCTACATTTCTGACTGCTGCTTACCTGCTCTGTACTGCACCCTCAGTTGAGCAGACTGTGGGTTGAGCCCCAGAGATTCCACTGGTAGGAAGTGGCAGGAAGTCTGATCCTCTATATCTGTGACAGTAGCCTTGTGAGTATGTGTGTGTTTGTGTGCACTCGTGTGCCTGGGTTGCACTTAGGCCTGGGCGGACAGGGACACTAGTTGATGTGTGACAGCTGCTCTCTAGGGATTCTGAAGGTGAGGTAAGGCCTGGGCAGCATAGGAAGGTGACAAATCTGCCCACCAGACCTCAGCACAAAGGATAGATGCCCCCCTTTCTGTGCCCAGCTAGGGGAGAGAGACCTAGGCCCACCTGCTTGTTTGGTTCAGTCCCAAGAGCCTGTGGCCAAAGCAGTCCTGCCCAGCCCTAACCACATGGGCCAGGGAGACACCCTCCCCAACTTTGCCCTCTGGTCAGGCCCCTTCTAAATGGGCCCCCACTCACTCAAAGGAGGGACTTTTGTCCCTCCATCCTGTTCCCAGGACTCTGGTGTTTCCCCATTCGACCCAGGCCTAACCACCTAGAGAATACCCCATGGATGGCAAAGCTTCTCTAGGCCAACTTCCTTCATCCCATCCCTCTGCCCCAGCTTCAGACAGGGGAATGGTGGACACGTCCCCTAACCCCTCTCTTTCTTCCTCTTTTCTCTCTCTTTTCCTGTCTTTCTCCCTGTCTCTGTATCTCTGTCTCTCTCTCTCTCTCTCTCTCTCTGTGCCACAGGGAAAGGTTTGAAACGGAACGTAACAGCCCACGTTTTGCCAAGTTGCGCAACTGGCACCATGGCCTCTCGGCCCAAATCCTTAACGTTAAAAGCTAAAAGGCTGCCTGGAATGTCCTGACCCCTGACAGGCTGGACCCTCTCCCACCTCCCCCTGCACAGATCTGGCATGTGAGCCCCACGGTGATGCTTGACGATGTGCAACTGTGCTGGGGGCACCTCTGGTAGCCAACTGCAGCACTTCTGCTCTTTACCCACCCCAGAGTTGCTGACTGGGGCCCAGTCCCACTCAGTTCTGCACCCACCCTCCATACCCAGGGCAACCCTCACACCCCCACATAGCCAGAGCTCTGCTCCCCTGCACAGGCCCTTAGTTATAGATCAGAGAGGACATGATGGGGTTTGTTGGCATGACACCCCAGAACAAGGAAAATGAATGTGCCACTCCTCATTTTCCCAAACTCTCAGTTCCTGGCCTCGTGCTATCTTGAAACAAACTGACCATAGATCAAGGTCCTGAGAGGAGGCCAGCTTCCTGGCCCTGCTGACTGCTCTGCTGCCCCCTGGAGGTCAGGGCAACCTGGACCAGGGCTCTTGACAGAGGAAGTAGAAGTCAGAATAGATGAGACAGAGACCCTCCTGGCTGTGGTGAGATCGGGGCAGGCACTCTCTTCCTGTACCGTGTGTGCTGGCTCCATAGTTTTTTCTCCTGTATATATAAGCATGCTTGTTCTGAAATAAAGAGGATTTGAAATTAACCAAACCAAGCCCCAGTCATGCTGTACCTGTGTGCGTCCCCCTGAGAGGGGCTATGAGGGCGGTGTCTGGGGCAGAGAAAGGACAGGTACTGTGAGCAGATGGGCAGGGGCAGTGCCTTCCAGGTGGGACCCAGAACAGATCTGCTTTCCTAACTCATGGACCCCACACCCAGGCTAAGGAACCCTGGGAGGAAGACAGCCTAGGAATCCAGGCTGTGGCCCCATGGGCAGCCTCAGCCTCCCATGGGGCAGTGTGAATGGGGGGATACATGTGCCCCCTGCCTCTCCTCCTACACCCAGCTACAACCAGAAGGCAGAGCCACCATCCCTTCCCATCAGAGAGCATGCTGCAAGCCCCTCTCACAAGCAGGCATTCTCAGGCCCTGGCCAAAGGGGCAAGAGAAGGGCTCTGGGACTAAGGGGTAGTTCATGGAGAAACTTGAAAGGCTGGGAAAGGGGCTCAAGGGAGAGGAGATGGAAGGAAGACCTAGAAGAGTATGGGTGATGGGAGAACAGGGAAGGCAAGCAGCTGGATCTTGCTCCCAGGCCCCACCAGCAGCCAATACTATTCCAGAGCATTTAGCAAGGGCTAGCCAGAGTAGCAGTAGCTGAAAGGTTCCAGCTGAGCTGGCAGCCTCACACCGTCCCATCCCACCCACCTGTCTACTCATCAGCCTGGTCCCTGACTGCCTGGGCTGAGAACATGAGGACAACTTCCCCTGACAAATAAGGCAGATGCCAAGGCCCTACCTTCAGGGCTCCCTGCCTCCTCTCAGGCTGGATGCCCTGAGTCTTTTTCCCACTCCTACCATCTGGACATACCTTTTCTTTCTGCCTCCGGAGACCTTAGCAATCTCACATGGAAGGGCTGGCCAGGGATGCTGCTCTCTCCTGCCAACCTCCCCTGAGATGCTCCCCAAAGCTCCCTGACAGCCTGTTCCTCCTTGGCCTCCTATCTCTTCTTGCCTCCAGCAGTCTGACACCAAAACCAGGGAAAGACCAGGTAAACATCACTCTGGCTGAGGAATCCATCTTGGGGAGGAAAGGGGGATTCCTTTCCCCTTTCTTCCTGGAAAACAACTATATTTGACTGACATTTTACTGAAGACTTGCAAGGCCCAAGGATAGCTTATGGAGCAGGGAGCTGCCAAACAGAAAGAGGTCCCAGACAGTGGGTATCCTGAGGCTGCCAGAGGACCTGAGCCAATCATTCAGAGTTGGCAGGCTCTAGGACCCCTGTCCCGGGCCTCCAACTTGTTGGAGCCACTTAGTTGAAGACTTGGAAGGTTCTTATTTGCTTTCTTGCCTGCCTGTGACTTCTCAGCTGCCCCAGGCCCCTATATGCAGTGTCTCATGTAACCCCAGGCCAGGGGTCCTTATGAAGCCATTTGATATAAGCAATAGTGATATTCTTATTCAGTGTCCATATCTGAGGGTGTCTGTCAAGATGTTTAGCTGCAGTGGGTGCTAAAGGAATTAGAAAGGGACAATGGTGTCTGTGACTACAACCTAAGATTGATTGTGTGGGGTGACAGACAGATGTCCCTCCTACTGGAGGATCAGAGAAGGCTTCCTGAAAGAAGAGTCAGCATGTGTGGTCTTCAGGAATGGTTAGGATTCGGGTGTGTGCAAATAGGAAAGGCTGCACAGGCAGTCTGAGCAGAGGAAGCAGAGTTGCTGACAAGAGGGAGTTAATCATTTGGGCTAAAATGGAGGGAATGCAGAGGAGGTCATGTTCAGTAGGTCCAGCTCTACGATCTCAGGATATGAATTTTTTTTAATGTATTCTGAGGCCAAGGTGGAGTGAGCAAAGGTTTCAGGACACCACTCCCACTCCAGCTGATGGGGTGCAAGTCACACAGACCACAAGTCAAAAAAGCAAAGCAATCGGGCTAGGATTCCCCTGAGCAGTATTCACCAGGCTATAAAGATGGAATGCAGATCAGCTGGGTTAAATTTCACAACCAGTCACCTGATTGATATTCTGTCATCATCCAATCAACAGATTTTCATACACCACTATCTCAGTTCACACAAGTATCATCAATATTCTAATAATGGCAATCACCCCCTTTCACTCCCCCAACACCAATCACAGTATCCACACCATCACCAGCAGATCCAAATTGAGCCCAGTGACCATGAATCTAAAGACTCAGTACCACCACTAATAACATCCTTTTCAGATGTAGTAGGTCCATCATCAATAACAACAACATAAACTGGACCCCACCAAGGGCCACCAAAACAGGGCAAGGACAAAGGGTGGTCACACTCCTCTTCAATGGTGCCCAGGTAGAAGCAAGAGTCAAGCTATGTAAAGAGATATAGTCCCATGCAGTTGTGAACATTTGAGTCTAGGTTAGTTTAGTTTGATTTTTGCTTAGATATTTAGAGTAGGCTCTACCTCCTTGGGGCTGGAGGTATAGCTTTTGGGTAGAGCATGTGCTTAGCAATGCATGAGGTTCAGGGTTCAATCTCCAATGCCAAAAACTAAAAAAATAAATAAATAAAGTGAATTATGACCAAGGTAGGAGGCAGCTGTAAAATCCTAGACCAGCTTGAGGTGGTCTCACAGGCAGTTTTTAGGACTAAAGCATGTAAGTTCTCTGCAGTGCTTGCTCTCTGATACCTTCCTTTTGGGATTTCAGAACTCCATTCAGGAACTGAGCAGGAACAAGAACCCAAGATCCTTTAAAATGCTCTTTGTTGCCTCCTCTCCCTTTCCTAGGGCCTGGCTGCTTGGTGTCTGCAAACAATGGTCCTAGATAGGATGCAACTCAGGAAGAACCTCCAAGCAGCAGGCTCATGCTCATGGCCCCATATCCCTGGTAGTGACCTTGGTCCTTTCCTCAGCAGAAATGAGATGGTATTAGTGGTGGTGCTGGGTCTTGAGGTTCATGGTCACTGGACTCAGTTTGGATCTGTTGGTAATGGGGGGAGGGGGTTGTGGTTGTTTTTGGTGGTACAAAAGGAGGTGACCCCCATTATTGGGATATTGATGCTACTCATGTTAACTAAGATAGTGGTGTATGAAAATCTCTGTTGATTGGATGATGACATAATATCAATCAGGTTGCTGGTTGTGAAATTGTTCACACTGTCACCCAGCTAATCTGCATTTCATCTTTATAGCCTTGTGACTACCACTCTGGGGAGTCCTGACCCTGTTGCTTTGCAGCATGGCTAGGGTCAAGTTTGACACTATGATCTATGTACATGGTGCCCCATCAGCTGATCAATGATGAGTTTTCATAAGGTCCACATTCAGTTCCAACTTTATCCCCTACAACACAGGGTTCATTTGGAGCTATGGTTGGGGAGAGCTGCAGGTAAAGTGGTCTAACAGCAAATTGGAACAAAGGGGATAGGCAAATCCAGCTTTCTATTTGCCCATGCTGGACATTTTCCTTGTTCTTTTCCTATATAGTGTCCTCAATTCCCAGAAGTTCATTGGAAGTGTGGGGTGGGGCAAATCAAGGAGTCTCAGGTCCTATGTCAGCTCTGACCTTCCCAACCTGTTCATCCTGTAAGGTCAGACTGAGCAACCAGCTCAGCTATGTGACTTCAAAGCCTGCAGCTTCTTCTCTGAGGCAGTCACATAACATGCATGCTTCCAGAAGCAAGATTTTTTCACAGAGATTGGGCAAGTGGCCTCATTGCAGGGCCAGGGGCAGGCACTGCTATAGGTCTGCCTGGGGAAGGCCCCAGGCAGACTATGGCCAATGCCCTTGCCCATCCCAGATACCTTCCATGAAGCTTTTGAGAAAAATGGCTCCTTCTCATGGGGCAGTCAACCCACAACTTTGCTGCTTCTCCATTTCTGTGCCTCCCTGGTCTTTTCACTCTGTTTCATACTCTTTTCTTTCATATACCTCACCAGATGAAGTAGAGCAATTGGGTGATGCTTTGGTAAAGAGCATCGGGCCTTCTTGCATTCTTAGCTAGGGCAAACTTCTCTAGCACTTTGCTACTCCAAGTGTGGTCCATGGGCCAGTAACATCAGCATCCCTGGGGAGCTTGTTAGAAATGTAAACTCAGCCCCATTCTAGACCCGCTCAACCAGAAGCTGCATTTTAACAAAAATCCCCCAGGTGATTCATGTGCATTTAAAGTGTGAGAAATATAGTGATTAGGGCTCAAGCCCTTCTCTGCCACTTGACAACTGTGTGATGTTTTACCAGAGATACAATCTCTCCAGATTTCAGACTCCTCATCTGTAAATTGACACTCACCAAACCCATCATACATGATGATGATTGAAAGGATAAAACAAATAATGGGATAAAGCTTATGCTATGGGAAGAACTCAGTAGAGCGTAGTACTTTCATTCCAATTATTACCAACAATAATAGTGTCTTTTATTGTAGAGAGATTCCACTCGGCTGATTACAAGAAGAGTTTTCTTTTCTTCCTCCATGAGGTTCTGCTTAAGTTTTCAAATCAAAATGACCCTCAATCGTTTTGTCCCTAAGGGTAAGCTTCAGAGCCCTGAGCAATTAAATACTCTGTTTTCATTTCCTCATCTACTAAATAGAGTTGATCAGATGGGTGTTATGAGGAATTAAAGACATAATGCTTGACACATAGTAGGTCAATCAACAAGTAACATGGGGGGTGGAGTTATTCCTACTTATAAGATTTGCATTTTTTTTTAATCACTGTTGTTAAAAATACAAATGCCAATCAAAGAACAAAGAATGAGCTGGGTGTATTTGCACACACCTGTAGTTCCTGCTATCTGTGAGGCTGAGGCAGGAGAATCATTTGAGCCCAACCATCCTAGACAGGTCTGGGCAACACACTGAGACCCTGTCTCAAAAAAATTTTTTTTTTCTTTTCTTTCCTGTAATTTAATTTTATTCTTCACCTCATTTCACAGGTAGCAGAAATCTAATGCCATAAATCCAGGCTCAGACTGTTCTCTTCTTCCTGGAGTGGTTCTGGAAAAGAGTTATTTACATGATGCCCAGGCATTCAGAGTTGAGACATCTGGGCATCTGGTCTATCTGTACTGACTGAAGAATATTCCCATCCTATGTGGCCACACTGGTCCACACTGGCAGAGTGGTCACCTCTCTTGTTCCAAATTATAAGGCCTTTCAGATCTACTTTATAACTCAGGTGCTCAGGCCTAGGCCCATGTCTTTCTTAGGTGTGTGGGAAATCTACTTAAGTATCTAGATTACACAGTGGCATGAAGATCTTTGAGCTTTCTGGTGTCTACCTGTCCCCTTACCAGAAGTTCTGCCACTCCTAAAAGGGCACAGTTACCTCCATCTTTGAATCCACGTTATCCCACTTCTGGTCCAGATAACCTTGATCTGCCCAGCATGATACCTTTTATCCATTTTGCAAATGTATTGTCAGTGCCCTGAATCTTTCAGAGCCTGAAGAACAGCTTCTCACAACTCTAGAGCTTAAGGCCTTGACACCCACATATCTTACTTCTGCTTTTTTTTTTTGTGTGTGTGTGTGTGTGTATGTATCATCCCTCTCTGAAGGTAATGCATGCCCCTGACTAAATGATGAACTAAAGGGAAAGGAAAACAATAAGGGAGAAGAAACTTGTTGATAATCAAATCTATTTTTCCACTACATTGTGTTTTGCTGAGAAAGAAAGTTAGGAAGCACAAAAACTTGGGGGGAGTTTTTTCCTCCAGGATTGAGAATGTTTTTGATGTTACCAGGCCCTACCATGGTCTGAGCCTCTCCTCCCAGGATCCCAGAGGAGTTCTTTCCCTACACCTGGAAGATGCACCCCCTGGAGGATCCTGCTCTATTTGCAGTACTGATGTCGCTTTCTATCCACCTGTTGCAGCTGTACCCACCTGTCCCCATGCAGAGCCCGCCCCCCAGGGTCTGGGGCCCCCTTGACTTGTTATCTTTTTTGGTCCCGCCTCATCAGCACCCCTATTGAGCATGCTCCAGTGTGCACCAGCCAGGCCTCCACCCCGCTGCTGCCCGCTTCTGCCCAGCCGCCTGCTGCCGCCTCTCCTAGGGCAGCCTCGCCACCCCTGGCCACAGCTACTGCCCATGCTGCCACCGCCTCTGCTGCAGCCCCTACCTCGATCCCTGCGGACAGTCCAAGGTAACCAGCCCACAGGTGTTGCCCTGACGAAGAGAAAGGGCAGGAGGAAAGGCCCCACCCTGGATACATCTGTGGGCATTGGGATCCATGGTGTTTAGGGCCCTGGGGTCTCCCAAGAAAGCCAACACTGTATGGTACAGAATATGAAGGGGGAAGCTGGGGTGCTTTTCAGGGGTCTGTTCCACCTGTGGCTAAGAAGAGAGTCAGGAACATTGCCCTGCCATCCCGGAATTCATCTCTAGTCACAAAGGTAAAAAGTCTCACGCACCAACAAAAGTGTGCACACACAGAGATGACGAAGTGAACTGTATAAATGGTCCTTGTTGCTGGGTAGTGGCACATGCCTGTAATCCCAGTGACTCAGGAGGCTGGGGTAGAAGAATCACAAATTTAAGGCCAATCTCAGTGACTTAGTGAGGCCCTAAGCAACTTAGTCAGACCCTGTCTCAAAATAAAAAACAAAGTGCTGGGGATGTGGCTCAGTGGTAAAGCACCTCTGGGTTCAATCCCCAGTACAAAAAAAAAAAGTCCTTGTTCCTGGAACTCAGCTAATGAAGAATGAAAGTTGTTCCAAAGGGCTGGGGAGATTAAGGGAGGCTCCCTGGAGGAGGGAACATTGAGCTGGATACAGAAAGCAAGTCAGATTTGACCAAATATGTAAGCTGCTATTTGCCCACATCCCCTCCCCTCTCTTCTCTTGATAGAGAAGCATGTTAACTTCAGAGACACCTGTTGTATGTAGTAGGACTTACATTTCTGCTCCACTACCTTCTTTCTGTAACCTTGAGAAAGTGACTGAACTTTTCTGAACTTCATTATCCTTATCTGTAAAGATGTTTAAAATAAGCCAAACATAGTGGTGCACACCTGTAATCCCAGTGACTGGGGAGGATGAGGCAGGAGGATCATAAGTTTGATTACAATCATTTTAGTGAGACCCTCAGCAACTTAGCAAGAACTTGTCTCAAAAACATTAGAAGAAAAGGGCTGGAATGTGGCTCAGTTAAACATCCCCCATACACACACACACACACACACACACACACACACACACACCAGGTTCATTCCCTAGTACAAAAAAAAAAAAAAAAAAACAGTTCAAAACAACACATGTATTTATGGGGTCGTGATGGAAAAAGTGTATATGAAACACCTAGCACATAAAAAGGATACAAGTACTTCAAGTTCCTCCACCCCAACCTGCCCTCCTGGATACCCAGCAAGCAGAAACCAAAGCAGGGGGTTTCAGGGAGGCAGAAGAGGTGGGATGGACAAGTTACTCTGGAGCCAACAGTGAGTGCAACAGCAGGGGTTAGCCCAGCTCTCTTTTGGGAGTTCCTGGAGCTGTGCAGTTGGTGTTTGGAGTTAAGACCCCAGCTCTCCTAGTTTTCCATGGGCCCCTGCCCCGGGGTTTTGTTGAGGAGTACATGCCTCCCTGGGTCAGAGTGTAAAAGTCCATGGTGCAGCCTTAGGATGTGAAGTGACCCACAGGCCTGTCTGCTGTCCCTACCCCAGGCTTCACAATACCAAGCCCAGCTTTTTCCCAGCCTGTCTCAAGCCTTAGGAGTGAGCCTGGGCCAGGGCTTCTGGGGTGGTTTTATCCCAGTTTCCTGGGGAACGGTTAGCAACCCACTTCCCCTCTCCAAGCCAGAATTTCTTTGCATAAAGGCCTTGCTACCTACACAAAGAAATTTTGAAGTAAGAAATATCCCTGTTGTTGAGTGGGAAGAAGCCACCCAATTTGGATGGAGGAGTACTAGATGCTGGAGCCCAGGGGCAATCCAGTTTTATATCCTGCCCCTGCCAAAGGGCAAGCTCCAGCACCAGGTTCCAGGCCTCTGTGTCCCCGACTCGCCCACCACAGAGCACCTGAAACCCTTGGGACACCCGCAGCAGGGTGAATCCTTCCTTCCTTTTGTCTTGCCAGGAGAGCTAGGACCTGGGTAGAACTTAGAGCAGAGAGGTCATGATGTTATATTCTGAGCCCAGTTAACTTCCCTCCTTGCACATGGACTAGAAGAAGCTAGAACTAGAAGGAGCCCTTTCATCAGAGCCTGGCTTTGGAGTTCTCAGCTTCTGTTTCCTCTATCCACCCCAGTCCCTGACATAGAACCTGTAGCTCCTGGGATGCTGGCAAAGTGTCTACCACTGTGGGAGAGTCTGGTTCATAACCACTGACCTGTGGCCTTGTCCAACCACAGTGGAAGCTGAGAACTCCTTTAAAACCATCTCTTCCTCTTGCAGATGAGGCCCCTACTTTGCTGGTCTTGGCACAGAGATCTGTTCACAGAAGGGTAGGCAGGCCAGGGAAAGGAGACAATGGCCTCAATCTATCAGAAACTTGGCATGGTGACAGGGAAAGTGTGAATAGCCCCCAAGTCTGGGATGCTGGCTCTCTGAACATCCTTTTACATTTGCCTTATCTGGGGGCAGCCCCACAGGTTCTCCTGGATCTACTAAGGAGCTTGGTAGAAGGTTCTTATCCTAGGGCACTCCCTCATCTTACAATTCTGCCAAGCAAAAATGGGTAGGCCCTGGGCCCAAGGGGAACAGATGGAAGAAATGCAGGAAGCTATAAGCTGGGGTGGGGGATATACTTCCAGGGTCTCTCTTCTCCAGTACCCTCACCAAAGACCCATTGGCAATGGGTGTGTTCACCTGTCCCCTTTAGGATCTGTAAGACACATGCAGAGAGCAAGATGTTCATTAATTTTAAATGAAGAAAAAGTTCTTAACAAACAAATGAAGCTGGGAACCATTGGATCAAAGTTCAACAAGCACTAAACTCTGGCAGTTCTCAAAGCCTTCAACTCTCCAAGAGGAGAGGACAAGAACATCTGTTTCTGATAGCAGTGAACTAGGACACTTTTTTTGGTTCCACAGCTCCTGGGCTGCATGTGGGAAGAGGCTGCTCTAGGCCTACTGACAGCTAGCTAACCCAGTGGGAGGAGACAACAGGAATTCTGTATGGAAATGGAATGTTTGCTGGGGGGAGTTGCTGGGGGCCTCTTAGAGCACTTGCTGGAGCATTATTGTTTAAAAACCTGAGACTATTGCTCCCTGCAGCAAAAACGGAAAAGAGTAAAAGAGGAGGCCAGGTGGTCAGAGGCCCCAGGGAGGTGAAGGTTTTCCAAGTGTCCTCTGGTCTAGTTGATGGCTTTCTCCCTCTCTCCAAAGACAGTAGCACTAGCTACAGGGAGCAGTTTTCTCCCCTTTAAGATTCCCCTGGCTTTTCTTTCACAGCCTCTGGTAGACATCTCTATCGGTTTTCCTCCTCATAGAGGATCCTAAAGATCAAGGAACCAACCTGCTATGGCTGCAGGCCCCAGGCTCCAGGACCCAGATAGGACTGTCCTTCTTGCTATAACACTTCCCCTCTTGGTTCCAGACCCCAGGCCTCTACCTGCAGCCCTGCAGCAGCTACCTCTCCAGCACCAACTGCCCATACGAGCTACAGTGAGGGTCCAGCTGCCCCTGCACCCAAGCCCCGAGTTGTCACCACTGCCAGCATCCGGCCTTCTGTCTACCAACCAGGTGAGAGGCAGAGTGGGAGGGGAGGTTGTCCAGCTTGGACAAGGACTCAAGGAATCAGAAGTGCAAAGACCAACCCTTGCTCAAAGGACCTAAGGTCTCTTCTCAGGGCGAAGGGATGTCCCTTGTTCCCTGGTGTATAGGATGTGCTGCCAGCATCCAGGCTCTGAGTTTAGTCACCATCCCCTCCTTCCTGTTGGATTCAGACTCTGAACGCCAGGAGGGCAGGGAAGAGGGATTTTTCTCCCTTACATGCCCCTGAGTTAGGCAGGGCACAGTGGAGATGCTCAGTAATGGCATAGAAAATGAAGGAACAAATAAATTCACGTACACTGGAAAGGAAGACACAAGCAGTGGACAGCAAAGAGGTTGTGAGCTTGTATTCTGTACTTCAGCAGCTGTGTACACAGTGCAAGGGTCCCAGGTGTTCCCAGAGTGATCCCTTGGTGCCCATTCTACAGATGGGTGAGACAGAATTTTAGGTGAGCACACACTGTCCTCTTAAAACAGTATGTTTTCAACATTTATCTTTATACTCATCTTGAATTTATGAAAAGCAGTAATGATTTTGCATTTACAATAACAATGCAAAAAAAGAAGGAACTTGAAACTTGAAAAAAAAGAAAAAAAACAATGCAAACATTTCTCTCTCCTCAAAATTATACATGTATGATTTTTTGATAGACTTTTTCTTAGTTTTAAGTTTATTGAAAAATTGAAGGTACTGAGATTTCCCACATTACCACCTGCCCCAACACATGAGCAGCTTCCCCCTTAATGTGGGTGGATCTCCGCTACCTGACACACACACACCATTTTTGCACATGGCAAACTGATGAAGGGAAGAACTTAAGGACTTGTTTTGGAAAGAATGAGAATAGGTCATTCTGAAGCAGAGGGAAGGAAGACAGAGAACGTTTTCTGTGTGTCATAAAAGAGTGTGAATTGACAGAGTGAATTGACAAAGCAGCCATAGGGTAAAGAAGAGTACCCACAGTCTAGACTCAGAAGTACATCCCAGTAAGGCACAAGAGACCCCATCCCAGTGAATTTTTCTCTGAGACTGGAGCATAAAGGAGGTAAGGCTGGGAGGTAAGCAAGGTCTTGCTTGGAATAGCTTGAATTTGGTGCGTGGGGCAGAGATGGCAGGCTCAGCTCTCAGTTAAAACAGAGCTTCCTCAGACAGCAGTGTTGGGTATGGGCGTGGATGCGCTTTAGCATCCTACTCTGGTAGACATCTCTATCGGTTTTCCTACTGCGAGCAAACTACCTCCTCTCTCAGGCCTAAACTTTTTCATTTGATTATTGGTAGTGACACTAGTACACCTCGTGTTTTAGGAATGAAATGCCGCCCCTCGCACGGTACCTGACAGAGGGACAGAAAACACCTAAGTTAAAACATCACTGGATGAAGGGACATTTTAGACTGGGCTGAAAGGGAGAAAAATCTCGGAGTGGGCAGAAGTGGCTGACCCTCAGCAGGTTGGGAACCATGGAGGGAACTTGGAAAGCAGTTTGGATGGGAATCGGAGGGTGGAGGTGAGGCCCTGTGCTGGTGCAAGGAGTGCATTTCCGTGGGGCCCTGGGCAGGCTCTTCTGGCACCTTCCGGGGCGGCCCCGCGCTGTAGCTCCCCAGTCCCGGCCGCTGGCTGTACCCCGCAGTCCCACCAGGGGGCGGCCGGGCTCCGGGAGCGAGCACTGGCGGGTCCGCCCCGCGTCCCTTTGCAGCGCCCTCCCGGGCTGGGGCCCAGGCAGGCTAGACGTGCCGGAGCCGCGGGCCTCCGCGCCGTTTCTAGGCGGTGCAGACGTTAACTCATTCCTGCCTGGAGGGGAGAAGACGGCTTTCTCCCACCTCCCTCTCCTGGGGAGGCCGGCCGCCGAGAGCGTTCCGGGGGCGGCTGGCAGGCGGCCCAAGGCGAAGCCGGGAGTGTGTGCCCGCGCGGCCCGCAGCGCGCGGCCGAGTCCCCGCCGTAGCTCCCCGCGGAGCCTCCTCCCGGCCGAGGGCGGCGTTCGCAGCCCGGATCTTATCGCTGGCGCCGAGGCTCGGCGTCCGCTCCCAAGAACACCTGGGGACTGGGAGGGGCGGGGGCGGCGGCGGCGCGGGAACCGGACCGGCCTCGCCGTGGGCGAATGGGACCGCGGGCCAGGGGACAGCCACATGGGCCCGCGGGCCGGGCGGCAACCGGTCGCTTGCGGAGAGCCGGGCCGGCCCGGAGTGACTCAGAAAACACCTTGTTTAATTACATAGTCCCCAGGCCGCCGAGTGCGATAGGGGCCTTTTGAACTTGCCAATTAGAGATGAAATATCACCTTCTAATTTGGACGGGCTCAATTCCCTCACGCAAAAATAGCAACAGCCCCGGGGTTCCGAGTTGAGATTTGGAGTCCCTCCTGGCATGTCGGGGGTGGCGAGGCGAGGCAGGCCACGAGGAACCCCCTGGTCCCAGCGAATAGGGGACCCGATGGGGGAGGGGAGCTGATGAGCCAAGCCACCACTGAGAGGAAGGGCCCTTCCCTGGTTCAGGGCAGCCTTGGTGAAGGAAGTAGGTCTCGATTTTAACCTCCCTCTGTTGTAAGGTTTTAGAAAGGAGGTTGGGGGCGGGGGGGGGGCGGTTCTAGGAATCTGGAAGGCCTTCCCGTGCGAGGAAGAGAATGTCTCCGCCAGGCACAGGGAATAGGGTTAGAATTGCTGAAGGGAGGGCTGGACTTAACTTGGAAAGGGTGTACTAAAGCATGTTTTGCTTTGTAGGGAGTGGTTAAGCGGGAATCTGCAGCGGGGTAGGGCTGCCAG
Organism: Marmota flaviventris; assembly: GCF_047511675.1. Taxonomy (NCBI): domain Eukaryota; kingdom Metazoa; phylum Chordata; class Mammalia; order Rodentia; family Sciuridae; genus Marmota; species Marmota flaviventris. The sequence goes on along the minus strand of NC_092501.1, from coordinate 38,046,001 downwards.
AGCTCCAGTTTCAGCTAGGCAACTCGCTAGTTGGATGACCTTTAGGCCTTCTCTTAAGCTCTCCAAGCCTCAATTCCTCATCTGTAAAATGGACATGCAAATACTATCTGCTTCTTGCGTTGCATGAGGCATTACATGAAATAACATACTCAAAGGGCCTGGCATGTGGAAGCCATCAGTATTTAGTAGCCAGTATTTTTGATTAGGACAGCACCATACAAGAGGAAGAAATTTTTTGATAAGCATATATCTATATCTACATCTATATAGATACCTATATCTATATAGAAATATATTTTTTTTTTCAAGTAAAAAAAAGCAGGGGACTGAGGCTATAGCTCAGTTGTAGAGCCCTTCCCTAGAATGCTTGAATTCTGTGTTTAATCCCCAGTAAAAAAAAAAAAAAAAATTCTAGACAGTATCCTTGGGAGCTAAATCTTCCAATGTTTGATCACATTAGTCAATGTAAAGCTAGTGCCCTTGAATATTAGAGACAGTACTGCAATGAATTATAAAAAGTAAAAGAAAGCAGGTGAAAATAGTTTAAATATGTTTTATTTAACACTACATTCAGAATTTCTCACAGTTGGGCATATTGGTGCTTGCTTGTAGTCCAGCTACTCTGGAGGCTAAGGCAGGAGGATCATTTGAACCCAGTTCTAGGCTGGCTGGGCAACATAGCAAGACCGTGGCTAAGAAACAAAATAGAACAAAATTCCAGCATATATTCAGTATAAAATCATTATTAATGAGATACTTTATAAAGTATCTATTCTTTTACTGAGTTCAAAAATCTTGTACCATACTAGCACTTCCAATTTGGATAACCCCATTTCAGAGGCTCAGAGTCCACAAAAGTCTATGGGTTGGACAGCACAGGATTAGGGCTTTTGTTCTTTAATCCTTTTTAGCAGAGAACAGCACTTTACCAAAAAAAAAAAAAAAAAAAAAAAAAAAAAAAAGAGGGAGAGAACAAGAGAGAAATCAAACAGGGCCAACAGGGCCAGCCAGGCATGGTGGCTCAGGCCTGTAATCCCAGTGGCTCAGGAGGCTGAGACAGGAGGATTGTGAGTTCAAAGCCAGCCTCAGCAATGGCGAGGCACTAAGCAAGTCCGTGAGACCCTGTGTCTAAATAAAACACAAAATAGGGCTGGGGATGTAGCTCAGTGCCCAAGTGCCCCCTGAGTTCAATCCCTGGTACAAATAAATAAATAAATAAATAGGACCAGATTACCTCTCTCCGCTTTACTTCCTTGGTATTATTCTCCAAGTCACCCTTGCTTCTGGTATTTTGAGATCCTCTTCTCCAGGTACTAGGGAGCTATGCAAAGTTGGGGAAGGTAACAATACCTTGAATTTGGGCTTTACAAAATGTATGCATTATGTTACTCTTGTAGGTTACCACCATACCTTGGTGGCAGGGGTAACATAAATTCCACCACCAGTGAATAGGCTTAGTTCCAGGTTATCTGACTGACTGCAGAATGTCACATCTCCCTTCCCTCCTCCATCCTATAGTCTACGTGGGCTGGACTTTCCAGGTGACCACCAGGCTACAAGATAAACTGGCAATACCTCCTAACCCTAACACCAAGAGACCACCACCTTACCATCCTCATATTTAGTAACACACACACACACTGCCAGCAGGTTGGACACTTTGTTTCTTATTTTCTCTTAAACCTCATAATAATCCTGTGAAGTACTAAGAATTATTACTTTTTTTTTTCTTGGTGTGGAACTGGGGATTGAACCAGGGGCACTCTACCACTGAGCCACATCTCCAATGCATTTTATTTTATTTTGAGAAAGGGTCTCACTCAGTTGCCCAGGTTGGCCTGAACTCATGATCCTCCTTCCTCAGTCTCCCAGGTAGCTGGGGATCACAGGCATGCACCATTGCATCCAGCCATTATTATTGTTTTTAGATGAGGAAACTGAGGCCCAGAGAAGTTGGAAGAACTTGCCCAAAGATGCACAGTCAGGAAATAGTAGAGCTAGGACATGAAGCCAGGATGCTTTTTTTTTTTTTTTTTTTTCTCCTCCTTTTGGTGGTGCTGGGAATCACTCATGATTGATAAGAGCTCTACCACTGAGCTATACCCCTAGCCTGAAGCCAGGATCTTCATAGCTGTGCTATGTGCCAGAGCATGGGGTCTCCTCCACATTGGGAGTGATTCCACAGTGATATGGCACACTAAGATTTTCTGGAAATTAGACTTGTATTCTTTATAGAGGCAGCTTGAGGTATAGAAAGAAAGATTTTAGAGTTGCATGCTGCCACTTACTCTGCTTGAGTCCTACTGACTTTAAGTGTAAAGGGGGATAATTTAAGGATTCACTCCCACTCTGTGCTATATGCCTAATCCAGCCCCTTTGTAAGTGGGAGGAAGGTTCTGTATGGAGAAGCTTCTTCCATTGGAAGCCCACATCAATCTCAGTATGTCTCTAGGCAGGCCCTTCATACTCCATTATCACAAGCATGGTCCCTACCCACCCCCAGCAAGGATAGTATGTGCATTTTCCAGGTTTCTTAGCTCTGAAGGGCCAGTCATCTGGGAATAGAAGGGGCAAAGTTGAAAAGGCCACAGGTTACACAAGATAGCCCCAGGGCACCAGTTGAGAAAGAGAGACCAGAGATAGGAACAGGGTCTCAAGCCCAGCTGGGACCCAGTGGGTGCTTCCTAAGCACAGTTTATCCCAATTCAGGTTCAGCTCAGGAATGAAGAGGGAGGCTGCCCTGACATGTTTCCTGGGATTGGGGGAATGAAGCTGCTTTCCAGAGTAGCAGACTGGGCAGAGGTGAGGTTTTGGGAACCTCCCTTGCCAGAAGAAGAGGCCAGTTGGACCTAGCACAGGACACAGCTAGGTCTACCCTGGCTGGCCCCATAGCACAAGGCAGCAGAAAGTTGGGGCTTGAGAGCTCAGGGTGAGAGGGCTTTTGATAAGCAGCTGCAGTGCCCCTGCAGTGTTTCCGCCCTCAGTTAGTGTCAGGAGAGGATTCCAAAAGTAGGACAGCACATTCTCTTCCCCATGCTCAAATTTCCTTGGTAACTACTAGGGTATCACTCAAATGCTCTTAGTTTGCACCAAAGTGATGTGGGGAAGCCAGGTCCAAGTGAGCAGCTAGACCTGGGCTGCATGCATCATACCAAAATTGTCTGCTTAGGCTGACTCTTAGTGACTCCTTTAAGACTTCCATCAAACCAAAATGGAACCCCCCTCCCCAATACAAATCAAGCTAGGCTGTTTTTCAAAGAAAGTGATTTTGTAGCTAAACCTGAAACCTGAACTTGAAAACCCAGTTGCTGGGTCATCTGCTTTGCTAGGAAGGCTGGACTAGATCCAGGTACACCAAGCATGCTGGTTGAAACACATGCTGGAGTCAAATCATTGGTTGCAACTGAGAGCATTCCCAAGTCCAGGCTGAACTGACACACTCCCACCCTTGTCTTGGCCCAGGTACCCTCTACCCCTACTCCCCACCTTCAGTGGGGCTCAGGCAGCCAAGCTGTGGTGGAGCCCCACCCTGCACAGCTGCAACTATTTATAGTTACATCCTTTCCCAGCCCTGTCTAAGCTCCCCAGGGCTCTGCTGCGTTTGCTCACTCTTTATTTCCCTGGGATCCTTTGCTGAGAATTAAAATCTGGGGCATCAAGAAGTTCAGGAACATATTTTCCATAAAACACTGTACTGTTCTAATATTAAAGTCACCTTTTTCAGTTCTCTGGCTGGGGGAGCAGGAGAAGAAGGGGAAAGAAACACCTGACACATTTTTCTTTTGGTATTTTTGGTTTGCAGTGCCTGCATCTACCTACAGCCCATCCCCAGGGGCCAATTACACTCCAACTCCCTACACCCCCTCTCCTACCCCAGCCTATACCCCTTCACCTGCCCCTACTTACACCCCTTCACCTGCTCCCACCTATTCCCCCTCTCCTGCTCCAGCCTATACCCCTTCACCTGCCCCAAACTATAACCCCACACCCTCAGCGGCCTATAGTGGGGGCCCAGCAGAGTCTGCCAGCCGTCCCCCCTGGGTGACAGATGACAACTTCTCTCAGAAGTTTGCCCCTGGCAAGAGCACCACGTCTATTAGCAAGCAGACCCTGCCCCGGGGCGCCCCAGCATATACTCCGACAGGTCCTCAGATGACCCCCCTTGCCAGAGGTACCGTCCAGAGAGCTGAGCGCTTCCCAGCCAGCAGCCGAACTCCACTGTGTGGCCACTGCAACAACGTCATCAGGTATGGTCCACTGTGGTGCTGGAAGGGTGGGCACATAGGTGCTTATCCATGATCTAAGCCACGCAGTGAGGGGGATGGGAGGACAGGTGTAGGACAGACAAAAGCTAGCTACACTGCAGGGCAGCCTTCTAACCCTCTGGCCCACCAACTGGTCTGACTCTCTCTGAGCTTCAGCTTCCATACCTGTGTGACACCCACATCCCTGGGGAGTTGGGAGGATTCCATGAGGTAAGTGGGTGAAGCTCCCAGCTTGGTGTCTGGTGCCAGGAGCTTCCCCTTGGGCTAAGGCCGGGTCCTGGGAATTGCCAGTCTTGTTGTCAGTAGGTTTATTGGGCATGTTGCAAGCTGGCTGACAGTGCTGGTTTTGACCTAGCTTTTCTTTGGGGTTGCTTCTGGGTCTTGCCACAGACAGGCCTGTATTGCTCAGGGCATAGGTGGGCACTTGACTGAAATGAAATCAAATCACTTCAGGCTTAAAAGCCTGGGGTCACAGATGATGCTTGTTTGAACATATTATGTTAATATGTTTGTGATCTGAGCTTGCATATATGAAAAATACGCTCTTATATGTTTGTATATAGTATGTATGTATGTGTATATATATATATAAATATATATATATATATCTGTGTGTGTGCGTGTGTGTGTGTGTGTGTGCTTGGGATTGAACCCAGAGCCTTGTGCTACCATTAAACCACACACTCAACCCTCTTATTTAAAAATAAAGTATCATATACTTGGTAGAGAATAATTATAAAACATGGAAAAGGAAAAATAGAACATAAAAAAATTTCCTTATAGTCCCAGTGTTCTGACTACTAATCTGGAACTAGACTGTCATTTTGTGTCCTGGGTCTACCACTTCCTGGCCCTGCAGCCTTGAATGCATTACTTAACCTCTCTGTGCCTCAGTTTCCTTCCCCCAAATAGGCTTCATAATAGTTCCTACTTTACAGGATTAAAGATTATAAGTTAATAAATACAAAATTATTCTTGTATAGTGTCTGGCACAGAGTACTTAATAAATCTTAGCCATCAATAGCAGCATCATTGTTTTTCTTATAATTACTGTGTTCAACTGAATTCTGTCATGTGCTTACCCAGTTCCCTATGGTAGTTTCTCTTTATGGTAAGTGATGGGACAATGAACACCTTTCTGCATAGAGCTTTCTCTGAATTTTGTATTATTTCATTAGAACAGCCACAAAAGTGGGATTTATGGGCTAAATATATGAAGATTGTTGGGGTTCTTGAAATATTTGTTCCAAATTTTGAGGGTTTCTATTAGGTGCTGTTCTCTGCCTCCCCAGGGGTCCTTTTCTGGTAGCCATGGGCCGCTCCTGGCACCCGGAAGAGTTCAACTGTGCCTACTGCAAGACCTCCTTGGCAGATGTGTGCTTTGTGGAGGAGCAGAACAATGTTTACTGTGAGCGGTGTTATGAGCAGTTCTTTGCCCCACTCTGTGCCAAGTGCAACACCAAAATCATGGGGGTAAGTGAACTACATTCTTCTCCTCTGACTTGTCTTTTCTGCAGCCCTGATCAACCTCCTCTCCCTTCCCTAAGATAGTGAAGTCCCATTAGAAGCCAAGAAGTTGCTGCTAATAGAGAGAAAACAACTCCATTTCTGTCCTCAAAGGGAGTTGGTTTGCCACCAGTGAACCAGGGAGCAAATGAATTTGAAACAAGAGATGATTATATGTCTGTGCCACACAGCTTGAAGTGATGGGGGAACTTTGGCCAAGCAAGTTGTTGCTTCATAGCCCAGCCTTGCCAGCTCACCTGCATGTGGCCTTGACCCTTGATGCCCCTATGGTAAAGTGGCAGTAATAAGTAGGACCTCCCTCCCAGGCTTATGGGAAGATTAAGCATCACAGCTTATATAACAGTACGTAGAACGTGGAACCCAGCAAGCATTGGATACTAGGAATTCCCTCCTCTGCCTACCCTTGGTGTATCCAAGGCCTGCTTCCAGGCTCTTCTGCCCTGTTCCCTAATGGCTGCTTAGTCAGTGGCTGGGACCTGGTGATAAAGTTAAGCCTGGTTTCATTTCTCCCCTGGAACTTTCCATCCTGAGTCAATATTTTCCCCCCAGGAAGTGATGCATGCCCTGAGGCAGACATGGCACACCACCTGCTTTGTCTGTGCAGCCTGCAAGAAGCCTTTTGGGAACAGCCTCTTCCACATGGAAGATGGAGAGCCCTATTGTGAGAAAGGTAGGAAACTGGGATATAGAGCAAATGCAGAGCGATGCAAGCAAGCAGGCAGGAGCCAAGCGGGTCACTAACTCCTGCCTGTATCCCTACATATCTGGCCATCAAGATTCTTTTATTTCTGGAAGAAAGGTTTTTGATGTTTTTGGTTTTTGCTGTGCTTGGGATCAAACCCAGGGCCTGAAATATGCTAAGCAAGGGCTCCACCAGTGAGCTACATCCCCAGCTCTTGATTTTGGTTTGTTCTTAATGTCAAAATCATGCTAATATTACACAAAGAAAGTTAATTGAACTATTTCCCCTGCTCATTTGATTGTAGCCTTCCAAGGAAAGGGAGGCAGAGTCTATAGCTTATTTTACACATTTAGCATCTGATTGTTTCCTGCATCAAATGTATGAGTCACAAGTTGGCCTCATAATTGCTTGGGAAACCTTTCAGGTTGTTTTGACTTGGAGACCAGGTCTAGTCGGAAAAAAGCCTTAGGTCTGAACTTTGTCCTAGGTCCTATTCCTGATTCCACCTCAGGCTGGCTTTGAATCCTAAGTGAGTTACTAAAGCACTTTGAGCCTCACTGTCCCCATCTGTAAATCCCTACCTTACAGAGCTGTGAAGAGGATGAAACCAGAGAGGGTATAAATCACGGAATGTGGGAGTGTTCCTTTCCTCTGTGTCTACCATGCTTATAAGACTTTGATATTCTGTCAGTTTCCTTAAGTTCACTGGCTAAATTAGAGATTTTTGGGGTAGCCCTATAAGTTCTATATGATGTCTTGAAATGTGAAATGAATTATTTTAAATTGAAAAGACACAGCACTTTTAAGATACTCAAGATTCTGGCTACTGGCCTTTCACTCCCTCATTCTTTCATAGGCTGCTTCTTCAAGGAGAGACTTGGGGTGGGGTCCAACAAAGGGAAGTAGAGGTGAAAGTTAAGACAATAGCACCAGATTATCAGAAGAGGAAAAGGCAAGCATGCTGGTTATGAAGAATAACAGAGCTGCAGTTACTGGCTGGGTAGCCAGTTTGAGGGCAAAAAGAGAAACACAGTAAATTACTTTCAAATCAGAAAGGGGAACTCATTACAGTTACTCCAAGGAAAAAGCAAAACAAAATAAAACTTTTCCCCATGACAGTAAATTATAAAACAAACAAAAACTTCTTGGGTTCTTATGTTGCTGAATTCTCTTTCCTGCTCTAAAGTTAATTGAATGACTTTAAACCAACTTACTAAGTTGCTCTGTGTCTTGATTTCCACATCTGTAAAAGGGAGCCAATAATGTTAGTCATTCCCCCTCTTATATGGTGTTGATTGGTAATTACTGAAAATGCTGTTATACCTATGCAAATCGCTACTATTCATCAACTAACAACAATATAGTTTGGATAATTTGTGATAAGCCACAATTTATGTTTGAGACTTATAAAAGAATGATAGATTTCTACTATCCCTGCTACCCCTCTCCAAGCAACCTCCCAAAAAACAATTTTCAAAAATGTATTTTGAGTAAACAGTCCAGCAATGTGATGGTCTAGTATTAGGGAAGACAGCTAGGAAGCAGATTCCCTTCAGATCTAGTTGCCCTGAGAGACGCAGATGGGTTGCTTCGGGCTTGGTGTGAACCTGGAAGAAGGGCTTATCTTTTCTGAGTGTTTCCTCATCCACACTACCTGCTTCAGAGGCTGCTATAAGGATTAACTGAGATGATGCATGCAAAACTCTTAGCAAACCGCCTATCCACAGTAAGTGGGCAACATGAGTGGTCCTTGAAACAGCTTAGGAGACCCACAGCTCTCTATGGAACACAATTTAGAATCCACTTTCTGGGTTGGGGATGTAGCTCAGTGGTAGAATTACCTGGAATGCTTGAAGCCTTGGGTTCAATCCCTACCACCACCAAAACCAAAACAAGTTCCACTTAAGCAATAAGCAATAGATCAATTGTTGAAGGCAAGGCAGTAACACTAATTTTTATCTTAGAAAAAACACAATAAAATGAGTATGTTTTTTGAATATAATGAATGATTGATATTCTTAGGAACAAGGTAAAGAAAAGAGAAGTAGGTGATCTATCAGATAAAGCCAAGCTTGGTTGGTTAACCTGCCTCAGAATTGGGCCTCTCATGTGCCAGGCAAGTGCTCTATATCACTAAGCTACAACCCCAACCCTCTGGTCATCATTTTTTGTTAACAACTTGTAAGAAGACACAGAAAGGAGTCCTGTCAAATTTGCTGATTAAGCCAGAATGTCAGGTTCTAGACTCAGAAAGACTTCTGTTAGGCTGCAAAGATAAACTGAAAATTTTATCCAAAATATAAGTAAGACAGATTGGAAAGTCAACCCCCTCACATTTGAACCTGCACCTGAGTAGTTGCAAGTCTGGCAAAGCATCACAATCATGTAGGGAACCTTAAAAACTAGAGAGAAGATAAATTCCAGACCTACTCCAGACCTGCAGAAACAAAATCTTGTAGGATGTCCCGTTTGTGCTATTCTAATCTTCAGTTATGTTTAGGAATCAGAATTGTTTCTTTCTTTTTTTTATTGGTACCTGGGATTGAATTCAGGGGCACTCAACCACTGAGCCACATCCTCACACTATTTTGTATTTTATTTAGAGACAGAGTCTAACTGAGTTTTAGTTGCTTAGAGTCTCACAATTGCTGAGGCTGGCTTTGAACTCACAATTCTCCTGTCTCAGCCTCCCAAGCCACTGGGATTACAGGTGTGTGACACCATGCCTGGCCAGAACTGTTTCTTAAAGTGTGGTCTCAGGACCAGTGGCTTCAACATCATCTGAGAACTTGCTAGAAATAGAAATCTTTGAGTCCTACTCCCAATCTGTGAATCAGAAACTTGGAGTGTACAACTTGATGACCTGTGTTTTACCAAATCCTCCTTGTGATTCTAATGTTTGAGGACCATTGCTAGAGAAAAGTACTAAGTCCTTTTTCGACACAGAGCATTCCTAGTGTAATGGATGGAAATCTTTTTACAATAGCAGTAAGATCCATTAAATGCAAAGGTATTAATTCAACTTGGGACATAAAATAATTAGTCAAAGAAAATTATGAAGACTTAAAAGAAGAAATAAATGAGGAGCTAGATTATCTCCTGGATGGAAAGACCCATGCATGCACAAATTTAATTTGGAAATCATGACAATCTCCTTTTATAGAATATAAATGAGGAAAAATACCGATAAAAATGTGTTAGAATCAGATATGTGCTACCAAATTTTCAAACAAAGTGGCAATTCTCAAATCATTACAAAATCAAGTTTAAAATTTAAAAAATCATTCAGTAGGTAAGACTAGATATTTCAGAAATAGGCTCAAACTATTTTAAAAGCTTAATCTGTGAAAAACCTACAGGAGAGGGACTATTTAGTACATTAGCTTGAACCATTTCTTTGTTTTCTGTTCATCATTTATCTGTCAAATGTGTATTGAACATGTACTTTGAGCCGTCCCCACTAAAGCTACTGTGCATAGTCCAGCATGGCAGGTCTCTGCCCTCAAAAACCTCAAGCAAACCGAACATCATGGGATATGCTGTGATATACATGGACATTCAAGAATGATGGGCAGTTGTGCAGATGGATGGATGGATGGAAGGAAGGAAGGAGAGAAGGAAGGAAGGAAGATGGATGTGTAGATGAATGAAAGGATAAAGAAGGGAATTGCTCTAGAATGTCATCTAATCTCTCTTGGTGGAGGTGGGGCTTGAGAACTTCCCAGGATGAAGGCTTGACCCTAAAGATTACAGAGATTCAGGTAGAGAACATGGCGAGGTTTCCTAAAACTGGGACCTGTTTGATATAGAGACACAGAAGTTTAACAGAAAGAGCAGAGCACCTGGAAACTGACTGGGAGTGATGAGAAATATGTCAGAAGGCGAGTACAGGGCTTGGCTCAAGTGGAGATGGATTAGCCAATACCCCACACTAGTAAGCCGCTATTGGGCATAGAGTAAACCCTGAACCTGTGGCAACTTTCTAAAGGGAGCACAACCATGTTTGCTTAGCTCTGGTGAGGTGATACATTTCTGACTATTGAAGAGATTAAGTATTCTATCAGAGCCAAGACTGATGAATTGGGCTATACAAGAGCGTTTTCATGATAAAATATAATTAAGCAAAAGGAGAAGTCAGAGGTTAGAAAAAAATATGCAAGAGATAAGTAAAATTTATCAAAGCTCAATGGCAAATAGATAAGGAGTTGGAGACAGAATAAAGTCATGGAAGGAGGTTGAACTTTAGAGTCCATTAGGCCAGGTGCTGCTTGTTACAACTGATGTGATGGAACCTTTCCAGTTGTTTCCTTATGCTTAAATCAGGAACATTAACTTTTCACAAAACTGCCATGAGAATTAAACAAGAAATACAGTGGGCACTCAAATAACCATAGTTCTCTTTCCTCCTTTCATCGTTTATGAAGATTTACAAAATAAGAGCTAACATTTTTAGTGTTTGTGCCAAATACCTCACATATTATCTTATTTAATCTGTTCAACAACCCTATGAGTTTGGAACTGTAATTATTTCCATTATATAGATGAGAAAGTTGAGGTCCTGAGAAGTTAGGTGACTTGCCTCATGCTTAAACAATTCCTTAATAGAGCTGGGATTTGAACCCAGCTTGCTTTCTTCAGACTCCAGGTTTGTAACCCGAAAGGCACAGTGCCTCTCAGTCCATGATCTGAGATAATGAACAGACCTACTGTCCACAAAGAGATGAACAGAAAATCACTGCAAGAAAAAGCCAACTGTGGCAGAGCTGTGGACAGATAAGTAACACTTCTGAGTGGTAGAGGAGTTGAAGTCTCCATAAGGGGGATGAAGATTTTCTAGAAGACTCATGAAGAATTCTGCAACTGGTGTGGTAGAACTGCTGCCCCTGTGGCCCATGGAGGACAACTGCTGTGGCAGAGGCACTCAGGGCCTGATGGTGCCTTAGTCATGGGACTCTGGCTGGGCTCTTCATCTCTCTGAGGGGCTTTCACCTCATCCACAAAAACAAAACTAACACAGTAATAATTCAACTCTGACTCATTTTTTTTGTACTGTGGATTGAACCCAGGGGTGCTTTACCACTGAGTTATATCCCCAGTCATTTTGATTTTTTATTTTGAGACAAGGTCTTTCTAAGTTGCAGAGGGTTTTGCTAAATTGCTAAAGCTGGTCTCCAGCTTGAGTTCCTCCTGCCTTAGCCTTTCAAGTGGTTGGGATTACCACTGTGCCTGGCCCAAACTCACTTTTATAAGAAACCCACCTCTGCCATAATGAACCTATTCCTTCAATAATGACATTAATCTATTCATGAAAGCAGGGCCCTTATGCCCTAAACACCTCCTTCGTGGCCCTATCTCCCAATTCTATAGCATTGGGGATTCAGTTTTCAACACATGAACTTTGGGGAACACATTCAAACCTCAGAACATCTATATGAAAATGTCAAATAAGCTACAAGCATTATACAAATAATATTTAGTAGTATCATCTCATTTGCTGAGGGGGATGGGAAGGAGAACATGCTTTCCCTCAATAATATAGCTCAATTTTTTTTTCTATATTGGGGATTGAACTCAGGGTGCTCTATTACTGAGCCATATCTCAGCCCTTTTATTAAATTTTGAGACACAATTTGCTAACTGCAAGGCTGGCTTCAAATTTATGATCCTCTTGTCTCAGCGTATAGGTCACTGGGATTGCAGGTGCAACTGTGGACAGCTCAAAATATTTATCTATCTATCTATTTATTTATTTATTTATTCATTCATTCATTCTGGAGATTTAACCCAGGGGCACTTTACTACTGAGCTGCATCCCCAGTCCTTTTTGCTTTTTATTTTTTTTTAAATTTTTTTTTTATTTGAGTCAGGGTCTCGCTAAGTTGTTTAGGGCCTCGCTAAGTTGCTGAGTCTGGCCTCCAACTTGTGATTCTCCTATCTTAGCCTCCCAAGCCACTTGGATTACAGGAATGTGCCACTACACCTGGCTCAATTTTTTTTAAATTATAGATGGACACAATACCTTTATTTTATTTTATTTATTTATTTTTTAATGTGGTGGTGGGGATCAAACTCAGTGCCTCACACATGCTAGGCAAGCGCTCTACCACTGAGCCACAGTTTTCATAGTAGTAAAAATATGTTGTCAACACAATGCCCAGTGATGGAAGAATGGTCAAGTAAAGAACATTCTATAACTTAAAAAATCTTAACTTCATTATTCTGAAGTAAATAACTGTTGGGAAATGTGGATTTTTTTTTTCTTCCTGGTATTGGGACTGATCTGTTTGGGCTATCAGAGGTGACAGAGGCAGAAGAGACAATCACCCAGCAAAAAGTTGATGACAATTCCCAAAAGTGTTTGCAGATCAAACCAGCATAAGATAGTGAATAAGCCTGAGTCTCCACAACATCAAAGCAAATTACTGGAAAAGGAAAAAGAAATCAATCAAGAAACTAATATTTTATGTGATATGACAAGCTACCAATTAGGTTTCACCCACTTTCCCCAACCCACTGATTTGGGAGTTTTCCTCACCTTCTGCATATGTGGCCAGATTGCTCCTTCCTGCCTTCCTGGGTTCCTGGTCCTCACTCTGCCTTTCATTTCAGACTACGTCAACCTGTTCAGCACCAAGTGTCATGGTTGTGATTTCCCCGTGGAAGCTGGTGACAAGTTTATTGAAGCCCTGGGGCATACCTGGCATGACACCTGCTTCATTTGTGCGGTACGTATTTAGCCCTGGGTTCCAATGATCTGGGGTCCTGACTATCAGAAAGGAGTACATGAAGGCTAGGTGACCAACCACCAATCTCCCTTGCAACTCCAGCATTCTGATGTTTTGATTATTTTTAAAATTTTTTCTTTATAGTTATAGATGGACAGCATACCTTTATTTTATTTATTATTTTTAATATGGTACTGAGGATTGAACACAGTGCCTCACACATGCTAGGCAAGTGCTCTGCCACTGAGCTATGGCTCCAACCCTGTATGGATTATTTTTAAAAGTTGGCAGATACCGTAATGCCTTGATATGCCATGGTTGAACAAAGTTTTATTACTATTGATTATTTACAAACCAGTGTGGCTTTGTTACTTTCCACTTCACAAAGGGCAACAGAGTGCCCTAGGATTTGGAAACCAGTAGCTTGTCCCACCAGTAATGCTTTTTCCATCAGTGAGGGGCCAGCAAATGAGGTTTGAACTTAAAGGGACAGATGGCTTCTTAAGCTTATATGTTGCTTCAGTTATGATGAAGTGATTTGAGGGTTTTCCCTGAAATTTTCACCATGAACACCAGATTGGAGCTTATTGACTAGTCCTATGGAAAGCTGAGATAAGGTTTCTCTTAATAGAACCTTTAGAAAGCAGGACTGAGTCATCATTTTATTTTCCTAAGTGGTCCTGTTCTTGATATACAGCTGCCTGTAGATAAGCCTTAGATTAACTATTAACAGTGTATGATTTATTTCTGCCGAACAGCTGGGTCATTTTACTATGAGACTGACATTTTCCTTTAAAGGGCTTTGGTTCGAGGTGGGCACATGATGCTGAGCCTACAAATGTTTAGACCCTGAAGATGGAGATAGGAAATAATCATCCCTTACAAAGCCCTGTAATATCAATTTATAATTGAACTTACTTTATTTGAGAAAAGAATGTGCTACCATAAATAAAAAACAAAACCAGAGTTCTTCAAGGTAGATCTTGGGAATGTATGAAATATCCATGCAGTTTAAACTTGAATAATCTCTTAGAGCTATAAGAGAACTATAAGACTGCTCAGTGGATTTGATCAAAGACATTCAGTAGATCTTGTCCTTTGAAGAATAAGCATGGAGATTGTTAGGCCTTCCTGTAAACTAGCCCTGTGTATCACTCACTGCCCCCTTGATATATCACAAGATAATCTCTTGTGATACAGAACAATCCTAGTCATGAATTTTACTGCCATAAGCTCCTATTTTTTACTTCAAGACCTCTACTATTTGTGGGATGCATTGTATTCGCCCTGTGTATTACTTTGTTAGAGCTGCCATAATAAACCAATGATTTAAACAACAGAAATGTATTCTTTCACAGTCCAGGAGGCCAGAAGTCCAAAATCAAAGTGCAGAGAGGTGGCCACGCCCTCTCTCCTAGCTTCTGGTGGTTGCCACAATTATTGCATTTCTTGGTTTGCAGCTACTCTCTGCCCCCAAGGCTGTGTCTGAATCTTTACATGTATATGTATCTGACTCTGTAAGTTCTCCTCTTCATATATAGACATAGATCATATTGGACTAAGGGCCTATTTCAGTATGACCTCAATTTACATCTGAATTGTGTCCACAAAGACTATTTCCAAATAAGGTTGCTGCTGCATCCATGTGCTGGGAAGGCTGGAGGTACTGGGAATAGGACTTCAACATATAAATTTGTTTTATTTTGTTCAAGACATGGTTTCCCTATGTTGCCCAGCCGGGCCTCCATCTCCTGCCCCAGCTTCCCAAGTAACTGACACTACAGGCATGTACTACTGTGCCCAGCTTCAACATATGAATTCTGAGGGACACAATTCAACTCTTTAACACTCTCATTTTCCAGCTCTTTGAATAGATTCTTCAGTTGTCTTTTAAGGTCCTCTAAATACCTCAGGGCTTCCCTTTCTAAAAAGGACAATGGGTTGTCTCCTGCAGAGCTATGGTTCAGCCCAGACATAGCACAGGACTCTCTGACCCTTACTTTCAACCCATGACTTGTCTGATCCTGAGACACTGCTTGCAAGTTTGGCTACCTAACTTTTAGAAGGATCCAAAAGACTTGGAGAAATTTCAGGAAGACAGTGGCACAGAAGGACTCTTATCCAAAGGCAGAATGATGAGAGGGCTGTGTTGCATGGAAAGGGAACCATGGCAAGGTGATCAAGGGTCGGCTCCCTCAAGCCACAATAGCACAGGTCCTAGAAACCAGAAGAAGATACAAGGCTTGAGGTGTTTCAGGCTGGTGTTATAAATGAGTTGTAGAGAATTAAACCTAGTCAGATGTGAGAGACCTATGAATCTGTCCAGTGGATTTGATCAAAGAAATTGAGTAGATCCATCCTTTAAAGAATAAGCAAGGAGATTGTTAGGCCTTCCTGTAAACTAGCCCTCTGTGTCACTCACTGCCCCCTTGAGATGTTGCAAAGAGGAACATGGTTTTGATCTCTGGAAGGAAATCTTTTGATCAGAAAACTTGCAGGGTTTTTTTTGTTTTGTTTTTTTTTTTTTTTTTTTTTTTTGTTTGTTTGTTTTTGTTTTTTTCCTGTGCTGGGGATCAAACAGAGGGCTTTGTGCATGCTAGGTAGGTGCTTTACCACTGAGCCAAACCCTAACCTAGATTAGGGGGTAGTCTTCTTTCTATCACATTACATTCTCAAATGACTTTTAATGAACATGTATTTTCCTATAGCTTAAAAAGAAACTATTAAGAAAGAAGATCCAGACTAGTTCTTCCATTGATGTGTTGTTTTCTTAGATCTCAGGATACCACATTCAGACAAATTCAGTTGACCAAACGTTCCCTGAGTTTGGAGAATACAAGAATATCCCAGAGCAAGTCTTCACCTTTATATAATCTAGAATCTTGAAATGGAGAATGAAGCTAACACACACAAGCAATTAAAGTACAGAACAAGACAATAATCTCTAAAATCCAAAGCATATGAAATGAAATCTGGGAGCTAAGAAGGTGGATCAGGGTGAGATTAAGCTCCAGTTTGGCTTTGGCCCTTGAGTTCCAAAGGAAGGGATTTGGTCCTACCTTAGTGAGGGAAAATTCTTATTGGTCCCTCTTTTCCTCTAAGTCTAATTGGTTTCTAGTCCCTTCCCACTGGTGTGGATATCAGGAGGATGTGGGAAGTGGTGTAACTTTTGGAGGTAATCTTGAAGCTGCCACAAATGGTCTATTTCACTGTCTTCACTCTGCTGGGACTATGATCAGCACTGTCCATGGCCACTACTCCTCCACAGCGAGATCTGATGCCAGCTGACTCTGAGCCTTGGGGTTGGACCCTCCCTGCTGTCTCCCTGCTCTGGGCGGTCTGATGGCCTCCTCCACCATGATGTGACCTTGCACCAAGAAGGCACTGAGCACAACTCACTATTTGTGTTCTAGCCCTGAGACCCATTTTATTCATCAGCCACCTGTGAGACTGTGTTTCTCTTTGTTCCTCAGTCTTCAGTCCCCCAACACCCTCCCACCTGATTCATCCTGAAACTCTCACAAACGACCAGCATTGTCCCAGAACAGCCAGAGCTGTGAGGTATCAACTCACTCTAGAGCTGCTTTTATATCTCCCCTGAAACACATTCTCATGAGTTAGACCTTATATGTTCATCTTCTTGGTCTTGTTTGCAAGTTGTCACCAGCAACTTGAGGCATCCATGAGAACCTGGTTTATTAGTCAATTTTGCATTACTATAACCAATACCCAAGGTAGACCAACTTTATAAAGTATGGAGGTTTATTTAGCTCATGGCTTTTGAGATTCAAGGGCAGAGTACTGGCATTGTCTCAGCACTGGTGAGGTCTGTCTTGTAAAAACTAAGGTCCTAAGAGGAATATTTTAATCCCTTTCAAGGGCAAGCCCCAAACTGATCTAAAAACCTGCCATAAGATTCTACCTCTTAAAGGTCTCACCTCTTAATATCTTCACACCAAAGGCCAAGCTTCCAACATATGAATCTTTAGGAAACAAACAAACCAAACCATGGTACCTGGTTACACTCATCATTGCTGCTTTGACTAGTGACGTTATCAGATATTTTTTCAGCTTATTGGTTTCCATGGCCCATTGGCAGCCATATACAACCCCAGGTATAATCTCCCCAGTGAGGATATCATTGTGCCCCTTTCCTCTCCAACTCTCCTGGAATGAAGAGATGCTCACTGACTCAAGCTCAGCTCAGAAAGATGATTTCTGTATCCTTATGTGTGGGGTTTGCATGATTTCCCTCTCTATCCCCATCTGTATACAGAGACCCCTGCAGTTCTAATGTCAGAGTCCTAGATGTGGCCCTCAACTGTTCTCCCCAGTAGGGATGCTCAGAGTCTTCTATAAGGCTGGGGCCATCCTTAGAACATCCTGGAACATCCCAGTCAATGTGACCTCCTAGTCAATGCTGACATATTATCCTTCTGGGGGCAGGCTACATATTAGTATTCCAACAAACTTAGAAGGAAAATCTGCAAGCTCAGAACAATTCCAAGTAAACATAGCCCCTCTCTGCTATGAGGTGTGGGGAAAATTAGCTAGAAACTGGGTCCTTACAGCCCTGGGCATGATTCCCAGCTCTCCAGTTGACTAGGTCTCTGACTTAAGCAAGACATTTCTGCTCTTTGAGCCCATTTTTCAATTGTGAAATGGGGGAAAGGGGTACCTCACCCATGAAGTTTGGGTGACAATTAAATGAGACCATGTATATATAGAGTTTAACATCCTGCTTCACCCATGACAGCCTCAACAAAGATTAATTAGTTCCCTTCCTTCTAGAATGTCTCCAGTCTCAAACTCAATTCATATATTGTCATCATGGGAATACATAATTTTTTTCTGCTTTTTTTCCTGGTATTTTTCTCTACATACACCCTTCCTTATTTGATTTATCTTTTTTTCATGGTGAATATTCCATTGGAAAAATAGACCATAAACATTTGTTTAATCATCTCCCTATTAAGAGAAAATTTAATAGTTTTAGGTTTCTAGTTGAGCATACACTGCTTTCTTATTCTGTGCAGTTGTTTCTGCAATATTAAATTCTCCAGGGTGGCATTACTGGGTTACAGGGTAGGCACATCTTTTGGCTCTTATTCAATGTTGCTACACCCCCTGTAGAACATCAAGCTGATTTATGTGTCCCTAGCAATCTTTAAGGTCTATTCCCTTTTGGTATTGCTGATTTTTCATTGATTACTCCTCCTACTCCCACCCCAATTTTTGGCTAATGTCATGTAAGGTTAAGGATGAAAAGTCATGGAAGTTTTTTGTCTTACTTATTTTGCTACATTACTAGGTGTCCAGTGGTATCTCAGGAAGTTTATAATTTTTTATTGATGAGGGTAATCTTTTCTGATGTGTTTGTTAGTTTATTAATAGTATTTGCTTAGATGTTGCTCCTCTCTGTGGGTACCAACTTTTGAACTTGTATTGGTTCCTTATACACTTTGGATAGCATAAATTGGACATCTTCAACACATATATTCTATATCCCATTAAGTTTAATTAATCTAATTTAAGTTTTATTCCATGTTCTTCTTTGGAAGTCTTCATTTTTATATAGTTCGTCTTATGTACTCTGCTTCAGTAATTAAGAATTCATAGTGGGGAGAAACAGGCAACAGCTTGTTCCCCCAGCTGCATATGACATTGCTTTCTTAAAGGGGTGACTGAAATCTGTTCCTGCCCCCTCCACCATGTTGGCTACAAGGCCCCATCTCACATTGGTCTGTTCTCTGTCCCAGGTCTGCCATGTGAATCTGGAAGGGCAGCCGTTCTACTCCAAGAAGGACAAGCCCCTGTGCAAGAAGCATGCACATGCCATCAATGTGTAGGGAGCCAAGGGCGTCTGGTGCAGACGAGGCCCCAGGCTGCTCCTGCTGCTGACAATGAAGGATTCGAGGAGGCTGATATTTCTTTTGGGGGGAAAGGGGGGAAGAGAGGAAGCAATTGAGCTCTTTTGAAGTATAATTTTAGTCTTTTCTTCTGTACACATATCGTGTATTTGCATAGTTCAGACTAGAAGCCAAATGAAGATTCTAAACCAAGCTAGTAATTAATCCAAGACTGGAATTGCACTTCAAACGTTTAAGACAGGATTCCAAGAACTCAAAAGTGAAAAATGAAAAGCAGCTTTCCCAAAGTGATACACCTCCCTGCTGTCATCGGAGCAGGGACAGAGCTCAGAGCAGTCATGGAGAATCCGAAGCATTCTGTGTTCTGTAGAGCTCCTCTGGCAAACAAAACGAAGTGCCAAACAGTGCTTGCTGCAGGGTATTTTTAGAGCCATAACTGAGAGCTTGTTAGCTAAGACCAATTGGGCTTTCCTCGCCAAAAAAGGAAGTGTTATTCCATTACTAGCGTCATGGAGCTACCTCTGCACATCAGACTTCAGGCCATGAACAAACTTGAAATGTCTAAAAGGAGCCCAGATGTCGGAAGAGGTGTCTTCTGGGAGCCACTGGGCGGTTGACAAGGCTCCAGGAAGAGCTCTGGTTCATGCTGCTAACAGCCAAGGAAGGATGGGCCCTTCAGCTTCCCTCTTTCAGTTTGAAATATCCCATGTCCCTGGAAGGCTTAGCTCCTTTTTGAATTGTGAAGGAGAAGTGGAATTGGGTTTTTCCAGTTTAGCTTTGTAGTGTATGAGAGGAGAGTTTAAAAGATTCTGGGTTGCGTTTGACCCTTGTTTTGCTTTAAGAGGTTCCTAAGCATGAGTGTCCTCTGCATGTATTTCACTCCCTATCTGCAACTGCTCACTTATAATGTCTTCCTCAGCACCCCTACCCCCCACACAGGCTCCATGGCCTGTGGAAAGAAAAGACAGTGTCTGACACAGGATGGCAGAATAGGCTAACACGCCCAAACTGTGAGTGGGGAAGAGGAACCTTACTTTCTGCCAACCTCAGTAAGAACGCATGAGCTGGCAGGATCTTCAGGTCTGCACCATCCTTTTCATACATATATTCCTTTAAATGCAGCACACTGATTATGTACAGTCATCTTGATGGCTGGAAGGAAAAGAAGGATGTTTTGCTGTTTTGGCCAATATTTTCAGAATGTATAAGGTGTATTGATCTAGCAGTTATTTAAGTATTTATTGGAATAGACTTGAGCCTTTAATTTCTTTGTAATATAGGTGATAGTTGGAGTTAAGTAATCATTACTTAAAGCTGTTTGGCAATAAAATGAGAAGCTTTGTTTCTGAGGTTGGAGACCAAATGCTCTCTTTCCTTTTTAGGAAACACTATTAAGATATTCATAGAATATGGCATTGAAGCAAGCAGTTTGCATGGATGTTTTGGACTGGAGCACAATATTTAGGCATTTTTCCTATTCTCTGCTAATGTCTCCTCACTCTTGTGTTGAATTTTCTCTTTGCACGTTTGAAATGTTTTACAGGAATACATTAGGACTTTTTTTCTGCTGAGAACTTCCAGGGGACTGCCGTTCTACCAGAGTGTGTCTCTTCTCCCCGAGGGACAATGAAACAGCTGGCCATGTCCCTAGCGGAAGCCCATACTTTGTCCAAGTGCGAGGCCATCGGCCCTTCCTGGCACCATTAGGGAGGAACATAAATGTGCTCCTACCAGAGGGCACTTTTTTTATTTTGATGCAGTAAAGAAAGTAAACACAAAGCACCAAGGAGAGTAAATTTTGCTGGAACAGCCTGGAAATTTTTCAGGAGATGCAAACAAGTACCTTGGAGTATTCTGTTATTCTTGGAAAGTTCAAATATACAGGGACAAGAAGCTTGCTACTACATAGAAAGGCTCTAAGCAGGGTTTTTGTCCAAAAAATCATCTACTAAGTGATCAGAAACTGTTCTGGAGGAAAGAAAAACATTTTAGAGTTTCTAAAATCTCTTTTTAAAGGTTTTATGCAAGTGTTCATTAAAAATTGTGTGATCAACCAGGTGTGGTGGTACATGCCTGTAATCCCAGCTACCTGGGAAGCTGAGGCAGGAGAATCATAAGTTTAAGGCTAACCTGGGCAATTTAGACCCTGTATTAAAATAAAAAATTAAATGGTTGGGGATTTAGCTCAGTGATAGAGTGCTCCTGGATTCAATCCCCAGTACTAGGGGGAAAAAAGAAAAAAGGGAAATATGGAAATATCTTAAAGGACAGTTTTACCTTAGTCCTCTATTGAAAAATTTCCCCCACATTTCAGAGCTCAGGATCCTGAGACTCTTATTTGCCAAAAAATAAGCAAACAAGCAATAAAACGTTTTTAAGGGTTGAGGGATATAGCCCAGTGATAGAGTGCTTTGCTAGCATGTGCCGGGCCCTGGGTTTGATGCTCAGCACCACAAAACAAAACCAAAAACCAAACACAACCACCACCAAAAACAAACAAACAAAACAAACAAACCTTAAAGATAGCAGGAAAAGGAGGTAGTATTGAGTGTGGTTCACCTGTTTTCTGCGAGTCTGGCGTAGTGTCAAGATTAAGACGGTGTAGTTCAAGTTAATATCATGGGTGTCCTACAACACCAAACATAACTTTTAATAGTTCATGGTAAGGAGCACACTGAATCTATAGTTCTTGACTGCTTTATATGACATTAATTTAACACTGATAAACATTAACTTTTTGTAAAGGAGTGACTTTGTTCTGCAGTGTTTGTGTTAGGAATCTAGCTTTTATAATGTTAACTTTTCAACATATGATACCTTTCCTATTTTTTGTGTGTGTTTTCTTTCCCTGGGAGTGGGGGCGGGTAAGATTTCAGAAGTGGAATGTAACATGTTAGAGGTGTGCACAAAACTATTTTGCATGGTTTTTGTTCATTTGTTTTTTGTTTTTGTTTTTGTTTGTTTTTTGGCCCGTGTGAATTCTACTTTTTAGTAAAATAAAACTCAAAAAAGGATGTGCAAATAACATATTTTTCTGTGTATAGTTTTTTCATGTAACACCAAAAGTAGTTTACTTCTAGATGGCCATAAATAACAGTCTGAGACAAAACTAAGCTTCCTAAGAACAAGAAATATAGTTCACTTCTTCTATTGCTCAATAGAAGTTTAATCATCTTATTTTAACAGAAAGATTTATATGTAATACAAACATCTTGCATAAAGGAATTTACCAGGTATATAGTAAGCTAAAGACTAAGCCTTGCTTTGTATTTTCACCAAGGTTTGTTTAGTTACTTGGTAGCCAAATATTTCAAATTCATTTATTTTTTATTCTGCTCTAAATGTCTTTATAGCTAGAAATGTTGCTATATTTCGTCCCATTTTGTTTGTTTTCAAATAAAGTCAGAGTAAAATCCTCATAACATTAAAAAAATAATGAAAACCCTTCTGAAGTACCATGCTTAACAAAACCAATTCATTCTTTTTTAAGATACTCTTTCTTAAGCATTTCGTAAGACTACATCACATACTACCAGAGAAATGAAAAGTTGTGCTGCAATTGTGTACAATGACTCAAAATGCATTCTGCTGTCATACATACCTAATTAGAATAAATAAATAAACATTTTTTTTAAAAAGTAAAGGAATGGGCTGGGAGTGGGCTCAATGGTAGAATGCTTGCCTAGCACATATGAGGCCCTAAACTCAACACCCAGCACTGAAAAAAAAAAATGGGTGGAGGTGGGGGTTGTCTATATCTGATTTTAAACACCTGAATCAGAATTTGAAATAGCTATAAACTACCAAAAGAAATAAAATTTCATTATGTTACTACTTTTTTTTTTCAGTACTAGGAATTGAACCAAGAGATATCTACCATTGAACTATATACATCCCCAGACCTTTCTAATTTTTACTTATATTGTTGTTATTACTTTTCTAGTTGTCAGTGGACTATTATTTTCTTTCTTTCTTTCTTTCTTTGTTTATATGCGGTGCTGAGAATCAAACCCAGTGCCTCACACATGCTAGACAAGCACACTACCACTGAGCTACAAACCCAGACCCTTTATTTTTTGTTTTGAGACAGGTTCTTTCTAAGTTCTCCAGGCTGACCTCAAACTTACAATCCTTCTGCCTAGCCTCCTGAGCTGCTGCTGGCTGCATCACTGTGGCCAGCTTTATTTTAGTACTTCTTAAAGCTACAACAGTTTTTAAACTAGACAATAGGGAGGGAAAGTTGGCTGTGGTGGTGTATGCTGACAATCCTAGCTACTTGGGAGACTGAGATAGGAAGATCACAAGTTTGAGGCCAGTCTGGGCAACTTAGAGAGATCTTGTCTCAAAATAAAAAGGGCTGGGAATGTGACTCAGTGATAGAGTACCCCTGGATTCAATCCACAGTATGGTCCCCCCCCAAAAAAAAATAGCGGGGGAGAAAGGTTCATAAAATCACAGGACTTAAAATCGGAAGGAACCTAAGAGATCATCCAGGCATTTTCTGAATGTGGTAACTGAGTCCTGGAAAGGGAAGTGGCTTCTTCACTGTGCAAAATCAATTAGGAAGGCAGACAGGTGCTGAGGAATAGACCTGGACTTTGACATGATAAGACCAGAATTTAAATGGAGGATTTTTTATACTACTTGAGTGATACTGGAAGAGTCTCTCTAAACCTGGTTATAAATCTGAAAACAATGGTGGAAACACCTACCCAGAGGGATATTTTAGAAATCAAATGCAACAACTTCTGGAAGAAAATTGAAATACAAATGTTAATTATTATTGTCACCAGTACAATGGGGTCAGAAGCCAGAGTCCTCACTCCTGCCACATTTTCTTAATCCCTTCACTTTTCCTATCCTCAAAAATTTCACTGGGAAAACCAGCAGCTACAACAAATAATATATAAATAGTCCAGAAATATGAACCACACAGATCAAAATTTGATGTCATTAACATTTTCCAAATTATTCTTCTACTAATCCTTCTTCACTGAGGATTTGTGGATGTAATTGTTTGTTCATTTGCTTGTTCATTCTTTCAACAAATATTTATTTAGTATCTATTAGGTGATAGGTTTTGTTCTAGACCCTGAAAACAGGACAGTGAATTCAACAGATAAAAACCTCTACTCTCACGGAACTTACATTTTAGAGGGTAGGAATCAGTCAATCCAGATAGGTAAATATCATATGTCAGATTATTTCTAAGAAATATTTTGACTATTTAAAGGTGTGACACTGGCATGAAGATAAACTTATCATGATAACGACATGGCATGAAGAATGGGTTCTGAATTGAATATGCCTGGGGAAGGGCCACATAGGTTTTTCAGAATATGTAACTCCAATTGGGAAACCCCCTCAAGTATTGGGTTAGGCTTTCCTGAGCTTTGGCTTTCCCAGGACAGTCCCATTGTACAATAATCTTTCTCAGCATTCCACTCACATTTAAACCACTCAGACAACCTGAGCAGTATAGATGCTTCTTGACTTACCATGGGTTTTGTTCCATTAAACTTATCATAATTTGAAAATATTGTAAATGAAAAATACACTGTCCTAACCTACCCAACGTCACAACTTAGCAACACAGAACATTGTAGACCATCTGTTGTTTTTCAGGGCTGACTAGGAGCTGTGGTTCCCTGTCACTGCCCTGCATGGAGAGAGGATTGCCCTGCCTATTTTAGATCATGAAAAGATCCAAATTCAAAATACAAAGTACAGTTTCTACTGAGTTTCATGCCATATTTGTGCTTGTAAAGCTGAAAAATCCTAAGTAAAATCATCTAAATCAGGGACCATCAATATAATTTTTCACGCCACAAACATTCTGAGTGGCTAGGCTCTGTTGTAGTTATGGAGGATGACACAGAGATAAAGTCTCTGCTTTGGTAAAGTTTACACTTTAAAGGGAGGAGAAAGGCAATAAACAAGTAATACATAATCAGTAGAATCTGAGCTAGTGAGTGCTATGGAACAATAAAACAGAGCGCTGGGTTGATCTGTTGCTTTTGATTGGGTGGTCAGAGAAGACCATTCTGAGAGGTGACATTTGAACTCAGGTCTCAATGAATGGAAGAAATCAGTTCAGCCAGAGGGAAAAAAGAAATATGAAAGCTTTAAGGGAATAATCTCATCATGATGAAGGCGCAGGGTTTGAGAGCCTAGTTAAAGTGAGAGAAGGAGAAGGCACAGAATGCTTGTTTGTATATTATTTATTTTCACTTGTTTTCCTATCCGATTTTTTTATGAATGTGCAAGGTGCAAGAATTTGGAAATGTAGCAGGAGTGAGGGCTGTGGCTACACTGCAGCACGTCTTCAAAGTGCCTGCCGACTGCATACAGGGGAAAAATGGCTGATTATAAATAAAGATAAAGAACCTGACTTTTGATACAAGCATGAATTGTATTTTTCCTATAAGACTTTTCACTTGAGAAAATATTCAAAGTTGCTCATCAAGCACTTCCAGATGGATAGGATAAAACTGCCAAGGTTGTAGTGCGGTTATCTAGAGTCTGGGAAACAGCAGTTCTGTGTGCATATGAAGTCTGGGAAACACGGATCTATGCTTTTACACACACCCACACAGATTACACACGATATGTTTTACATAATTGGAATCATATTGTATATACTATTCTGAGATTTGCTTTCTTTTAAAAAAAGCATTTATTTTGTTTTTATGTTGTTGTTTTGCTTTTGCAATGCTGGGATTTGAAATCAGGCTTCACACATACTATGTAAGTGCTCTACCATTGAATCACACTTCCAGCTCCCAAACCATTTATTTTGTAACTATGAATGTCACTGTCCAATCACAATTCAATTTCTATAAAATACAGCTGAAAGGTTATCTGAGAATAACAATCATAAGTTCATCCATTTACTCAACTTATGGGATACAACCTGCCATTAATTTTATCAAGGCAATCAACTACTTTTCTGAGCCATTAAACATCTATGTTTTCAGTTTTGTTCTCTCCTCAGAGTTTCAATTCACATGTCCTGGTTTTGCCCTACTGTCTTACCTGGATGTCCCACTGCCATCCAAATCCACCTGTTTCACAGGTTGGAGGAAGGGCTTTGTGTGCTCCTCTTAGTCCTTCTCCTAGTACAGACCCTACCCTTGAGAACTGGGTCTGTGAACCAAGCCAGAACAATCAGAATCTTCCCCAAGAGTATGTTAAAACTGGAGCTCAAAGAGAGGTACTGTCTTTTCTCAGTGGTAGCTGAGCTGGAAAAATGAGTCTAAGAAAGTCTGTCTGCTAGGAAAGAACAAAGCCAACAGGCACCAAGAAGCAAAGACTAGAAATGAGAGGGACAGAGAGTTCCACTGACAGGAGGGTCCTTGGATCTAAACATTTCAAGGCTCCATGCTTACCTTTTCTTTGGTTTGATAAAAGTCCCTTTTATCCCAGAACTTGTCTAAATTGGGAGTTGGTTGGGCTGAGGGTGTAGCTCAGAGATAGAGCACTTACCTAGCATGCACAAGGCCCTGGGTTTAATCCCCAGCACAACAAAAATGCATACATACATACATTGGGGGTTTCTGTCATTTGCAACCAGAAGACTCTCAATTAATATAATGTCCCATCCTACAAACAGGATGGTAGGGTTGTAGTGTCCCCATAAATCTGCCATGAAGCTTACCTATACCATTGTACATATTTAAACATTCAGTATAGTAAAATCAGTTCGCTTATTTTGCAAACATAGTTTGAGACAAATCCTATGGTCCTGCTGCCCTACATTTCTTCTGAATGGAATTCTGGAGCTTCTCCTGGCCAAAGCCTTCTCCCTACCACCCAACCTGCTTCTCTTATATTCTTTCTTTCAGTGAACTCAGGTACTACCAGTCATAGAAATTAGAAATCTGGGAGACAACCTAATGTCTGTCTTCTTCCTCAGTGGCTCTTTCTGACAACCAGTAATCACCAAAGGTCACCAAATGTACTCCCTAAATCTGTCTTGAATTTGTTTTCTCTTTTCTGTCCCAGAATCTTGCTTTCAAAAATATTTCATCTGGTTATCTCTCCTAACTGATCTCCTGACTCCATTTTGCTCCCTATCCCCACTCCCATGCCTAATCCATCTTCTCCTTGGGATCTCTCTGGAAATGAATCTGACCATCAAGGAATAGTTTCCTGTTATCCCTTAATAGAGCCCAAACTAACGTGCATTGAAGACCTCCATATGCTAGGTCCCAGCAATCTCTCTGGCATTGCCTCCTGACCTCTTATGTTCTTAGCTTCTCATAACATGCCATTATCTTGGCTACTCCTTGGTAACAATTGTCTGTTTATTTGTCTGTCTCTCTCACCTTTACACAAGGAGCAACTATGAGAGATGACTATTTGGAGCATGTATGTGTCTTAGCCAGGATGTGGAAAACTCTTCTAGAGCATTGTATACACTGCATTATGCTTTTAAATTTTTATTTTATTTTTTTTCACTGGACTATGCTTTTTGGTTTGGGATCTATGGGTAGGCTTTAGACGGGAGAGACTTGGAACAAAAATGACAAAAGAACACCATTGTTATCACTTAGTTAAGAACTGAGTTCCTTTTTTTCCACAAACAAATTCTATTCAAAAACAAAAGTATTTTATTAAGTAAACTCAGACTACCCTTCCATTTGCAAATCGGTCATTCCTTTATTTAACTCTAGTTCAAAGTCTATTTGATGCATAAAAGGAGACATAAAGAAACTATTTCAAAAAATTTTTTTTAGATTCAGTAGAGGAGCCAGGATAGAGGTTTTATTTTTTTCCTTCTAATGAAGCACTAGGGGATGCTGCATTCTCAAGGATAGAGGGTGCATCAAAAAATAACTATCAAACATTTGTTTCCTTTTATTCTAAAGTCACATTGTGGTTATGAACCTACAAGCTATGAGATGATTCTGGCCATTTTAATCATTTCAAGCAACTCAGAAAGAACCTGGTATCCATGACTCAGGTCTGAGCCAATGCCTGGGGCTTCCACAACACCCTATCCTTCCTCCTAAACCTCCAACCTCCTATTACCATGTCACTCAACAGCTTACTTACCATCAGGGTCACCCTCACATTAAACCTGAGCTTGTAAGATAGAGATAAAGCAACTAGAAGGTGGAGAAAGACAACCACTTGTTAGGATCTGGGACCTGCAGAGCCGTTTCAACTCCAGAAGGACTGGTACAAGGCATCCAGTGAATGCCTGGGGTCAAAGAAGGAATGCAAGTGGCAGTGGTAATTCTATCTTGCATGCGGCCACCTCTACAGAGACCCTTGCAGAGTACCCACCCCCATGGGACTTTCTGGTGAGCCCTAAGAGCAAGGCATTGGAGAAAATTAGGCACAGACTGAAGGCCCTGACCAGCCTGGGATCCAGGTTTGTGATGCTATCTTTAATTTAAAAAAAAAGAAAGTTTATCAGTGGGATGTGGTGTTAATCCCAGCTATTCAGAAGGCTGAGGCAGGAGGATCCCAAGTTCAAAGGCAATCAAGGCCATTTAGCAAGACCCAGTCTCAAAATAAAAATTAAAAATAAAAAAAGGGCTGAGGATGTAACTCATTAGTAGAGTGCTTGCCTAGCATGCTTGAGGCCCTGGGTTCAATCCTTAGAACTGAAATATTGCAAATACCACAGTAAATATTCTTTTAGAAGGAGAAAAAAAAATCAACAAATGACATAGGTCTATAAATCTCTTTTTTCAGAAATCTCCTTATGCAAATTATCAGAAAAGCTTACATAGGAGTAGTCCCTAATTACAACCTAGCTTCCCTGGAATATTCTAGCAACTCTTAGCATTTGCAGGAGCCTTTTAAAGTAAAGACCTTGAAGCTGAGGCTTCACTGGTTTCCTGGTAAATCTACTCTGTACCCAGAACGCTAGAATGGAGGACAGAGCCATTTAAGGGGTTGTAATTGCCTAGTTAATGCTCTGTGTTAGGAATTGGCAACTTTTGTTCAGGGCTGTCCCTGGAACCAGGACCAAGATATGCCCTAGAGTTGAGAGGGTATAAATCAGATTACTGAGTGAGGTGAGGTTGGAATGGCTCTGCAGGTCCCAGCTCCTAACAAGTGGTTGTCTTTCTCCACCTTCTAGTTGCTTTATCTCTATCTTACAAGCTCAGGTTTAATGTGAGGGTGACCCTGATGGTAAGTAAGCTGTTGAGTGACATGGTAATAGGAGGTTGGAGGTTTAGGAGGAAGGATAGGGTGTTGTGGAAGCCCCAGGCATTGGCTCAGACCTGAGTCATGGATACCAGGTCTTCTCTGAGTTGCTTGAAATGATTAAAATGGCCAGAATCATTTCATAGCTTGTAGGTTCATAACAACAAGGTGACTTTTGAGTAAAGGAAACATGTGTTTTATTTATTTGTTCACTTATTTATTATTAATGTTTTAATGTTTGAGGTGCAGTCTCACTATGTTGCCCAGACTGACCTCCAAATCCTGGGCTCAGTAGACATTGTGCAGCAGTCATTGCAATTCCAGTGACTGGGAGGCTGAGGCAGTAGGATCACAAGTCTGGGGCTAGCCTGGGCAACTTAGCAAGACCCTGTCTCAAAATAAAAAATAAAAATGGCTGGGGATATAGCTCAGTGGTAGAGTACCCTCACTCCCTACTTAATCCCCAGTACTAAGTCATTGTTGTCATGGTGGTGGTCGTGTGATGGCTATTGCAGAATCTACAGCTTCTGCAATAGCCATCACTGAACTGCTTGCAGAACTTGACTGGACACATTGTGAACTCATCTGTATGCATTGTGAACTATCTGTTGGTGCAGCGACTTGTGGTAGTGTTGGGGTATTTTTGCTGATGATGTCATCGGTGGTACAATTTTTCCAAAAGGAGCCGTCAATTGGCTTGGTGTATCTTCCTCCCTTCTGCTTGTCATGATCGTCCAGCTAAAATTTGGGGGCCAACAGAGGTGAGGCAAAGAACCTCACCCACCTGCTGGTACAAAGACCTCTCCACAGGTGTGGCTGTATACTGGACCGGTAGTCAGTGACGGGTAAGATCCAATTGCAATGGTACCAACCTAACGGGTAAGGACCATATGTACTATTGGACAACCTAAGGCAGGCACGGTCCCTAAGCCACATGCTTGTTGTTTAAACAGAGAGGGGGAGATATTGAGAGCCACAGGCGAAGGGGCCCCAGCAAACTTCCAGCTGCAGGCTGATGATTGGCTCACAGCGGCCCCAGCAACATCTAGCTGATTGGCTCCTCTGCGGTGATGCTCATTGGGCTGTTTCCCTGCCCTTTCAGACCACAGAGCTGCTCACTGGGGGACTTTTTTGGCTCCGCCCATGTGACCCAGCCAATCGGCCTCAAGAGCAGGAGGATTGTGGGAGGTGGAGAGAAGCTGGTTGGAGAGAGAGGCTTGTGGAAAGCTGGTGGTGGCAGTTGGGGCTCTGAGGGTTTTTCCTGAGAGGCTGTTTTGTTTGGTGGGTGTGGTTCTAAAAATAAAGTTAGTTTCTTTTGACAAGTGGCTCCTGATTGTGCCCAGCCAGACTGCGGCAGTTGTCTTTTCTTTTTCTTCTTCTTCTTTATCATCATCATCATCATACTGGGCTCAAGCAATCCTCCTGCCTCAGCCTCCCAACTAACTGGGACTATCAGTATGTGCCTCTGTGCCCAGCTAAGTGTTTCATTTTTATCTTTCAATGTACCTTATGTTTAGGGCTTATATTTAGGGTTTGGCATTTTGTGTGTATTTTCTCACTGAATTTTCACAACCATACCAGTTAGGGAAATCAAGTTTCAGATAGGTTCAATACCTTTCCTCAAAATACCTCTCTTCATTAAGGACTGGATCAGAACTCCCATCAGTTAAATGGTTCCTCTCCTTTGCGGAAACGTTATATTCACCAAAAATACTGGATGGAAGACAGAGTTGAGTTCAATTCCACAAATATCCATGGAGACTTTACTATGAGCCAGGCCTCAAGATAAGCAGCTAAGTATTACAAATTCAAAGATAAATGAGACACAACCCCTGCTGCACAGAACTCATAGTCTGGTGGAAGACATATATAACTTATTCTATAATTTCATCATCATATAGTAATAAATGTTTCACCAAGTTTTATATAAGAAAGACCTAAGAGCAAAGGACATTAAACACATGTTCTCTTGGGGACCCTCTACAATTGTGAAATTTCTTTTACAATCTAATATTTTAGCTGAAAGAAAAATCATGCCCTTTAAATTACTTATTAAAAAACAAAACAAAATGGGTGCACTAGAGAAGGCATTCTGTAACATTGTGTACTCCATGTTCAGTGTTAGGTGTTGTGGTTTGCAAAGTAGAAGGCGGTATCAGGTACTCAGGAGGGCCACTAGCCCAGCCTGGGAGTGGACAGCCAAGATTTTCTAGAGAGGGTGATTCTGGAGCTAAGGCTGGAGTAAAGAACTGGAACTTATCCACCCTGAAACAGAAATCCTACATTAATTACTACACTGCGCTGGCTGTATTTGAAGTAAGGCTTATTAAGAGTTTCACAGTTGTTTTCTCTACTCCTTAACATAAACACTAATGAACAAATCACTTTCCAGAAGGCAAAGGAAAGGTCTTTGGTAGGTGTTTTGAAACTGAGCACTGACTCTACACCAACCATTTTGCATATACTATCTTAGCTAATTCTCACAACTGTTTCATTTGATTGATATTATTTGTCTTCTTTTTATAAATGTAGAAACTGGATTTGTGAGAAGTTGACAAACTTTAGCCAACATCAAAAAATAGAAAGCACAGCCAGAATTCTGACTCTACAAAGTTTGTGTTCTTATTTCATTATGCTGCTAATCCTGTTTCTGGAGTCTCTTTGGTGGATAGAAGCAGAAGCAGTCAAGAAAACAGGGCAATTGCCTTCAAATTTCAAAGAAGAAAAAACAGAGAGACTTTCCATGAACTCTTTGGCCATCTCTTTTGGTCATGGAAAGTTCTGGAAAGGGATTTATGGAATGTTCCTCTGGCTGGCATTGCAGCACCCTACTTCATCAAGCCAGATTTGCTGAATCTGGACTAGAGGAGGGAAGGGTTCATGGGACATCCGTTGGGAGTGTCCACTGAGGTCTGCTTTATACAGTTTATAATTTGCTGTAAACAGCTTGCTGTTCCTAATTAAACCTGTATGATCATGTCTGAACTTTTAGGAAACAAGGATTTATTTTTATGATTCTCTTCTCAGTGGTAAAACCAGAACACTCTTCAATCCATGAGTCTCCTTTACCTTTTAGGCCTTGATTCTGAGACTATGACCTGTAGTCTACAAATACATGGATCTTGGCAAAACACTCACCAAAGACCTGAGTGAAGGGATTGCTAGCAATCATGCCCCATGTCCTCCTGAAGGATGTTTTTTGGTTCTATTTAGCAGGGCTTTAAGACACTTGAAACACAGGACCCTGGTGCTCTTTATGCTAAGATGAGACAGATCTCTCAACTAAAAGGTACTGCCTGAGAGAAATTTTTGAAGAAATAGTAGCTCAGAATGACTACTTCCTCTGTTAGAAACAGGGGCCAGATGAAATCATCTTGGTCTAAAGTTGACAACAAAAGAAATAAACGATGGGGCTGGGGTTGTGGCTCAGCGGCGGAGTGTTCCCCTAGCATGGGTGAGGCCCTGGGTTCGATCCTCAGCATCACATAAAAATAAATAAATAAAATAAAGGTATTGTGCCCATCTACAATTAAAAATATTTTTTTAAAAGGAAACAAATGAGTTTAGGGAACTTTAATTTTACAAAAGAAAGGAAAATGTGCTTATTAAATAAAAATCTGAAAAGTACATATAAGTAGAAAAAAGAAAAAAATGATCTGGTTTCAATGCCAGAGACAATCAGTATTTAGCATGTTGGCCAATTTTCTATTAATAAAGAATACATATTTTTTCAATTATGGTAAGAATACTTCATGGGCATGGTGGTACACACCTGTAATCCTAGCAACTCAGGAGGCTGAGGCAGGAGAACCGCAAGTTCAAAGCCAGTCTCAGTAAACTAACGAGGCCCTAAGTGACCTAGTGAGAGCTCATCTCAAAATAAAAAGGAATGAGGATGCGGCTCAGTGGTTGAGTGCCCCTGGATTCAATTCAAAAAACAAACCAAACCGAAACAAAACCAAAAACCATTTCATATAAGTTGGAACTTTTTATCTGTTGAATAGCCACACCCACTACATAGTGAGAACAGGCACATCAATTCAATCCATGGTTTTGTATGCTATTCAGAAGGCCTGAGCTGATCTGTCCAGTAGAAGTTTCAGTGAAAATGGAAATATCCTGTCTGCCCTATTCCAATCCAGTAGCCACTAACCTCATGTGGCTAGCCAGCATTTAATGTGGCTAGACTAAGAAGGTGAGAATATGTATACATGTGGCCAGACTGAGAAACTGAATTTTAATTTTTATTTACTTTTAACTAGTTTAGAATTTACATAGCCAAAGATGTATGGCAAGTGGTTATTACACTGGCCACTGTAGGTCTATACAGAGGATTTGTAAGAGTCACTTGCTGGTCTCAAAGTATACACTGGGCAGAGATTGAAAGCTGGCATTGAAAATGCAGCATCTGTCATTTCAAATAATGAAAGAACCCAGAATTTAGCAATGAGAAATGCCACCCCAAGAAAAAGTGGAAATGGCTTCACAATTAGTCTCTGAAAAGGAAGTCAGTCATTAGCCATCTTCTGACATCCTAGCAATTAACTAGTCTTGGGAGAAGAGCAGGTATCTCCAGAGAGGTGCCAAATAAATAGGAGATAAGAGACTATAAAAATGAAAAGCCTTTTGGCCTTTCATCACAGGATAATCCAATGCATGTGAATTAATGGCAAAAAGCTCAGTAATAGCCTCTGTGAGGAAATAGAAGCTGTGTAGCAGGATATCCTTTTTCCGCACTAAAGCACCCAATTCTTTCAATTTTATATACAGCGGAAGCAATCAATTGTACTAGAAAGAAATCCACAGCTGGCTTTTCCTGATGGCCCCATAAGCAACAAGCACTATTGTTCAGTTTCCGGGATAGATGTAAAGTCATTCTCCTGCAAGACTGAGATTTTTCTGATTGCTTAGTTGGCTTTTCCAAAGATAAAAATGTGTGTTAACATCTAATATTTAATTCTTCTTGTCATCACACATTTTAAGTATAAGCAACTGTCAAAAAGTTAATTTTTAATTTGTAGTATAATCCAAACACGTGACTGGACTCTAGTATTTCTTCTAAACTTTATGTGACTGAATCACTTTTGTTTGTTTTATGTGTTTATATGCAGTTCAATTGTATAGCCTCTGCTTTTGTGGTTAACATTCACAATGTGGCTCATCAGGGATTGGGCTGAACAAATAAGATCATATGTTAAAAACCTAGAAACTCAATATTTCTAACTATTGGCCTGTATGGCACTGTTTTGTCTTCTAGATGCATTAAAACACACTGTATTGCATCAATCTGTAAATGCCCATTTTTTAACATTTTAACCTCTCGAAGATTGGGATGTCTTATAATTGATGATGTGTCATAGTTTAATTGGCAATGGTTTTTCTTTCTTAGTTGTACCTAAAATAATGGGACGTCTTATCATCAATATCTTGTTTTTTTATATGTTGGTTTTGATGGAATACAATATATTTAGTTAAAATTTGATTAATTTGATGTACTACTGCAAGGGATAGAGTGACTTATCTTTTTTTTTTTTTTTTAGTTGTCAGTGGACACAATACCTTTATTATTTTATTATTTTTATATGGCGCTGAGGATTGAACCCAGGGCCTCACATGTGCTAGGCAAGCCCTCTACCACTGAGCCACAACCCTAGCCTTCTAGTGACTTTTTTTTGGTACAGGGGATTGAACTCAGGGGCACTCAACCACTGAGCATCACATCCCCAGCCCTACTTTGTGTGTTATTTAGAGACAGGGTCTCACTGAGTTGCTTAGCACCTCGCTTTTGGTGAGGCTGGTTTTGAACTCTTGATCCTCCTGTCTCAGTCTCCCAAGCCATTGGGGTTACAGGCGTGCGCTACCATGCCTGGCTTAGAGTGACTTTGTTATAAAGAAACATTCACATCCATCAAATAAATGAAAAATTTAATTATACACCTTATATTGAATTTTAATTTACTTCATTCGGACAAATATGTGTAAGTAAATAAAGGTACAAAATCTTGTTTGGGAGAAAGACATAGGAACAGGAAATGTATGCAAAAAAGTCAAGGATATAGCCTACAGAAACAAAAGCCTAAGGAGTTTAGGATGGAGCAGTCAAAGATGACTTCCTGGCAGAGGTGGTACTTGGGTATTATGGGCATTAAAAGAAGAATGAATGTAGCCCATTCTTTGGAAGAAAGGAGATAGATTGTTGCTATAGATCAGAGGTTTCCAGATTAAATGGGAGAGGTGTTTCATTAAGGGAAGACTGGAAAATCCAGGCAAGATAAGTTGAAGAGGGAATGATCAATAGGCGAGGAGAGCTAATATAATTTAGGTATATGGTAAGGAAGTCAGACAGCAAACTAAATGGAAAATAACCTATATTGTAAAAGAAATACTGAGCCTGGCACTGTGACACATGCAGGTAATCCCAGTGGCTCTGGAGGCTGAGACAGGAGGATCACCAGTTCAAAGCCAGCCTCACCAAAAGCGAGGTGCTAAGCAACTCAGTGAGACCCTGTCTCTAATAAAATACAAAATAGGGTTGGTATGTGGCTCAGTGATTGAGTGCCCCTGAGTTCAATCCCTGGTACTAAAAGAAAAAAAAAAAAAAGAAAAGAAACACTGACAGGTATTGGTTACTAGTTAAATATATGATTACATTTCTCTGTGAAAGAATTTAGGAATTTGCTTTAAAGAGCAAATGCAACCTCACATATTATTTTTTGGGAAAAAAGCTATTAAAATTTAGTCAACAACATCTGTTGTTATCATGTACAGTATTTGTTAGTAGACTCGCAAGATAGGTGGAACTGATGTTTCAGTCAAAGAGTAGACTCAAAATATGTGCTTTATCATTAATCCTTAGAAATAAAAACAAAATAAAACAATTATCCTAAACTTGCAGTGGTTGATAGAAATAAAAATAAATGAGGGCAAACTCTCAAACTACCATTGAGCTGTACCCCAGGCCTCAGCTTTATTAAGATGAATAAATCCTAACTTTATTAAGATCAATAAATCCTAACTCAGAAACAAAAATCAAATGCAGCAATTATGTACACATCTTATTTTTACTAGTATATTTTAAACTGTTAAAGGACAGAGTTTACTATAATACCTAGTACATACAGTTACTCATTCAATAAATATTTACTGACCATCTACTAGCATGCCAAGTAGCATCTTGGATACTAGGGATATAGAGGCTCGCATGTAGCTCTGTGGTAGAGTGTGTGCTTAGCACGATTGAGGGCCCTGGGTCTCCATCCCAGGAAATACACTAGTGAATAGATACAGTGGAGTGAGAATAAATAGTTCCTGTGAATAATGTGTTCTGGTCCTCTAGGACTTTAAATGCAGCACTGGGACAGATACACCCAATGTATCTGGTGGATAAATTAGTATGCTTGGTCACACTGTTGACACACCACAGCACCACATTCTGATAGCCATGTAGGCCACGCTCAGTAGGCAGTGTGGCTGTTGTTCAATAGGCAATGTGGCTGTTAATGACTCTGCAATATTGGTCCAGTTTTTCCCTCCCCCATGCTCCTGAGGATTGAACTCAGGGGCACTCTACCATTGAGCTGTATCCCCAACCCTTTTTACTATTTTGAGTCAGGGTCTCATTAAACTACTGAGGCTGGCCTCAAACTTGTAGTCCTCCTGCCTTAGTCTCCCAAGTAGCTGGGATGTAAGCCACTTCGCCTGATTCAGGATTTAATCTTCCCATTTGTCTCAGCTTGAATTTTCAATATGGCATCTTATCTTCCACTGACTAGCCACTCAACAGGTTATCACTCTCAGCACCAGATGCTGGGATTTTTCAACTAGCAGTCCAAAAAGCCAAGTACAGTGGTGCACACCTGCAATCTCAGCAACTCAGGAAGCTGAGGCAAGAAGATCACAAGTAATAGGCAGCCTCAGAAATTTAGGGAGACCCTATGTCAAAGAAAAAAATAAAAAGTTTTGGGAATGAAGATCAGTGGCAAAGCATCCTTGGGTTAAATCAATCTCTAGTACAAAAAAGAAAAAGAAAAAAAAAAAAAAGATAAATACTAGGAATTTTCCCAAATATATCTATTATAATGGGATTATTATTTATGTATTTTGGATTTTGGTGCTGGGGATGGAACCCAGGGCATTGTGCATGCTAAGCACATCTCTACCACTGAGCAACAACCGGCTTTATTTTTTTACCCAGATAAAAATTATATAAAATACATTTTATTTAAAACCATATATTATATATTATATATACTATATTATATATATTTGTTATATAATTATGTATTTATATTATATATGCATATATTATATTCAAAATATAAAAATTTTATTAAATTTATATGTGAAATATAAATATTTATATTATATATACATATATTGTTTTTACTTGGTTAAAAAAATAATCCCAGGGTTGGGTTGTAGCTCAGTAGTAGAGCACTTTCCTAGTGGAATTGAGGCTCTAGGTTCAATCTGCAGCACAAGGTGGGAATCCCACTATGATTGATCATAAACCCCCTTGCTCTAGGGGCAGGGTAAGATGGAGCAGTGAACTGCCCCAGGATGGAGGAAAAGATTTGCCCTGGGCTGAGTGGGAGCTGGAGTGGGAGGAACTGCAGAT
The DNA here is from genome assembly GCF_047511675.1 of Marmota flaviventris. Lineage (NCBI taxonomy): Eukaryota > Metazoa > Chordata > Mammalia > Rodentia > Sciuridae > Marmota > Marmota flaviventris. Next base: position 38,008,151 of record NC_092501.1, on the reverse strand, counting down.
CTCTAGGCAGTGCCTGATAGCCACAGAGTAGTGAGCAAACAACAGGTGGTAGTCCAGGAGAACAGCAGGCACCAGGATGGTTCACCTCAGGTAATGGAGGAAAGGAGGCTCTGTAGAATGTGGAGAATACACAGGTGCAGAGAATCTGGAATGTGGCCAGGCCAGTGTTGTGTTGTAGGGAGGGCTGAGTTCAGAGGACAGGCAGAGAAAATTGAGTTCCAGGCAGGCTAGGAGGGCAGAGTTCAAATATAAAAGGGTGATGGGTCTGTTCTTAGAAAGGGACCAAGGTCAGGGCTCCCTAAATAACTAGCAAAGGCTGTCTTGGGCTTGGCACTGCAGCTCTGGGAATCTTTCTGCCTCAGAGTCTAGGAAAGGACTGGGTTCTGTGATAAGGGGTAAAGGGAAAGGAGGAATATAGAGATCACAGGCAGAGTAGGACCAAGTGATGGCTACTTTGCAGCAATATCCTCAGTAAATGGTCTTTCAGTCACAGTAAATAGCGCTTTGAAAGCAAAGGAAGATTAAAAAAGAGTAAGAGAGAAGGAACAAGTTGTTTAGAAGTAAAAATAGAGGTGCTTCAAAGTAAATATTCTGCCATTACAAAGAACACATTCAGGTTTTTAAGCTTTTTTGTTTCGAACACTGAATTATCCTTAGATATATTCATCGATATATATATATATCCATCCATACACACACACACACACACTCACAATCTGTTTTGGCTCAGTACCTCTAAACCACATATCATTAACAACTAAAATGATATAGTAGTGTTCTTGATGAAAAATAAAGCTGTTTCCTCTACTCTCTAGAGCAATTTTATGCATTTAATATTGGGTTTGAAACCAACCTAAAGTGTCACCTACCTAGGGCATCCCTTCACTAGTCCTAACTGGGCTCTAACATATCTCCAAACTCACAAAGACTTAGCATTGCCTTTTGCCTCATAAAATCTTTACAACAGGAAAATGACTTCGGATGGATTAACTTGGATTAATCTATTGAACTTGGATCCCTGAAGGCAGAAGTCCCATTTCACTGAAGATGATGTAATTCATAGCTTTCCTGGCAAACCCTCACTCTCCCTTTCCCACATAGCCATGCCACCTCCTAACACTGGAAGGGTCTTGGTGACAAGGTTCAGAAGCTCAGAGGAAATCCTATGCTTATCTCTCTCACTCAGTTAACAAATGTTGAGCACTTATGCTCAGGGCACTAAGCTCTAATGAGAGAGTTGAGAACAGGATGAGAAAGTCTCTGGTTTCCTGGAGTTTACATTCTAATGGGGCAGAGGCATTCAGACCATAATCAAACCAAATAAACAAGGAAATTCAGATAACAAAAAGTGGCATAAAGAAAATGAAATTGGCTGTGATGGGGTGTTAATTTAAGATAGGTGATTAGGGAAGGAGTCCTTGAGGAGAGGAGAACTGTATGAGAAGGGTCCTTTCCATTCCAAACTAATGGTTCCTGATTTGGGCAAAGATACCACTTTTGAGAACTGTATTAATTGCACAGAGCCATGGGAAAGACCCATTTCCAGTCTCTTCCATAAATCTAAAGGAACACTACCATATTACAGAATGTTACGTAGGAGCTTGAGTTGTTGCCTTTGACATTGGGGGCCAGACCATACGTGTCCAGATGTCTCCTTAGGTTTCCTGGTTGCTCTGTTCATTTAGTGGGCAGGCAAACCGGAGAAACAGGTTGGCATGCATACACATGCCAGGAACCAGAGAACACCATGCCTCAGTTCTCAGTGGGTAGGTTGCCTGTTGTGATATGCTAAGCCTTGACTCTAGGTGCGTCTTTTTTAAGGAAAGCAGGAGGATATCAAGTAACATTCCCAAGTATTTTAAAAGGAGATCCTTTTGTAGATAAGCATTGATAGCATGACTTAAAATTTGATGTCTCATTTTTACTTCCATTTCAATGGTATACAACACAAGCCAGGCAATACCAATTTGTATGTTTCAGAAACTTGATGCATTAAAGTTCCAACCTGAGATTCTTGGCTATTTTATAGACTGATTCCTGTGTCAAAAAATTGAATTAGGCTGCAGAGGGCATAATAACCCACTTGCCATGTTTTTTTCTGTCATGACACATTGCTCAGCATATGATCTTTGGCCAATCAGTCTGAATCGCTGAGAAAATAGTCCAATCTTTTCCTTAAAGTTAAAGCTGGATAATATGTAGAAAACTGGAGAAAAATGACAAATTTTAGTTGATGTCAAGAATCTTGTATCATATTCTTCCTGCACATCAAGATACAATAATGCATGGCTCTCAAACCTGAGACTGCTAAAGAGCTCAGAAAAAAAAGATCAGAGATGAAAAGAGAACTATAAAATAATTCATAATTATGGAGAGTATCTCAGGCAAGAAGGGTAAAGGTGGATAAAAGAGAAAAGTGAGAAATAACAAAACACACCCCCCATACACAAAACTTTAAACAAGAATATAAGGGAATTTCAACACTTACATCAGAATATAAGGAAATACCGTGGAATCCAAACATTTCTTTAGGCAAGATTGTAGGTAAATGTAATTAGCAGTGCCTGGCACATTCTTTTCCTTCCCTCTTCCTTTTTACTGTTTTGAAAGTGATTTTTAAAGAAAACTTAAGGTACCTTATCTATGTAAAGCAAACTAATTGAACATATTACTTTTGTTGAAAAACTTATGAAAGAGGCTATTAAAGTCACAATTGGTTAAAAAGGGGCCAACCTTTTCTCCACGTACAGGTCACTGAATACATTTAACAGAATTTTGCACAAAGAATCAGGGAAAATGGAAGAAAAGAGGCAGTGTAGTGACAATTATTTGCATTTTCCAAATGGAGGGAATGAGATGCTGGAGGGTATACGAGGTCACTCGAGTGAGGCAAAGGTAGAAATGAAGGCAATATTTATAGTGTGCTGACTTCAGTTCGGCTGGGCTCCCACCGCTCCTTATCTTATGCCTTTGGAATTCACCGGCTCACAGATCACAGCAACCCGAGCGGGCCGGGCCTCCGGGGCTGAAGGATCGACCAGGAAACGCTGCTTTCCCTGCTGCTCCCTCTAAGCCTGTGCACCTCCACCTCCCTAACTGAGCCTCTGCACGTTGGCCGAGAGCCCAGAGCAAGAACCGGGGAGCGGTGGGTGGGAGAATAATGAATGCAGTGTAACTACATTTTTCTTTTCTTTGTCGCAACGACTACTACCACGACCGGGCAATCCTCCCCCACCTTGGTGACTGGGTGCCTTCTAAGCGATTAGGCTCATTTCTCAAACCCGATGACTGAAGCTCAAAGGGAGTACGAGTCGGGAGTAGAGGGGGTCGGCGTGAAGGAACCCGCGGGGACAGTGGGTGATGGGAGCCCCGGCCGGGAGGCTCTCTGTAGTGGGCACCCCGAGTTGTCTGCTTGATGAGGCTTCCTCAGAGTGGCCCCGCCACGGCGGCTGCGCGGTTGGCTCTACTCGAGGGGCTGACGGGCCAGAGCGGAGGACTGGCCCCCCTCCCCACAGCAGCCCGGCGCCCCCTTGCCGGCGGCTGGCCCTCCTCCCCGGCAGCGGGGCGCCGAGATCCGCGGGCCTTTCGGGTCCTTCCGCCACGAGCTCGGTTCATTTCGTGTCCGGGGCGGGGCGGGGCGGGGCGGGGCGGGGCCGGCTCCCGCGTTCGGGTGCGCGCGGCGCTGGCGGGCACCCTCCAAGTGCGCGCGCGCGCGGAGCCGACTCTCGTGGAGGCCCGCCCCTCCCCCAGGTCCCCGTACCCGCGCCGCCCCTCCCCCGCGTGCGAGTGTCGGCGGCGACGGCTGCCGAGATTGGAATCCGACTGCCGGGCTGGGCGAAGGAGGAGGGAGGAGGGAAGAGGGAGGAGGACGGGCAGGAAGGCTCGGGCTCCGGCGCGTCGGTCCGCGCGAGACGAGGATCGCACGGCCGCGCGAGGGGCGACCGGGCCGGGGCCGCTGCACGCCGAGGGCGGAGGCCGAGCCGGGCCCCCGCCGCGCCCCGGCGGCTCGCTGCCCCCACACCCGCTCCGCTCCGAGGGCTGGAGGATGAGTTCCCCGGGGTCCGGGTGAGTTGGCTTGTCTGGAAGTGCGTGTGCGCGCCGGGAGAGGCCGGCTGCGGCGGGGAGGCCGGCGCGGGCGCGGGCTAAGTTTGGAGTGAGGGGCGGCCCGGCCGGGTTGTTGAGGCCGCGGCGCGCCCTGGGCCCCGCGGTCCCCTCCGCGGACCCCTGGCCCTGGGTCGTGTCGGGTTCTGCCGTCCGGGCCCTCTTTTGTTTCCCGTTCCACCCCTGGGTCACAGGCCGTGTTTGGGAAGGCGATGTGGGCGAAAGCCGCTCCGAGGACGCTTCTGGAATCCTTAAATGGGAAAGGCGCCTAGCTCCCCGCCCCGGAGCTGCGTGATCGGGATTCGGGGTTCGTCTCGGTACGCTTCGGTGAGAAAGGAAAGAGAACAAAGTGTGGTAGTCGAGCCCGGAGGAGCTGCTAGCCCGCCCTCCAACTTGGAAGGTGCCGGTTTTCTCCGAGGTCGCTGCGTGTGGGTTCACCTGTTGTCCTGCGCGGCCTCAGCTGCCATGTCTGTTGTGATTCTGCCCTTCAATTTCGGAAAACTTTCTGCTGGATTGCTTGTAACCTTTTTACTCTTTCCAGACTCCCAGTGGAAAGGTTTGGCAAGGAAAAAAAAAATGAGATTGCGTCAGGGCAGAAAAATCATATCCGTGTGTTAGGGTCTTGTGTTTTGTACTCCTTCGTGCGCTCGGATGTTTTAATTTGGTTTAAGCACTGCAGGTTTTTCTTTTAAACAATTAGCAAACCGTTCTGAGTACATAGTAGGAACTTGGCACCCGTAATACGTCATTTATAAGACGTCATTTACTTTATATCCGTGGCTGTTGTAATTCTCATTTGAAGGAAACTGAGCCTCAAAGATATTAAATAATTTAGATGGATGAGCTGGGATTTGAACTCGGGAACGTCGTGTCAAGGCACAGGAGTTTTTCTTCTTTTAAACAAACCTTCAAATACTTTTAGGTATAAAATAGTGTTTTTCAGTTATTCGTACTTGAAACGCGCTGTTTTGTTGCTTGAGTTCAAAACAACTTCTTGATTGTATTTGCTTGTGAGAGGAGTTAAACTTCGAATTAAATTAGAAGGTCACAATGCTTATTTTCAGTTGTTGAAATAGATCTTGAACCAGAATTATTTCGCTTTTAAAATTTAAAGTAATAGGTGATTCTTTGATCTAGGAATGAGCTGTTTACGAAAGGCCGATTAAAATTTGGAATGTATTTTTAATAGAACCAGTACTCTGTTATTTTTTTTTCCTCTTCACATTCTCCAAGGAGCCCATTTCAAACCTTTTTAGTTTTCTGCACTTCTCCCCACCCGTTACTAAAAAGATTGAGATGTCTAGTGGGAGGTCCTCCTCTGGATTCCTTCTCATCAGCTTCTTTCCTTGGAGATTGTTTTGGTTCTTCTTGCAAGTTAACACCTGGTTTCATCTTTCCCTGATTTTCCTACTAAATGGAGCATGAGTTATCCTTTCTGTTGTCTTTGGTTTTTAAAAGTACAGATGTAATTAAGATTTCTTAAATTTACAAAACCCGTTGCTTAAGTTTTCTATTCCCTTAAGCTGTCTTGTTGCTGCTTTCCTTTTTAGTGCACATTAACATTTAAGTTTTTTTTTCTTATAAAAGTAATACGTGGCCATTAAAGAGAAGTTGCAAAAATAGAGCAAAATTGAAGTAAAATTAAAATTCAGTCATTCATAATCTCATCTGTAGAGATTGCCAAGAGTAGTCTACTTTTCCTCCTGGACATGGTGGCCATCTATCCATTTCTTAACCCTTTGTTGACTAGGAATTAATCAACACATTTAAGTACCTTTATTCAGTCCTCTCCTTGAAGTTCCTGTAAAATATATTTAACATCCATTTCACATTTTTTTTTTTATTTGATAATGCTGATCCTGGGGATCAAACCCAGGGGATTGAAAGCACTTTGCCACTGAGTTACATTGCCTGCCCAACTTCTGCTTCTTTGAATGTTTCTCCTTGGCTTTCATTCTTCTGTACATTTCATTTCAGAAATACTTGCTGTATTCTAAAATATTGTACAAGGTAAAAGGGTGCAACTACAGATATGACCCCTGCTCTCATGGAGCTTAATATCTAGTGGGGGAGACATATGTTGACATGTTGAAGGATGTGTTCTATAATTAAGTAAAATTGTTGTTATAATTGAAGTGTAGAGTATTATAAAAGGTTAAAAAGAGGTTAAAATTAGGATCTGACCTGGTGCTGGGAGATTATAGGAACATCTCCCTAAAATGTTACCTCAGAACCTGGCGCAGTGTGAAGGAAGAGTAAGAATTAACTAGGTGTGAAAGGGGGCTTCTGCAGCTTTGTTCTTCCTTTTTCTGCCACCCTTTCTTCCTCCTTCCTTTTTTTTTTGGGGGGGGGAGAGGGGTACTGGGGATTAAACTCTGGAGCACTTCCACTGAGCTACATCCCCAACCCTTTAAAACTTTTTTTTTTTTAACACAAATTTTTAACAGGATCTCACCAAGTTTCTGAAACTGGCCTCAAAGTCACCATTCCTCCTGTCTCAGCCTCCCTAATCACTGGGATTACAGGCATGCACTGCACTATAACCTAGTCACTTCCTCTTAATATATTCACTTCCTCTGATATACATGTTTTCCAAGTTTCACTCTTCAAGTCACTTTTATGTCTCCAGTCTCTCCATTATTATTCAGACCTTTTTGTCTGAATATTTCTCAAATCTTTGTTCTTAATTTCTCTTGTGCATGAGTCCTATTTTTTCATTTGCTTTATGCATAATGTGGCCTGGTTGTTTCTAGTTGAAACTTAACTCTTCCTTTTGGCTTCTTTGGTGTTCCTTATTTTTGTTGATGTCATACCAAATCCAAACCTTTTTCCCATTCTGTCACATATTGTTGAATCTGCCACCATCTTTTGATTCTGCTTTTATGATATTATAACTACTCTGTATTCCTGCTAACTGACAAAATTCTTAATTCATGTTGGTATTAGAGTTATAATAAAGTTACAAAATAAGTTGGGCAGTTTTCTTCTTCTTTTTTTTTTTTGTCAGGAGTTTTGGACTGGGATTATCTGTTCTTTGAAAGTTTGGCAGATATCACCTATAGGACCATTCAGGCCTTTATCTCTTTTCCTGGAGAGGGTTTTGAGTACCATTTCAATTTATTTAGTAGCTATTGGTTTATGTAGGTTTTTAAAAATTTTTCATTATGTATACCTTTTATTTTCATTTATTTTTATGTGGTGCTGAGGAATGAACTCAGTGCCTCACCCGTGCTAGGCAGGTGCTCTACCACTGAGCTACAATCCTAGCCCTTATGTACATTTTTTTATTTCTTGTGTGAATTTAGTGTTTCATATTTTTTTTCCAGAAATTTATTAGTTGAGTTTTCAAATCTGAGGTTATTTGGTTTTGGTTTTTAGGTGTTGAAATTTCTACTACATGTGCTTTCCCCCTTTTCACACCCCCCTACCCCGTTTTAAACCAGGTTCTTATCCTGCTTGGATAATGATATGATTTTGTTTTTCTTTTTTGCTTCTTTTACCTGTTCTTTTTTCACTCTCCTCCTGGACTGTTGGTTATAGTGTTCCTTCTATGTGGATTGCATATATGGCCAGTTATCATATGTCCAAGTCCAACCCAGTTTTGAAGCACCATTTTGATTGCAACGCTTAAGTTTTAACAATTTTTTTCTTCTGGATGGAATCCCTCTTGGAGTACCACACAGTTTTTTATTTTTAATTTTTGGCATGCAGTTTTCTCTCCCTAGTATTTTCTTATTGCACTTGTCTTTTAAAGAAGTTTTAATTTTTTTGAAGCATGATTTATATACAATGATGTATATAAGTTAGGTGTGCACTTCTGTGAGACATTTAATCTTTTATGGTAGTTTTTATACAGTTACTAGTTCCACTACTAGATTGCAGGCTGGGTCTGTAATGGATTTTGTTGCATTTTAAAATGAATAAATTGGGAAAGGCCCCTATCTGTCCTAGCAGTGGCTATTGAACTGTACTGATTTGACTTATGGATCTTGGAAGCAGATGGGTTTCCTCCCATGCTAAATTTTGAAGTAGGAACCCTTTTCTTTCCTTTTACTTCTACCTCCTTTTACTACTTTTTGTTTTTAGAGTGCCTTTTCAGTGCCATGAGATCTATATTTAGCCCGTCAGTCCAATCTTTTTAACATTTATAAGATTAAATGTTGGGCTGGGGTTGTGGCTCAGTGGCAGAGCTTGCCTAGCACATGTGAGTGAGGCACTGGGTTTGGTCCTCAGCACCACATAAAAATAAATAAATAAAATAAAGGCATTGTGTCTATCTACAACTGACAGTTAAAGAAAAAAGATGTTATATTGCATTGAATTATGTCAACTGTATGCTTATAAGACACTTATAAGCCATTGGTTGTAAAGTGCACCCCAATGTCAGAGATGCTAAAATGTATCCATCTTAGAATTGATGAATAAAGTTTCTTTCCTGTTCCTTTAGTGTAGGTGTTGGAAAGAAAGAATTTAAACTCATGTAGAAGTGATTTGTACCCCTGCTGTTACTATGAAAAGTTATTTTTAAATATGTTTGTTAAATGTCTTCAACAAGTGAGAAATTTCAGGCAGTACAGAGAAATATTTATTTTTGAATTAGGTCTTTCAGGAGACCTGTGTACTTCCATTTCACGTGTGTGTGTGTGTGTGTGTGTGTCTATGTGTGTGGTGGGCGGGTGGGTATGGAGGCGGATATTAGGGATAGAACCCAGAGCCTGTGCATGCTAGGCAAGCACTCTACCACTGAGCTAAATCATTAGCCCCTGATTTCTTTTGCTTGTTATCTGAACTACAAGTTCTCTAATTGCTACAGACTTTGTAAAGTGGGAATTGTGGGGGATTGTGATGACCAATTGGATGGATCATTTTTAAGACTATCCAGTATTTATATATCATCATTAACAAATATATATATATATATATATATATATATATATAATTGTTCCTCCTTTGGGGGTTAGTTCCAGGAACCTGGTGGTTATCAAAATCTTTTGGATGCTCATGTCCCATTATGCAAAATGACCTAGTATTTGCGTATAACCTGCACACATCTTTTTGTATACTTAGTCATCTCTAGGTTACTTGTGTTATTCATTTTTTGTGGCCCTGGGGATCAAATCCAGGACCTTGAACATGCTACACAAGGACTCTACTACTGAGCTATATCCTTAGCCCCCTCTAGATTACTTATGATACTTAATACTTAATATAGCCTAATAAATGATGTATAAGTAGTTGTTGTTCTGTATTGTTTAGGGAATAGTGACCAAAAATTCTGTAGTGTTCAGTACAGATTTTCTTGAATAGTTTTGATTCATAATTGGTGAGTGGTTCATGAGTTGTTAAATCCTAAGGTTTGAAGGGTCTACTGTATTTATTTAAAGAGACAAGAGTCTTACCATGTTACCCAGGCTGAGCCCAAACTTCTGGACTTCAGTGATCCTCTTACCTTAGCCTCCCAAGTTCCTGAGACTATATGCTTACACCATTGAGCCCAGCTTGTACTTAATTTTTTAAAAGTAAGTACAAAATGTGTTTGAATGTTCATAATTATGTGTATCAATTTTTTTTAGCAAGTATGTTTAAGACCCACAGTTTTTTTTTTTTTTTTTTTTTGGTCTGGGGATTGAACCCAGGGGCAATTAACCACTGAGTCACATCTCTAGGCCTTTTAATTAATTAATTAATTAATTTTGAGACAGGGTCTCACTAAGTTGCTGAGGCTGGCCTTGAACTTGTGATCCTCCTGCCTCAGCCTTTTTTTGTTTTTAAATATATTTATTTTTTAGTGTTTAGTTGGACACAATAACTTTATCTTATTTTTATATGGTGTTGAGGATGGAACCTAGCACCCTGTGCATGCCAGGTGAGCGTGCTACGTCTTGAGCCACATTCCCAGCCCTGCCTCAGCCTTTTGAGTCTCTAGGATTACAGACCTGCGCCACCATGCCTTGCAAGACTGTCATTTTTAAAAAAGATACAAAACAAAACAAACAAAAAAATAAGACGATGTGCCTGGAGAAATCCAGAAATGGTTTTTTAAAAAGAGCCCTAGTTAGGGGCTTCAGGAGATAGATGATCAGTATAATTCATCACCGGGTGGACTTAGTAAGCTCCTAAGCAGCTAAATAGGACTAATGAATAGACATTGAATAGATAAGGAAATTGTTTTTGAGTGTCTTTTGTTTTCTCTGATGTTGTGGACTTCAGTACTTTTCCTTTTAAAATTTTATGCTCCCGCTACTTTTTTTTTTTTTAATGGTATTTGGGATCGAATACAGGAGCTTTCTGCCTCTGAGCTATATCCCCCCAGTCCTCCTTATTATTTTTTTTTATTTGAGACAGAGTCTCACCAAATTGGCTAGGTATTTCCTGAACTTATAATCTTCCTGCCTCATCCTCTTGAATAACTGCAATTGTAGGTGTGTACCGCTGCACCTGGCAAACTTTTATGCTTCTGTTAATTATTTTTTAGTGTACAGATTGGTTATATGTATTACTCAAGTCTGAAAGACTGGAGCTTGACTTGCTCTAGCTGTGTGTAATTCCCTATTGATTTATGGAGGAGGATAGATAGGGGTATGCTATGCATAGGGAAAGGAGGAGAAAAAGGATATGTCAGATATAGGGATAAAATAATCAGATTTACAGTTTGGTGATTAATTAAACGTTGTAGAGTCAGTTTGAAGAACAGAAGACCTAAGACACTGAAACTGGAACAAAACACTATAATTTTGAAAATAAGATTTTGAAGTGTTTCTGAAACAACCAAATAGAGGTTTCTGGGGTCAGGTGTGTAACTCAGTGATAGAATGTATTCATGTATTCATGAAGCCCTGGGTTTAATCCCCAGTTCCAAAAGAAAGAATAAATAAATAAATTTTAAAAGAAGAAGAAGAGGAAGGAAGAAATAAAAGAAAACCCAAAGTAGAGGTTTCTACTTGACAATTGTATGTATGGGTCTAGAATTTGACAGAGGTTTGGGCTGGAGATATTTGGGGGTGATTACCATTTAGGCGGTATATTTCAATAGTTGGAGTTAGGTGGTACTCAAGTGACTTTTGTTTGCATGTGGAAAGCCCTACACCCATTTGCTTAAAGGGAAAAAATGCTTTCTCTCATCTTTTTGAAAAGACTAGAAATCAGCATGGTTGAATCTTATGATGTTCTCCATTTTTTTTGGCCTCATTTTCAGACCAGTGTATTCATCTCATAGAGGAGGACCCTTAGCATCTCCAGACTAATATGGATTTGTCTGATATGAATTTAAAAGGGGAAAAGGGTGCCTCTTTTCCATATATATATGTATGTGTGTATATATATATGTGTGTGTGTATGTGTGTATATATATGTGTGTGTGTGTGTGTGTGTATATATATGTATATATATATATACATATATATATATGTGTGTGTGTGTATATATATATATATATATATATATATATATATATATATATATATATATATACTGTCCCATGGAGAGATTCTTGGTGGTTTGCAGGGAGGATAGGGTGCCATCTTTAGCCAGAAATGGCTACTTCCCCCACTGGAGCAGCCAGGGAGCCCATTAAACCCTGCAGTTGGTAGTCTTCCTGAAACTATGTGAGATGGACAAGTGATGGTCTCCCCAAAGAAAAAAAAGATGGCTCTGATCAGTTAAATAATTGAAATCATCTGTCCTTTGGTTCTTAGCATTTTAAGGTCATTCCTTTAGAATCTGAAGGAAAATACACATGTAAAACTCTCTGGTGCAATTTCATATATATTCTACAGACTTCTTATTAGGAATTCCTAGTCAGCAAAGAGTCCAGAACCAGAGCCCCAGAAAGTACCAACTTAAGGCCTTGGTAGAAAAAAATAGATGTTAAACATTTATCTAGTTGTAGTAGGGTTATGGCCTATGAGGGGCTAGTCTGAGAATCTTACGTGAGTATGCCATGAGGGAAGGGAACCTGAATTGTCTAGAATGTGGGTGCTTTGGAAGGCTTTACTAAATAAAAATAAGAAAGTAGCCAGCAGAATGAGACCTTAGGCAAGAAAGCAGAGGGAAAATGTTTCTGGAAGTATTCAGTAGTTTTTAAAGCAAACATTGTATTCTTTTGCCTGCTTTTTAAAAATGTGTCTGTTTTAGATAATTTGGGAACTATGAAAAATTATAAAGCAGCAGCAAAAAGATTAAGTTCTGGCTTTAAAAAAATTTTTTTTTTCCCAATAAAGTCTAGTACTGGTTCTACCACAAAGTAGCAGTGTAATCTTGGATACCACACAAAACCTGTTTAGATTTCTGCTGTTTCTTTGTCTTAAAAAGTGAAAGGGGGCTGGCTCCATGGTACACACTTGTAATCCCAGCGGCTCAGGAGGCTGAGGCAGGAGGATCGCAAGTTCAAAGCCAGCCTCAGCAAGGGTGAGGCACTAAGCAACTCAGTAAGATTCTGACTCTAAATAAAATACAAAATAGGGGCTGGGAATGTGGCTCAGTGGTTGAGTACCCATGAGTTCAATCCCCAGTACCAAAAAAAAAAAAAAAAAAAAAAAAAATCAAAAGGGACTTGGTGAACTTCAAGATCATTTTTCTGCTAAAGAAAGAAAGAAAATCCCATTACTCAGTGCAAAGCAGTTAGTTGCTGAAATTGCAGGTCATATAATGCTTTTTGTCCTGATGACATCATTGGATTTCAGATTTTTGGCTGAAAAAAGTCACTCTTCAGCTTTGGCAGTCCTTGCAAATAACAAAGGGAATGACTTATGATCAATGGTGCTCTTGCGCTGCCCCTTTTTGTCTCCTTTTCTGAACATCATCATTATTATTTTTATTCTTTAGCATTAGGTAAAGTATCTGAAGTGGTATATGAGTATAGACTTTCAGGTTTTTATTTTGGTACTGGGGATTGAATTCAGTGGCACTCAACCACTGAGCCATATCCCCAGCCCTATTTTGTATTTTATTTAGAGACAGAGTCTCACTAGATTGCTTACATCCTCACCAAGTTGCTGAGGCTGGCTTTGGACCTGCAATCCTCCTGCCTCAGCCTCCTAAACTGCTGGGATTACAGACGTGAGCCATCATGCCTGGCTCCCCAGCTGTTTTTGAGACAGGATTTCCCTAAATTGCCTCAGTCTCCCAAGTAGCTGCGATTAAGCTTCTGATAGGAAATGTTAAAGACTTAACATTTGTTGTTTCTTTGTTTTAAAAAGTGAAAGGGACTTGGTGCATATGCATGTGTAATTTACAACTAGATTTTGAAGATAGTTCAAAATGTGAAGTATCTCACTATGTTTTAAAAATGTTGATTGTATATTGAAATGTTATTGTTTTGGATACATTGGACTGAAGAAATTATTAAAAATTAATTTAACTTGATTCTTTTTAAAAAATATTTATTGTTTTAGTTGTACTTGGACATAATACATTTATTTTATTTATTTATTTTTATGTGGTGCTGAGGATCAAACCTAGCTCCTCGCATGTGCTAGGTGAGCACTGTACCACTGAACCATGACCCCAGCCCCTATTCTAGGATGTTTTATATTGCCAAATGCTTTGTACCAGGTAAGATATTTGTATCTGTTGATGGCAAAGGGTTCAGAAGATGGTACTATGGCATAAAAATTATTTTGAGCGAAAGGCATTTGCAAGTAGGCTCATTTCTGAATTCCCTTATCTGCCTAAAGGCACAGCTTTCTACAAGAACCCAGTTGTCATAAATCTCCTCCATAGGGCATGGAATGTCATAAACCTTAGTTGTCAGAAATCTCTTACTTGTGAGTTTTGCAGCTAGGGGAGATTGAGTCTCATCAATGAGATTATCTCTCCCGAACAGACGTTATCACAAAACTCACTATTTCCATCTATTCTCCTAAAGGTACATTTATCTTTCCTAAAAGTGACTTATTTCTTGTAAGTGCTCTTTCTCCCCCTCAGATTTCCCTGTTAAGATAGTATATAACCTTAGCCAAGCGAGGTGGTGCACACTTGTAATCCCAGCGGCTCAGGAGGCTGAGGCAGGAGGATTGCAAGTTCAAAGCCAGCCTCAGCAATGGTGAGGCACTAAGCAACTCAGTGAGACCCTATCTCTAAATAAAATACAAAATAAGGCTAGGGATGTGGCTCAGTGGTTGAGTGCCCCAATCCCTGATCTCCCCCCCCAAAAAAATATGAAGATGCAAAAGCTAAGTAAATTGTTAAGCTAGTGAGTGGCAGAACTTGGATTCAAATCCAAGCAGACTGACTTTAGAGTCCATGCTCTTAATCACACAATTATATTCTCAAATGGAGTAGTATAATTTTAAGATGAAAATGCATCTACACACACACATACATTTTTCTTTACTTTTACTTGTTTTTATTCTTGCTCTTCATTGCTTGTGTTTGTTATCTGAGGTATCAGGTAAGATGTCTGATGCATTGAAATAGGTTTACTGAAAAAAATTTTATTTGTTTATTTATTTATTTTGATGCCAGAGTTTGAACTCAGGGGTGTTTGGCCACTGAGCCACCCACAGCCTTATCTTGTATTTTATTTAGAGACAGGGTCTCACTGAGTTGCTTAGTGTCTTGCATTTGCTGGGGCTGGCTTTAAACTTGCCATCTTCCTGACTCAACCTCCTGAGCTGCTGGGATTACAGGAGTGCGCCACCGTGCCTGATAAGATTTACTTTTAAAAATTACTTAATTCCTACGTTTTAGTATTTCAATGCATTAGAAAACTCTCATAGGTAAATTTTTGATTGATGTTCTTTACCTTGCCTGATTTTTTTTCTTTGCAACATAAAGAGTATTACAAGTTATTAGTTGTCCAGTTGTCCTCATCAGTGGAATACAGTTGCATTTTATTTATTTATTTATTTTTAGAGGAGGAAAAGTTTGTTTGGGGACTCTTTTTTATTGCTGAGTAATATTCCATTGTGTATATATGCCACATTTTTAAACTCCATTCATCTCCTGAAGGGCATCTGGTTGGTTCTACAGTTTAGCTATTGTGAATTGTGCTGCTACAAACATTGATGTGGCTGTGTCCCTGTAGTATGCTGTTTTTAAGTCCTTTGGATATAGACCGAGGAGAGGGATAGCTGGGTTAAATGGTGGTTTCATTCCCAGTTTTCCAAGGAATCTCCACACTGCTTTCCATATTGGCTGCACCAATTTGTAGGTCCCACCAGCAATTTATGAATGTGCCTTTTCCCCCACATCCTTGCCAACACTTATTGTTGTTTGTCTTCATAATAGCTGCCATTCTGACTGGAGTGAGATGATATCTTAGAGTAATTTTGATTTGCATTTCTCTAATTGCTAGAGATGATGAACTTTTTTCATATATTTGTTGATTGATTGTATATCCTCTTCTGAGAAGTGTTTGTTCATGTCCTTGGCCTATTTATTGATTGAGTTATTTGTTTTTTTGTTTTTTTTTTGTGTTTAGCTTTTTGAGTTCTTTATATACCCCAGAGATTAGTACTCTGTCTGATGTGAGGGGTAAAAATTTGCTCCCAAGATGTAGGCTCTCTATTCACTTCACAGATTGTTTCTTTTGCCGAGAAGAGATTTTTTAGTTTGAGTCCATCCCATTTATTGATTCTTGGTTTTAATTCTTGTGCTGTAGGAGTCTACAGTTGCATTTTAAACATTTCCCCAAAACCTTCATATAATTTTTAAAAAATTAGTGCTTTATATTTTTTCTTATTCCTGAGATATACATATGGTTGCTCATGGTTACACAGGTAAGCCTTTATTTTTTTAAAAAAACATCTTTACCATGAATATCACTCTTAAAATAGTAGATGTTTGCATAACATAATTATATTATTTGTAATGGTCTTAGAATGTGTTTAAAATCTACCTTGTGAGAGAAAAAAGGAGAAAAAAGCAATAAAACATACTGCCACAAAAATTGAAAGTGAGCCGGATACTGTGACACACATTTGTATTCGGAAGTGACTGAGGAGGCTGAGGCAGGAGGATCATAAGTTCAAAGCCAGCATCAGCAGCTTAGTGAGGCCCTAAGCAACTTATCAAGACTCTGTTTTCAAATAATAAAAAAAAAAGGTCTGGAATGTATCCCAGTGGTTAAGCACCCCTGGGTTAAATCTCTGGTACCTAAAACAAAAACAGCAACAACAGCAGCAACAAAAATAAATAAAGAAAACCTTACTACTTAATGTTTCTGCCATAACTTAAGAATTTAAGGAAATAAGGCCAGTAAAGCACAAGTTTCATTCATGCTTTATACCTGAATGTCTGAACCCAAAATATAAGAAATCTGAAATTAAGGGGTGTTGTCTAAACAGAAAGTTTTAAAAATGTGGCTGTCTTGTTTTAGTTGTCGTGTGTGTGTGTGTGTGTTCTATATGTTCCTCTTCCATTTCATGTTTGGAACTTTTAAGCGAAAGTTAAGATAGCTGGGTACTGTGTCTCATGTCTTCCTGTAGTCCCAGTGGCTCAGGAGGCTGAGGCAGGAAGATTGCAAATTCAAAGCCAGCCTCAGCAATTTAGTGAGAGCTTATCTCAATAAAAAAAGTTGGGGATGTGGCTTCATGGCTAAGTTTCTCTGGTAAACCCCTCCGACCCCCAAAAAGAGTTAAGATGTTTCATATTTGGTGTATTTTTTTCTGTAATAATGGACTAAAATAGAATAAGATGTGGAGAAGTAGAACCTACTGAGGGAAGCCAGAGACCAGATGGAAATAAAAATCTAAAACCTCTAGAAGAATGAAGCTAGAATGAATACAATCTAAACACTGAAATTATACATCTGCTAGGCAGCTGTGCATTCTTCATAAGTTTTTTTTTTGTGAAGTAGCAAAAGAAACTTTGGAAGAACATTTCCTAAATAATCTGAGCAAATATTCTTATCAGTAATTATGATATGTGCATTTTTTGGGGGGAAGTACTGGAGATTGAACTCAGGGGCACTTGACCACTGAGCTACATCCCCACCCCTATTTTGCAATTTATTTAGAGACAGGGTCTCACTGATTGCTTAGTGCCTGGCTTTTACTGAGGCTGGCTTTGAATTCATGATTCTCCTGCCTCAGCCTCCCCAGCGGCTAGGATTACAGGTGTGCATGCGTTGTGTGTGTGCTTTTTTTTAGAATTATTTTTTAGTTTTAAGTGGACACAATATTTTATTTTTACGTTCTGTTGAGGATTGAACCCAGTGCCTCATGCATGCTAGGCGAGCACTGTACCACTGAGCCACTACCCCAGCCCTGATGCGCGCTTTTAATTGTACATTTCCTAGACTTTACACAAATTCTTTTCTAAAATTAATTTTTTTTGAGGGGAGGTTTGGTTTAGATTTCCTATTTATAATTTCAACACTGAATCAATATTTTATTAAATTATATATGAAGAGCTCTTCAGTGGGTACCAAAAAAGAGTGATGTTGTTATAAACATGTCATTGCTTTCCTTTGTTAGTATTCTAGGATGATCTTGGACCATTGTCCAAGACTGGATTTTCAGAAGGAATGAAAAAGCTTTATAACCCAGTAGCTGGCGAAGAAGTAGGGAAAAAAAACTGTCAAGAGATATACCCTTTAAAAGGCCAGATGTTTTTACAGGACTTTAAAAATAATTGGTGATTCTTATCTTCCACAAATTTCCAGAGCAAAGAAAAATGCAGAAGAGATGTTCTTTGAGGCTAGTTATAACCCTGCTAACAAAATCAGATAAGGATAGAACCAAAAGAAGAAGAAGGAGGAAAAAAAAAAAGAACAGAAAGAAAGAAAATGATAGGCTATTCTTAGTTGTTACTAATTGTGAAATTTACAAGTTGAATTAAACAGTGTATTAAAATCCATAGGATAACATTAACTGGAGATTTAAAGGATGATTTGACCTTCAGAAATCTGTAGTGTCATTTACAGTATATTAATAAAGAGGGAGGCTATTTAGTAAATATGACTATCTTACTTGAGGTAAAAAAAAATATTCAAGGGGCTGGAGTTATGGCTCAGAGGTAGAGCGCTTGCCTAGCATGTGCTAGCTGGGTTCGATCCTGAGCATCACATAAAAATAAATAATAAAATAAAGTATTGTCTGACTACAACAACAACAACAACAACAACAAAATGTATTTAAAAAAATACTCAGTGAGCTGGGTGTGGTGGTACATACAGTAATCCCAGTGACTCAGAAAGATAGTGAGTTCAAAGCCAGCCTCAGCAACTAAGCAACTCCTCAAGACCTTGTCTGTAAATAAAATATAAAAAAGGGTTGGGGAATGTGGCTCAGTGGTTAAGCGCCTCTGGGTCAATCCCCAATACCAAAAAAGAAGAGAAAAAAAAAATGGTGAAATTGAGTAACTATTTCTGGTAGATTAGACTTGTGGAAATAAGGAAATTTTTCTTAACTTGATAAAGAGTAAAACTATCTAACTGATAAAGCAAACACAACTGGAAAAATATTTTTCTTGAAAGAGGGAACAATACTAAGAGGTCATTTAAGGCTGTTGTTATTGATGGAGGCTTTAGCGATTGGACTACAAAAATCTAAAGAATGTAAAGGTATAAATATTTGAAGAGGAAGATAAAATGTGTACTTTTTGCCTTTGCTGCCTTCCAAGAATGCAGTTTACCTAGAAAATACAAGAGGATCAATTGACAGGTTTAGGAAACTAATAAATGAGGTCAGTAAGGTGGCTATATACATGGTAAAGGAAGAAATCAATAGGCTTCCTATACACCAGTAGTAGTTGCTCAATTTGAGAAATACTGTCAGCATTTACTACATTTGGTGAGATGTTCCTGTTAATCCTTGGCCTAATTGGCAGTTTCCCATCCCAGACAAGATTTCAATCATAAAGAGAGAGCTCTGGAAGATGAAGTTTCCAATTTCCTGCTTACCTCAATAGAAAAAAAGTCCAGTGTTTTGAAGGGCTGACACAAGGCCGGTTGCTTTCTGAGTATTCCCAGGGAGCTAAACTGCCCTCGAATGTTCTTACTCTCTCACTTTCTAGTGTGTGTGTGTGTGTGTGTGTGTGTGTATATATATATATATATATTTTTTTTTTTTTTTCTTTTTATCTTTTCTTTTAAAGTACTGGGGATTGAATTTAGAGTGTTCTACCTCTGAGCTATATATATACAACCTTTGTTTTATTTTGAGACAGGGTCTCCCTAAATTGATCAGGGGGGGCCTTGAATTTGTGATTCTCCTGCCTCAGTTTCCTAAGTAGCTGGGATTACTGGCATGTATCATCTTTGGAGAGACTGTATTACTGAGCTTCCTGTAACGTCTAGAGGCCTACCCCTTAGTTTCCTGCAAGAGTAGCACACAGTATACTCAGGGAAATAGAAAAGGGATTTCCCTAAAAGTAACTAGATTTTTTTTTTTTTTTTAATGAAATACATGCTTACTGTAAACACAAAATTCAAACAATACATAAAAATGAACTTTCCTCTTCTCCTTTTGCTTGCTCTTAATTTATTCCTTCTTCATTGTTAACCACTCTTGCTACTTTTATATATCATCCTAAAACTTTCTCTCCATTTACATAAATACCTGTTTTTGGTGTTTCATACAGATGGTTTCATGCATTTTGTATTGCAGCCTGCTTTTTTAAAAAATATTTTTTTAGTTGTAGATGGACACATGGTGTCTTTATTTATTTTTATGTGGTACTCAGGCTTGAATCCAGTGCCTTACACTTGCAAGGCAAGCGCTTTACCATTGAGCTACAGCCCCAGTCTGAAGCTTGCTTTTTTTGCTTAACATTTTCGTTTCTCTTGGTTTTTTAATCTTACATTGAACTGTATTCCCCTACAGCTCTATATATTCCCTTTGAATAGACACTTTTCTTCCACTGCTATCCATTTCCTGAAACTTTTTTATAGTCCCTCTTTCTGAACATTTTAGTCACCTTGCTCTGGGGCAGCCTTTGCCCCTCTTCTCAGATTAATATTTATAAAAAGTAAAATATGTAGGATTATGAGGGAAATCAATTATATTGAAACAGCTCTTAAAACATTTTTAGATATACTGGTATATTCTTTTATGAACTAATTAAATAATACAGTGGCAGATTTTCACAACTGCTCTAATTTTTAAATAGTGATGAGCATAAATAATACTTTGAGTTATCTGCAACAGTGTGATTTATTGGGAATATCTGATTTCTTTTGGTTATAAAGCTACAAGATGTTATTACTACTACCGTGGATCTTGCCTACTCTCATAATTAAAGAAGTTGTTCAGTTAGAGGGTAGTAAAAGTAAAGGTGTAATTTTTTTTCCATCTACATTCAGGAAGTTCCTGATCAATATCATTTACAACTGAAACTTGATCCACTTTAGAGGACATTAGTTGTTTGGCCGCCCATTTCAGGAGGTGGAGTTTTCTCTTCTAGACCCTCTTTCCTTTAGTCTCAGAAGTAGGTTATTCTTTTTTTTTAGAGAGAATTTTTTTAATGTTTATTTTTTAGTTTTCGGTGGACACAACATCTTTGTTTATATGTGGTGCTGAGGATCGAACCTGGGCCGCACGCATGCCAGGCGAGCGCGCTACCGCTTGAGCCACATCCCCAGCCCATGAAGTAGGTTATTCTTGTTTGCCCTTCTTTGATACTTCCAGAACACTCTACTTCTTACGTTCCTTGATGTCAACAAAAATCAGGATTTTCAATTTCATGATATTGAATAGTACCATTTACAACTATTGTTCCTTGCAGTTTTAAATGGAACTGTTGTTTACTTCACACTTATTCCAAGAAGATACTAATCTTATATGGCACCCTGTTTTCCATTCTCATTTCCAGGTTGATCTTACCTGACCTCAAGGTTTGAAACCATTCATGTTTCAAATTGTGATGATGCCAAATTTTAATCTCTAGTCTGAACCCTTTCTTGGAAGTATAGATGTGTTTCACTTGGGTGTCTAAGATGTGATAGCAGTGCAACTTTTTCTAAAAAAACTTTCTTCCCTCAGTAAGTTAATATGCTGTGCTTAGAATGATTTCCCCTAGGAAGAAAACTAAAGCTGTTTTCTTCCTCTTTGACTAAAAATGTATAAATTGTTTTTGGTAAAAAGCATGAGATAGGACTTTCCTTTTAATCAAATGGGAAGCTAATTTCTCAACTCTGTTGAATAATTCATTTTTAATGGTCTGAAATGTAATGATATTAGACTTTAAATAAATAAAATTATCATTTAATGTTTGCATTATAGATTTCATACCCTTTAAAGTATATGTTATTTTAATTTAGAACACAACTATGAGAACAATAGTTGATACTGAATTAAAAATGGATTAAATAAATTGAATAAGTATGGAAACAAAAATCAGACATTAAATTTGGTGTTTAACAAACTAAGAACAACACACTGGTGGAGAAAGAGGTTCATTCACTAATCAGTATTTGGATACTTGTATTGCACTTTGAAGAAGATCAATTTTATATAGTAAAATGCAATGACATAAACTTAACAGAAGAAGGTTACAGTGGAGTATGAAATATGTAACTAAACAGATACAAGCTTCCATCTAATGTAAAAGGTTTGTAGGATGCATACTTATATTAGGAATGAAATGTAGAAGTGGTAAAATCATTACATACAAAAATGCTGTCTGTATTTAATCCCAGTTATAGGTATAGGAAATAACCTAACCCTAAGGTTATATAGCCATCAGGGGTATATGATATGAGGAAAAAAGCATATCTCTTTTGCCACTGTTGTAAATTGGCCCAGTCTTAAGGGAAAAGAATTTGACTAAAAACATATTTTAGAAGAAAGGGGGATGAGATACTGTGGAGCTAAGGGATTTGATTTTGAAATTTCTATCTGTGATGGCATACTATAATATCCCCTAATCTGGGCAGGTTTTTTTTTTTTTTTAAATAATTTATTTTTTAGTTATAGGTGAACATGATATATTTATTTAAGTTTTATGTGGTGCTGAGGATCGAACCCAGTGCCTCATGCATGCTAGGTGAGCGCTCTACCTCTGAGTCATAACCCCAGCCCCTGGGCAGGGTTTTGAGGGAATCTAGGCATGATGTAAGTAGTCTAGTAGACCCAAGGAAAATTTCTTAGTACTTTCTTTTTTTAATTAGAATTACTCTTGCATAAATTAAATAAAAATTGAAAAATTTCTCTGTTAAAGAATTTTGAACCAAATATGCTGTAAGAGATGAAAATGAATTTCTTATTGACTGAGTAATATATGCTGGTATTTCCAGTCTTCTCAGCAAACTCATCCTAACCCCTACCTCATTTTATTTCCACATAATTGACATAGAAAAAATTGTTCATAAATAATTTTTAAATACTTTTTTTAGTTGTAGATGGACACAATACTTTTATTTTATTTATTTATTCTTATGTGGTGCTGAGAATGAAACCCAGTGCCTCACATGTGCTAGGCAAGTGCTGTACCACTGAGCTACAACCCCAGCCCCAAATAATGTTTTTGTCCCTAGAATTTAGGAAGCAGTGGTATAGAACAGTATTCAACATTGGTCTTGGGACTGTGGTGGAAACAAATTCCTGGAGGTACACAAGCACTCAGATAGCTTAAGTGAGTTAATTCCCGGATCTTAAATCTCTGTGAACTCTTTCTAAAGTTGATCTTATGTGAACCAGTCTTTTAAGCAATTTCTTCTTTGCCACATGCCTTTCAACTGTGGACCTTTTCCATTATACAGAAAAGTGGCCCCACTTTTACGTGTCTCTACTCTTAGCCAGATGTATTTGCCTGGCAGTGGGAAACCTTGTGATGAAAAGGATCTCAAAACAATTCCAGGGCACTAGAAGAACAGGGCTGGATATCCAATTGCAAAATAATGAGTTGGATCTCTATTGCACACCATGTATAAAAGTTAAAATGGATTAAATACATAAATATAAGAGCTAAAACCATAAAAACTTTACAAGAAAAACATAGGTATAAATCTTTGTGATCTTGGATTGGTAGTGTAGTGTCATATCTGCTTATTAGATATGACATCAGAAGCCCGAGCTATCAAACAAAAAAGTATACAAATATGGGATTTTGTCAAAATTCAAAACCTATGTGCATCAAAGGGCATTATTATGAAAATGAAGAAACATCCATAGATTGGGAAAATATATGCAACTCATATATCATATGTATGGAACTTATGTCCAGAATATATTTTTTAAAAAAAACTCACTTATAATTAACCTAAAAAAAACCCTGTAATTTTTAATTTTTGTTATTTATTTATTTATTTATTTTTAATACTGGGGATTGAACCCAGGGGTGCTTAACCACTGAACCACATCCCCAGCCCTTTTTATTTTTTATTTTGACATAGGGTCTCCCTCAGTTACCTAGGGCTCGCTAAGTTCCTGAGGCTGGCTTTGAATTTGTGATCCTGCTGGCCTCAGCCTCCTGAGCCTATGGAATTATAGGCCAGGGCCACCATGCCTGGCATTAACCTCTGATTTTCAAATGGGCAAAGAACTTCAAAGAAGATGTGCAAGTGTAATTCCAGAGATTTGGAAGGCAGAGGTAGGAGGTTTTCGAGTTCAAACCAAGCCTCAGCAACTTAGTGAGGCCCTAAGCAACTCAGTGAGACCTTGTCTCTAATAAAAACTGAAAGAAGGCTGGGGATGTGGCTCAGTGGTTAAGGACTCCTGTAAAAAAATTATAGTTTTGGACCAAAATATCACTGAGAAAAATCAGTGTATAGTGAAGGGTAGCTGAATTTTTATTTTATCTATACCAGGGGCAGAATTTCTGATTTTTCTTATTATACATTTGCTCATTGACAGATCATTTTTAAATATTGTTAGGACAGTAATTAATTAAAAATACTTAACAATTATGTAGTATTGGTGTGTTAGTTTTCTATTGCTGCTATAACAATTACCACAGACTTCATATTTTAAAGAACACAAATGTATTCTCTTACAGTTCTGGAGATCAGAAGTCCAGTACAAATCTCACCAGGCTATGATCAAGGTGTCCTCAGCCTATGTTCCTTGCTGGAAGCTTTCGGGACTGTCTGGGTTTTCTCCTTTCCCAATTTCTAGAGGCTGACTATAGTCTTTGGCTTGAGATTCCCTTCCTGCTCAGATCTTTAAATAAGTCAACATGGTCTCACAATTCTGACCTTTTGTTCTCTTTTTCTTTAACCACAGTGGGGAAAGGATCTCTGCTTTTGGGATTTATGCCATTAGATTGGGCACAATTGGACAATCCAGGATAATCTCCCCATCTCAAATTGTGTACTTTTTTTCTCTCCCAGTTCTGGGAATTGAATTCAGGGGCACTCTACCACTGAGCTAAATTCCCAGCCCTTTTTATGAGCTAGAGTCTAATTTGCCCAGATCATCCTGGAATTGGGAATCCTCTTGCCTCAGCTTCCCAAGTCAGTGGGATTATAGGCGTATACCACTGTGCCCAGCTCAAATTTTGCAACACATGTCCAAGAGTTTTTTCTTTTTTAACCCAAAACATCTCTATTTTTTTAGTTTTCAAGAAACAAATTTCTTCCATTTCCAAGATAATCATGATTAACTTAGAAAAATGGTCATACATCTTAAAAGCATTTCCCTTTAACAGGAAAATTAACTGTAGAGAATCTAAACACTGCTTTCCAATTTGTATTGAAGTGAAAAATAATACTTAAGCTATAGACTAGAGTGTAGGAGACTCCACCAACCTCTTTGTGTTTGTCTCAGATAGGCTAATATGTGATGTACCTCATTAAGTTTTTGAGTCAGGTTAAGACATGCTAATAGAAGTTTTTTGAAACTTCTATATAAAATTTTATGGTATTAATTTTAGAATGTCTTAAAGTTTTTGTTAATGGTGAGAGAGTTCAGTATATCCTTTGATACATGACTAGCAAAATTTTTTTTTTTCAGGTTTCTGTTCTTTTTAAAGACTTTTCAGATTCATGTATTTCCTTTATTAGGGCAAATGGAAAGATCTCAGACTTGCATGATTCTTTTAGCCACTAGGATTTAAAATTCAAATCTTACCTAGATTATTTTTATTCTTAATCATTTCCTCCTCTAAAGATTGACTTCTTTCCTTTTTCCTTCTTCATTTCCATAGTGGGGATTGAATTCCTGGGTGATCTACCACGAGCTATTTCTTATTTTGAAACAGGATATCACTAAATTGCTCAGGCTGGTCTGGAATTTGCAATCCTCCTGCCTCAGCCTCTGGAGTAGCTGGGATTACAGACAGAGTCACTGTCACTGTGCCCTGCCTCCTCTGATTTCTTAGGAACTAATTACTATCTTTGTGGTAGAAGCAAAACCAAACAAAAACAAGAAACCACCACCACCACCACCAACAACAACAACACTAAATCCACCTTGGATTAGTACAACAAATGGTTCTTAAAACCTGGGCTAATACAGGAGGCTAAGGCAGGAGGATAGATTCAATCTCCAGTCACAAAAGAAAACAAAACAGAAATCTTAGTTTTTTTTCCCCTCCCCTCTTTATGGACTGGGGATTAAACCCAGGGTCTTATGAGTGCTAGGTTAGTGCTTTACCACTGAACTACATTCTCGCCCCTTTTAAATTTTATTATCAGACAGGTTTTGCTAAATTGCCCAAGCTGGTCTCGAACTTGTGATCCTTCTGTCTCAGCCTACCGAATAGTTGGGATTATAGGTGTGCCCCACTATGCCCTGCTCCTGAATTACATTTTAAATTTTGCATAAAATAATCTTATTCAAGTTGCAAATCTTTATAATTGCCTCGTCTGTGTATCCAGTGTGTGACCTCCAAAATATTGTCAGAGTAAGCAAAAATCATTTTTTAAGAATTTGATTTTGTGCACTCCCCCTTACACTGTAATAGTGAATAAATCTTTTCCTCTTTAGCATCACAAAGATGCTATTTTGAGGGGTTGAATTACTTTCAGAATGTTGATGTGAAAGGAAAGAGATCAGGTTACACATTCTTTGTTCCAGACTGCCACTGTACTTCAAGTTTGGAGCTGCACTGGGGAAGATAGAATATGCATTTGCCACAAAATCTTCCACCTTACCCCTACTTGAGGAGCAAGAGAATTAGGCAGTTTCTCTGACATGGCCTACCCTAAAGAGAACGAGTTTAACTTTAGTATTTGTAGAACTTGCTACTTATTTTTTCTCTTAGAGTCTTTAATTTTATATAATTTAGCATTTCAAGAAGTCAGAAGATTATATCTTTGTATTAGGAGATATTTTAAAAATGATAATGTTATTTTGAGAATACTTATATTTTAATAATGCAGTTAAACAAATTTACTTCTAATTTATATTGAATAAATTGGGAGTATATAAAATTATATTTTGAATAAAATATTACTGTCTTGGCATAAAATAGAATTACTTATATGTTTCAAAACTGGTAGTAAAAAGTTCCCAAAGCAGATGCAGTATTTCTTTTGTTTCTTTGATGCTGTTAGATAAATGAAGACTTTAAAAAGAGTTTTCACATAAAAATTTTCATAAAAAATTCCTGTGCCATATTCTGAATGATAATTTGACTGTTTATGGTATAATTTTTCTCAGTTCAGTTTCAATTAGAGTATAAACTTTTTAATCTTTAAGGAATCATTTAAACAATTTTAGTTATTAAAATTTGAATGTTATTCTTTAATTTTTTTTTTTTTTACTTATAGATGGACACAGTGTCTTTACTTTTTTAATTGATTTATTTATTTTTATATGGTGTGGTGCTGAAGATTGAACCCAGGGCCTCACACATGTGAGGAAAGCACTCTACCATTGAGCTACAACCCCAGCCTCTGAATGTTGTTCTTAAAACTGTCTTTACATGCAACTGGTCCCATTTCTGAGAGTTTAAGAAGCTTAAATATTGTTTGTGAAGTGATTATATCTGTATTAAACATTATAAGTCCATTAAGAAGTACTCAAGTTTTTATTCTAGGTAATTTTAAGTATTATTTATTTTCATCAGTTTACTACTTTTCTGAAGAAAGTCATTATAATTACTAACAAAATTAATTGTACCATTCTTTTAAAAAATATTTATTTTTTAGTTGTAGATGGACACAATACCTTTATTTCATTTGTTTATTTTTATGTGGTGCTGAGGATCAAACCCAGGGTGAGGCAGCGCTCTACAGCTGAGCCACAAACCCAGTTCCTAATTGTATCATTCTTTGTAACAATCTTTTTTTTTTTTTTTTTTTAAAGAGAGAGAGAGAGGAGAGAATTTTTTAATATTTATTTTTTAATTCTCGGCGGACACAACATTTTTGTTTGTATGTGGTGCTGAGGATCGAACCCGGGCCGCACCCATGCCAGGCGAGCGCGCTACCGCTTGAGCCACATCCCCAGCCCTGTAACAATCTTTTTAATGTTTTGAGATTAGGTGCTGTATTTTCTTAACAGGATATTATACCAGTACACTTCCAAAAGAGAAAACATACAGCTAATAAAACTAGTTGGTAGGTTTTGGGACTTGATACTTTGTTTTGTCCTGCTCACACAGGTTTTATTCTCTCTAGCTCATGATTTAGTTATAATTTATTTACACATTTTTGCCCAATGATTTGCTGTCATACTTGGTTTTCTGTGTTGTGGTTCCAATTCTCTAGCTTTGTCTTTACTTCTCTTTTATGCTTTATCCCTTCTGTCTCCCTGCATATTTAGTAAGTCCCAGCTTTACCTCCTCCATGAAACCTTATTTTCAAATCTGGGCTCTTGGTAATTTCTTCCTTTTCTGTGCTTTGGTAGAGTATATAATGCCAGTATGTACTATCATTTTTCTTCTTGCTTATTTGTTTCATGTCTTTAATGTGATTTTAAATAATGATACTAGCTACTGTTCGTATACCCGCTATATGCCAACTACTGTGTCATTATTGTTGTTATTATTATTATTTGGTATCAGGGATTGAACCCAGGGATGCTAAACCACTAAATCACATCCCCAGCCCTTTTAATATTTTATTTAGAGACAGGATCTAGCTAAGTTGCTTATGGCTTTGCTAAATTGCTGAGCCTGACTTTTGAACTTGCAATCTTCCTGCCTCAGCCTCCTGAGCTGCTGGGATTATAGGCATGGACCACTGCATCTGGCTACTGTGTCATTATTATGGATTTTTAAAATAACCGGGTAGGGTAGGTATTGGCATACATCTGAGGAAATTCAGAGCCAGCTACACTGTGCCAGAGTTTAGTCACACATTTTTCTCTTTGGCTTCCTTCACACATATTTGGTATCTTAAAACATTAGATGTTTAATAAATTTGAGATGATTACTTGACTCAGTTTGGTTTACTTTTTATAAAAGATGGTTTTTGAAGGGGTGAGAGAAATAGTCTTAGAATTTGTGAATTTTTCTTTCAAGTTGCATAGTTTTGTCAAGCAACACCGTGGGCTTTTCTTCTAAACTTCCATGTGCCTAAATGTAAACCTGTTCCAAAAAGACTGAAGTGTGGTTCCCTATCATGCCAAGAAATCTGTATACTGAATGATGCAGGAAGGTGTTTGAAACTGAGTAGTGAGAATAGGTTTGTGCTATAGGATATATTGTTTAAATTATTAAGATAATATAATTTATGTTTAAAATTCAATATAGGTAAACCTGATAAATGGGAAAAATGGAGGTAATTTCAGGAAAAATTTAAAAAATTTTTGAATCTTCAAAACTTTGTACATTTGCTGTTATTTAGATTTAAAAAATCATTAATTGGGTTAGAGTTGTGGCTCATTGGTAGAGCGCTCGCCTCACAAGTGTGAGACCCTGGGTTCGATCCTTAGCACCACATAAAAATAAATAAGTGAAATATAGATATTGTGTCCAACTTCAACTAAAAAAAAATATAAAAAATCATTAATTGCTAATGAAATTTGAGATACATTTTTGACATCTTGTATTTCATTGAAGATCATGAATGCTTTATATCATTCTTATAAGAATCATATTTTTAAAACTTGAAGATCATTCCTTTTTTGGTGTCAGTTTTTTACTAGTTATATTCTGCTTTAGGATTTGCTTTTGTAGCTTCCTAACCTGGCATTTTTGTGTCTTTTAAAAAAACCAAGTAATTGGACCATTTATCACAATCTGCCTACTTAAAAAAAAAAATACTAGTATTGGGGCTGGGGTTGTGGCTCAGCGGTAGAGCGCTCGCTAGCATGTGAGAGGTCCTGGGTTCAATCCTCAGCACCACATAAAAAAATCAAAAAATAAAGGTATAAAAAAATTAAAAAAACTAGTATAAAATTCTTTTGCATGTTATCTGTAAAAGGAGCATTTTAATCATTCTGTCCACATTTGATAA
Organism: Marmota flaviventris; assembly: GCF_047511675.1. NCBI lineage: Eukaryota > Metazoa > Chordata > Mammalia > Rodentia > Sciuridae > Marmota > Marmota flaviventris. Next base: position 37,978,822 of record NC_092501.1, on the reverse strand, counting down.
GTGTTGCTGATTTTTAAAAAAAATTAAGTATATAATGTGCTTTAATTTTTTAAACGTTCATTGAACTTTGGACTTAAATCATGTCAAGGGTTTTACTTTTTAAAATACTGAGGTTTATTATTTGTGTGAGTGTCTTAATTGAAAAATGAATGGCTTCAAAAACATCAAAATAGAGCTGGGTGCTTGGTTGTGCATGCCTATAATTTCAGCTATTAAGAAAGTTGATGCAGGATTGCACGTTTGAGGCCATTGGGGGCCTTTTTGAGATCTATCTCAAAAATAAAATGAAAAGTGCCAATGATGCAGTTCAGTGGTAGAGAACTTACCTACTACACGCTGGGTCCTGGGTTCAATCTCTAAGTCTGCCAAAAAAAAAAAGAAAAAGAAAAAGATCAAAATTGAAGACCTGCACATAGAACCATACTTTAGGACATATATGCATAAAATTATGTATTTATAGCCAGGCATGGGGGCCCATACCTGTAATCCCAGCTTCTCTGGAGGTAGAGGCAGGAGGATCGTGAATTCAAAGCCAGCCCTAGCAACTTAGCAAGGCCCTAAGCAACTCAGAGAGACCCTCTTTCTAAATAATATACAGAAAAGGGCTGGGGATATGACTCAGCAGTTAAGTGCCTCTGGGTTCAATTTCTGGTACCAAAAAAATATGTATATGTGTGTGTGTGTTTATAAGATATTAATGTAAACTTCAGATTCTGTAATATTTTAAGGAAACCACTTCATTTTAACAGAGCACTTTGTGTGTTTATACATTGGTGCTGGGCATGTGTTTTACTGCTGAACTACAACCCCACCCCCAGTTGGTCTTTCTACTTTTCTAGTTACATTGAGATTTTGCCCAGTAATGTCTTTTTGCTTAAACCTACACACATTTGTCAAAGCTATCTAGCACCCTGTTTTAAGTCTGCTTCGTGGCATTTATTTTAAGTGTAATTTAATTAGAACTTGCATGCACATTTCTTTTAGATCTGCTTCCATTCTTAGGAACTGTAAACTCCATGTGAGTGGGGAATTTTACTTGGGTTGTCATGTTAGGGGCCTGGCACACTGCCTTGTCTAGCATATGTACTTTGCAGCAGCAGGCAGTACTTTTCTTTAGTCTTCTTTAATTATATTAATAAAAGAGCTTTGGTTTTTGCAAGGTTTTTAGAGGCTCTGGAGAGAAACATTAATCAATAAGATCTAACTTGAATTAATTGTTTTAAAAATACCTAATGATATAATGAACAGAGAATATTAATGAAATAAGAATTTAAGGAGTCAAAGTTAAGTTTTTTTGTTTGTTTTGTTTTGGTGGAGGAGCTTGAACCAGGGGTGCTTAACCACTGAGCTATATCCTCAGCCCTTTTTATTTTGAGACAGGGCCTTGCTCAATTGTTGAGAGACTCATTAAATTGCTCAGGCTGTCCTTGAATTTGCAGTCCTCCTGCCTCAGCCTTTGAGTCACTAGGATTATGTGTACCTCTATGCCCCACTGAAGTTAAGGTTTTAATATCTTTACTTGGCCAGGTACGGTGGTACATGCTATAATCCTATTATTGTCTCTGGAGGTCAAGGCAGGAAGATTGCAAGTTCGAGGCGAGCCTGGGTAAGTTAACGAGATTCTGTCTCAAAATAAAAACATAAAACAAACATGTAGCTTGGTGGTAGAGTGCCCCTGGAGATATAGCTCGATGGTAGAGTACCCGTGGTTAGTCTCTGATACCACAAAAACAAAAAAACATAACAAAACATACACACATACTCAAAAAAACCAAAACCACACACACATAACAACAACAACAAAATCCCCCAAACCTTTACTTTGTAACACCATGGGCTTTTTCTTCTATTGTGATTTAAGATGGTTGTAATTGTTCATTATTGATGATACCTATCAAAAGGCGAGCTTGAACAACCATTTCTGCTGGATTCTGAATGCTGAGAAACAGAAACTGAACTTTGTGAACTATTACAAGTCATCTGTAAAATGAGATAATAAAATTGACTTCTCAAAGTGTAATTTAGACTTTCATGGAATACCATAGTCTGAAAATGCTTAGCAATGTGCCTGTCACACTGTAGGTGTTTTATAAATGTTAATTGTCATAAATTTGCTAGGTATAAGAAAATGTCTTTCCTCAAAAGCAATTGTAGTTGGGTGAGGTGGCCCATGCCTGTAATCCCAGTGGCTCAGGAGGCTGAGACAGTAGAATCTCGAGTTCAAAGCCAACCTCAGCAAAAGCGAGGTGCTAAGCAACTTATTGAGAACCTGTCTCTAAATAAAATACAAAATAGGGCTGGGGATGTGGCTCAGTGGTTGAGAGTTCCTGAGTTCAATCCCCAGCATCCCCCTCCTCCAAAAAAAAAAAAAAAAAAAGCAGTTGTAAATTTAAAAATGAATTTGCTGCCCATCTCAAACCTATATAAAAATATGGTATTTAACTTTTAAAAAGATGTTTAATAGCAATTGTTGTTGGCAGGTCTTTTAGCTCCACTTTGAGTCTTTGCATTGTGTATAATATGGAAAGACTTGGAATAAATGTATGGGCCAGGGCAGCTTATATAAAAATGCTAAATAATTTTCAGTGTGGCTGATAAAAATTTAGAAGTACCACTGCTTGGTGTGGTGATACATGACTATAATCCCAGCGGCTTCAAGAAAATAAAAAAGAGTATCATTTAGTTTGTTCATGAAATCTATGAGAATTTTGACTATTTCTATCCTTTGTTTGGTCTATTCATTGGTTCATTCCTATCAGAAGTCTCTAATTGAGCCTTGTATCTTGTAGAAATTGTAAGGAAAAGAAACTATTTCTTAACAAGCTGGTACCCTTTATCTCCTTAGTTGGTATCCAGATGTTTAAGGGAATGATCTATCCACAAAACTTGCCTTTTTTTTTTAACTGTTTAAAATCCTCCATCCACTTTTCTTTTTCCTTTTTTTTTTTTTTGGTACCGGGGATTGAACCCAGGCTACTTTATCACGGAGCTACATCCCAGCTTCTCCCCTCCCCTTAAAATTGTTGTAAATGTACACAACACCTCCATTTAATTAATTACTTAATTTTTATGTGGTGCTGAGAATCAGACCCAGTGCCTCATACTTACTAGGCAAACGCTCCACCACTGTGCTATACCCCCAGCCTCAGCCTAGCTTGTGTTTATTTTTTTATTTTGAGACAGGGTTTCACTGAGAACTGCTGTGGCTGGCTTTGAACTGGATGGCTTTGAACTTGCAATCCTTTTGTCTCAGCCTTCCAAGCTACTGGGATTATAGGTATGCCACCATGCCCAGCTCCTATCCCATTTCATATGCTACCTGTCCCCCCCACCCCCGCGCCTTGTTTGTGTTATTGATGGCCTCCATGGTACCAGATTTTCTGTCCTATGTCTTTCAGCCTCTCAGTAGCTTTTAACACAACTAGCACCTCTGCACCAGACTCTTAGCCACTGTGGCATGATGCTGTTGCCTTCTGTATCTTTTATTATGGTCCAGGTAGTGGTGAGGGACAATCTAAATCAGAACTAAGGATTGTATCTTGCTGGCTTCCACCCTTATTCTGAAGTCTTTAAGCCTGTGTATAGTCAGTATCATAATTTAGGTCTTATTCTGTACACCCTGCATTTTGAGCTAATTTATGAAATGACAAGAGAATTTGGAAAGTAAAAATAACTGTGTTAAAGAATCTAAATTACATTTGGAATAATTCTTGCCTCTATGTTGCAGATACAAATGCTTAAATAACTGTGATGGACAGGGAAAAGATACTAGGAATTTGACATGAATTATCACATTTAAATAAACAGCGTTTTTTTTTTTTTTTCTCCCTAGAGGAAAATTGTGGTTACAACATGTGATTGAACCTGTCTAGTTTCAAGTAGTGTTCAGATTCAGATTCAGTGGTTCAAGCTTGAAAGAGAAACAGGAAAAAAGAAGTTCTTGCAGGTGCTTCTCATTCTTTAATCTAGAATATTAGTTTTAATTAATTAAAAAATATGCATCTTAATATTTTTTAAAAATATTTTTTAGTTGAAGTTGGACACAATACCTTTATTTTATTTATTTTTATGTGGTGCTAAGGATTGAACTCAGGACCTCGCACGTGCTAGATGAGTACTCTACCGCTGAGCCACAACCCCAGCCCCACATTTTAGTATTTGAATATCAGTTAGTCAGAAGTTACCTGGATTTTAGATCAGTTTTTTCATTCCAACTAAAGCTAGCAGTCACAGAATTATGAGGGGGGGAAAAGTACTTTTATTACTAGTTATTATAAGAACTCAGTTGTCAAATCAGAGTTGAAAATTATTCTTTTAAAAATGAAGTCATTTGAGTAGAATAAAATATTCTCACAGTAACTACCCTAGCCACAACTCTAAAGCAGGACATGTCCCTGGCTTATTAAGATTGCTACATTAAAACAAAAATTTATTATGCATTGTTAAGTTTAATAACAATTTACATCAGCCTTTTTCTTTTTTGTTTCTGCTTTTGATCTCAAACTTAAAAATTTCTTCCCCATTGCAATAGTGTTTTCAAGGTCTTATATAATCTTAGATTTTACATTCAAACCGTCTATCTGGAATTAATTTTGTTGCATGAGGTAAGGATCCATTTTTTCCCCCAAGTGGTTAGAATATTTCTCTCAATATCATGGGGCTGGGATTGTGTCTCAGTGGTAGAGCGCTCGCCTAGCATGGGCGGGACCTGGGTTCCTCGATCCTCAGCACCACATAAAAATAAAGGCATTGTGTTGTGTTAATCTACACCTAAAAAATAAATATTAAAAAAACCAATACATTGTATCGATCTAAAATGTTGCTTTTATTATATTCTTCCATATATGTAGATTTACTTTTGGTTTCTTGACTGTGGAATCACTATATTAGTAATCTTTCAGTACATTTTATTATTTGGTAAGGTAAAAATATTTGTTACCTTTTCAAAGATTGAGGATATTTTACTTTGTTTTTTCAAATGTCTTTATAGCATTCTTTGGGTTTGATTTCATTCAAAAATGTTAACATTTCTATATTGGTTTAGACAGAACTGCCCTTTTTATAGAATGTAATTTTCTAATTAATAAAATGGCATGCCTCCTTTCATTAATTTTTTTTTCTTGATACTGGGGATTGAACCCAGGGGTTCTTAAACACTGGGACACATCCCCAGTCCTTTTTTATTTTTTATTTAGAGACAAGGTCTCTCTGAGTTGCTAAGTGCCTCGCTAATCTGCTGAGGCTGGCTTTGACTCGAGATCCTCCTGACTCAGCCTCCCGAGTTGCTGGGATTACAGGTGTGATCCACTGTGCCTGGCTTCATTAGTCTTTTTGACTTTAAATAGTTTTATAGTTTTTCTTACATATGTTGGGAAGCTATTATAAGGGAGATCATTTTTCCATTATATTTTGTAATCAGTTTTTGTTAGTACACAGGCAACTTATCAATTGTACATTAAACCATTCAATGTATTCTATTCTTTAGTATCTGTTTGCAGTTGGATTTAATTTATACAAAATGCACTCATTGTAAAGATAATTCATTGAGTTCGGTTAGTTTTTAAATACCATGTAGCTTTCTTTATAGTGCAAGGTTTGGTTTCTTCAATCATTTTGTGAAGATAAGTGAATAACAACCTAAGTATTTGTGTATTTTTTACTTATTTATTTATTTTGGGCATGGGGATTGAACTGAAAGGCACTCAACTACTGAGCTACATCCCCACCCTATTTTGTATTTTATTTAGAGACAGGATCTCCCTGAGTTGCTTCGTGCCCTGTTTTTGCTGAAGCCAGCCTTAGTCTTCTGAGCCACTGGGATTACAGGCATGTGCCATCTTGCCCTGTATATTTGGTTTTTAAATCATCTTTATTTGGTAAAAGTATATCTCAGATCTGTAAACAGTTTTAAATTTACTTTAGCATAAAGATCTTTTTTTATCTTTAACTCTCTAATATGTTCCTTTGTCTGTTTTGACTGAGAATAGTAGAACTTCATTACCTTGCTGTTGGAGAGACTAGCCATCCAAAATCAAAGTGGCATTAGAACTGTGCATGGATCTGTTCCTGACCTCTTTTCTAACTTCTAGTAATCTCAGTCATTTCTTGAGTTTTAGAATCTGTCTCTCTTTATAAGTCTGTGTTTAAATGTCTTTTTTAAAAATTAGGATACCAGTCATTGGACCAGGGTTCACTCTTAATAACCTCATTTTAACTTGAAACTCTTGATTACCTATTTCCACATAAGGTCAAAAAGGTTTGGACTTCAACATATGATTCTGATTATTTATGTTTTTATTTTTACTTGTTATTTTGAAATAATTTTATATTTAGGAAAGAGATAGGAATAGCATTGTGAACTCCCATATTCTCCGTTCAGATTCACATATTTAAACATTTTTTCTACATTTATTATGTCTGTTAAAGTTTGTGTATAAGAAATATTTGGCTATTAGTACTGGCAAACTCACCAAGGTTTCTGAAGTTAAGCTGTATGCTCAAGAATGTATTTCATCAATCCTAAAATGCATTTAACTGTGTAATTAACAGGTATAGAAATATCAATATTCTGTGTCCCAAAAAAGTGATGCCAGTTAAACAGTGATATGCTGCTTTTAAGAGGCATACTGATTTCACAATAGGGTTGATGAATCATTTGGAGTCAATAAAATATAAAAATGCATCATTGAAATATATATAGTAGAATGCATATTTAATATATGTGCATATATGTATATATATGTGTGTGTGTATATATATACACACACACATACTTTAGAAATTTAATTTTTAGAGTAGTTTTCGGTTCAAAAGCAAAATTGAACAATACAAAGTTTCCACATACCTGTACTCACATATGCATAAGCCACCACTGCCCTATTATTAGTATCTCACACCAGAATGGCGCATGTTACAGTTGATGACCTACATTGACACATCATTACTATGCAAGGTCTATAGTTTAAATTACAGTTCATTCTTGAGAGTATAACTTAACGTGTCTTGACAAATGTAAAATGACATGTCCTCCATTGTAGTACTATACAGCCTAATTTCAACTACCCTAAAAATTCTCTGCTATGTTTATTTTCCCTTCTTCTCTTCATCCCTGGCAACCATTGATCCTTTTTAACTTCTCCATAGTTTTAATATTTCCAAAAGGTCACAATTGCAATCACAACTCCATTGGATTCTTTAATGTAGAAATACACATTTAAGTTTCCTCCGGTGTCTTTTTGCGGCATTTATTTTCAGTGCTGAGTAGTATTTCATTGTCTGGATATATCACAGTTTATCCACTTACCTAGAGAAGGACTTCATGGTTACATCCAAGTTTGGCAAATTATGAATAAAACAGCAATAAATTTCTGTGTACAGGTTTTTACATGGATATAAGCTTTCAGCTCCATTATGTTAAACACCAAGGAATGCAGTTGCTGGATCAGATAGCAAGAGCATGCTTAGCATTTTAAGAAACTGTCAAAACTATCTTCCAGAAAGGATGTAACATTTTGCATTTCTACCAGCAGTGAATGAGAGCTCCTTTTGCTCCATATCCTTGCCAGCTTTTGATGTTGTCAGTGTTCTGGATTTTGGTTGTTCCATTGCATGTGTAGTGGTATCTGTTTTTGGTTGATGATATATGGAGCTGCTTTTCATATGCTTATTTGCCATCTGTATGTCTTCTTTGGTGAGGTGTCTGTTAAGACTTTGGTATCCCCCGCTTTTTTTTGGTATTGGGGATTGAACCAAGGGGCACTTAACCGCTAAGCTACATCCCCAGCCCTTTTTTATTTGTATGATTTTGAGCTGGGTCTCACTAAGTTGCTCAGGGCCTTGCTAAGTTGCTGAGGCTGGCTTTGAACTTGTGGTCCTCCTATCCAACCTTTCAAGTTGCTGGGATTGTAGGCTTGTGTCATCTTGCACAGCCCCAGTTTTTTTTTTTTTCTTTTAAGATGTTAATGGACCTTTATTTTATTGATTTATTTATATGTGATGCTGAGAATTGAACCCAGTGCCTCACACATGCCAGGTAAGAGCTCTACCACTGAGCCATAACCCCAGCCCCAGCCCCAAGTTTTTTTTTTTAATATTTGAACAACCAGCCCCAGCTTTTAATTGTGGTGTTTGTTTTCTTATTAAGTTTTAAAAATTCTCTTGATATTTTGGATAATAGTCCTTTATCTGTGGTGTCTTAATACAGATAATTTTTCCTAGTCTGTGGCTTGTTGTCTTATTCTCTTGACAGTGTCTTTTATGGAACAGAAATTTTATAATTTTAATGAAGTCTAACATTAAGTATTTCATGAATTGTACATTTCCAATCTGTATAATTTTTATTTCCTTTTCTTGGCTTTTTACATTAATTAGAACTTGCAGTATGGTGTTGAAAAGGATTGGTAAAAGGTGACATCTTTGCCTTGTTCCTGATCTCATTATAAAGCTTTTTTAAATTTCTCACCATTAAGAATGTTAAGATATAGGTTTTGTAGCTGTTTGTCCATTTAAGGAATTTCCCCTCTGTTGCTGGTTTTCTGAGAGGTTTTTTATTTGTTTGTTTTGTACTGGGGATTGAATCTAGGGGAACTCTACCAGTGAGCTATATTCCCAGCCCTTTTGATTTTTTGTTTTGAGACAGGATCTCCCTAAATTGTTCTGGCTGGCCTAGAATTTATAATCCTCCTCCCTCAGCTTCCCTAGTTGTTGGGATTATAGTCATGTGCCACCATACCCAGTGTTTTCTGAGAGTTACTATGAATGAGAGTTGGATTTTGTCAAATGCTTTTTCTTTTTTTTCTTTCTCTTTCTCTTTGGCACTGTCTTACTGTGTTTCCCAGGCTGGTCTTGAACTCCTGGGTTCAAGTAATCCTCCTGCCTCAATCTTTTAGATAGCTGGTACTATAGATGTGCCCTACTGTGCCTGGCTTGTCAGATGTTTTTTCTGCATCTGTTGAAATGATTGTGTTGCTTTGCATCTTCTTCTTCTTCTTCTTCTTCTTTTTTTTTTTTTTTTAATATTTATCATTTTAGTTTTAGGTGGACACAGTATCTTTATTTTTATGTGGTGCTGAGGATCGAACCCAATGCCTCATGCATGCTAGGTGAGCGCTCTACCACTGAGCCACAACACCAGCCCTGTTTTGCTTCTTTAATTGGTTGATATGGTTGATTTCATTAACTAGTTTTTTTTTTTTGTTGTTGTTGTTTGGCATTAGGAATTGAACCCACAGGTGCTTTACCACTGAGCTACATCCCCAGCCCTTTGTATTTTTTATTTTGAGTTGGGTTTTGCTAAGTTACTTAGGCCTTGCTAAATTGCTGAGGCTGGCCTGTAACTTGAGATCTCTGGCCTCAGCTTTCCAAATTGTGGGATTAAAGGTGTGCATCACCATGCCCAGCACATGGATTGATTTTTGAATGTTGAGTTGTCCTTGAATAATGGGTATACATTCTACTTGTATAAAATTCTTTTTATAGGTTGTTGAATTTGATTTGCTGTTTTATTGAGGATTTTTGCATTTGTGTTCATGAGAATCATGAACATCTTGTAACATCTTGGTCTGGTTTTAGTATTAGTATAATGCTGGCCTTATGGAGTCAATTAGGAAGCATTCCCTCTGTTTCTATCTCTTGAAAAGAACTTACAGAGAATTGGTATAATTTCTTCCTTAAATGTTTGATGGAATTCACCAGTGAGCCTTTTGGGCATAATGATTTCTGTTTTGGAAGATTATTATTCCAATTTCTTTCTTTCTTTTTTTTTTTTTTAAATATTGTTAGTTGTAGACACAATATCTTTATTTGTTTTTTAATGTGGTTCTGGGAATTGAACCCAGTGCCTCACACATACTAGGCAAGCGCTCTACCATTGAGCCACAACCCCATCCCTATTTTAATTTCTTTAATAGATAGGGCTGTTCAGATTGTGTATGTCTTGTGTGAGTTTTGCCAAATTATGTCTTTCATAGGAGTGCTCCAAGTCATCATATTGGTCTGTTATTAAATTTCTGGGTGTAGAGTTGTTTATAAGTCAAGTATCTTTTATCCAAAATATTTAGGACCACAAGTATTTTGGTTATTGGAATATTTGCTTATATATAATAAGAGATCTTGGGGATAGGACTCAAGCCTAAACAGAAAATCATTAGTTTCTTATAAACTTTACTTGCATAACCTGAAGATAGTTTTACACGATATTTTTTTTAAAAGAAACTTATATTCTTTTTTTTAAATATTTATTTTTTAGGTGTAGATGTAGTGCTGAGGATCGAACCCGGGTCTCTCCTGTGCTAGGCGAGCGCTCTACCGCTGAGCCACAATCCCAGCCCTTTACGTGATATTTTTAACATGCTTACACTATGAACCCTTCATCTGCCAGATGCTCAGCCTGTATTCCTTTATCATCTTTATAGTAATGTACGTTTAGAGAGAATCTGTGGTTCTGTCTCCTTTCATTTCGATATTTGTAGTTTGTGCCATCATTTCCCCCCTTAGTTATCCTAGCTAAAGGCTTATCAATTTTATTGATCTTTTCAGAGAATCAGCTTTTGGTTTTGTTCATTTTCTCTATTCCTGTTTTCATTAGCATTAATTTCTGATTTTTATTATTTGCTTTCTACTGTTTACTTTGGATTTAATTTGCTCCTCATTTCTAGTTTCCTAAAGTGGAAGCTTCAGTTGATTTTATTTTTTTCCCCCAGTATATGCAATTCAGTATTATAAATATGAATTATATTCTCATATTTCTGAGTTTCTCTATTTCTAATGTTGTTTTCATGTTTATATAATCTTAATGTTTTTTGTTTGGGGATAGTAGGTTATACTTCTTAACTGTTTCGTGTGTCTGCCCTTCTGGCATGCTTTCAGTTGTCTGTAGAGATGTCATTTTCTCCCTTGTCTACCCTGCCTCCCTTCTTATAATAAATTGTATGAGTGTGGATATGAAAAATTTCATGGGTCATTTTAATTGAAAATAAATTTTTCTGAAATTTTTGGAGAAGACATGTGATACAGGGCAGCATTTCTAACTTCACAGAATTATTTGGGGTGATAGTAAAAAGGTGGTAGGTTGCCTTGCCAGATCTCCCGGTTCTGTTAACTGCGTATCACTTTTATGTGGGCCTCGTCTATCCTTTGTTTCTGTTGCACCTTTCCTGCTCAAATTTGTTTTTCTTCAGTGCAAGACTTTGTCCTACAAAGGAGGTCTTGTTGGTCATTTTTGAAGTTCAAAAGGGCTTGACTGCTGCATCCACTTCAAACCTTATGACCTTACAGGGCCATTTGCTATCATCTTCAACTGAATTGATCAATTTTCCTATTCTCAGTTTCATCTGCATTTTCACATTTACTCATTGAATATTCCAGTGAATACTTCTTTGCTGTTTTGCTGGTATAAGGACATGCAAGAGGCAAAGTAGTCCTTACCCTATCAAGGCCCCAAAATTGCAGGTATGACTTTTCTTTAAAATTGGAGATAACAGTTCAGCCTAAAAACCGACTTAAAAATCTGTATAAGAAACAGTGATACCCTGGACTTATTAGCCCCTTTACTGCATGCTGTCCATACAGCCAAGTGCCTCTTTGGGGTAATGGCTTTCTAGTTCTCATTCACATTATTTTCCTTTCATACTAAGCCTGAGGGAACATTTAATTTCTTTACCCCTTGAAGTTAGATAGGATCATGTGACTGATTCTGGGTACTGGATTTTGAGGGAAAATTGTGTTACTTCTGGGTAGGCATAGTAAAAAGTTCATGAAGATTCTCTCTCTCTCTCTCTCTTTTTTTTTTTTTGTTGTTGTTTTCTTGATACAGGGCAAGATGGTCCAGACTGGAAATAGACCTGCTTGATGTCATTATACATATTACATGAGTCAAAGTTTTCTTATGTTGAGTCATTGAAATTTTGGAGTTATAAACACAGCTATCTGATAGCCATCAACCACATATGTCTATTGAGCCTTTGAAATGTGGGCAGGCCTGATTGAGATGTGCTGTAAGTTTAAAGTACATACCAGATTTAGAAGACTTAAGTATGCAAAAAAGACTAAAATATCTTCTTAATAATTTTCATATTGATTACATATTGAAATGATCTTAGATCAGCTGGGCTAAATAAAAACATTAAGTCAATTTCAGCTTTTTCTCTAATTTTTTTCCTGAGGCTGCATTGCTAGAAAATAAAAAATTACACATTTCTTTTAAATAGCACTAACCCTACCTGGAGTAAATTAGTACTCCATCTCATCTTGGTAGAAAATGGTAACTGTTTATCTAGAGAAGCCAAGCCAGTGGTGGTCCAGATTTGTAAAGAGTATAGAAAATCAATACACTTTAAGCAGAGGTTAAGCAAAAGCCTACCACTGATTCAGGAGATATACCCGCTTCTCTTAATTTCTGTCCCATATCCCTTTGTATTTGTTTGCAGAGCACTGGAGGTATATGCTCCATCTAGGAGATTGGAGGAGTCTTCTAAGAAATTGAATGGCTCCAGGGAAGAGATCAACAGAGTCTCCATATTAGTACAGGCACGTGACTGACCAACTATCTTAAAGTGAAGCCACCAACTTACAAGCCCCAGCTACAACCAGAAAATATGTAGTCGGGGTTCATGAACTTCATGAAACTGGTAAAGGGAAAGAGAATAATAACTGTAGCAGTGAGTCCATTTGTGTATTAAGATAAAGCAAATAACAACAGTACAAATAGGAGAAAATTAGCATATCATCTTTGTGATTAAGCTCTCCCCCAACATCTATATTCCATCTTTTTTCCCCCCAGTTTTTTCAATGTGGTAAAATACATACATACATAAAATTTATGTTCTTAACCATTTTTAAGTGTACAGTTCAGTGTATTAAAATATTCATAATGTTCTATAACCATCACCATTCATCTCAGAATTCTTTTCCTTTTGTAAAATGGAAATTAAACTCATTAAACAATAATTACCCCTTTCCCCAGCTTTGGCAACCAACCTCCATCTCTAAATACCTCATGTTAGTAGAATCATACTTGTTTTTCTTTTGGTGACTGGCTTATTTCACTTAGTATAATGTCCTGAAGGTTCGCCGTGTGGTAGCATATGTTAAAATCTCCTACTTTTAAAGGCTAAATCGTATTCCTTTGTATGTTCAGGCATGCTAATGAGAATGATGTTCTGAGAAATGTGTTGTCAGGTGATTTTGCCCTTGTATACTCAATGGAGTGTACTTACGCAAACGTAGATGGCACAGATCAGTCACTTGATTTGGTCTCTTGATGCACTTGAGAAGCAGTAAACACAAAGTGTATGAAGCTGCTACTGATGTAACACAGCATACTGCTTTACCTTTTTATAAGTACTTTCTGAAATAAAAATTGAAAGTATAGTTTATACATAAGCCAGTAATATAATGGTTTATTATCATTATTGGGTATTATGTACTATATATAATTGTATGTGCTGTACTTTTCATATGACTGAAAGTATAGTAGGTTTGTTTATACCAGCATCATCACAAACACATGTGTTATGGTTTGGATTTGAGGTGTCCGTGGAGAAAGAAGTACATGTTAGACAATGCAGGAATGTTCACTTGTGAAATGATTAGATTATGAGACCTGTGACCTCATCAGTGGAGGTCATTTTATCAGTTAATTTGAGTAGATTACTGAGTGGTTAACTGTAGGTCACTGTAGGCAGTGGGGCATGGCTGGAAGAAGTAGGTCACTGGGAATTATATGATGTGCCCTTGAGGATTATATACCATATTCCTTGCTCCTTAATCACTCTGTCTACTTCCCCCTCTCTCTCTCCTTCTTTCTCTCTCTCTCACTCTCTCTCTCTGTTTGTCTATCTCTGTCTGTTTTCTGGCTGCTAAGAACTGAGCAGCTTTCCTTCATTATGCCCTTTTGCTATGATGTTCTGCTTCACCTGGGGTTCAGAGCTATTGAGTTGGCCAACCATAGACCGAACCTCTGAAACCTCAAAGTATACTTTTCCTTCTCTAAGTCTTTCTGGTCAGATATTTTGGTCACAGTGAAGAAACACTAACACAACTTGAGTAATGTATTGCACTGTTACAACATCTTAGGCAATAGGAATTTTTCAGATCCATTATAAACTTATGTGATCACTGTTGAAATGTGTCCAGTTTTGACCAAAATATCATTAGGCAGTAAATGACTATATATATAAGACATTTTGATTATGGATTCATTCATTGATGAACACTTGTGTTACTTCCACATTTTAGCGATTGTGAATAATGCTGCTATGAACCCCAGTGTACAAATAAGAGTTCTAGGAACAATTGTACTCCAGCAAATTGGATTACTAGATGATGGACAGAAAAGCTAACAAGACTAAAACATGAAGAAATGAAAAAATCTGAATAGATCTATAACACTAAAGGAGACTGAGTGATCAAAAAGTCTTTCAATAGCCAGGTGAAGTGGTACATACCTGTAATCCCAGCAATTTGAGAAGCTGATTCAGGAGGATCACAAGTTTGAGATCAGCCTCAGCCACTTAGCAAGGCCCTAAGCAACTTAGCAAGAATCTGTTTAAAAATAAGAAGGATGGGGATGGGGTTCAGTGGCTAAGTGCCCCGGATTCGATCCTTAGTACCAAAACAAAACACAACAAAACAGAAACCTCCCCAAAAAGAGAAACCCTGGACCTAATGGCTTCACTGTGAATTCTATTAAACATTTAAAGAACTAAAACAGGTCTTCCTTAAACTTTCCAAAGAAGAGGAAGGAACACTTGTATCTCTAAAGATCTCTTATATATTAAGAATACCATGTTTTATGACAGTTTGCTTATATTGAGAAACTTCAATTTTTTAAAAAATATTTATTTTCTAGGTGTAGGTGGACACAACACAATGCCTTTATTTTTTTTATATGGTGCTGAGGATCGAACCTGGAGGGTTACCCATGCGAGGCGAGCACTCCACTGCTGAGCCACAATCTCAGCCCAACTTTTCAATTTTTTAAAAAGTTAAGATCTTTGCAAATCTGAGTTTCCTGGAAAACTGCCTTCTTTCCACCAAAGTAGACATGTATTCTTGAACTGTGTGGCTTCCTTGACTACTCATCTCACCTCCTAAAAATAATGGCAATATATATTACCTTCTTACATTATTACAGTGATTGTTGAGATCACCAGTAGGGTAAAAAACAGTATAAATTAGCAAAACCTTCCCTTCTCTGTTACTGCCTTGAGGCTATATACCATTTTCCTTTTCACCTCCACAATTCTCAAAATGGTCATGTATACCTTTATAGCTCCAGTTACTTGTTATTTGCTTCTTTCTTGCCATTGCCATTTTTTGCATCACTTGTTTTTAAATTGTGGGGACCTAGTTCTCCATGGCTTTTATTTTTACCTCTTTTGCATTATTACCTTTTACTCACTTAATTTTTTAAAAACCTCACTTTAAAAAAATTTACCTTGTAATAGAAAATTTGAAAAATACAATGAAGTATAAAAAGAAAATTTTCAACTGTAATGCCCAAAATATTCATCATTAAACTTAGGAGTATATCATTTGCATCTCTCTCTCTTTAATGCATTAAATTAAAAAATCATACTTTGCTTATTTTTTTGTTATCTGATCTTTTTCTGTTTTAATACATTGTGAATATATTTCCAATCACTCATTCTTCTGCAGTATAACAGTAACCACATAAATTGGTAGTGTTGAGATTGTCCGCTTTAACATTGGCTTCAATTTCTCCCTACCTGTGTGACGTGGGACCAGTTACTACTATGGATTTTAATGTCTTGTTCTTGAAAACAAAGAAAACATTTTAAACTAACTCTTAGGATTCCTTTATGTGGCAAATAAGAAATATATTAAAAATGATTCTTGACAATAACTACTAGCTGTTGTTACAGTGTTATGTGACTGTACTATAATTTGTTTAGATTACTTCTTTTTGCATGTTTTTGTTGTCATTAATAAGGTTGTGAGACCATCCAGGTAGTGGGTGCACATCATTATTTTTTAAGTGTAGGTTTTTTCCAAAATATTGTTTTAGTTTTTGATAGTCCTTTATTTTATTTACTTATATGCAGTGCTGAGAATCAAACCCAGTGCTTCACACATGCCAGGCAAGTAAGTGCATTACTGCTGAGCCCCATCCCCAGCCTCTTAAGTGTAGATTTTTAAAAAATGTTTATTTTTTAGTTGTAGTTAGACTCAATATCTTTATTTATTTTTATGTGGTGCTGAGGATCGAACCCAGGGCCTGCACGTGCTATGCGAGCGCTCCACCGCTGAGCCACAACCTAAGCCCAAAGTGTAGATTTTTATTAGTAAAATTATTGGACTAGTGAGTATATGATACATCTTGCTAAGTTACCCTCTAGAGAGGTTATCATTTAACCTCATGGGAGTGTACAAGAGACCATTAGCTTCCTTACATTTTTCAAGAAATCTTCATGCTCATGTGAGCAATACTATGATGAATGTATAATTTTTCTGCTTTTGCCAAAATATTGTACTTAGTTATAAAGGGATCAGTGACATTATAATTAGCCACAAATATTTCTTTCTTTCTTTTTTGTACTGGGAATTAAACTAAGGGCACTCAACCACTGAGCCACATCCCTAGCCCTGTTTTGTATTTTATTTAGAGACAGGGTTTCACTGAGTTGCCTAGCACCTCACTAAGTTGCTGAGGCTGGCTTTGAATTCGAGATCCTCCTGTCTTAGCCTCCCGAGCTGCTGGGATGACAGATGTTCGCCACTGCACCCGGCAACCACAAATATTTCTTGATCTACATTTCATTAAGGTTTGGCTTCAGAAAGAAAGAGAATGAGAGCCTGTAAAGATGTGCACAAAGATATGTAGAAATAGGTTCTGAGTCTTTCTGTTTTGAAATTTCTCATATTTTATCCTAAATGAATTTGAATCTCCTACTTTATTTGGATGCCAGGTTGTATGTGGATGAAATTTTTAATTACCTTGTAGTATGATTTACTATTTTTTGGGGGGGGTTAGATTTTTTAAAGACAGCTTCACTGAGATAATTTGCATAACATGATTCACCCATTTAAAGGACACACTTCAGGGGGTTTTGGTATATCTGTAGATAGATACAACCATCAGTACAGTCAATATTGGAACATTTCATCACTTCCAAATGAAACCCTATACCCTTTCACTATCACTCCTTTATAACTTTTTTATTTTTAAATGGTATTTTCTATTTTCAATTTTTTTATATTGTAGGTAGTTGGTACAGGATTTGGGAAGAGAAAGTATGACATTTGGATTAAAAGTTCAGTGTCTGAAGTCTTACTGATAGGTTGGAATCCCAGGTCTTCCTTAATATCTGTGTGACTTTGGGGGGTTACTTAACCATCCCGAGCCTGTTTTCTTATCTGTAGTATGGAATTAGTAGTGGTGCTTGCCTCATAGGCGTATTTTAAGGATTAAACAAGATAATAAATATATAAAATTTAGCACATAATTGACACATAGTATTCAATAAATGGAGCTCAATAAAGGTATTATTGGTGTCATACTTTTGTTCTTAAATCATCTAGCAAGTGTTTGGTGCTAGTGGATATTGTTATTAAATACTGAGTGGTGTTTCTGTCAGTGTTTCTGAATGTTTTCTGATAACAGTATTAGTAGTTTACTCTTAGAAAGTGTTTGCTGTTTGCCTGGCTCTATTCTAAATGTTAAACCTTTATTAACTCCTTTGATCCTCATATTTCAGATATGTTCAGTTATTATTCCCATTTAATGGGAATTAGAGGAGGTTAAACAACTTGGTCAAAGGATTTACAACAGGTAAGTAGTAGAAGGATTCTAACCAGGATTCTAGCTCTCAGTCTGGGTACAGAACCTGTGCTCTTATCCCTGTGCTTTTATCATTACTGTCTCCTTCCTAAAAGAATAGTTCATGGGTTTTTAGGCATCTTAATATCTTGGCTGCTAGAGGATCTATATTGAAAAGGACTGTGAGGTCTTTAGTGCTTGCTTGGAAGAACTAAACTGTGTGGTGATGTCTGCTCTGGACATGGACCTCAGGGTGGTTTTGTTTTCCATCCAGATCAGATCACACCTTGATGGTTCTGCTCTATCAGCCTAAAATGAGGACTCTGGGTGGGGCCAGGGCTAGTCACAGGGCACACTTCTTGGGCCTCTTGGAATGTTTATTTAAACCTGAACTATTCCTTCCTTGAATGCTGTCAAATCCTGCCAGTCCTTGGAAGGCCACCTTAAATTACTTCTCTGGACTCAGCTGTAGTGATCTTTCCACCTGTGGAGTCACATAATTGTCATGTGTAGTAGTGTGACAGCATTTGTATTATAATTTGGCACCATTATTTCCATTTTAGTGTATTTTTGACTTGACATGTTAATTAAATGTTGCTTGAGACAGGAAACTATATCTTAAATGTTAAAATTAACTACAGTACCCTAGGAAGTATGAGCAAGTAAGGAAGGTAGGGGTGTGTGTGTGTGTGTGTGTGTGTGTGTGTAAATATTTTTCTTTCAGTCTCATTCCTGTCAATAATAGTTGTTCTCTGAAATTCAAACTCCCAGACTTAGTTCCAGAGGTATGTGGTATGTGTTTGTAAGAAGGTGGGTAGTCCTTAGGCTGTTGGGTTATATGCATTATGTGCATTATGCTGCATCTGATTGTCTGAAACTGAAACTCTTTTTTTTTTTAGTTGTAGATGGACGCAGTAATTTTGTTTTACTTATTTGTTTTTATGTGGTAGCTGAGGATTGAACCCAGTGTCTCAAAGGTACGAGGCAAGTGCTCTACTACTGAGCTAGACTCCCTCGCCTGATTGTCTGAAACTCTTTCAGACCTGTTGCTTCCTTTTGAAATTTTCCTTGATTGCCCTAGTTGATGCTCATTCTGTGTATAGACCCCTCCCTTAGGCATGTGACTCACTGATTTAAAAGCAGTACAGGATAGTAATTAACTACCTCTCTCTCATCATATAGAGATGAGAACGTAAATGAATGCTTCCTAGCTAACACTTTCTTCCCCAACTGTTTACCCACCTACGGAGTTGTAGCAACACTGTCCCTCATCTCGTCTTTGAAGGAAGTATCTCTAGAATGTTTGTCTCCTATTAGAAATGATTAGTTTGCATATTCTTGTACAAGTGATAGATTTTTCAACTGATTTAGTTTTCTGTAATTTTTATAATGTCATTAGTTTGGTTTTATTGATGTGTACATTAGGAAAGATGACAGTTGGATTTTTAATGAAGGTAATTTTAAGTTTTTAGTAAATATTAATTAAGTCAAATATTATGACAGATTAGTTGAATTAAGGTCTAACATCACCAGTACATTCTTAAGATAGCTGATAGACGTTTATCCATTTTCATGAAATGTAATTAGATTTTTAGGAAAATATATTTATGTAAAGGAATTTATTCTACCTTTATTACTGCAGGTTGGCAATCAAAGCTTTTTTTTTTTTTAGTGTTGGTGGTACTGGGAATTGAACCCAGGGCCTCACACATGCTAAGGCAAGTGTTGTGCCATTGAACTGTATCTCCAGACCTTTTTATTTTATTTTTGAGACAGGGACTGGTTGAGATTTTATTAAAGTTAGCAAATGAACTGTTAAGCATGGTGAAAGACACGGGAATGTTTACTATCCATTCAACTTTTCTATCAATTTATAAGTATTTAAAATAAAAATTTTGGAAAATGAATACTTTATCATATCCAATTTATAATTTCATACAGGGTTTTATGTGTGTGTGTGTGCTATTAGGGATTGAACCCAGAAGTGTTCTGCCGTTGAGTTATAATGGCAGATTTATAATCAGATTTATAATCCTCCTGAGTAGCTGGTGTGTACTACCCTGCCCAGCTCTGAAAAAATATTGAAAACAGCATCTCAGAGTATTTATCAATAGAAAGTAAATCTATTCTTTATAAGTTATATGTAGTATAATTGCATTGCCAAGAAGTTCTTGCCCTTAGATTGCTTACGCTGCTCTGTTGCTGAAGCACACAGTCTGTGACCTTTTAAGTGCAGTTTAATTTTTCATTTAACTTATAATTCATGATTTCCAGAAAAAAAATTTAAAATTTAAAATTTCCTGATCAAGGAAAGCTGTGTGGGACTTCCTTCTAGAATTGTTTATTAAACAATCTATAGGCAGGCAAGGTGGTTCATACCTGTAATTCCAGCAGTTTGGGAGGCTCAGACAGAAGGATTGCAAGTTCAAGGGTATCCTCAGCAACTTAGAGGCCCTGTCTCAAATTAAAAAAAAAAAAAAAAAAAAAAAAGAATAAAAGGAGGTGGGTTGGGGCTGGGATATAACTCAATTGCAGAGCACTTCTGGGTTCGATCCCTAATAGCGCATGTGCGCGCACACACACAATCCTGTATAAAATTATAATTTGGATATGATAAAGTATTCATTTTCCAAAAATTTTACTTTAAATACTTAAAATTGATAGAAAAGTTGTATGGATAGTAAACATTCCTGTGTCTTTCACCATGTTTAACATTGAAACTTTAATACAATCTCAAAATTATAATGTTGAATGAAAAAACAAGTCAAAGAAGAATACATGTATATAGTATAATTATTCATATAAAGCTCCAAGGTAGGAACAATTTTAAAATGTATATTAAAGGGAAAATACCACTGTGGTAAAATGTAAGGAAGGGCTGGGGTTGTAGCTCAGTGGTAGAGCGCTCGACTAGCAAGTGTGAGGCCCTGGGTTCGAACCCCAGCACCACATAAAAATAAATAAATAGAATAAAGGTATTGTGTCCAACTACGACTAAAAAATAAATATTAAAAAAAATGTAAGGAAAATTAAGGGAATAATGCCAAATTTAGAATGGTAGTTATCTTTGGTGGGACGAAGTAATTGTCTTGATACATGGAGGGGGTTAAAGCTGCCAATACATTTCTTACATAGAAGGTTGGGACAGAATTATTCATTTTTATTACCCTTATTTCAAATGCACATCTATATTTTATATACTTTTATATGTAGAATGGATTTTAGGCTAAAAGTTCTATGGTAATATTTTTAAAATCTGGATATGAGGTAGACAGATGTCTGTTCTACCACTTTTTATATTTTCAGAACGTAGCATGATTTAAAAAAATTAAAGTACCACAAAATTTTATATTGAAATTTAAGAATACTGTGTGACAAATCATTAACAGCAATACCTCACACCTCAAAACAGATATTAAGTTATTATAAAATGAATAAAAAATGAAAACAATTTTTACTTCACTTCATTGTAATGTAACAGAAAATATACATCATCTACATAAAATTTATTTTAAAAATTTTAACTTATAATGTTATTCATGAAATACAGTTAGCAAATTGTGGGATACAGCCTTGTTCTTAGGATACACCTGCTGAAATGTTCAGGGTTTAACCTATTTACAGAATACCTGAAAATGTCTTGGAACAGAAAAGTGTGTGTTTTTATAATGAGAGCAAGAAAAAGAAAGAAAGCAAGCCAGTGAGGCAAAATAAACTGCTGAATATTTGGAGTTGAGTGCAAGTTCAGCCTTTGACACTTGGTAAATTTTGGTGAAGGAAGACTTCATTCATTATCGTTGCTGTAAGGAGGTTCAGGGACCATTGCAACAGTTGTGCAGTAGGAGAGAGAACGGTTGCACTCAACTCTAATTACAGCATAGGCAATTGGGAACTTCAATTCAGTGAACATATTGGGGCTTAGTGGATGGAAAACTGTTAAGAGAAAACATCAGGTGTAGGAGAATTTGTGAGTGTCTAGGAGTGCAGCGGTGGGTTACATGTTACTGTATATTTAGCTTTTTAAAGAAACCGCCGAACTGTTTTCCAAAGTGGCTGTGTCACTTTATGTGCTCAGTTGTACGAGAAATCCTTTTCCTTTACTTTCTTGCCAATAGTAGTTATTGTCACTATTAATTTTAGCTGTCCCAGTGGGTGTGTAGTTATGATCTCAGCGTAGGCTTAATTTGCATTTCCTGATGAGTAGTGACCTTGATCATCTCTTTCCATGTGCTTTTTGCCACTCATATATCCTCTTCAGTGAAATGTGTCTTCATATTTTTTTGCCTATATTCTAGTTGAAGTTTTCTTTTTACTGTTAAGTTCTGAGGTGGTTTAGTATGTAAGTCTGTACTTTAGTATCTAAGTCTGTACTTTATTAACGGGATTCTTTGCAGAGCACAAGTATTAAATTCTGATTCAGTTTAATTAATCATTTTTCTTTTGTGAATCATGCTTTTAGTGTCATTTTCCATTCCTGCTCCCAACCTTTAGCTCCAGATGATCACTGATCTACTTTTTGTCTTTATGGGATTGCCTTTTTGGGGATATTTCATTTAAATGGAATTTTGTAGTGTGTGGTGCTTTTATTTATTTATTTATAAATTCATTTATTCAGCACATTTATTAATTTATTTAGCATTTTTTCATTTATTCAGCATATTTGTAATTACTTTTTTCCCCACATTTTTAATTGATGCATTGTATTTTTATATAATGATGGGATTTGCTGTTACATATTCACATATGCACACATTATAACAATATAATTTGGCCAGTATGACTCTCCAGGACTTCCCATCCTCCTTTTTGCTCTTATTTCCCTTGGATTTTCATGATATCCCCTCCCCCCACCACTTCCTTTTCCTTTTTCCTTTCTAGCTTCCACATATGAGAGAAAATATACGACCCTTGACCTTCTGAGTTTGGCTTATTTCACTTAACATAATGATCTCTAGTTCTATCTGTTTTTTTGCAAATGACATAATTTCATTTTTCTTTATGGCTGTCATTCAGCATATATTCAGGGTTCATCCATGTTGTATCATGAACCAGTTCTTTTATGACTTCATCTATTCTTATGGCTGAATAATATTCCATTCCTTGCATAGACCACATTATTTATCCATTTGTCAATTAAGACAGATTGCTTCCACTTTTCTGCTTATACCAGAAGAGCTGCATATATATTAGCCACCTTCCTCATGTGTGATGCACACATGCACAGATATACTCATATATATATATAGTTTTGTTTCCTTTTTTTTGAAGCTTTATTTTGTTTATTTTTTTTTAATGTGGTGCTGAGGATCGAACCCAGTGCCTCAGAGGTACTAGGCAAGTGCTCTACCACTGAGCTACAACTCCAGCCTTTTTTCCTTTTTTAAACAGTGAAGGATGACTTATTTTATGATTTTATTAAAAAAAAAACAACTTAAGGTACTTGGAATATCTTTCCATATCCATCAGAATATACACAATATATCTCATTTTTTTTGTTAAACGTTTAGCGTTTAGTGTTTATTGTGGCTATTGATCTTATACTGATAAACATTTAGGTGACAGTGGGTGACTTCCTGATTTTTCTTATGTGGCAATAAAGATTCTTAAATAGTGTCTTTGGTGCAAAGCTCATTTTACATACTTTTGGACTTCATTGTCATTTATCATTCACTTATGCTATTACTGTTGTATAGGGATTTTCTTATAAAGAAGATACATAGAAAATGATTGCATTTCATGTAAGCATACTGTTTCTTACTTACTAGAATTCTGTGGAACAAATAACTACATAAGGGAGTAGAGAGAATTTAACAGGAGATATTTGAAATGGGTCTTTGTGAGGAAAAATGGAAGTTCACTTGGCAGAAGAAGATAAAGATAAGTACATTTTGACTTTTGAATTCCGAGTGTGAAGAAAAGTAAAAGCATTACACAGCCTGGCCTCTTCAGGAAATAGCAAATAGTTTAATATGGCCAGCAGGAGGCTTTTGGGCATGAATTATAGAAGACAAGGCAAGTTAAGTAGACTGAAAGCAGATTATAGCAGACTGATTAGTCTATAAATGTCCTTCTAAAGAATTTGTACTTTAGGCTGGGGGTGTAGCTCAGTGGTAAAGTGCTTGCTTAGCAAGCATGAGGCCCTGGGGTTTGATCCCCAGTACTGAGTTGGGGGGGGGGACAGGGACTTCAATTTGTACATACTGGAAATCATTGGGGGAAAAAAAATTAAGTGCACTTTTATTTTTATTAAATGGTTAGAGTTGTGTTGTGAATATTTCAGATTCCTTCCATTGTCTTTCTCAGTTACCTGATTCTACCTCTTGCTCTATGCAACTGTTGCTTTGCTTCTTGTGTCTAAATTTACCCTTTCTAAAGATTTTATGTACATTGATTTGTACAATATGTGGCTTTGCATCTGGCTTCTTTCACTTTTTATTTTTTATTTTTAGACAGGGCTTTACTAAGTCGCTGAGGCTGGCTTTGAACTTGGAATCTTCCTGCTTCAGCTGCTTGGATTACAGTGGGGCGGCACCACCTGACCAAAATTATTGTTTTTGAAGTTATTCATTTTGTTTTATATGTATCAGTATTTCATTCCTTTTTATTCCCCTGTGTTATTCCTTTCTGTGGTTATACCACACTGTTTATCTGTTTAGTAGGTGATGAATATTTGGATTGTTTCCAGTTTGGGGTTATTATGAATAATGCTGCTATGAACATTTGTAGCTAAGTCTTTATGTGGACACATTTTTCACTTTTCTTGAGTAGGTTCCCATAGAGAAAATTTTGGATCATATGGTAAGTTTTTGTTTTATCTAACTTCAGGAAATTGGCAAACTGTTCCCCAAAGTCACTGTATTATTTTACATTACTGTCAGCAATGTATGAGGGTCTCAGTTTCTTTTTGTCCTGAAGCTTGGTATTAATTGTCTCTTTAATTATATAGACATTCTGTTGACTGGTAGTATGTTGTTATGCTTTTACTTTGCATCTCCATAATGAATTATGATCATTATTTTTAAAATATGTTTTTAGTTGTAGGTGAACACAATACCTTTATTTTATTTATTTATATGTGGTGCTGAGGGATCTAACATGTACTAGGTGTGCGCTCTACCACTGAGCCACAACCCCAGCCACATGATCATTATTTTTTTTTAATATTTATTTTTTGTTGTAGGTGGACACAATATCTTTATTTCATTTTTATGTGGTGCTGAGGATCGAACCCAGTGCCTCAACGCATACTAGGTGAGCGCTCTACCACTGAGCCACAACCCTAGCCCTAATCATTTTTTAATGAAGCACAGGTGTATTTTGAAAATAGCAGGTATACTGAATGGAGGTAAGAATGAAGGTGGGCTCCATGAAAAATATGAGCCTATACTAGAGGATGTAATTAGAGTTGGGGAAGATGGATTCTAAAGATCTATTAGCATTAGAATGGGAAGCATTTACTAATTGGCTAAATATAATCAGTGTGGCAGAGGGAGGTGGAATTTAGTGATCCCAAGATTTCAAACTTTGACAGTTGGGTAGATAGTGCTGCCATTAGCCAAAAGAGTGTGTGGATGTTTTTTGTATTGTATACCATGGCTTTTATATTGATTCTGTTTTTTTGATGTTCCACTGGAATAAATATTTGAGTTTTTTAGTAGTTTGGAAATATATTCAAAAGATGAATCTGAGCTGAAATCAGAAATTTAGGGGAGTTATTATATATGTAACAACTGAATTCATAGAAGTAAATGGCATGTCTGTTCCTAAATCCCTGTATGTTTTTGGTTACTATGAGCAACTGAAATTGGCTTAATCGATAAGAAGATTTAATATAATACAAAAAGATCCAAATTAAAATCGTTCTAGGTATTCAGGCGAGGCATAATATCACCAACGATCCAGATTCCTTCTATCATTTAGTGCTCATGTCATTCTCATTCTGTTTGAGTGTGTCCTCTTACACAGTCTGTTCTCCAATGTTCTTATGATGAATGCCACAGTTTGGCTGACACATTTCTACCCAGAATTGTATGCAAAAAAAGGATGTGTATGTGTATCATCTGGCTTTTGTTTTTGGTGATGGTGGTGGTGGTTCAGTACTGGGGATCAGAACCAGGAGCATTCTACTTTAAGCTACATCCCAATGTTTTTTGTTTGGTTTTGAGAGAGGGGCTTCTTACTAAGTTGCGCAAGCTGGCCTAAATTTGTGATCCTCCTTCCTTAGCCTCCCAAGTCACTGGGATTATTGGCCTAAAAAACCACACCCAGCTCATCTGGCTCTTTGCTTCATCCAGGAAAACCTTCCCCATAAGCTCCCTAGCAAGTGAACTCTCTTTGTCTTACTGGCCAGAATAATCCACTGGCAAAAAGAATGGAAATTACCACAGTTGGCTTAGACCAGAGCATTCTAGCCCAAGAATCTTTCTCTGATATCTCTTCTGGAAGAAACTTTTCCCTCTTGCCTTTTGTTCTCTTTTGTATTTCAGATAGGTTAGATTTTCTAAATAACTTAGTTTCTTATTGAGTCATTAATATTAGGTACTTCAAATCAGCTAATATTTGCTGAAATCTTATTCTATGTCATTTAACTGTGCTAGATTTTAGGATACAGAAATGAAACTATAAGAAGCATTGTTTGATATGGAAATAACTTCAACAGAAGAATTATGCCCTAAAGTTCATTTGTATTTTATATCAATATATGTATGTATGTATGTGTGTATGTGTATGTATGTATGTATGTGTCTGTATGTATGTATATGTAGGCATGTTTAATGCCATTATTTTATCTTTGGATTTATGAGAAAAGGCATCTTTAGTTTCAAAATCAAGCTTACTTTCAATTGATAAAAATTAACTTTTGGAACATTTAGAACACAACTTGTTCATGAGTTGATCCTCCGTATCTGTGTTATTTGGGTTCAAATGAATGAATGCTAAAACTAAATTATATTGTTCATTTGAGTTACTTAAAGCAAAAACCATGTTATATTCTCTACAGCATAATGTTTGAGTGTTCTAGTTAACATGCTAAAGATTTTAATAGTACTGTCTTTTGCTTAAGATCCCAACTGAAATGTTTCTAAAATAAAGATGATTTTGTGATTTGGTTCTGATTTTTTTAAAAAAATGGTTATTTGAGTGCAGCTGTAGTGTTAATATAGTAAGCAGTGTTTGTACAGTAGACATACTATTTTTTAGTTGTAGGTGGACACAATACCTTTATTTTATTTTTATGTGGTGCTGAGGATTGAACCCAGTGTCCCATGCATGTAAGGCGAGCACTCTATCTCTGAGCCACAACCCCAACCCAGATGGGGTGCTTTTTATGGGTGTTGAAAGAGAGAAGAAATGAAGTTAGAGATGAGGGAATTGGGAGTGGTAGAAAGGAAAAATGTGCAATCTAATCACTTATTCTGAATGCTAAAAATTCCACTACATTTTGATAACTATTATAAACTCAAAAAGTAATCCTAAGCTTCAGTTTTGATTGATTATATTTATCAAAATCATACTTATGCTGTATTCTTTTGTATTAAGTACATTGTCCTTAATACAGGAATTAATGGTGATATTCTGACACCCCAGAGTTGAAGATAATTATAATTCCCATAATGTGTGTCCTTGATGGGTTCTGGGTTCTGTATGGTGTGGGTATGTGTGGTGTTAGGTATTGAAGCCCAGAGCTTCACACTGAGCAAATGTTCTACCACTGAGCTAGCTGTACCTGCAACCCCTAGTGATCCAAAAGTATCTTGGTGGCTTAAGATTTAAACATTTTAATAATTTTGAAAACCAAGAGGAAAGTCAGGCGTGGTAACACACACCTGTAATTCCCACAGTTTGGGAGGTTGAGGCAAGAGGATCACAACATCAAGGTCAGAGTCAGCAAC
Organism: Marmota flaviventris; assembly: GCF_047511675.1. NCBI lineage: Eukaryota > Metazoa > Chordata > Mammalia > Rodentia > Sciuridae > Marmota > Marmota flaviventris. Next base: position 37,951,150 of record NC_092501.1, on the reverse strand, counting down.
TTAGTGAGAGCTTTGTTTCAGAATACAAAGGGCTGGGTAGATAGCTCAGTGGTAAAGTGCCTCAATTCAGTCCCCAATACCAAAACAAAACAAAAGATGCGCGCAAAAAACAACCAAGAGGAATGTGTACATCTTGATAGCAGGAACATGTATTTTGTAAAGGAAAATGTGGGAATAAAAATAAAATATGGGAATTGTCTGCTTTTTGTGCAAATAATTAACTTGAGTAAATTCTAATGTTAGCTCTTTGTTATAAAACATTAGAGTATACTTAGGTTTGATTTTCATTTATTTCAAGTCACTAAGAAACTGATATTTGTAAAAGAATTACCTTCTCTTTAATGTGCTTTCTACAGTTAACATGTTTGAAAATTTTAAACATAAAATCTTTAGCATAAAAACACTTATTATGAGAAAAGGCATCTTTAGTTTTAGCATCTGGGGCTGTGGCTTAGCGGTAGAGAGCTTGTCTAGCATGTGCAAGGCACTGGGTTCAATCCTCAGCACCACATAAAAATAATTAAATAAATGTCCAACTACAACTAAAAAAATACTTATTTGGTGTTTGGTTTTAACTGGCATACCTGTGATTGTGGGATATAAGTTTACAATGCTCAGACTGCTGTAAGTTGCCTTGTAAGTTAAGTGGTTGAAGTTGTTTGGAACATTTTGCCTATGTAAATCTTGTTCCCTTCTATATGTGTGCATATTTATAGATTTGTGCTTACAGAACTATGGCACTATATTGCAAAGGTCCTAATCTTTACTGTATTCACACAATTTGTAATATGTAAGAAATTATTTGCAGACCTGTACTGTGAAGTATATCTTTCCTCTGACTTGTTTTGGTTAGCTCTGAATAATGAAGTCAAACCTTACTTGATTTTCCTTAGTGAGTCTTAGGGTCAATTTTCTTTCTTTCTTTATTTTTCCTTTTTTATTAAAAATAAACTTTAGATTTAGGTAGTTATGTGTTGTAACTCAAGGAAACAATATTGTAATGATTAGTGTTGTAATAAACAATGATTGGTAAGTGGTTTACATGTTATTTATCATTTGCTCCATTGGAAGTATCTGATAAAATTAGAATCAGGCCATCTCTGTTGGCTGTCTTTGGTTTTATGCAAATGGATTAATATGAGCTTTGTTTAATGCAGTGATTACTTCCTCTCTCTTTCTGTACACAACCTTAGGGAGGAATGGTGTAGTTGTAGTTGGGAAAAATGGCTTTGGAGGAAAATTTTTATGCTGTTTATAAAGTGGAAACATAATGCCTTTATTTTTTAACTAGTGTGAGGGAAATTCTTAGAGATTATGAATGTCTCAAAAAATAAAACCATGAAGTCTCCAATCCTGCCATCGTGCATTTTTCTTAGTGACAATCTGAGAGTTTTAAAGTCATATAAGTACTCCCCAAAAAAGTTAGAGACCTGGTTAAGTTGTAGGTAACTAGTAACTAGTACACCAGAAGACTGTTAAAGGCTCCTAAATGCAGACAAAGCATTACTAATTGCTTTCAGGGTCAGGCTGACTTTACTTGGACCATGAAAGATTTAGCATAGTCCTATGGCTGCCTGCTTGCTGAGTAAAGAGTCTTGTCTTTAACAAAGACTGCTATCTGATATGCCAGACCGTTTCATGTTGCCCTCGTTTACATGAATTTAGTCATTATTGCCAAGACTACTAAACCTCAGTGCAACATAAATGATACTTCTAAATGGTCTTGAAGACAAAGGCCTTTAACCTTGCAGTGGGATGTAGGTATTGTTTACATAGCTTTTAAAATATGGAACAGAATACTTTGCTATTTGAAGTTTCAATTAAAAGATACATTCAGGAAAAATATTTTTAAAAAATCTACAAGTAAAATACCACACATCTTTAAGTAAAGTAAAATTTCTAATGTTTTCCATCTTTTAGAATGTTTATTCCTTGGAACGGTAGGATCCTAATGACACTATTAACATGGGTCCAATCCCATCAATGCAACTAATTCTTCACACTCATAAATCCTACTATTCTAGGTAGAAGTTAGAATGAAATTAAAACTGGTTAATGAAACTTGATAAAAAGGGGCAAAGGAAATACTAGCTAGATGGTCAAATATGTTTTTGCCCATGTAAGAATATGAATTTTTTATTGTAATACTTATTGAATTGATATTTATTTTACTGTTTATTTTAATACTATTTAGCTAGCCCTTATTATTATTATTTTTGGTACCAGGGATGGAATCCTGGGGGCACTCAACCACTGTGCCACATCCGCAGCCTTTTTTTGTATTTTATTTAGAGACAGGGTCTCACTGAGTTGCTTAAAACCTTTCTAAGTTGCTGAGGCTGGCTTTGAACTCAAGATCCTCCTATCCCAGCCTCCTGAGTCACTGGGATTACAGACATGCACCACTGTGCCTGGCTAGCTAGCATTTACATTCAGTAGTCTTCATTGGTAGGTTTGACTGTTAGTGCAACCAAATGTATTTTTTTAAACGTTTATGTATTTTTTAATTGTAGTTGCACACAATACCTTTATTTATATGTGGTGCTGAGGATCGAACCCTGGGTCTTACACATACTAGGCAAGTGCTCTACCACTGAGCCATAACTCCAGCCCCTGTATTTTTTAAAAAATTTTTTCTTTTTAGTTATACATGTCAGTAGAAGGTAGTTTGGAAAATTATACATTCATAAAATATAACTTATTCTATTTAGGATCCTATTCTGTGGTTGTATATGATGCAGAGTTACTCTGGTCGTGTATTCAAACACAAGGCTAGGAAAGTTATTGTGTTTTTTTTTTAAATGATGAAATTTTTGTTTCTCAAAACTATAACATGGAAATTTTATAGGTGACATCTTTTTTTTCCCCACAAAACTAACTTTATATGCTTCATTATTCAGAGGTTGGGAAAATAATAAAAGTGATGGGTTTCTAAACAACTGGAACTTTTCATTGTCTTTACTTTGAAAATGTGTTATTTTACATATGAAATATTTTTAGTATTGCTTTAACATGTGTTAGAAAATTCTGACAAATAAAAGTTCTTTCTATCTTAAGTTTAAGTTCTTTTTCTCCCCCAGATTTATGAAAATATGCATCAGCTTAATACTGTCTTGGAATTCATGAGATGGAAGCATAGGTCAAAGCTATTTGGAGAGAATTGGAAGTACAGTTTTATAGCTACATCTCTAAGGTAAGGAAAAGATTTTAAAGAAAATAATAGAGTAACATGAAAATTTTTCTTTCTTAACAATTGAAAATAGTCCTTCCGTATTACCACTGCAACTTTATTTGAGCTTCTTTATTTTATTGGTAACACCACAACTTTGTGTTAGCTACATTAGTTTCTTAAATCACCTTCTTTATGAGTTCATACGTAATTCTTATGTATTTTTCTTCTCTTGTAAATATCGAACTTTTTCAGGAGTGAAAATATTTCTTAACAATACCACTTTCTTAACTAATTATAGAAAGTAAGTATTATTTCTTCCTTCAGGATTTTATTTCTTCCCATAAAGACTGGAAAGCATAGTTCAGAATGGAAAACTATATTAAAAATTATGTTTACATTATTTTGAAATTTTAACACATTTTACAGTTAAGATTTTAAATATCTTAGAATAATAGATCTTTGGAAGTAAAATTTAGTTTAAAGAAGTAGAAACTGTAGTAATGCCAGAAATAGGAAAGAAATCATTCTAAGACAATATTTGGAGGAATTAGCTCATTGCTTTGAGATTCTTTTAGAGCTGGATGTGATGGAGCATACTTGTAATTCCAGCTACTTTAAAGGCTGAGGCAGGAGGATCTCAGTTTCAAGGCCAGCCTGGCCTCAAATGTTTCCCCTTCTGTTAATGATCTCTTTATCACCCAAGAAAAGTTTTAGTGTTATATCTGATTCCTCATGTTTTGCATCTTATACCTTGTCAGAGATCAACTCCTGTTAGTTTATCTCTATAGCATATCATGAATATTTTTATCACCTATTTTCAGATTCCTAATCACCATCCAGGTTTAGGGCCTTACATGACATTATACTGGAAATATTGCAGGGCTTTCCTATTTGTACTAACCTATTAATCAATCCACTCTAGCATTCTTATCTTAGTAGTCACAATACTGTTTCCCAAAGCATGCTGAATGTACTGTACTGTTGGTAGCATTCAAAACGATTTTTTTTGTGTGTGTGTATGTGTGTACCGGGGATTGAAGTCAGGGGCACTTAACCATCAAGCCACATCCCCAGGCTCCTCCCCTCCCCCCTTGTATTTTATTTAGAGATGGGGTCTCACTGAGTTGCTTAGGAACTTGCTAAGTTGCTGAGGCTGGCTTTGAACTCATGATTCTCCTGACTTAGTCTCCTGAGCCGCTGGAATTATAAGCGTGTGCCACTGTGCCTGGCCAGGTTTTCGTTTTATACAGGTGAATTTTTAAAGATTTTGTGTTGGGTGTGGTGGTACATGCCTATAATCCCAGCAATTTGAGAGACTGAAGCAGGAGAATTGCAAGTTTAAAACCAGCCTTAGCAACTTAGTGAGACCCTAAGCAACTTGGTGAGACTCTCAGAATAAAAAAAGGATGAGGATGTTGCTCACTGGTTAAGTGCCCATGGGTTCAATCCCTAGTACTAGAGGAAGAAAAAAGTACTAGCGGAAGAAAAAGATTTTAATAGGCACATGTCTGTTTTGATAACCACCTACTCACTACTCACTTACAAACAGTAAAAGTAACAGTACTTTGCCCTTTCTCTGTTTTGAGCTATGGTTCAGAAACTTGAGTTAATCTTACCTGTAGTTCATGTATGTAACTAACTTAATTTGTTCTCCATAAAGCCCCTCAGATGATTCATTTTAATCTCCCTTTTTTTTTTTTTTTTGTTACAAAGATTGAACCCAGGGGTGCTCAACCACTGAGCCACTTCCCCAACCCTTTTTTCTTTTTCTTTTGAGACAGGGCCTTGCTAAATTGCTAAAGCCAGCTTTGAACTTGTGAGCCTTCTACCTCAGCCTCCCAAGCCAATGGGATTATAAACATGTGCCATCAGGCTGGGCTTCTCCTTTGTTTCTGTTTTATTTATTTATTTATATTTTTAGTTGTAGATGGACACTATATCTTTAATTTTTATGTAGTGCTGAGGATCGAACCCAGTGCCTCGTATATGTGAGGCAAGCACTCGACCACTGAGCTTCAGCCCAGCCTTTCCTTTGTTTTTGACCCTTACTTCTGTTTTCCTCTCTTTATGCCGTTGGACAGCACTTTAATTTGTGTCTCACATATGTCAGGTAAGCGCTCTACAACCGAGCCAAAACCCCCCCCAAACCCTTAAGAAGTTTTAATACTAAAAAAACTCTGTATATTACTGTATATACATTTGTTCATTGCTTCTGACATTAGTGTCCCATAACGTACAGAACCACGTTTTTACCATTTTAGAGTCACTCTACTCTGTTCAAAAGCAAGGCAATAGAGCCAGCTTGCTTCAGTTTGAATCCTGACTTTACTACTACTTCTTAGCTAGAGAAAAGGACTTATAAATGGGTAGTTTATTTGAGAAATGAAACAAAAAGAGGAAATGGGAGAAAAGGAAAAATGGACAGAGAAGATGGTAAATGTATATATTGTGTGTTATGAGTTAGTTACCACTATGGGAAACTGGATCTCAGTCCTCTGAGAACCCTCTGAATGTACCTTATAGTCTTGCCCTACCAAAAGACTGTGTTATACCTCGAATGTTGCGTGTTGTTCATTAAGGGTTCTTTTAGAGCGCTAGCACTGGCATTTCTGTCGCTGTACCTCTAGACTGCACAGTACTCTTTAGGTTTGGAGAAGTCTGAGGAGTAAAGTGAGCCATGCTTTATAATCTGGATGGTGTCTCTTGTTGGACAGTGTAGAACTGCCCACCAGAGCGGCAGTGACAAAATGGAGGTGGAGAGGATGTGACACTGGATGGTGTCTCTTGTTGGACAGTGTAAAATTGCCCACCAGAGCTGCAGTGACAAAATGGAGGTGGAGAGGATGTGTTGAAGAATACCAACAAGTATCTGCTAGAATCTCCACTGTTTATCCCTCAGACTACCTTTGCCACATTAAATCTACCTTATCATCTACCTTCGAAGTGGTGGTTTGTTATAATCACTTAAGAAATATCCAAAACAAGAAGGTTACTGGAATAAACTATAATTTCCACTACTGCAGCTGATCCAGAGGCTTATAATTGATACTCAAACCATGAGATACTCCGTAAGCCTTCACTTCAGATGGAGATGCTGGCAATAGGATGTACTCTGGGCAGGGAAGGCAAATACACATCTGGATTAAGAGTTTTTTCTGCACTGAGAATATGTTAGTTAACACTCAACAGCAGCAGTAATTACGTCAGCCTTCATAAAAAGGAGCCTGTGATGTTGAGTCTAGGTAAAACCTTCCTCCTTCTGTTAGTATGACTGCTGCATTCATGGACCCATGCTCTAGTATTGAGGTGACCAAGACAGAAACTGACTGGCTGATAGCATTGATGATGAATCATCTATCTGTGGTTGCCTATAGTTAAATGCCTCTACTGTGACTGGTGCTTTGTGGTGGTGGCATCTTGGGCTGACTCCTACAGGGCCATTCAACATGGATTTTCTCTACGATCTTGTTTCTTATTTTCATATTCTCCCAATCAGCCAGACCATTCTCTACTGCCCAGGAACCTATGTATTTTTTTCTTTGGTTTCTTCTCCCTTTACAGTACTCACTCTCTCCGTAATGTCTTTCAGAGCCTTGTGAGTAGACTGTTGAACAGTAGCAGTCTTCTTTTTGGCTTGTATCTGTTAACTAGGTCCCAGACTTTTTTCCCCATTATTGCTTACTGGGAACTTACTATAAAGTTATTGGTATGAGCATAAATTAGAGACATCAGTGTGGTAGAAATAGGTAATATGAAGTTCTGAGCCATCTCTTGGAGTTTATTAGTGTCCTGTGGACCTGCCTAGGCCTTATTCCAAGTACTGTGTCCACTATACAGTGATTGCTGCTAAACCTGGCCTTTTAACTTGGTGGCTCATGATGGTAGCTCCAGTCACAAAATCTTTTTTTTTTAATATTTATTTTTTAGTTGTAGTTGGACACAATACCTCTGTTTCACTTACTTATTTTTTCTGTGGTGCTGAGGATTGAACCCAGGGTCTCGCATTTGTGAGGTGAGCTCTCTACTGCAAGCCACAACCCCTGCCCTCCAGTCACAAAATCTTTGTAATGTTTTTTTTTTTATTTGGGTTCTTTATGAGGCCCATCATCATGTCAAGAGCTGCTTTTCCAACAGTGTTATAAAAGGGCTATCTTTGCTTCAGAAAATCTAGAGGTTGTTCTGCAACTCTCCCATAGGAACTGGCCAGAAAACCCACATAACAACCCATATTGTACTTCTAGTGCCTTTGAATCTGTTTGGCCTGAACATTGGGGTAGTTTGCTCAGTTTAATTTGCTGAGAGCCTTTTCTCCTCTTGGTCCTAGTCAAAACAAGCAGCTTCTGAGTCACCTAATGTCTTGTGTTAGTTCTGCCTAGGTAGTTCTAGTCTTAAGCTTACACTTCCTGCTGGTTATTGAGTTCCCTTTAAAGGAGTTCTGTGAGTTTTATGCCCATTCCTAGGATTTTTGGGCTACCTTTGCACTTACTTAGTTCTGACTACAGATACCTCTTTTCTAGTAGATATTGGAAGGAAGGGTTCTTTCTCCTGTGTACTGACAACAAAGGAGCCAGCAAACATCCATTTCTTGAGGCTCTAGGACAGGTTCTGAGTGTTTCCAGGCACTCCTACATGCAAGATTCTTCAGCAGTGTAGTCTGTGAGGGTTGCCTTTAGGTCTGCTGAGATGAGCCTTTTGAGGGCCTTGAATGCAGCTAAGCAGTGTATCCCTGGTCTTATAGAAAGATGAGTATGTCTTTACTATATTGGTTTCTCCTTGATTTACCTGCACACTCACTCCTGTGGAGAAACATGGAACTCACAGTTTCAGAAACATCATCTCACCTCTTTAATTATTGTGCTTTTCCAGAAAGGGAGATAGAGAGAAGTTTTTTCCTACTCTCTTCCATTCAGATTGCATCCTTATAACTTTAAAGTTTTAAAGATACCATTATAGTTTTTTCTTTAAGTTTGGTGAATATGCTTCTGATATACTTATTTGATTCCTCTCCAGTTTGGATGCTTTTAGATTCAATGTTTGTGAATTTATATCTTCATATGATACATCAGGAAGAGCATGTCCCAAGATTTCCAGCAGTATATGTGTTAGCCATCTTCCCATTATTATCATAAAATACATGAGATGGTTGACTTAAACAGAGAAAAGGTTTATTTTGGTTTACAGTTCTGGAGGTCCCAGTTCAAGATGAGGTTGCTCCAGTTGGATCTCTGAGAAGGAATGCTTGGTATGGCTAACTGCTCACCTCATGAACCAGGAAGCAAAGAGAAAGAGACTTAAGTTCCACAGTCTGTTTCTAGAGCATGCCCTCATAGATCTGAGAATCTCCCAGAAGACCCTCCTTAAAGTTTTACCACCTCTCAATAGTGCCACCTTCATCCAAACCACAGCAACATCTTTTCGTATTCTATAGTGGCATTCAACTTATAACTTTAAACTGTTGCCTAACAATTTCTTTCTGTGCTACCATTTTATAGTTTAACTATGTGTAAGGTAATTTCCAATCTAGGTATCTCAGAAACAGTTTTTAATTTTTAGAAGATGTGAACATTAATAAACTATCATATAACTTTTAAACAATATATACCAAATCATAAGTCCCTCTTCACTATCTTCTGTCCTGTTTCTTTACTCACTACTTTTCCTTTTATCTTATTTTCATCTCACTGACTGCTGATTTATAGTTAGGTTATGATTTTTTAATGATTCTTCACCCTTTTAAGGTATTTTGGTATTTAATACATTTCTAGAAAATCATGCAGTGGGTTCTTGATTTTCAGATTTTAAAATTATTCATAATGAGCCCAGTACAGTGGTGCATGCCTGTAATCCCAGCAGCTCAAGAGGCTGTGGCAGGAGAATCGCAGGATCAAGGCTAGTCCCAGCAATTGTGTGAGGCCCAAAACAACTTAGTGAGACTCTGTCTCAAAATAAAAAGGAATGTGGATGTAGTTCAGTGATAAAGTGTCCCTGTGTTAGATCCCGAGTATCAAAAAACTAAAGTTTATGCATAATAAGACTGGGTGTGGTGGCACACACCTTTAATCCCAACAACTCAAGAGGCTGAGGCAGGAGGATCACAAGTTCTAGGCCAGACTGGGCAATTTAGATCCTTTTTAATCTTACAAAAAATATAAAGGGCTAGGGGGTGTATAGCTCCATGGTAGAGTGCTTCTGGGTTCAGTCCTCAATACCACAGGGGAGAAAAATTATGCATATTGAGAATATCTGCCTCATAAATTGAGTATGAGGATTAAATGAATTAACATATGTAAAGTATATAGAATAGTTCTTAGTACATAGTTGGAGCTTTTTAAGTGTTAGCTATTATTTTTTATAATTGAGTATTAATAATTATTGATATACCTTCTTATACTTAATATTGTTTGTGTCTTCTTTATTTTCATATGATAAAACTTTTCTAGAGATATGTAGTAACAGCATTTATTTGGTTTTATAGGTTAGTTCTGTTTTTGTTATATATTTAATAATTTTTGAATTTAGCATATTAATTTTTCTTCTACTTTCTTTGCTATCCATTCTAGTTCCCCAGCTCTGTAACATACACATCCCTTTATTTTAACACTGTTCTATTGTATTTGTATTGTATATATTGATTTAGAATAGTAAGGCCACATTTGATCATTGTTACAGCCTGATTTAGAGCTGCTTATGTGTTTTCAAAAGTTTCTTTCACCTGTTCCTCCTAATGGTCTATAATCTCTCCAACAACCTAAATCAGGCAACCTCTCATGACATCTTTATCTCTACTTCCATTCAGCTCTAGAAGTTTTTAAATCCTGTTAGCTCTACCTCTATAATTGTTTTCTCCATTCCCATTTCCTCTCAGGCAGACTGAGTTACTTCTTTCTTGAACTATTGTAATTATACTTAAGAGTCTCTGCTCCACTCCTCTCACGTGTGTAGTGCTTCTACAGTGATCTTCCTAAATCATAGTGAGCTTACTTCTTTGCTCAAAAATTGCAATGATTTTTTTTTCATTGTCTATTGAATAAAGTTGGAGCTTTTTTACTCTAGCACTTGAGAGTCTTCACTTTTTTTTTTTTTTTTAACCCTCTCTTCTTTTAAGAAAATCATGATTGATGGGCTGGGGATGTGGCTCAAGCGGTAATGCGCTTGCCTGGCATGCACGGGGCGCTGGGTTCGATCCTCAGCACCACATAAAAATAAAATAAAGATGTTGTGTCCACTGAAAACTAAAAAATAAATATTAAAAATTCTCTCTCTCTCTCTTTAAATAAAAGAATATCATGATTGATAAGATAAATTAAACATAAAATTAGTATGCTGTTTTTCAGTCTTACTGATATCTCATTCTGTTTTTAATCTTGATCATGCTTTCCCATTTTTATGCTTCTTTTCCCCCCCTGATTTCCCAATCTGGAATGCCTCCCTTACATCCTTGTATGGTGGAATCTGCCCATTATTCAAGTGTGAACTTAGGTGTCAGCACCTTCATGAAGGTTTTCCTGATCCGATCGTCTAGAGTTAATCTTTCTTTTTTTTTAAAAAAAAGCTTTTCCATAGCTTTGGGTTTGAATTCCAGCCCATGCTTTGTTAGTAGTCATAGAGCTTTTGCATATACCAGTAAATTCTGTACCTTAGATCGATTTGTACATCTGTTTGTCAAGATAGCCAATGAATCAATGAATCACCTGGGTATTTTATACAAAACAAGTTCAGATTCAGTGGGGTCTAAGGTATATAACCTGAAGATCTGCATTTCTGACAAACTCACACTAATTCTGCTGTTTAGTGAACCAAGCTTTGACCATTAACGTGGAATCCACTAAATTGTCTACTTATGCCCATTTTAACCTTTACTGGTTTTTAGCACTATTCCTTTAATTTAGCTCAAGATTTTCCTCTTTAAGGCCATAATTGTTAGAATATATGGCCCTTATATTAAATGTTCAGGGAACAGACCCTGCTTTTTAAAAATAAAGTAGTGGGTGTATTGTTTCACCAGTAGGAGAGCTATGTAATTGTGAATATGACTTTATATTCTTCTTTCATAGTATCAAAAACAATATTAAAAGAAAAAGCTAGTAAACTGTATAGGTTAATTATTTATGATAGTGGAAAATACTGAGATAATGAAATAATGAAAACATGAAAGGTAATAAAAATATGAAATAAGGCAGAAATATTGTAGGAATAGGGCTTTTAAGTATAATAGTGTTCCCCATTTTATGTTTTATGACGTAGATCAAATTTCTTTTCTCTGACATCTAGAAATCACAGAAAGACGGCAATTATGAGCAAATTTCTTGAGCTAGCACTTGGATAGAGATTGTTGGGTTAGTGGCTGGCTATAACTGTAAGATCTGGAGATGTATTTTTAGGTATCATTATACTTATAAAGAATTATGAGAGTATATTATGTGATTTTATAGTTGATTTAATTTCCCAATTACATTTTCCTTGACAAAACTTTTTTTATTCCTTTCATTTATTGAACATTTATTATTTTCTTTGGTAATACACTAGACAGTGTACAATACAGTGCTATTAAGATAAGCAGAAAAATTGCCTGTCTAATCTTTATATGAGGAGGAACAGTATCTGTCACTATTGAATCAGTGCATGGCACATAACCAAGTAATCAGTAAATTGCCTTTTTTGTTTTGTATTGTATTTTTGCCATGTTGGGAATTAAACATACTAGATAAGCACTTTACCTCTGAACTACATTCCCAGTTTCAATAAAGTTTCTGGGTAAATATTGGCCAAAAATCTGTGAAGCTGCTATAGTGCATTTCTGAGTACACTAGAAGTGTAAGTGGAACACTTCACTCAACCCAATGAGACATCAAGGATTGCTTGCAAAAGATTATTCATATATCAGGTCCTGAAGAATGAACTGTTGTTAACATGATGAGGAACAAAGGCAGAACATAAAGAATGCGCAAAGGAATGGAAGCCTAAAAGGGAATGCTTGTCAAGATGATTTAACTTAGTATTACTGGAGTACTGTTAAGCTGTGGAGGTGTGGGTGGATAGTGTTGGAAGGTATGACAGAGGTCAAGTCATAAAAATTCTTCTTGTGTCTTGCTAATTCCATTCTGTGAAATGAGGTTTTTGAGCCAAGAGAAGGAAAGGTCATTAAGTTTTAAAAGTTAGTCCAAACTACACCTCCCAACTCTTTAAAGATGTGTTCTTTTCAAGCACACAGGGAATATTTTATAAAAGTAACTTTATTGGGTTGTACAGCATGATTCTAGTACATTTCATATAATTTTCGATCATGTTTTCTGGCAAAAGTGCACTTAAGTCAGAAATGATTAACTATACTAACACACACAAACACACACTCGGAAATTTAAAAACATATTTTTGTAAATCTCACAGGTCAAAATTAAAACAATGATGCAGATCAGAAAACACTTGGAACTAAACAATAAGGAAAATTAAAATGGTGGCTGGTGATATAGTTCAGTTGGTAGAGTACTTGCCCAGCATTCAAAAAAAAGAAAGAAGGAAAATTAGAACACATTAAAATCTCTGTGATACACTAAATCTTCACATATTTCTACTTAAAAGAATTAATATTATGAAGGTAATCTAAATTAGAGAAAGAACAGTAAAATAAATTCAAGCAAAGTCAAATAGGAGGTAATGAAGATAAAAATAAATAGTTACAGAGCTCTTGCTGTGTACCAGGCAGACAGAGTTCTGGGTTCTTTACAAGGATTATTTTATTTAATCTTTACAACAGCCATTTCAGGTAGGTTCTATTATTATACCCACTTTACACAGAAGAAAACTGGTTTTGAGAGAAATGGATTCAAGCTTCCAACTAGTAAGTGATAAGTTGGAGTTTGAAATTAATGAATTTTTGAACAAGGTACAGTGGAAGGGATTAACAGGTCAATGCTGTATTTTTTTTTTTAAGCTAATAAATTATGTATAAGATTGGTCAAGAAAATAGACAATGGATGTAAAGAGGCTACAACTTCATGTACAGAAAAGATTTTTTAAAAAAGAAAATACCCTAGAATAACTTTTTTTTTTCTTTTTGGCCTTTCTTTTTATTTTTATTTTTATTTTTTATTGGTTGTTCAAAACATTACAAAGCTCTTGACATATTTCATACATTAGATTAAAGTGGGTTATGAACTCCCATTTTTACCCCAAATACAGGTTGCAGAATCACATTGGTTACACATCCACATTTTTACATAATGCCATATTAGTAACTGTTGTATTCTGCTACCTTTCCTATACTCTACTATCTCCCCTCCCCTCCCATCTTCTCTCTCTACCCCATCTACTGTAATTCATTTCTCTCCTTGTTTTTTTTTCCCGTTCCCCTCACAACCTCTTATATGTAATTTTGTATAACAATGAGGGTCTCCTTCCATTTCCATGCAATTTCCCTTTTCTCTCCCTTTCCCTCCCACCTCATGTCTCTGTTTAATGTTAATCTTTTCCTCCTGCTCTTCCTCGCTGCTCTGTTCTTAGTTGCTCTCCTTATATCAAAGAAGACATTTGGCATTTGTTTTTTAGGGATTGGCTAGCTTCACTTAGCATAATCTGCTCTAATGCCATCCACTTCCCTGCAAATTCCATGATTTTGTCATTTTTTAGTGCTGCGTAATACTCCATTGGGTATAAATGCCACATTTTTTTTATCCATTCATCTACTGAAGGGCATCTGGGTTGGTTCCACAGTCTAGCTATTGTGAATTGTGCTGCTATGAACATCATTGTGGCAGTATCCCTGTAGTACGCTGTTTTAAGGTCTTCAGGGAATAGTCTGAGAAGGGCAATAGCTGGGTCAAATGGTGGTTCCATTCCCAGCTTTACCAGGAATCTCCATACTGCTTTCCAAATTGGCCGCACCAATTTGCAGTCCCACCAGCAATGTACAAGTATACCCTTTTCCCCACATCCTCGCCAGCACTTGTTGTTGTTTTACTTCATAATGGCTGCCAATCTTACTGGAGTGAGATGATATCTTAGGGTGGTTTTGATTTCCATTTCTCTGACTGCTAGAGATGGTGAGCATTTTTTCATGTACTTGTTGATTGACTGTATGTCCTCCTCTGAGAAGTGTCTGTTCAGGTCCTTGGCCCATTTGTTGATGGGGTTATTTGTTATCTTATTGTTTAATTTCTTGAGTTCTTTGTATACTCTGGATATTAGGGCTTTATCTGAAGTGTGAGGAGTAAAAATTTGTTCCCATGATGTAGGCTCCCTATTTACCTCTCTTATTGTTTCTCTTGCTGAGAAAAAACTTTTTAGTTTAATTAAGTCCCATTTGTAGATTCTTGTTATTAACTCTTGTGCTATGGGTGTCCTATTAAGGAATTTGGAGCCCAACCCCACAATATGTAGATCGGAGCCAACTTTTTCTTCTATCAGACGCAGAGTCTCTGATGTCAAGCTCCTTGATCCATTTTGAGTTAACTTTTGTGCATGGAGAGAGAAGGGGTTTCAATTTCATTTTGTTGCATATGGATTTCCAGTTTTCCCAGCACCATTTGTTGAAGATGCCATCCTTCCTCCATTGCATGCTTTTAGCCCCTTTATCAAATATAAGATAGTTGTAACTTTGTGGATTAGTCTCTGTGTCCTCTATTCTGTACCATTGGTCCACCTGCCTGTTTTGGTACCAGTACCATGCTGTTTTTGTTACTATTGCTCTGTAGTATAGTTTGAAATCTGGTATCGCTATGCCGCCTGATTCACACTTCCTGCTTAGAGTTGCTATTGCTATTCTGGGTCTTTTATTTTTCCATATGAATTTCATGATTGCTTTATCTATTTCTACAAGAAATGCCGTTGGGATTTTGATTGGCATTGCATTAAACCTATAGAGAACTTTTGGTAATACCGCCATTTTGATGATGTTAGTTCTGCCTATCCATGAACAGGGTATATTTTTCCATCTTCTAAGATCTTCTTCTATTTCTCTCTCTAGGGTTCTGTAGTTTTCATTGTATAAATCTTTCACCTCTTTTGTTAGGTTGATTCTCAAGTATTTTATTTTTTTTGAGGATATTGTGAATGGGGTGCTTTTCCTCATTTCCGTTTCAGAAGTTTTGTCGCTGATATACAGAAATGCCTTTAATTTATGCGTGTTGATTTTATATCCTGCCACTTTGCTGAATTCATTTATTAGTTCTAGTAGTTTCTTTGTAGACCCTTTTGGGTCTTCTAGGTATAGAATCATGTCTTCCGCAAATAGTGATAATTTAAGTTCTTCTTTTCCTATTTTTATGCCTTTAATTTCTTTCGTCTAATTGCTCTGGCCAGTGTTTCAAGAACTATATTGAATAGAAGTGGTGATAGAGGGCATCCCTGTCTTGTTCCAGATTTTAGAGGGAATGCCTTCAATTTTTCTCCATTCAGAATGATGCTAGCCTGAGGCTTAGCATAGATAGCTTTTACAATGTTGAGGTAAGTTCCTGTTATACCTAGTTTTTCTAATGTTTTGAACATAAAGGGATGCTGTACTTTGTCGAATGCTTTTTCTGCGTCTATCGAGATGATCATATGGTTCTTATCTTTAAGTCTATTGATGTGGTGAATAACATTTATTGATTTCCGTATATTGAACCGTCCTTGCATCCCAGGGATGAATCCTACTTGATCATGGTGCACAATTTTTTTGATGTGTTTTTGTATCCGATTCGCCAGAATTTTATTGAGGATTTTTGCATCTAGGTTCATTAGAGATATTGGTCTGTAGTTTTCTTTCTTTGAGGTGTCTTTGTCTGGTTTCGGAATCAGGGTGATGTTGGCCTCATAGAATGAATTTGGAAGAGATCCCTCTTTTTCTATTTCCTGAAATAACTTGAAAAGTATTGGTATTAATTCTTCTTTAAAGGTTTTGTAAAACTCCGCTGTATACCCATCCGGTCCTGGGCTTTTCTTGGTTGGTAGTCTTTTGATTGCTTCTTCCATTTCATCCATTGATATTGGTCTGTTCAAATTGTGTGTATCCTCCTGACTCAGTCTGGGCAAATCATTTGACTTAAGAAATTTATCGATGTCTTCACTATCTTCTATTTTATTGGAATATAGGTTTTCAAAATAATTTCTAATTGTCTTCTGTATTTCTGTAGCATCTGTTGTGATATTGCCTTTTTCATCCCGTATGTTAGTAATTTGAGTTCTCTCTCTTCTTCTCTTTGTTAGCATGGCTAAGGGTCTGTCGATCTTATTTATTTTTTCGAAGAACCAACTTTTAGTTTTGTCAATTTTTTCAATTGTTTCTTTTGTTTCAATTTCGTTGATTTCTGCTCTGATTTTAATTATTTCTTGCCTTCTGCTACATTTGCTGTTGTTTTGCTCTTCCTTTTCTAGGGCTTTGAGATGAAGTGTGAGCTCATTTATTTGTTGGTTTTTTTCTTTTTTGGAGGAATGACCTCCAGGCGATGAATTTCCCTCTTAAAACTGGTTTCATTGTGTCCCATAGATTCCGATATGTTGTGTCTGTATTTTCATTTATCTCTAAGAATTTTTTGATTTCCTCCTTTATGTCTTCTGTAACCCATTGATCATTCAGTAACATATTGTTCATTTTCCATGTGATGTAGGATTTTTCCTTTCTTTTTTATCTTTGATTTCCAGTTTAATTCCATTATGATCAGATAAAATGCATGGTATTATCTCCACCCCTTTATATTTACTGAGGGTTGCCCTATGGCATAATATATGGTATTTTTGAGAAGGATCCATGTGCTACTGAGAAAAAAGTATATCTACTTGATGATGGTTGATATATTCTATATATGTCAGTTAAGTCTAGGTTATTGATTGTGCTGTTGAGTTCTATAGTTTCTTTATTCGACTTTTGTTTGGAGGATCTGTCCAGTGGTGAGAGAGGTGTGTTGAAGTCACCCATAATTATTGTGTTGTGGTCTATTTGATTCTTGAACTTGAGGAGAGTTTTTTTTATGAACATCGCAGCACCATTATTTGGTGCATAAATATTGATAATTGTTATGTCTTGTTGGTGAATGGTTCCTTTTAACAGTATATAATGTCCTTCCTTATCCCTTTTGATTAACTTAGTCTTGAAGTCGATTTTATTCGCTATGAGGATGACCACCCCTGCTTGCTTACGAGGACCGTGTGCGTGGTATATTTTTTCCGAACCTTTCACCTTCAGCCTATGTATGTCTTTTCCAATCAGATGTGTCTCCTGGAGGTAGCATATTGTTGGATTTGTTTTTTTAATCCATGTTACCAGCCTATGTCGCTTTATTGGAGAGTTTAAGCCATTAATGTTTAGAGTTACTATTGCTATATGGTTTGTACTTCCAGGCATGTTTGATTATTTATCTTTTTTTTTTTTAATTTAGTTTGTTTCTCCATGATTAGCTTCCCCCCGCCCTCTGTCTTTACTGAGTTACTTCCCACTGATGGTTTTGGTTATTGTTTTTCATTTCTTCCTCGTGTAGTGTTTTGCTCAAGATGCTTTACAATGCTGGTTTTCTGGCTGCAAATTCTTTTAACTTTTGTTTATCATGAAAGATTTTTATTTCGTTGTCGTACCTGAAGCTTAATTTTGCTGGATACAGAATTCTTGGTTGGCATCCATTGTCTTTCAGTGTTTGAAATACGTTGTTCCAGGATCTTCTCGCTTTCAGTGTCTGTGATGAAAAATCCGTTGTTAACCTTATTGCTTTACCCCTGAATGTAATCTGCCTCCTTTCTCTTGTAGCTTTTAATATTTTCTCTTTGTTCTGTATATTGGATATCTTCATAACAATGTGTCTTGGCGTTGGTCTACTGTGATTTTGTATGCTCGGTGTCCTGTATGCATCTACAATTTGTATATCCGTTTCCTTTTTTATTTCTGGAAAGTTTTCTATAATTATTTCATTCAGCAGGTTGCTCATTCCCTTGGTTTGAACCTCTATACCTTCCTCTATCCCGATGACTCTTAAGTTTGTTTTTTTTATGTTATCCCATATCTCTTGGATGTTTTTCTTGTGATTGTTTACCAGCCTTTCTGAGTTGGCTAGACTCTTTTCAAGATGATATATTTTGTCTTCATTATCTGACATTCTGGCTTCTACTTGCTCCACTCTGTTAGTGATACTCTCATTTGAGTTTTTAATTTGGTTTATAGTTTCCTTCATTTCTAGAATTATTGTTTGATTTTTTTTTATAATCTCTATCTCCTGATAAAGATGCTTATTTGCTTCTTTTATCTGTTCATGGAATTCATTTTCAATGTGTTCTTTCACTGTTTGAATTTGCTGTCTCATATCCTCTTTAAGATTCCATTCTATCTGTATAAGGTATTCCTTGAGTTCTTTATTTGACCATTTTTCTGATGCCTCTAGGTCCTCCTGAATATTTAGGCTGCCCTGCATTGTTTGTACTCCTTTTCTTCCTTGCTTTTCCATGCTGCTCATGTTACTTCTGGTTCTGTTTGACTGCTGAGTTACTGTTTACTCCTATAAATTTATTTGATGCTTGGGAAGAAAGGTATTAGAAGGGAAGGGAAGAAGTCACTAAAGAGAATGAGAGTAAGCAGGTAGAATTCAAGGAAGGGGGAATAATGAAATTGAAAAGAAATGAAAAGACAAAAGAAAAAAATAGAAAATAAAAAAAGAAAAAAAAATTAAAAAAAATAATAAAAAAAATAAAATTAAAAAAATAATAATAAATATTTAAAAAATTTTAAAAATTAAAAAATGAAAATGAAAAAAAAACCCCAAATAGTAATAAAAAAAAAATTAATAAATGCAGTCTTAGAGTTTGATTAACTTCTCTTCCAGTAGGTGGAGCTGTGCCCACCGGGCCAAGTTTCTCCTCTCAATACACGGGAACAATCACTGTGCAGCAGCTCCTCCTCCCAGACTGGGCGGGTCTCCAATCCTGAGTGCCTAGGCCTTTTCTTGTGTCTTATCACTTCCCCACTTTTCTTCAAGCCAGGCCCCACTCACCGGTGACGCTCACCACAATACTGGCCACACGCCCGCTCTGCTGCTCCCGGGAGCCCTATTTTCTTGAATGACTGGGCATACTCTCCCTGTTTGCCATTCCTTCAGACCCTAATTTTGTGGAGCTTGGGGCTGAGAACCCTCAGCAAATTTTGCTTGCCCTCCGGTAGCCATGCCCCTGGTAGCTGGTGCAAGAGACCTCAGTTGTCAGCACTGGTGGGAGCGGTAGCCGGGGGTTCCGCGCTGCGGGTCCCGCGCCGCCCTTGTTCTGACTATCATGCTCACGGGAGAGGTGGGAGGGGCCCTTAAGTTTTCCCCGCTGTGTGAAGAGGAAGGGCTAGGGGGTTACACACCTGTCTCCGCCGGTTTCAATGAAGTTATCTCCTCCACCGCATTCTGGTGACGTCAGTTCTCTGCCATGGTGGTATCCCATGCAAATGGCAACAGTTCGTTCCCTTTGCCGGGTGACCAATGCAACGGGTGGGTCCTGACTGGCTCTCCCAAGCCCCATCTGAATCCTGTGGCCACTGCCTATGAAGGCTCGGTTGGTATTAACCTCTGCAGGTTCAGAAGGGCCGACCAGTTGTTAGAGCGGGATCGTTTAGTGCTGAGTCACAGCGGTTTGTCTGCGAGACGCAGGTGAATGGGTACTTGAATTCAGCCAATCTGGGCTCGGTGTGTGTTCTGAGAGGCCCAGACTGTTTGCCCCAGATCCATGTCAGCTCAGCATTGCCTAGTGATCCTGAGCAAACAGCATTTAGATGGTTTACGACTCCCTATGCCCGCACAGCTGAAGAGGTCAGAGACTTGATCTCTCCGCGCCCGTGGCCATGTTGGATCTCTCCCTAGAATAACTTTATGCTAACAAATTTTACAACTTAAATGAAAATAAATTATGACTTAATAAAATTAACTTAGACTAAGTGGTAAACCTAGGTATCATAACTGTTAGAGAAATTGAATTTGTAATTAAAAGTGTGAGTTCTTTCAAACTATTCAGGTAGCAGAGATGTCAAGATTTACATAGACTATTTCGGAGAATAGCAAAATAAGGAATATTCCTTAGTTTAGTGTATATGACTATTATAATCTTGATAATAAATCCAGACATATAATATGGATAAAAAGTTTTAGTCTTGCTTATGTGAAATCTAACAAAACATTGGGAAAATAAATCCAGTAGTGTATTTAAATGTTATATATAATATGTATAATACTGAATGTAATACAGTTCTGACATAATTAGTATCAGACCTTACAGGTTTAAGGGCACAGTCTCCGATAAGTCTGCCCTCATTTAAAAAATAAAAATATTGTCCTCATTACAGGTGCCAGTTACAAGTTTGTTGGTCCTCCACTTGCCTTTCAGACTGATTGCAAATCCAGGGTTCCCATGAATAACCTTAAGTTACATAAATCACTAAGATGACTCATAGAACTCAGTAAAGTTATTATAATTACAATGTTATTATAAAAGATCCAGATCAGGGCCAGGATAAGTCTGAGAGGATTCCAAATGTGGAGTCCATGCCCTTTTTCCTGAGATCAGGACTTATTACCCTGCCAGAACATCGAACATAGGTTCACCAATCAGGAAACTTATCTGACCTGTAGTTTCCACAGGGTTTTTGTGTAGACATGAATAAATGGTTAGGTGACTCAGTTATTAGCTTTCTGCTTTCTTTCGAGTCTGGCTGACTCAAAGCCCCAACTCCCTAAATGCATGGTGGTCTTTCTGGTGTCCAGCCTCCATACTGAGCCATCTTGTTGCTGTAGACTAAAGAATGATCCTAGACTCCTTTTATCCAGGAAATTGTAAGAATTTAGATGTTCTCTCCCAGGAACCAGGGGCAAAGACCAAACAAATTATTATACAGCAATGACAAACTAAAATTATCATCATTGTTGCATAACATTTTATCTCAAAATTTAATAATTTGAAACACTAACTTGGAACCGCTTATCTGGGAGGTTCCAATTCTGGGTATCTCATTAGGTTACAGTTTTACAAGGCTGGGAAGGCACTGGCATCTTCTCAGCTTCTGGGGAGGGTCTTATGGTGGGAAGTGGTGCATGCAAAACAGAGATATCTGTGAAGAGAGAAAGACCAAAAGGTGCCAGGCTCACTTCATAACAACTCTTTCTCAATAAGTAACCAGGGTGTGATGGGGCACGCCTATAATCCCAGTGGCCCAGGAAGTTGAGGCAAGAGGATGGCAAGTTCCCTGAGCAATTTAGTGAGATTGTGTCTCAAAATAAAAAGACTAGGGATGTAGCTCAGTGATTAAGTGCCCTGGGTTCAATCCTCAGTACCAATAATAAAAAAACCATGCCAGTCTCTTAAGAACTATGTTAATCCCTTCAACTCCATGGCATGATTACTTCTTAAATATCCTTCCATATTTCAATATAATTTCACATGTTGAGTTTTGGTGGGGCAGACCACATCTAAACCATTGCATCCCCACTTGAAGAGAGGAGTATGAAAGAATATGTAGATATATTTAAAACCCACTACAGATGACTTACTCTTTAAGATAGCTCTCAATGACAGTTATTAATGAATCTAACACATTGAAGAAGAAAAACCTTGTGATTATATCACTAAATGGAGAAAAACCACCTGATGAAATTCAGTTCCCATTCATGATAAAAACTCTAATTTAGCAAACTAAGAACAGAAGGGAACTTCCTTAGATGATAGAAAGCATTATTGATTTTTTTTTTTTTTTGGGGGGGGGGTGCTGGAGATTGAACCCAGGGCCTTGTGCATATGAGGCAAGCACTCTACCAACTGAGCTATACCCTCAGCCCAAAAAGTATTGTTGAATTTATAATTAACTTAGGAGCAATTGACATACCTGATATATTGAGACTCTATATATATATATATATATATATATATATATATATATATATATATATATATATATAATGCAGTATATCTTTCCATTTATTAAAGTTTATCCCATGTTCTTTAGGAGTATGTTAAAATTATGCTTACATCAGTGTTTTGCATTTGGAAAGTACAATAAGGTATGGTAAAAAATGAAATAATTGCCTGGTATAGTGGCATACACCTATAATCCCTCTGGAGGCTGAGGCAGAAAGCTTGCACATATAAGACCAGCCCTAGCAACTTAGGGAGAACCTGTTTCAAAGTGAAAAGTAAAAAGGGCTGGGATGTAGCTCAGTGGCAGAGTTCTCCTGGGTTCAATCCTAGTACACCTCCCCAGATCAACCCCCCCCCCCCAAAATTTATCAAGATACCTACCAAAACTATCATTAGACCCAGAATTCCACTTCTGGGAATCTGTCCTACAGATTTGTCTGCCCTGTACTCACCAATTACAAAAGCATTTATTCAAGTTTATTTATTGCAGCATTGTTTATAATACCAACATGTTAGAAATAAGCTAATATGTCCATCAATAGGAGAATGGGCAAGTACAGTTGTGAACTATTATGATGAAACACTATATAACATTGAAAACAAATTACAAAGAACTGCTCATATATATACACTATGGAAATATCTCACAATGTATGAAAAAATATAGCATTTTACATATAGAACAATATTTTCATACATCTATAGAAAGTTTAAAAATATGTAAAGCAGTGCTCTTATGTGCTACTTACAGTCCTTTCTTTAAAATAAAAAGATGAGCACTGGGATTGTGGCTCAGTGGTAGAGCGCTTGCCTAGCATGTGTGAGACACTGAGTTCAATTCCTGGCACCACATGAAAATAAAAATAATAAAATAAAGGTATTGTGTCCACCTACAACTAAAAAGAAATATTAAATAAAATAAAAAGACAAGTTCATGAACATTTAGTTCTCTCAGAAATAAAAATCAAAAAGGTTCCTGAGCTTAAATATACTAAAAGATAAACAGGACAAGTAATCATGTAAAGCCCATTCCATGCCACACAACTTCTAAATGAAAATACTCTAAACCAGCACATTTTAACCTGACCAATTATTCTGACACAGTAAGAAGTTAAAATATAGATGTTTCATCCACAAGGAAAAAAATTCATGGGCTTCACTTTTATACAGCAGGAATTTGTAATCTTTTTTAGCTGAATATTTGTGAGGTTTTAGTTTCCTGTAGTTTTGTGGATCATGTCTGTCAGGAAAGAATTGTTAAAGATATAATTTTAACACCCTGTGCTCTTATTCAGGACTGTTGGAAATTTACAGTTTACATATACATATTACCTTTGGACCTTTCCTTACATCTATTTACTGAAACGTTACAGTTGAATTTAAATAGTGCTTTGACGTTCCCTTTGTCAGACCACATGATTTGTACAAAAAAAGGGCTATATTTTCTTTTTGCCCATGATTATTACCATAATTATTTATCTTAGTATAACTGTTGTACTGTAAAAAGACTTAAGACATTGTTTGCCTTAGGCAGTATTGTAGATTTTGGGAAATTATGTTTACATTTACAAGCCTTTCTTAAGACCTTTTAATTTATATTTCAAACCTGAGGCTATGTATGAAAACAGTACAAGATTTTCCTCACTGGCTTTTGTCACAAGTTAGGACTGGAAGTGAGCAAAAGGAAGTAGTATGGTTTTTGTATCATTTCAGTTGTGTTAAGAAAATGAGAGTTTATCCCTTGCCCTCTCTTTTAGTAAAAAGTCTGATTTGTATATAAAATAAAAGGAATGGGTATAGCATTTTAATTCCTGCTGCCCTGTTAAAGTCATCCCCTAAGCAAATATTTACTTCGTACCAATTGTATGCCAAGCACTGTTCTACGTATTACAGATCCAGAGTGAATAAAACAGACAACCCTGCCCTTCTGAATCCTCCATTCTGGAGCAGGTGGCAGGCAATAAACAAAGAGTAAATGATATAACAGATTACAGCCAAATGCTAAAGAGAAAAAAAAAAAAATTTCAAGGAGGGAGGACAGGAGTGCCAGTGAAGAGGATGCCCTTATAGATTAAATAGGGTGAGTGGAAACAATGTAAATCATAAAGAGATTTTGATTGAGTAAACTCAGAACTGAGAGAAGGCAGCAGATTATTTCAGATGTCCTGGAAGGAGTGTTAAAGGCAGAGGGCCCTGCAAATATACTAGTCCTGAAGTGGAATTATATAGACCTTCTTTAAGAATTGAGTGGGCCACTGCAGTTGAATAGAGCAAGTAGAGTCATGTGGACCTTTGTAGACTTTATTTTTACTTAGAGTGAGTCAGACACTTTTGGAGGGTTTTGAACAGAGGTGTGATGTGATTTTATTGTGCTTTTTAAAAGAATTGCTCTGTGTGTTGAGAATGTATGGTAGGGCAAGGGTAGATTCAGGGAAACCAGTTAGGAGGCTGATTCCATAATCGAGGCAAAGAATCTTAGAGGCTTGGACCACCGATAGCAGTGGAGGTAATGAGAAGCTTGTGGGTTCTGGATGTTTTTTGAAGGCAGATCCAATGGATTTGATGAGAGATAGGATATGGTTATACTGCAATGTGAAGCAGTGGTCAAGAATGATTGGGAATTTAGCCCTAAGGAATTAGAAGAGTAAAGAAGCTATTAGCTCAGATGGGAAAGACCAAGAGACCAGCAAATTTGGGGACTGAGATGGGAAATATCAGGAGTAACATTTATATAGCTGCTGATAACATTGTTAAGTCACTTTTTTGTTT